>NC_085843.1:195537094-196185594 GCF_035594765.1 Anolis carolinensis
CAACTCTTCATTAGAAAAAAGGTCATCAGTATCACTAACAGAAATACTTCTAAAGGAATTTAAGTCTGAAGTACTACACCTACTTTCCTATGTGTAACTCCCATTGTAAATGATATACCTACTATGAGAGGTCATGACTCTTCATAAGTGTTCCCTCACTTATCGCAGGGGTTACGTTCCAGGACCACCTGCAATAAGTGAAAATCCAAGAAGTAGGAACACTATATTTGGACGCTATATAGGGACACTCCTGCCACTGCTAGTGCCTTATGAGGCGAAAACAAAGCTGCTTCAGCCTCCTTTTCTCTCCCTTCGGCTTCTCCTTCCTTCCTTCCTTCCTTAGGCTTCTTCTTAGGTAGGAAGTAGAAAAAGGAATTTATAATATTTTATGATTTATAATATTATTTTAGTGTTTATTTAAAAAATTGCAAAACAGCGAGTCTGCGAAAAGCGAACTGCGAAGTAGTGAGGGAACACTATAGACCAGGGGTCCCCAAACTATGGCCCGGGGGCCACATGCGGCCCATCGAAGCCATTTATCCGGCCCCCACAGCACAAAGGCTAAAGGAGGTTGGACTAAATGGCCCAAGGGGTCTCTTCCAATCCTCTTTTTATTATTATTATTGAGGCTGGGAGGCCATCTGTCAGGGATGCTTTGCTTGTGCTTTTGGTCCACAAAGGCAGAAAGGGGTTGGGCTAAAATTATTATTATTATTATTATTATTATTATTATTATTATTATTATTATTATTATTATTATTGCTTGGTGGCTACCTGGCCAACTATAGTCCGGCCCTCCAACGGTCTGAGGGATCGTGAACTGGCCCCCAGTTGTAAAATTTTGGGACCCCTGCTGTAGACCATAAGAGAATCATGCCAGTGATATTAAATGCTGTACTCAATTTTTTTAGACTTTTCTATCGTATGATCATTTTAAAAACATATATTTTTGCTATTCTCAGACTGGAAACAATGTTGCAATATGAATTATGTTAATTAATTTTCATACTACAAACTCGAACAAGAACTTATACCAGACCATTTAAACTAGTACTTCCTCCCGCAAGTTGAATGTAATGTAATGCAGAAGGCATTCTCCTTAGAATTATATTTGGGGTAGAATTTTTGTCAACTGCATTACTCCCTTCCCTTGTCTTCCTTATGTATCTTGCTGTAATTTTTCATTTTGTAATGGACATCCACTGCATTAATGAACAGCAAGTACAAACAACAGACGGAGGAAGGTGCAGGGAGAGGAAGACAATGGTGTGCATCCTCAGAGTAGGGGAGCAGATCTACCGGGGTAGGGGGAGAAAGGGAGAGGATGTATGTTGATGGAAAAAATGATGAAAAAGGTAAGAGAGAACAGAAATGGATACAGGAATATGAGACAGGGAGGAGGAGAATGAAGAAAGAATGCAAAATGATGGTTTTAGTGGAGTACAAGTATCTGCAACACAGAGAAGAGCATCTAAATATAAAGAAGAGGATAAAAACAACAGGGCATTGGAAACTCATAGTAACAGTGTCATAGAGAACTGCCAAAAAAGTATAAAAGAAGACTTTTCAGGAGGTAAAGATCACAAAATGGTATCCAGAAAAGAATGTGGGGGGAAAGAGGGGAAGAGAGAGAAGGTTGAATGGAGTATTTAAAGATGACCTGTGAAATATAACAGGATTAATTAAAAACATTTTGTAACTGATATAATTAATGCGCATCATTTTAATAAATTTAATTTTGGCCAGAAATAAAGAATAATGCATAAACCTTATTATTTATTATTATTTATTTAAAGCATTTATATTCTTCCCTTCTCACCATGAAGGGGATTCAGGTCGGAACACAACATATATAAGGCAGGCATTCAATGCCGGAACATAAAATAAACTTTAAATATGTAAACACTAAAATTAGTTATCTCCACTTTAAAATCAATTGTATAAAACCATCTCAGATCAGTCATACCGAATCCGGTCAACAGGGTGAAGTTTCCTTTCCCGAGGTGGTAGTGTTCTCTTTGTTTCTTCTGAGTTCATAGAGCAAGGAAGAATGTGATTAAAGTAAACATCCCCTTTTCAGTACAGCCATAATCAACACAAGATGGTTTGGCTTTTTAGTATGAATTCACGTTATTGGTATTTTTTTCCATTAACCTCTATATCTCTTTCTATACACATACCATAATCAGTATCAGTGTCACTAATTAAGTTCTTTGATTTCCCATTGGAAAAAAATGTAGGCATGTGATGAAGCAGCCTCACTACAGTGGCAGATTAGTGTATTTCCAGTTAAGCCTTCAGGAGAATCTATAATGAGCACAGATCATTTTCAGTTCCATGCTTGCTTCTTTAGTACAAGTTCAGTATCCTTTCCCTGGTGTTCCAAAGTCCAAATGAGTCTAAAATCCAAAATTGTTCACATGGGATGTTGAAACCTTTGGTCCCTGATGGCTCTGTGTATACAAACTCATGCACAAAATTATTAAATGTTGTGTATAAATTGCCATCAGACTGTGTATAACCTGTATATGAAACATACCTGATTTTCATGTTTAGACTTGGGTCCCATCTTCAAGATACCTTATTATGTATGAATATTTGTATCCCATGTATGAGAAAATCTTAAAAAATACCAAATCCAAAATACTTCCAGTCTTAAGCATTTCAGATGAGAAATACTCAACCTGGCTCAGCTTTTTTGGCCTAACCTCCCCCCCCCCCCGCCCCCAAGGAAATAAAACCTTTGGAGAAACGTTATTCCCCGTTTGCCCCAAAGTGAATCTCCTTCTTACAAATAGGTTGTAAGATAGGTAACAGGAACATTGCAGGATTTAGACATTGACAATTTTATTCATTAATAGGGTTGTTGTGTGTTCTCCAAGCTGTATGGCCATGTTCAAGAAGCATTCTCTCTTGACGTTTCACCCACATCTATGGTAGACATCTTCAGAGGCTTACTTTAAAATATAACTCGCAATCTCTGAGGATGCCTGCCATAGATGTGGGCGAAACGTCAGTGATTCCAGCCATGAAAGCCTTCGACAATGTATTATCCATTATTAGCAGCAGAATGTACATGATGTCATGCAGGTCCAGCTGCAATGCAAATTTGCCTACCTTATGCATTAAAATCCTTAAGGCCTTAGTGTTTAAAAACTTTCAGAAGGTGCTTACATTATCTGGGCAAGACAAGCATGGACCTGCAATATTTTGGATTCCAGTTGTCATAACTGATGGACTACCACCATTAAGGAAGTCAGAAGCTAGAAATTCTAGACTCCCTGAAGACAGTTCTATCAACCTCTCACAACCATGCCCAACACTTCACAAACTGTTTCATGTTAGACCCCAGGACATCTGACACAAACAGAATAAATAAGTGAATAAATGCCCACCAGTTGATAGGAAAGAAATCACTAGAATTGGTATGACACAGTTGACTTGTCCATGAAATAACATGAACAACACTAGCTGTTTCAGTACTTGTTGCAGGATCTCATTAATACTAGCATTCTTTCCCAGGGCAGATTTGGTCCCTAAAAGCTGCCTTTCATGCAGTAAAAATTATCATCACCTCATTTGTAAAAGGCTTGTCCTGCCTTATTTCTTTCTTGCATTTCTTCCTTCGAGCAGCTTTTCAAGGTATGGTAAGGAGGAGGACATTCATACCCCTGGATTTTGTGAAAGCAATTTTTATTTCAGAAGCCTGCAGTTGCCTAAAAGAAACATTTCTAAAAAATAAGAACAAGTCTTTGCAAGACTTGTTTTTCTGCCTCTTGAGATGTATAAAAATAAATCTTCCTCTTCCACAGCTAGAGGGACTATTTTACCCCCTACCAGCTGGATCACGGACAAGTGAAACATGCTGCCCATAAAGTCCTGCAAGACTAACCACATGCAAAGCACCAAGAAACAACAGCCCCAGATTAAAAAGCAATAAAAGAGAAAGATGTGATAATGAAATTGCAACAGCTTGCTACAATATGCTAACCAGAGTTTTAATCTCTTGAAAGATTTCTGCCAGTTATTCAAACAAGAAAAATGTTTCCTTTTCTTTCATCTTCTTTTTTCAACAAGTCAATGGACTTGGAAATTTAAGCAAAAGTATTTGCTTTAGACAAGAGTGTGATTAGGAACTAGGTCTGTGCAATCAATGAAAAAATGTTTCAATACTCATTACGAAATTAGGGGGTGAGGAAAAAATTATTTCTAAAGTGTTTCCAAAATTGGACAGGCTCCATATTGTAACTATAAAGAGTTAACTACTTTTTTGTTACATTACATTAAGTAATTTTGCCAATGGATAAATTTCAGGGGTCTCTTTCTCCCTCATTGTTAGGGCTATTGGGAAGATACTTGCTATGATTATAGAACACATTTATCATTGTTGGTCCATCAAGTTTCAGAACGTTTCACTCATCCATGGATTTTTGAGGAATTTTCAAAGTTTTTACATAACAACTTAAGAAACTACAAGAGCTATCTTTTTTAATTTTCAATACAATGACGCAAGATAATAGGGTATAATTTCCCCACAAGTTTCGGAAATATTGATACATCTATTGGTTTTGGGGAATTTTTTAAAGTTTTGACAAAAATATATATTTTAGAAAAAGCCACAACAGCTATCTCATTGAATGTCTTTAACCAATAGAACTTCATTTTAGGGATTTGTTCCCAGCCCAGAACAAATTTACTTACTACTATTGAAGTATTAGTTAGTCCACCTCTTTGTAGATTCAGCAGTTTATTGGAACTCTGCTTCTGCTAGGAGGGATAAATCTCTCCCCTATGGGGTTTTCTGATGTTGGGCAGAATTCTGGGAAATGTAGTTTAGGGCATATAGTTAGTGTTCTAATTCTTAGTCCTTGGACATCTGTCTGACTGTGCCCCTCCGTCCATTTGCCTCCTCGTGTTCCCCATGTTATTTCAATATACAAGCTTTTAATGACGTTTTAAATCTTATACATGGCACTGTTTTGTTTTTTTAACTTGCTTTTTAAAAGTAGTATTTTAATGTGCAAATGTATGTTTTACTCATGTCTTATTGGTTCTTTTAATGCTGGTCATTAACCAAAATTAAAATGTTCAATTCCGTAGTTTAGGGCAGGATCTTTTGAATCCTCTGCCATAGAGCTCCTCGCCTTCCCAAACTACATTTCCCAGAATTCTGTGCTATCTCAGTCTCTTTCCCAGCTCACTTAGCTTGTCCCGCCTTGCTGCTTTCCTTTTAGGAAGAGACAGCTGGTCTCTTCTTAATTTAAAGAGAAATGGCAGCCGTTTTTGGCTTCATCTCGCTTGCGCTGAAAATGAAACTGACTTCCAAGCACTACAGAATTCAAACGAAAAAGTATTGGATGAGTTTGGGTTCTTAATTTTCTGCGTGGGCGCCCCCTGTGTTTCTTAATATCTGTTCGTATATACTAAACTTATGAATTAGATACAAATTATGATTTTAAAATGAAGATTTGTATACCCTATTGGGAACTACAGAATAGCTTCTGATATACATCGTTAAAAATAAGTTGGGCAGAATCCTTACAGAAATAGCTTCCCTTATCCAGAATACTAAAATCTGAAATATTCCAAAAGTCGAAATTGTCCATGTGGGTGGCTAAGATAGTGATGCCTCTGCTTTCTGATGGTTTAACATACAAAACTTTGTTTCATGCACACAATTATTAAAAATATTTGCAAGCTCTGTGTATAAGGTGTATACAAAATATAAACAAATTTCATGTTTAGATTTTGATCCCGTCACTAAGATATTTTGTTATATACATATGATGCAAATACAGGTATTTCAAAATCCATTCGACCTCACCCCAAAATCCGAATTGCAAAATACTTCTGATCCTTAGCATTTCATATAATGGACCACAACTTGTAGCAGCTTTCTCTGGCCCTAAATCCAGAAATGCCAACAAGATGAACCCTCTTCTTCCTAGCTGATGCCCAGGAAAATATATTAAAGCAATTATGATCTTGGAAGTTATGCCAAGAAGCACTACTATGTTAAGTGTATGTAATTCAGTGGATGGCACAGGATTCCAGACAATATCTTTTGTGAATTTTGGTTGCAACTATGTTGTTCTTAGCTGGATCTTATTTCCAGAGAGTAGTGCTATTAAATTAATATTTCAGTTGGGCTTGTCACCATACACTTTTAGAAAGCATACCTTTTAAAAGCAATTACCTCTATATTTTTGATTCATTAAAAAAAGAAACTGTCAAGTAAAGATTCTTCTTTATACTTATTGCCTAATATTCACGAGTAAAAATTCTTTTTACTTATAAGGAACCACTGTGGATTATTTTAAATAATTAATGTGATGAAAGGGAAAGGGCAAAGTAAATGCGATTGAAATTAATGTTTTGTTGCTCACTTTTGTACAGTATAATGGATTTTATTATCATATGTATGGGTTCCTTGTGTCTCTGAAGCTTTACTTGTATTGACATTTTGATAAATGAGATATTATAGTGGATGAGATATTATAATATGCCTGGCAACCATATTATATTTTTAAAATAAAAATGCTGCTTTGAAATCTTGAAATAATCCCTTAAGATAAATGATATTTCTTTTAACAAACAACATTTGATAACTTACAGCAGTGAATGTCAAGACTGTAATCCAACTCTTACACAAAAATGTTTAACTCTGTGTTGAATTTGTGGCCAACTATTCTCAAATATACATTACTAATCACATAATGTTTTTGTTAGGACTATTTCCAACTCAACAGCCTAATGTTTGTATTCTATGTATTTGAAAACAGATGTCGGTAAAAAAAAGTTGTGTGAGACATGCATTCCATTTTTCCTGTTGTTTCTCTATCCTTTTCAGACCAAATGAACAGAAACTCTAGGGGAAATTTTGTGTTACTAAACTATATCTTTCCAATTACAATTTCACTGTAATTGCCATAGCAATTCTGTTCCTGGTTTGAAAGTGTTATTCCTATTTAATTGTGCAGTACCTACTTTTAAAGTAGTTGTTATACAGTAGAGTCTCACTTATCCAAGACTCGCTTATCCAAGCTTCTGGATTATCCAAGCCATTTCTGTAGTCAATGTTTTCAATATAACATGATATTTTGGTGCTAAATTTGTAAATACAGTAATTATTACATAGCATTACTGCATATTGAACTACTTTTTCTGTCAAATTTGTTGTATAACATGATGTTTTGGTGCTTCATTTGTAAAATCATAACCTAATTTGATGTTTAATAGGCTTTTCCTTAATGCCTCCTTCTTATCCAACATATTCACTTATCCAACATTCTGCCGGCCTGTTTATGTTGGATAAGTGAGACTCTACTGTACTGGAAGGGCTTGATGGGCATTGACCTTGAATTTTGGAGTTATAGTTCACCTATATCCAGAGAGCACTGTGGACTCAAACAATGATGGGTCTGGACCAAACCTGGCATGAATATTCAATATGCCCAAATGTGAACACTGGTGGAGTTTGGGGAAAATAGACCTTGACATTTGGGAGTTGTAGTTGCTAGGATTTATAGTTCAGCTACAATCAAATAGCCCCGTGAACCCCACCAATAGAATTGGGCAAATTGGGCTTTTGGTGGGAGGATTTGACGTCTGTTTCCAAAAAGGAAGAGGACAGGCAAAGAGATCTTCAGCCTTCTCTGCCAAAGGGGTTCCTAAGTCCATCAAAAATATGTGTTTTCTGGTGGTCTTTGGCAACCCCTCTGACACCCCCTCGTGACACCCCCTCCAGGAGTCTCAACCCCCAGGTTGAGAAACTCTGATCTAATCCATACAGATAATCTTTATCTTTATCTATGTGACCAGTACAGAATGTTTTTTGAACTTTGTAGTGCCGAGGATGTTCTCGGAGTCTAGCACTGCTTGTACCCATACCATCACGTTGGTGGTACTGAACACATAATGCTGCAGTTACAGCACTTCTAGGATACAAGTGACAGAGCTCAACAAAACAATACAGGCCATGGGTGGGAGTCAATTACTGTCCAAATAAAATTAATCAGTCCCACTATCCCATGCCAGCTGAATCTGTGATTCTTATTTTATGGCAAAATTCTAAGCATCTCTAATCAACGTGGTGTTTTCTGGATGCATTTGACAATAGCTCCTATCACATCCCCATCCGTGTCCAACAGTCAATGTATATTCCAATACATCTGAAGAGTACAAGCATGATGAAGGCTATTCTAACTAGCGAGAAGTAAATAAAAAATTGGTACACTCTGAAATGAAAAATTGATAAACTCAATCAAGGAAGCCATGGCCCTGAGTAGGGCTGTTGATGACAGGGTAACGGAGGTCTCTCATTCATAGAGTTATCATAAAGTTAAAGTTGACTTGATGACATTTAGCAAAAAATATATACTAGTGCTTTCTGGCAGAAAATCCTAAATATCTCCCTAAAATGCATATCCCAGGATAATACAAGTTGGAACAATGGCAGAGTAGGATTTTAGTGCTATTACTAGGCAGTTTGAAAGAATTTCTGCAATGGAAATGCCTTCTTTCATTTTTAAGAGTGTGCCAATTCAAAGGTGTCCCAAATGGTGAAAAATATAAGATTCACTCTATTTCAGCTGCTAGACATGTTTGACATCTCATATATGTAATATTTCTCCTTTTCTACCACATGGGACAAAAGTCATAAGAGTCAAAATAATGGATATGCTGCAGGGTTTTAATCCCTTGGTGAGGATTTCCATATAAAATTGCAAAGTAAAACTGTCAGGTATAGAACAATGACACTGAATGTAAAGTTTACTCAACATTTGTTTCTATGTCTATCTCAGATCATTTCTTCCAATTTCTCAAGTGCTATTTCAAACAAACAAAATCATGACCACGGTTACAAATTGTAGTGTCTTATATCCCTTACATGAAAGACCAACCATGGCAAAAGAAAAACAACATGAATGATCTCATCATGCAAGTTATTCTGCGCAGCAGACTTTTATAATTCACTATCTAGCTTAGGTAGTTCAATGCTTGAGCTACAACTTGCACTATCTTTTGACAGCATAATGAATGACCATCCTGACTGAGAATAACTGGAGTTGGCATACATCTGGAAGGTAGCACAATGGTGAAAACTGATGTGCAGAATGAAATTTAAAAGGTAAAGGCTTTCCCCTGACATTAAGTCTAGTCGTATTCAACTCTGGGGGTTGGTATTCATCTTCATTCCAAGTCGAAGAGCCGGCATTTTTCATAGACGCCTCCAAGGTCATGTGACCGGCATGACTGCATAGGAGTGGTACCTATTGATCTACTCACATTTGAATGTTTTCAAACTGCTAGGTTGGCAGAAGCTCGGACCAACAGTGGGAACTCACCCCGCTCCCCAGTTTTGAACTACTGACCTTTAAATATAAATTTAAATATATCTCCTAATAATTGACAATATAAACCTATATGCTTCTGCCAAAGGAAGTCCTACAGATTTCAGTGGATCTACGCTGGCCTATATCCAGGATCTGATCCCAGATTATCTGTTTTGAATTGGATTATATGAGTCTCCACTGCCAGATAATCTGGGATAAGGAGATAATCTGGGATCAAATCCTGGGATATAGGACAGTGTAGAAGGGGCCTAAGTAGTGCAGTGGCTAGTATGGTGTAGTTGTTTAAATGTTGGGCTAGGACTTCAGGAGACCATGTTGTGAATCCCTGCTCACCCATGAAAACCTACTAGATTACCTTGGGCAAGTCAGGTCCCTTCTACACTGCCATATAATCTAGTTCAAAGCAGATAATCTGGATTTTACATGACAGTGTAGAAGGGGCCTTAGAAAAAGGCAAAGGCAAATCCCCTCTGAACAAATTTTACTAAGAAAACCCTGTGACAGTTTTGCTGTAGGGTGACCGTAAATCAGAAATGTCAAAGATTTAAAAATCTGCATAAGTGTGATGGTAGCTTTATTTCTTATACTGAAATTCCCATAAAAAGAGCAATAATAAAACTACTAAGCAGATTATTCCAATTGTTTCAGATAAATTTGTTTCCATTATTTTAGTTCAAATGCCTTTTTTGCTGACATGTCAGATATTTTACAAAAGAGAGGTTTTAAACATTCTGCTCTGGAATAAGAGTTCTTTTTCAAGACTGTCGAGTTGATAACAAGAGTCCTTTTCAGTTTGATTATCAAGTTATCTAGGGTCCATTTTCCCCTTGATCTGAGAAGAAATGTTATCTTGTAGAAGCATTCTTTATGCATTAGAAACCCAATCTGAAATATTTGATAGTTTAGATGTCCAGCTTTTATTTTAGCTGTTATCGGCAATAAAGAAATGTTAATCTTTTAAGTTGCCTTTCACTCCTAGATTCATTTTCACCAGGCACCAAGCAGGTTTCACATTTTTTTTCCTCACAAGATCCTGTAGCCCCAGTGGAATATTTTAGGGAGGTTGAAAGGTATGGTTTTACAGCTAAACTGGACCAAAAAAAGTCACTACTACATATAAAATGAGACAGTGATAGATCTAATTATATGTAAACCAAAGCTGTAAACAAGAAGCATTTGGAAGTTTATAGATGCAGTTTTTCATTTATGTAAGCTACTTTATTTGTGTTTGTTTAGTCTACCCAGTGTTCTGATTTAATGAAGAATCTGGCTCGAATCATAGTTCGAGACATGGTGAAGATATTTTAAAAAATAATATTTTTAATTTTATTATATTTTGGTCAGCAAGCAGTTCAAGAGTTCTACATGAACACAAGTAACACGACAACCTCAGAACTTTTGATACTGCTGCAGTAAATAGTATATTTGAAGCATAGTGTTGTTCTGCTTGTTTATGTGCCATGAATAAATACATCCTTCCACTGAGAACATTTCTCATTACAACTTTGAAGATCAGGTTCAGTGACCATGTTGGGAACCTTTCAAAACTTGCTAACCATTCCTACATAGCAGAATAGCAATAAACCAGCTTTCCGTGTTTCAGTAGCATAATTTATTTCATGGTTTTAAAGCAAATTTTATAAATCATTCCAGTGTTGTACTTCTTGCTGGGGCTCTTTTGGCCAGAATGAAGACTTTAGAACAGCAAATACACTAATGATTTTTTTTTCTGATTACAATAGACTTCAGTAGGAGGAAGAACGCTTCTGCAGAGATGGAAGCAGCAAGCAGATCTAAGCCTGAAATGAATGGTCTTGACATTTCATCTCTCTTTTATAAAGATTTTGGATGGGAAATCTTCCATTTCCCAGATCTTGGAAGGCACAAGAACTAACAGCACAGTGAGATGCACAACTGGATTTCCTTCGAGTCATTACTGTGCGCTTGAACTAAGAAAAAAGTACCATAGGATGCTATAGTCCAGTGGTTCTCAACCTATGTATCCCCAGATGTTTTGGCCTTCAGCTACCAGAAATCCTAACAACTAGCTAACTGGCTTGGATTTCTGGGAGTTGTAGACCAAAACACCTGGGGATCCACAGGTTGAGAACCATTTCTGTAGTCATTCACCTGTCCTGTAAACAGAAGAACATGTCAGTGGTTCAACCTGTCTCTCTTCTGACCTGGACAAGATTCCATTTTAACCAGTAATCTCATATATTTCGTAGAGATATAGGTTTAATATTTCTTAAACAAAATGCTTGGGTCTGGAAGTGTTTTGGATTTTTGAGGATTTTTAATACCTATTTTGGCATACATAATGAGATATCTTGGAAACAGAACAAATATAGATGTGAAATTAATTTATGTTACATATGCACCATATATACACATAGCTTCTGAAGGCAAATTTTAGACAATATTTAAATATTTTTGTACATGAGATAAAGTTTGCATACATTGAACCACAAGAAATCAACAATGTCTCTTTCTCAGTGGGAAAGTGGGCCATTCTGGATTTTGGATTTCTAGATAAAGGATATTCAACCTGTATGAGCAAGCTGGCAACACTGTTAAATTTTGACTCCCAGTTTGAACTCATGGCTCTAGATTCCTGTCTTACCTTGACTAGCTGCCCAGATTATAACTGTAATACATGATAAAGAGAATACTGTACAAATCAAATGTGATGTAGTTGTAAACTGTAATGGAAATAGTAATAAGCCTGTTCAAATGTAACATTTGTCTCAGAGAGATGGTAAATTTCATAAGAAAAATGTAATACATAAAATATGATATATTGAGTTGATATATATCCTTTCTTCCAGAACTGGGACTCAAGGCAACTCACAAAATGATTTTTTTAAAGTTTCATAAAGCTGTTAAAGTTTTGTAAAAGTTTCATTATAAAATACAATTTTAAAAGTAAAAGTAATAATAAAAAAACAATTCAATTAAAAGCAGTTTCAAAAGCATATTAAAAACAGTTCATAACAGACAGTGCAAGGACAAGTGCAAATTGTTTTTATTCTATTATTCTTATTCTTATGTGTCTTATAATTTTTAGCCTTTACAAGAGCCTGACATTGACTTAAACCTGCCAGCAATCCATCAGTGAAGCATAAAAATGTCTTAAGTATCCCAATCCATTATAAATGAGATAGGAACTTCTATCTGTTCTTTCGCTTTATTATTCCCACACTATGAAATATGATGCAATACATGAAAGGTTTTTGAACTTTATGGATACAAACAATGCAAACCAAGTGAGCAAACTCATGAAGGCATTGTAAAAATGTGAAATAAAAATATCTATGCAGGCTACAAAGATTTACTTTAAAATGGCAGCTAAAACTAATTTGAACATGAGCCCTTAAAAACAGAGGTGGTTCTACTTATCATATAATTAGCAATCACTCATGGACAAGTATGATTATCTTCCAAGGTACAGTCTTGGTGGTGGGTCCATAAGTGACTGTATAGACCTATTCTGAATCCACATGCTCTTTCACTGTGAGTACATAGATTTCTAGTTAGTAGGTAATCATGACAAGGGCTTCTTGCATACCTCATTCTTGGCACATTTCTCCTTTTCACCCTCTATTTGTGTTTCTTCAAAATCCATGGCACCATTGGTAACAGCTGATGTCCTGTTACAACCATTGAGTGCCAAGGCTTCCAAGGTCTCTATGTTTATATCACATTTTTTTAGGTTAGCTTTAAACCCATCTTCAAGACTCTTTCATTGTTCACCAAGATTTCATTTTCTGTTCTTGCACTGAGAATGAAGTAACTGTTTTGGAAGATGGTGATCGGGCATTTGGGCAAAGTTACTAAGCCAGTGGAGTTGATGGCGGGGAATCATCGCTTCAATGCTGAGGGTTTTTGTTTCTTCCAAAATGCTTACTTTTGTCCACCTGTCTTCCCAAGAGATTTGCAGGATTTTGATGGAATCTTTCCGGAAATCATGTGAGACATTGTAGATGACCCATGTTTTCTAGACATATAATAGAGCTGGGATGACAATAGCTTTATAAACAAGCATCGTGGTATCTCTACAATCCTCAAGCACTCTATGCTTCATCCAAAAAAATGTTGCACTCACAGAGCTCAGATGGTGTTGTATTTCAGAACTGGTGTTGATCTTTGTGGTAAGATAGCTGGCTAGTTATTAAAAAAATGAGCAACATTTTCTAGCGTTACACCATTAAGCTATATTTATGGCATTGCAGAGGGATTTGTTGGTGTCTGCTGGTAGAGCATTTTGGTTTTTTGATGTTAAATGCTTTTCATATACTTCTGCAAAGGGTTTTTTTTTAAGTGGCTTGTAGGTCTTCCTCTAAATGAATACAGTCTATAGGCCCTTCCAGACAGGCCCTATATCCCAGGATCTGATCTCAGGTTTTCTGTTTATCCCCGATTATCTGGCAGTGTGGACTCATATAATCCAGTTTATAGTAGAAAACCTGGGATCAGATCCTGGGATACAGGGCCTGTCTGGAAGGGCCCTACGTTATCATCATGCTACTATTTGGGCAGGTAGTGCTGTCTGTTCCCAACCTGTAATAGCTCTTTCAACCAGAATATGATCTTAGCCTTTGCAAGGGAAGAGCTTAGAATGTATAAAATTGTAGAGTTGGGAGAGACCACAAGAGCTATCCGGTCCAAGCTTTCCCATTTTCTAATACACTAGAAGTAGTTGGATCTACCTCTGGTAATCCATTCAGATTTTCCTCTTGTGTCCTCCATCACATCAGTCCTAATGAACATTAGCCACCACTTTGAAGAAGCAAGCACCTTCTCATGATCCTAGGGAGGACATGTGATGAAGTTATTAGAGATTATTTTCTTATCTTCCTAATGGCTGCTCCCATACTGAATTTTCCTGCCATGGAGTCTAGGATGGCCTTCAACTTGTTGTTCTGCTATCAGACAAGAAACTCTTTAATCAGGCAGGCTTCTGGCAATTAAGAAAGATTTGCTGCTGCAAAAACTTTTAACTATACGAGTGATGTTCTTTCTTTTACTAAGTGCTTTTTATTGAGTACTTTTATTTGTTTTCCATTTTAGTTGTATTCTTTTGTTTTATTTTATCATCGTTAGACACCTTGTGTGCCATTCTTCAAGAAAAGGCCAGAGTATAAATCCAATCAATCCAATAAATAATAAAATTAATAAAGACAAGCATGTTTCAAGGTTTCCATAAATAAGTGCTTAATTGGAGCCAGAGTGAAAGCGTAGAGGATAAACGGAGAAGGCTATATGCCAGTAACTTTATGTCTAAGCAGCAGGTAGAAATGTAGGCAAAATTGAATGGCAAAGTAATGGAAAGAAATAATGCAAAGAAATAAAAAAAGGCTAACATTCAGAGGCTGGTAATACATTAAGCAGTACAGATATGAAGAGCACCAAGAGAAAAATGCAGTCATACAATGAGATGCAGAAAGTAATCATGAGCAGAAAAGAGAGATAAAGGGAATGGTAGAAAAATTCTGTTAGGAGGCCTTAGCAAAATTACAGAAGGAGCAAAGGTAAATAGAATGAAGTAGGAGTTTAGCAGCAGGGAAGAGTGGGAAAAAACAAATTCTGAGTACATAAAAAGATAAAAGGTCAACAGAAGAAGCACAAGGACATCTGGCATAAGAGTGATAATGTATTAACAATAGCTTCAGACTTTGCTGATGGGATGAGGGGAGGAAGAAATGAATTTTCTCTTCTGCATTCACAGAAGAATTATGCAGGAGAGGTGCCAGTAGCTGATCTGTTAGTTCCAAAAGGCAAAGAATACATATGACAGAAAATTATGATTACTGCAAGAGCATACCAAGTTAAAAAAATGAATACGACTCAGAAGCACAAAATGTCAAGACCAAATCATCCCAGACTTTTAAAGGGAAAAAGATTGCACATGATATATGAGACTCTTAACATGCAGCAATTGCTATGAACAGCGAAAGCACAAGACTTCGGAGAGCATAAAAGAGAATATCACCTCATTCACCCATAGAACTATAAAGAAAAGGCAATAGACCATGCTCCTCACATTGGTACACTTTCATGGGCTGCTCTGAAATAACTGGTTTATAGCTAATCACTGCCCCACCCAATAAAATCTATTACTGGCATTTTATCTTTTAAATCAGTCTTCCCCAATCTAGTAAAATCCTCATCATTTCCAGCAATCACAGTCATAGTGGTCGAACAACTCCAAAGATGTTTGGAAGAAGCTGATTTTCTAGATCTATTTCAATCCACCGTTGACATGGGATGGAAACGGCTTTGGCCACCTTGGTGGATGAATCTACGCAGAGAACTGGACAGGGGGAGTGTAACCCTGCTGGTCCTCCTAGATCTCTCAGCAGCTTTCAATACCATTGACCATGGTATCCTTCTGGAGTGACTTGCAGGGACGGGACTGGGGGGCAATGTGTTGTAGTGGTTCCGGTCTTTCCTTGTGGGCCACTTTCAGAAGATGGTGTTGGGGGAGTCCTGCTCGGCTCCATGGTCTGTGAATGTTGGGATACTGTAGGGCTCATCTTTATCCCCAATGTTATTCGACATCTACATGAAACCACTGGGAGAGATCGTCCAGAGTTTTGGAGCTCAGTACATGGATGATGCCCGACTCTACTACTCCTTTCCAACAGATGCCAAGGAAGCTGTCCCACACCTGAATCATTGCCTGATGTCAGTAATGGACTGGATGAGTGTAAACAAATTGAAGCTTAATCCAGACAAGATGCTAGTCTCATACAAGACTGATCTGGAAATAAGGTTACAACTTGAGCTGGATGGGTTACACTCACCCTGAAAATCCAGGATTGCAGTTTGGGGTGATTCTGGACTTCGCCTTAAATCTGGAAGCCCAGGTGGTGGTGGTGACGAACTGCACCCGTTCCTGAAAAAGTCTGACTTGTCTACAGTGGTACACACACTGTTTACATCCTGTTTGGACTACTGCAATGCACTCTACATGGGACTGCCCTTGAAAAGTGTTCGGAAACTCCAATTTATCCAGAGAACAGCAACCAAGTTACTAACCAGTCCTGACATCAAAGAGCCCACCACTCCCCTCCTGAAGCAGCTCCATTGACTTCCGATTTGTTTCTGGGCCCAAATCAAGGTGCTATTTTTAACCTATAAAGCCCTGAGCAGCTTTGGTCCAGGTTACTTGAGACATTGCGTCCCCTTATACAGGCTATGTAAACCTCTAAGGCAGGGGTCCTCAAACTTTTAAAGCAGAGGGCCAGTCCACAATCCTTCAGACTGTTGAGGGGCCGAATTATCATTTGGAAAAAAAAACGAACAAATTCCTATGCACAGTGCACATATCTTATTTGTAGTGCAAAACAACAACAATAACAATGAAAGACCAATACAATATTTAAAAATGAAAATAATTTTAACCAACATAAACCTATCAGGATTTCAATAGGAAGTGTGGGCCTGCTTCTGGCCAATGAGATAGTCAGGTTAATTAGGATTGTTGTTGTTGTTGTTGTTGTGTGTCTTCAAGTCATGTCAGACTTTCGGCGAGCTTAAGTCCAAAATTATTTATGTATTCATTTACTATATTTATTTACTACATTTATATCCCACCCTTCTCACCCTGAAGGGAACTCAGAGCAGCTGTATGTACATACAGTATATTATTAGCATAGCACAATATTAGCAATATATATTACTATATTGAACTATACCACTATACTGTAATATTATATGTAATATATAACATATAATTAATATTATTATATGGTATTATTATTAGTATTGTATAAAATGATAATATCATTATCAATATCATATGTATATACAATATATTATATTATTAAAACTGATATAAAATATTATATTATAAATGAGGGCGGGGGCCAGGTAAATGACCTTGGAGGGCCGCATCTGGCCCCCGGGCCTTAGTTTGGGGACCCCTGCTCTAAGGTCTAGCAAGGAGACTATCATCTCTACACAATCCCGGGCCATTTTTTTTTCCATTTCACCGGCAATCGCCGGTGAAACAGCAGGTGCACAGGCTGCCTCCCTCCTTCCCCCATCATATGTGCAGAACTAGACATCCGACAGGGGAAAGGGCATGTTGCCATGTTGCCCTTTCCCCCCATCACATGCCTATATGTAGTGCCTTACATTTCTTCCCGTATAATGCACTTTGTTGGTTTTGGCCCTGCTCTCTAATCTAAAATCATTTTGCATTTTGATCCTGTCCTCTGGTGTATTAGCTACCTGTACTAATTTGGTCTCATCTGCAAATTTGATAAGCATGCCTTCTGTTCCATTTACCAAGCTTGTAACTCTAACCAAAAAGCAACAGTCTGGCATGACTTGTTTTTGAGAAACCTATGTTGACTTTTAGCAAATGTAGCATTTCTTTCTAAATGCTTAAAAATTGTCTCTTTAATCTGTTCTAGAATCTTTCCAGGCATTGATGTCAGGATGACTGGGAGGTGATTTTTTGATCTTCTTTTTTGTCTTTTTGAAGATGGTGACATTTTCTGATGCAGCGTTAAAATAACAAGACCAGACCATCAAAATAGACTAATTGTGGGCAACTTTATTAAATGTAATCTATTAAAAACTTTCTTCATGAATAGATACATTCCCGCGCTACCAGCTGGATACGCCACACTGCCTGGCGAATCCCTCCGCTGTCGCCCACGTTGGGCAACTTCATGTAATGAGGTCCTATGAGTCATTTGTAAGTCGATGTTTGTAATTTGGGGACTGCCTGTATATTTGAAAATAGTTTTAATTAGGATGTTTTATAAATAGGGTTCTCGGGACCATTTTTAATCAAAAATACTCTGGACATAAAACTTGGTGGAGCAGCTTATTTTATCAAGAATACTTGCAAGTATGGTGACCACATTACAGAGGGCACACACAAAGCACAGCAAAGCTAGCATTTAAATCTAGTTTCCCACATAAAGTCCTGCACCTTCTTTGTCATTTATTGGATGGGTCAGAAGGGTCTGCCACCTATCACAATTCACCTAATGCAGAGGCAACCTTCTCCCTCTTTACCTTTTATGGCTTATTCTTTCTTTCTGTTCCTCTTTGCACTATGCACCCCCTCCTGGGGATTTCACCTTTAAGTGACCAGTTCTACTAGGCTAGCATTTCTCAGCATGGCAGTCGAGACCCCTGTGGGGGTCACAAGGGGGTGTCAGAGGGGTCACTAAAGACCATCAGAAAACGCATATCAATTCATAGTGCTCTCCGGAGGCAGGTGAACTACATCTCCCATAAATCACTGTCAATTCCTCCCAAATTCCTCCAGCATTTTTTGTTGGTAATGTATAGGAAGTTTGTCCTGATTCTATCATTGGTGGGGTTCAAGAGGCTCTTTAATTGTAGGTGAACTATAAATCCCAGCAACTACAACTCCCAAATGTCAAGGTCTATTTTCCCCAAACTCAACCAATGTTTACATTTGGGCATATTGAGTATTCGTGCCAAGTTTGGTCTAGATCCATCATTGTTTGAGTCCACGGTGCGCTCTTGATGTAGGTGAGCTACAACTCCAAAACTCAAGGTTGATGCCCCACCAAACCGTTCCAGTATTTTGTGTTGGAGTTCTGTGTGCCAAGTTTGGTTCAATTCCATCGTTGGTGGAGTTCAAAATGCTTTTTGGTTGTAGGTGAACTATAAATCCCAGTAACTAAAATTCCCAAATGACAAAATCAATTCCCACCCAACCCCACCAATTTGGCGTATTGGGTATTAGTGCCAAATTTGGTCCAATGAATGAAAATACATCTTGCATATCAGATATTTACATTACGATTCATAGGTAAAGGTAAAGGTAAAGGTTTCCCCTGACCTTAAGTCTAGTCGTGTCCGACTGTGGGGGTTGATGCTCATCTCCATTTCTAAGCCAAAGAGCCGGCGTTGTCCGTAGACATCTCCAGGTCATGTGGCCAGCATGACTGCATGGAGTGCCGTTACCTTTCCGCCGGAGCGGTACCTATTGATCTACTCACATTTGCATGTTTTCGAACTCCTAGGTTGGCAGGAGCTGGGGCTAACAGCGGGTGCTCATTCTGCTCCTGGGATTTGAACCTGGGACCTTTGGGTCCACAAGTTCAGCAGCTCAGCGCTTTAATACACTGTGGCACCGGAGGCCCCTTACGATTCATAACAATAGCAAAATTACAATTATGAAGTAGCAACTAAAATAATTTTATAGTTGGGGGTTACCTCAACATGAGGAACTTTATTAAGGGGTCATGACATTAGCGAGGTGGAGAACCACTGCACTAGGCCTTGAATTTTCAACCCTTCCAAGATGTAACCACAACTGGTTTGCCACTGCCTCTCTCTTCCCTGGCATCAACTGGTCCCCATCAATTGATCCCTTATGCTCAGGATGTCTGGATGTCTTGTACAGCATCTCCTTCCCGATCTCTATATTTAAATTATAAGCAATTTTGTATTTTTACTGCAAACAGACAGTGAGTGGATGCTTTCTATTAAATGCAACATTTTTGAGTAATATCCTATTTATCAATATATCCTAATAACCTCATTCTATTTTCTTAATGAACTTACTCTATTTATGTAAAAACAGCATTAATTTCATTTCTCTCAGGAAGCAAATTATGTATCTTTCTTATTTAAAAGGCAGGCATTCTGCAAGCAGACAAATGCTTTGTGGAAGTTACATTACTTTTGGGGGCTGCAATATATTAATTGCCATAACCTAAAAAACTTGTGCTTAATGATAAAATATTTTAAATGCTTGGGAGAACTAGCAAATAACAACCAGGAACTGCAGAATAATCTTCAAAGTCAGAAACAGTTTGTACAAGCCTATTTAAAAATAACAAGCAAGCGTCATATATGGATTGCTCACAAATAGAGTGTAATTAATGCAGTTTGTCATCTAGGCATATTTATGGAGAAACGTCTGTTTTTATTCGGTGCAATGTAACATGATAAAAGCCAGTGCATTAACAATGTACGTTTGACTAATCTCTAATGACATTATTATCTTCCAGTGTGGGTACATATATTTTCCATGCTTATTATGATCAGCAAATCAAAGATACTGGTCTGTACTTTTGTAATCTTTATTTCAATCCAGAATTAACATCGGCTTACTGAAGTGCTTAAAAATGACATTGTGTCTCACTTATGTTGACATTGGTGAAATCTTTCATAGGGAGCCATGAACGTTTGTTTACCAATTCTCAATAGAATTTTGATTTTCCTGTGACTCTTTAGATATGATTTTGAAGCACTTGCCAAGCTCTGTGATGGTGTTTGTCCAAGTTTTACACTAGTGCCAACAAATGTGATGTTCAGAAATGGGCTCATGTTTCACTTTTCAGTTATTAAAGATGTGCAGAACAAAAAAGTTGGGAAGATACTGGGAATTCCAGATATTGTAAACCTGCAGGTCCCAGCATTCTGTCCAGCATAGAGTTAGCATTTCAGGACCATTCCAGTCTGTGAGGTTTCCAGGCCAAAACCGTAGATCTCATTCACCATGTCATATAATACTGTTTGAATTGGATTATATGATTCAGTTTAGACCTGTGGCTATCAACCTGTGGGTCCCCAGATGATTTGGCCTTCAACTTCCAGAAATCCGAACAGCTGGTGAAATGGCTGGAATTTCTGGGAGTTATAGACCAAAACACCTGGGGACCCACAGGTTGAGAACAACTGGTGTAGACTAATATAATGAAGATTGAGCTGCATTGAACTGGACTTTATCAGTGTAACACTGCCAAATAATTCAGTTCAATGTAGTTAATCTGCATTTTAAAACTGATAGTATAGACTAATATAATCCAGTTCTAAACAGATAGTCTGGATTTTATATGGCAATATAGATGGAGCCTGAGATCTAACAATGTCTCTAATCATGTGACCAGTGTTATGCATTAATCACTGGTCACAGTTCTCATAGCCTGTCATTCAAACACATATATGAGACCCCATATAAATAAGCCTGTATGCATGGTTTCATCCACATGACAAAGTAGATCCTCTCTAGGAATTCTCTAAGTCCTGCAGTATGACTCTATGGTAACTTCTAGCAGAAGTTCTTCATTTATATAGAGTTTGGTATTATCCACAGTTTCCCTGTTTGGAAATTAATGTGCAAATCTCATAAAGTGAATGTACCCAGATGGAGATGAAATGAGATTTTAAGCAGCGGCTGGATGGCCATCTGTTAATAGAGTGTTCCTGCATGACAGACACCTGGACTGGATGACTCGTAGTCTCTTCCAACCCTATGATTTTACGAAGGCTTTTACCTCCTCATTTATAGAGGAATATCTATGTGTATATGATTCAATCTATTTGTCATGGCGATCCCAAGCATTTCACAAGGCTTTTTAGACAAGGAATACTCGCAGATAGTTTTGCCAGTTCCTTTCTCTGAAATGAAGTTTACAGCATCTGGCTATTGGTTGATGGGCTTCCATCCATGACTGACCCAGGTTAGCTTCCAATATCATATGGGTACCTTTAGGGTATTTTATTAATACATAAGGGACTTCTAATCCAACTCACTTGCTTCTGAGGTAGATGTAGAATAGAAGGTGAGTGTTGGCACCATTGGTAGAAAAGAAGGAAACTGATGAAATAAATACAAATCTCTTTAAAATATATTGCAGTAACAAAACAATTCAGTCTAGCAAATTGTAGCAAGCTTCTCTGCTTTTAGCTGAGCTTGAGATCTGCACATAATCTAGATCTCAAGCCTAGAGATGACTATCCCTATCCTCAAATAGATGGGAGATTTTGCACTCTTGTTTCCCACCTCTTGTTTCCCACCCATGAAAACTGGAGACTCAGAGCCAGGCCCTGAAATCTAGAAACCTTAGTACATCTGTGCCGTCGCGCCTGGGGCTGTAAACTCTTAGTGAAAGAGGCATGGACGTGACATCTTTCCCCAGGGGATTGCTTCTTGCCCTCCTTTAGGGAAACTGGAACTCCCAAGGACCAAAACACTGTAGTTAACTCAAAAACTGGGTTTATTCTTCACAAAGGGGGTAAAAGAAAATATACATTACAGTCTTTGGTTGTTTAAGTCCATGAAGCTTGTCCAGATCCCTCTTTCTCTGGCTGTGAATGCCGGAGCAAACTCAGCCTCAGTCCAATGACCTATATCTGAAGACAAGAGTCTTCCTCTGTTGCCAAAGGACTGATGTGAAGGCGCTTGAGACTCCTCAACGTTGTTCAGGTTGGCCCTGAACATGAAGTGTGAGTCCCAAGGGTAAGAACCTCAGAATTGGTGCTGAGAGGTAACTTTTGAAGGGCTTTCAGAGCCAAGCCTCTCTTTCACGTCCATCCGATAGAGTGGAATGAAAAGGAGGAAACACAGTCCTACTCCAGGAAGAGGTGGAGCCAAACAGTTTTGCTGAGTGAGCAATGTAACAGGTACAAACAACATTGATTGACAGATATAAATAACCAATCCAACTACATTTACAGGGTAAGGGCAAAATCAGGCATGATACAGCAATTCAAATCTTGAAACTTATAGTTTGACATATAAATGGCGCCACTCGCGCCGTCACAACATCTAAACGAATTCAAGTCGCCAGGGCCAGATCAGCTACATCCAAGAGTATTGAAGTAACTAGCGGAAGTTATTTCAGAGCCACTGGCAATCATCTTCTAGAGTTCTTGGAGAACAGGAGAAGTCCCAGCAGATTGGAGGAGGGCGAATGTGGTCCCTATCTTCAAGAAGGGAAAAAAGAACGACCCAAACAATTACCGTCCAGTCAGCCTCACATCAATACCAGGCAAGATTCTGGAAAAAATCATTAAGGAAGTGGTCTGCAAACACTTAGAAACAAATGCGGTCATTGATAATAGTCAACACGGATTTACCAAAAACAAGTCATGCCAGACTAATCTGATCTCTTTTTTCGATAGAGTTACGAGTTGGGTCGATACAGGGAATGCCGTGGATGTAGCGTACCTGGATTTCAGTAAGGCCTTCGACAAAGTCCCCCACGACCTTCTGGCAAACAAACTAGTAAACTGTGGGCTAGACAAAACTACGGTTAGGTGGATCTGTAATTGGCTAAGCGAACGAACCCAAAGGGTGCTCACCAATGCGTCGTCTTCATCATGGAAAGAAGTGACAAGTGGAGTGCCGCAGGGCTCCGTCCTGGGCCCGGTTCTGTTCAACATCTTTATTAACGACTTAGACGAAGGGTTAGAAGGCACAATCATCAAGTTTGCAGACGACACAAAACTGGGAGGGATAGCTAACACTCCAGAAGACAGGAGCAGAATTCAAAACGATCTTGACAGACTAGAGAGATGGGCCGAAACTAACAAAATGAAGTTCAACAGGGACAAATGCAAGATACTTCACTTCGGCAGAAAAAATGGAAATCAAAGATACAGAATGGGGGACGCCTGGTTTGACAGCAGTGTGTGCGAAAAAGACCTTGGAATCCTCGTGGACAACAAGTTAAACATGAGCCTACAATGTGATGCGGCAGCTAAAAAAGCCAATGGGATTCTGGCCTGCATCAATAGGGGAATAGCGTCTAGATCCAGGGAAGTCCTGCTCCCCCTCTATTCTGCCTTGGTCAGACCACACCTGGAATACTGTGTCCAATTTTGGGCACCGCAGATGAAGGGAGATGTTGACAAGCTGGAAAGCGTCCAGAGGAGGGCGACTAAAATGATTAAGGGTCTGGAGAACAAGCCCTATGAGGAGCGGCTTAAAGAGCTGGGCATGTTTAGCCTGCAGAAAAGAAGGCTGAGAGGAGACATGACAGCTATGTACAAATACGTGAGGGGAAGTCATAGGGAAGAGGGAGCAAGCTTATTTTCTGCTGCCCTGCAGACTAGGACACGGAACAATGGCTTCAAACTACAGGAAAGGAGATTCCACCTGAACATCAGGAAGAACTTCCTCACTGTGAAGGCTGTTCGGCAGTGGAACTCTCTCCCCCGGACTGTGGTGGAGGCTCCTTCTTTGGAAGCTTTTAAGCAGAGGCTGGATGGCCATCTGTCGGGCGTGCTTTGAATGCGATTTCCTGCTTCTTAGCGGGGGGTTGGACTAGATGGCCCATGAGGTCTCTTCCGACTCTACGATTCTATGATTCTATGATTCTATCATAGTCAATAGTGAAGAATACTAGCAAATGCAGTTCAATAACATCTTCAGGGCAGTGCAATTTACACTTCAGAAAATACCCTTTCCTTCATAGGGAATGTGATAGTCAGACATCTAAAACAAACACTTCTTTTTGATCTTTTAAAGGCATCTCTCCTTGTAAAAGTGAGTATCTATTATCTTTACATGAGATTCATTTTTTAAAAAAAATCTAAATCAATTCCACGAACACTGTAATTTTGAATAGAGAAATTACTAAATAACTTCTTTAATTAAAGCATTTGCAAAAGAAGGGGCCAAGTATTCTCCACCCTGTTAGTTGGTGGCAAAAATGTCAGAGGACATTTCATTAAATGTTTTCAAGATGGATGCCAATTTTTCCAATAGTTTCAGGGCTCTCACAACTTCTATTTTGAGAAATTGCAGCTCAACAAAAACTGACTGAAACTATGTTGTTAATCCATGCTAGTGAATGAAGAAAGGAATAAGCCCCGGGTGGTTTTTCGATGAGGCTTTTATCATTCAATCGTTCTGCCACATTCACTAAATTTTTCACATACTTCACATTAGATCCTCTCCAACTTCTAATCCTCCTTTATTTCCCCATTGTTTCTTCTATATATTATTTCTCACCTGGAAAAAAAAAACATTGCGGGGGGGCAGAATAATTGTGCAGTGCCTTCTAATTGCTAGCATGAGGCACCCTCAGTCTGGAACACAGGTTGGAACATCATGTTCAAAAAGTAATGTAAATTATTTATTGTCCAACCCCCTGCCAAGAAGTCAGAAAATGGCATTCAAAGCACCCCTGACAGATGGACATCCGCCTCTGTTTAAAAGCCTCCAAAGAAAGAGCCTCCACCACACTCCAGGGCAGAGAGTTCCACTGCTGAACAGCTCTCACAATGAGGAAGTTCTTCCTAATGTTCAGGTGGAATCTCCTTTCCTGAAGTTTAAAGCCATGATGTCCAAGCCCATTGCTTCCTCCACATATTAATCAGCAATACTGAAACCTGTATTTATTTATTTATGTACTTATATTATTTATATTCCGCCCTTCTCACCTCGAAGGGGACTCAGGGTGGATCACAATGTACATATACATGGCAAACATTCAATGCCATTAGATATACGACACACACAGACAGAGACATAGAGGCTATTTAACTTTTTTTTTTCCAGTTTCTGACTTCCTGAGAGTATGCTCGATTCCAGCCATAGGGGGAGCTGCTGTTTTATCATCCACTGTGACACCGAGTCCTTGATGGATTACTTCCTCATCTTCCAGCACGTATGCTGCTGGACATTTTTATGGTGACGTAAATTGGTTAAATGAGCCTCCCCGCATAAGCGGTCCCTAAATTTCCTACTTGACAGACGCAACTGTCTTTCGGGTTGCTTAGGTAAACTACAAGCTGGGGCTATTTATGGTCAGGCACTCTATCCAACCCAGACTTCGAACTCATGACCTCTCGGTCAGTAGTGATTTATTGCAGCTGGCTACTAACCAGCTGCACCACAGCCTGGTCCCACCTTATTTGCACATTTTAAAATGGGGATTTCCAACTAGTCAAGTGATGGGAGGCTGAAATTCTCCATCAGTTCCTAGGGGACCTTAAAAACAAAGCAATCAGAAAATTGTTTTCTAAGAATCTTTGGCCCAGGACAAACAAACAGCCATAGAGTTAATGAAAGGATGGTAGAAGCTTTAATGACCACATAAGTCTTAGAGAAAGTCTGCTTGAGTGTGGAATTGGGAAGTGAACAGAGTATGCCTGGAGATAGTTTCTGTGAGATGGCAAGCTTCTGAATACAGGAAGCAAGAATAGCAGGCTAGACAAATAAAGAAAAACACCCAGCCGGCCTGAGGTTTCAGCTTTGTTTACAAAATGTCGACCAGCGTACCACAAACTGGTGGGATTTCTAGCCACTCTCTCTTCATGCCACTTCACAGTCAGTAAATTTTAGACAAACAATATTGAACCAGACAAAACAAGACAGAAACAGGACAGGGAAGCTCAGCTGTCTCTAGGGCTTCCTGTCCTGGCTTCTGGTCAGTGAACCCTGCTCTCACCTTTGCAAGCAAAGCATTTCACAGTTCTTTTAAAACCCGTCTCCTTCCCCCTTCCCACCCCAAGTGCTACACCAAGTCCAAAAACATCTAAGCTTAAGTTAGAGCAACAGTTGCAGAAAGTTGCTTTTCAAAATCCAACAAGTTTGCTTCTTCTTCCACATTCTTAGTGTGCAGAAGGGTCACAACACCCATGGGATTCTCTAGCCATGCAATAATAACAACAACAACAACAACAACAACAACAACAACAACAACGGGTGCCTTGCCAAAAGATCTCAGCTGGCATTTGGAAACAATAGACATTGACAAAATTATGATCTGCCAACTGCAAAAGGCCGCCCTACTGGGATCTGCACGCATCATCCGAAATACATCACACAGTCCTAGACATTTGAGAAGTGTTCGACTTGTGATTTTGTGATACAAAATCCAGCATATTTATCTTGTTTGCTGTGTAATAATAATAATAATAATAATAATAATAATATGCATTTTTATTTGTTACCCTCTTCTCCTCGGAGCTTGAGGAAGAGCACTGCACATCACCATAAAATACATATTATAAAATACATACAGTACATTACAACACATTAACACATAAGATACATATATTAAAATGCATAGTTCAAGGATTAAAATACAATACAAATACATATATATGCACCTTCCCTATTCCCACCCCTGGAATTATTGCAGTTTTCTGTTTTGCTTTCATTTAATCCACATCCTCTGTTTTTCCTCTTTTTGTGGGGTTTCCTTTACCAGCACTTCTTTCTGGGAATGACTGTTTTCTGCATCTTTAAAATCAATTAAGGGATAAGAAAGCTGTGTTTAAAAGGGATAAATAATTTAGTCCTGAAGACAGTCTCCAACTCCCCCAAATATCCCATGTTGTTTCTATTTCTGCTGGCTTTTTAGGTAGCTTTGAAGAATTTTTAACAGTGAAAAATATATAAAATGTAACTATTCAGCAGAGGCTTTTACAACCAGTTCAAGCAACATGTCAGGAATGAAATAGTGATTTGAGTAAGTCTTGCTCTGCCTTAATGCCATTCTGTCACACATACCTATCAAAAACCCTTCTAAGAACCTGCAGATGAAGGAGGCTGGATCTACACTGCCCTATATCCCAGGATCTGATCTCAGATGATCTGTTTATCCCAGATTATCTAGCAGTGTAAACTCATATAATACAGTTCAAAGCAGATAATCTGGGATCCGATCCTGGGATATAGGGCATCCAAGGCTAGATCTACACTGCCATATAATCCAGTATCTGATCCCAGATTGTCTGCTTCAAACTGGATTATATGGCAGTGTAGACTCATATAACCTAGTTCAAAGCAGATATTGTGGATTAACTGCCTTGATATTCTAGGTTATATGGCTGTGTGGAAGGGCCCTCACAGAAATCTGGGATCACATACTGGAATATATGGCAATGTAGAGCTCCCCACTTTAGCTGTGTGTGTGTGTGTGTGTGTGTGTGTGTGTGTGTCAGGAGCGACTTGAGAAACTGCAAGTTGCTTATGATGTGAGAGAATTGGCCGTCTGCAAGGAAGTTGCCCAGGGGACGCCAGAATGTTTTGATGTTTTTACCTTCCTTGATGTTTTTGCTTCTGTCATGTCTCCACATGAAGCTAGAGCTGATAGAGGGAGCTTATCCGCACTCTCCCCAGGTTGGATTTGAACTGACAACCTTCAGGTCAGCAACTCAACCTTCAAGTCATCAGTCCTGCCAGCACAAGGGTTTAACCCACTGCGCCACCGGTGGCTCCCCCACTTTAGCTAATCAGATATTTTTGGGAAATCTACAAGAGGACACAGTATTGTCCTGTGCTATCTGGGAGATTCTGGGAGTTGTAGTCTAAAAAGTAATGTTTACACACTCTGAATACAACAGAGAATACAACTTGGGGAATGAGTGATTTCCTTTGGATGGACTTTTACTAGTTTCAAGGACCCAATTCACCTGCTACATCACACATGTCCAATTTTAGAGACTGGTGTGTGTCATGGTCACCAACTTGATTTTCTCACTAAAAAGACAACCATATGGCATTAATGCTACCGCAACCACTATCACACCACCACCACCACCCCCAGTGTTTACTGTAGTTATACTGATACCTTATATTGTACTGCACTGTTATATCTTGAGTATCCCTTAGCTGAAATGTTTGGGACCAGAAGTGTTTTTGTTATTGGATTTTTTGGATTTTGGAGTACAGTACCTGTATTTGCACATACAGTAGAGTCTCACTTATCCAACACTCGCTTATCCAACGTTCTGGATTATCCAACGCATTTTTGTAGTCAATGTTTTCAATATATCGTGACATTTTGGTGCTAAATTCGTAAATACAGTCATTACTACATAGCATTACTGCATATTGAACTATTTTTTCTGTCAAACATGATGGATGTTTTGGTGCTTAATTTGTAAAATCATAACCTATTTTGATGTTTAATAGACTTTTCCTTAATCTCTCCTTATTATCCAACATATTCACTTATCCAACGTTCTGTCGGCCCGTTTATGTTGGATAAGTGAGACTCTACTGTACATACAAAAGGAGATATCCTGAAGTTGTGGGTCAAGTCTAAACACAAAGTTCATGTATGCTTTTACAAGTAGCCCGATGTTAATTTTATACAATACTTTTAACAATTTTGTGCATGAAACAAAGTTTGTGTATACTGAACCATCCAGAAGCAAGAGTGTCACTATCTCAGCCACTAAGTTTCTATCTATGAAGAGTGACCATCACTTTGGCTGGATCTACATTGACATACCATGCAGTTTCAGAATGCAGATTCACTGCATTGAACTGGATTATATGAGTCTACGGTGCTCTATAATCCAATTCAATTTAGTTAATCTGCATTCTGAAACTCCATGATATGCAGTGTAGATCCAACCATTGTATCTCACACAATGCAATGCCCTCTGCTTAAAACTTCCAGAGAGCTAGACTCCACCACACTCTGAGGCATTATACTGCCAAACAGCTCTTACTGTCAAAGTGTTTCCTAATGTTTAGATGGAATTTATTTTTCCTAAAGTTTCCGTAGTTGGCTCTGGTGTCCTTATATACCGTGGCCTGGTTTGACCCCCATTGCTGCCTAGAACATAACAATTATTGTCACAAGCCTCAGCTAAGGTACTGCCCTATCACAGGAATGTGAATCTTCACTTGTTGATGCCAAACTGAGAGCTAAGCAGACTTTCCACCCCAACATTACTTGTCAGGAAACAAGGCAAGCATTTTCCACCTGATTCTCTCACCTTCAAAGTGCATGCTAAGAGGTTTTTTTGAAGCAGCAACATCAATGACCTGCCAATGAGGAAAACACAGGAAACAATATTATGATTCTGGCATGACTTCAGGGATCAGGAACACATTTCAAAGTGGGGAAGGCATACAGTTTTACATGGTCCAAAGTAAATATTATATATGGCCAAGGCTTTACCATTCACACCTTACGGAATACTGTAAAATGTAAGGTCGTGACTTATTATATGCTGCCCAACAAAATATCCTAGCTTCTGCAAAAAATCTTCCTCTGGTCTAAGCATTCTAAAAAATGCAGGCAGCTTGCCTTGGTAGCAACAGCTATCTGAGGCAGACAATAGCAAATAAAGTGATGATTTGTTTCATTAGTGGACAAGTCTCCATTCTTCACAGCTAAGCAATACTAATTGGTAACATCTGCAATTCTGAGCCTATGTAGTTTACATTTGCACAGTGAGTTCGTATTGCTGTATAAACAAACTGTGCGTAGATAGATTGAGAAAAGACAATAAATATGTGAACAAATATTATCTCAGATAAAATTAGAGATCAACTGAAATTAATTTTGTCTTCTTTTTAATGCTCTAGGGACTGGACCCCATGAAGGGAATAATTGCTGTCACCTCTCATTTTGGCTTCATTTTGACTGACTTTTATTATTATTATGGGAAGCACCAGACTATGTTAACAATTCCCATAAACCTGATACAGTAGTGAGCAATGAGAACTGGTTCAGGCATTATTTGGATATATTTTTGAAGGTGGAGTTGCTTCCTGTTATGCAGTTATGAGATCAATATAACTGCCAACGTATACTTTCAAAACAAAACAAAAAAACAAAATTTCTCAAAGTTGTAATAAAAAAGAATTTTACCAATCTCCTTAAGCAGCCATGATTTCCAATCCAACATGCATTTGCACTGTTACCATCTTAAAGAAAATTAAGTTGTTATAACTGAAATCTTTACGTCACCATATAACATTGTCAGATGGCTCTTATCCCTACTCTGCACATAATTTCTTGGGTATAATATCTGGTCCCTGAAAGTAACAGAAGTATTTTGCTCAGCCTTCCACATTCTCTGAAAAATCCTGATTTTTTGAGAGAGAGTTCAAGCATTGTCCTCTTCCAAGCACCATACAGAAATGAAAACTGATATTGAATTCTCTTTGTTAAATCAACACAATATGTAAGTGTCATACTAATATTTAACAAAAATAAACATACCTAATTTTCTAACAATGTTATTTTTAATCTAAGATCTCTTCTTGGACAGTATTTATTTATTTACAGTATTTATATCCCGCCCTGAGGGGGACTCAGAGCGGCCTTACAATAGGCAATAATTCAATGCCTCACAAAACAAACACATAATAAAATAAGCATGTACATTAAAAACATAGATTTAAAAACATATAAACATTAAAACTAATTATTAAACCACATAATCCAAAATCATAATCCAGGAGCTGTTCCAGTTGCGCTTGCACATATTCTGTCTTCACTTATTGCACTGCATTATTGTTCAAAGGCTTGGTCCCACATCCAAGTTTTTAATTTCTTCCTGAAGGTCAGGAGGGAGGGAGCTGTTCTAATATTTCTGGGGAGGAAGTTCCATAGATGAGGGGCCAACACTGAGAAGGTCCTGTCTCTAGTCCACACCAACCACACCTGCGAAGGAGGTGGGACCGAAAGCAGGGCCTCCCCTGAAGATCTTAACCTCCAAGATGGTTCACAGAAGGAGATACCTTTGGACAGGTAAGCTGGACCAGAACCGTTTAAGACTTTATAAGCTAAAGTCAGCACTTTGAATTGTGCTCAGTAGCAGATTGGTAGCCAGTGGAGCTGGCATAACAGAGGGGTTGTGTGCTCCCTCTATACACCGCTCCAGTGAGGAATCTGGTTGTCTCCCACTGGACCACTTCAAAGTCTTCAAAGGCAACCCCATGTAGACCGTGCTGCAGTAGTCTATTCGAGATGTAACAAGCAGTAACTAATCCCAACAGTCTTTTCAAGTAGTGTCTTCTGATAATGCTGTCAAACACATGAAAGCTACTTAATACTGCCACAAAATATTGTTTTCAGTGTCTGGTAAGCTGTGCCATTTACGACCTCATCCCATTGAGATGGGAAAGCAATCTGATTTGCAATTTCAACTGCCCACTATCATGGTACTATGACAGTAAACAGGGCCGGCCCTAGGTAATTTTCAAGTGTAATCAAGCAGTATGTGTGTGTGTGTGTGTGTGTGTATATGTGTGTGTGTGTGTGTGTGTGTGTGTATATATATATATATATATATATCTTATATATACATACACGCACATACAATGTGGAGATATGTGGCAAGGTAGATAGATACAGTAAAGTCTCGCTTATCCAACGTAAACGGGCCAGCAGAACGTTGGATAAGCGAATATGTTGGATAATAAGGAGAGATTAAGGAGAAGCCTATTAAACATTAAATTAGGTTATGATTTTACAAATTAAGCACCAAAACATCATGTTATACAACAAATTTGACAGAAAAAGTAGTTCAATACACAGTAATGCTATGTAGTAATTACTGTATTTACGAATTTAGCACCAAAATATATATTGAAAACATTGACTACAAAAATGTGTTGGATAATCCAGAACGTTGGATAAGCGAGTGTTGGATAAGTGAGACTCTACTGTATAGGGAGCCATGGCAGAGGAACCTTCTTGGGAGCAAGGCCTAATAATAATAATAATAATAATAATTATTATTATTATTATTATTATTATTATTATTATTATTATTATTCATCCCAACAAAGGATTCCCCCAGGCAGGAAGCAGCCAAGTTTTGAAGCTGAAAGGCCATTCAATGCTAATTAAGGTGGGCAATTGAAGCATTCACACCTTCCTCCAACAGACAAGAATTCTTTCTTTCTCCCTCCCTGGACCTTCCGCAGATATATAAACCCCACTTGATTAGTTTCCAACCTCTGAGGATGCCTGATCTTAAATATTAATATATATATGAATCTATATATCTATATCTATATTTCTATATATCTATATCTATATATATGTGTGTGTGTCTGTGTGTCTGTTTCACAAAGTAGACCAATATGAACGATTATATTTATTGTCAAGGCAGTTTTTAAAGAGAATGTTTATCTCGTGGAAGACTTGCTTTTCAATGAAGGAGCCAAAGGAGAAGGCCGCACGGGGGATCTCTGGGTGCAGGATGTGGGAAAAGCAATCAGGTGGCAAAAGGTGGGCAGAGCTTTGGAAGGCCAGAGAACAGGAAAGGCAGTAGATGGGGAGAGGGACCAGGCCTGTCAGCTAATCGGAGGAGAGGAAGAGGCAGTGCGCCTATGCATCTCGATGAGCGCCATGCATTGTGAGGCGAAAATCTGGGCAAGTCCGGCAAGAAAAAAAGGAAGGGGAAAGGGGCGAGTCACCACTTTCCATGCCTAAAGCCATGAAGGCTTTCAAGGTTCAGAATTCCAGCGTCAGCTACATTGGCCACCCTAACCTATAACACTTTGCAATAAGTGGGACATAAACAGCGATTGAGCACCATCAATAGTATAGTGATCTAACGCTAGTCTACTCTCTCCTTTATCTCTGCTGAACCGGATGCGCCTCAACTGCACTCCCTAGAAGATTGTGCCTTCCGCAAATGTGTAGTTTGTGTATAGCTTGAGCCGCCCCTGACAATAAAGCACATCGTACAGTTCAACCCAGTGAGAGACTCTAACTCAGCAGCAAAAAGTCATGTAGTTTGTAATGACTCCTCTGGTGGAAATCCCCTTGAGAGTTGCTACTAGTAGTCAGTATAAACTAGCTATCCCCATCTTGGTGCCTTCTGTAGATATATTTGAGTGAAACATCTATGATACCTAAGTAGTTTGGCCTTTGCTGTTAATGATGACAGCTATCATCTGACATATTGGAAGATCAGATTTTAGAAGACAGGTATTGATAATATGAACTAAGGCATCACATGCTATGGAATAAATTGTTACAATGTTAAAACACTTGCTATTCAGATGGTTCCGATTTGTCATCTGTATACTCAGAAGCCATTCAGGGTGTATATATGAACTGTGAACACTTCTTGTGTTGTTGTTGGCTTTTTAAAAAATCTTATGTCTGAATTCTATTGATAGCCTCAACTGGAGTAGTCGAATGAATCACTGAAGAAAAAGATGACATTTTGTAAATAACACTGAGTAAATGGATCTACTCTAATTAGGACCACCTGTAGGATCTAAACCCTAATCTTTTTTATTTATAGCTAGAAGATGAGACTACAGTGGCGCAGGATAATACACTATTCAACTTACTGTTCTATGAGAGCTTGTTTCAATTACCCATCCTATTTCATCTTGTCAGTGTCAAAGTCACTCTTTCACTTTCTCTTTGATTAAACAGGATTCCCATCTGATCAATGGGAAACCAGTGATACTTTAGTTAACAATACTAATTAGCTTTAAATTCAAACTTATATTAAAAGTGGGATGAATGATCCAGAAAATAACAAAGAAGCGAACAACATTTAATTAGGTTGCAGATGAGACAACCAGCCTTGCTTCCTCCTACACTTCCACCCACGTTAATAGGAAGTAATTGTCATTGTACTTGATAATGTTAGAGACTAAGTGAATGTGTTCTTACTTTTCATGGAGTTCTTTCCATTGTACTTCATGTGGTATAAATCAGAAAAGCTTGGAATTTAGTACCTTGAGTGCAATTGCAAAAATAGCAAAGTAATTGAAATCAGCCTCTCATTTATAGAGAAACATTTTGTTCATCTGACTAAAATTTTTATTTTTATTGCAGATTGTAATGCTCTACTCTTCAAAAGTTAAGCCAGAGTTCTATGAACTAAATGCCACAAAAAGTAGCTTATGTCAGAAGCAGTTACAACTGGTAGTTATCAGTGTGGTGAAAAATCTGAACTTTCAAAGACCTATCCAAATTAATGATTCTATTGAGGGATAAGATTAATCTTTTAAAATAGTTCCTTAAATTTTCAGCTAAAATCTGGAGATAATTTGCTGATATGGGAGCTAAGAACTACTACTGGTCAGAACCTTGAGGAAGGGGAAATGGCAGGTTCTCAGGGAGACAGCAATCAATATCTTTGATCAAGATGGAGCAAGGCCTTCACTAAAATAGAGAGGAAACTAAATGTTTGTCAAATTCAAAGTGACTCATCTGTGAAAGAAGGACTTCTCATGAGTAGGGATACTCATAAGCAAGACACTGAATTTAAGAGTTATCTTAAAATCTCTGCCTCTCTATAGATGGTTCTACTTTGCCCTTTCTATGGAGTCTGTTGAGTCTGTGCAGGTACTGGACCAGTGCCCAGATGCTGCAATGGCTGGATGATAGCCAATGTGAATATAAAGCTGAATCACGATAAAACATAGTCTCTGGGGATAGGTGGTTCTCAAGTCTGGAAATTAGATGAGCAATCTATTCTTGATAGACTTACATTCTACCTGAAGGAGTGTATAGTTTAGGTAGACTCCCAGATCTATGTCTGTCATCTAAGGCTCAAGCTTACTCTGTGCTCTGGAGTGTTTGGCACCAGCCTTCCCTACAAAGAGATAAGATAGCCACATCAATCCATACACTGCTAATTATCTGATTGAACTACTCTAATCCACTGCTCATAAGGATGTCATATAAATAACACATAACACTGGGCTTAAAGGAATTGTACAGGCTATGAGTTTGTTTCTGATTTGAACTCAAGCTCTCCATAAGTATTGAACTGATGTAATTTTAAATGGGTGTTTTTATAGATGATGTTTTAACTTTTTGTTTTAATTATAACTGTTATTAGAATTGTTGTGTGTGGCATTTAATGGTTACTGGTTTGAAGCCCACCTTGAGTCCAACATACCCCCGTCCCCAGGGGTGATAAGGACGGGATATAAGTGTATGAAATAAGTTGCCACCTCAATCCTTCAAGGACTGCCTCTTTCTATATATACCTGCCCAAGAGATGAAATCTGTTTGTGGGTACTCTCATCTGCATCCCACTAGAGCAGGGGCCCCCAAACTAAGGCCCGGGGGCCGGATGCGGCCCATCGAAGACGTTTACCCGGCCCCCACGGCACAAGGGCAGAAGGGGGTTGGGCTAAATGGCCCAAGGGGTCTCTTCGTCTCTTGCAACCCTTGTTGTTGTTGTTATTATTATTATTATTATTATTATTATTATTATTATTATTATTATTAACATTGAGGCTGGGTGGCCATCTGTTAGGGGTGCTTTGCTTGTACTTTTGGTGCACAAAGGCAGAAGGCAGTTGGACTCAATAGCCCAAGGGGTCTCTTCCAATCCTCTTTATTATTATTATTATTATTATTATTATTATTATTATTATTATTATTATTACAGTAGAGTCTCACTTATCCAACACTCACTTATCCAACGTTCTGGATTATCCAACGCATTTTTGTAGTCAATGTTTTCAATACATCATGATATTTTAGTGCTAAATTTGTAAATACAGTAATTACTACATAGCATTACTGTGTATTGAACTACTTTTTCTGTCAAATTTGTTGTATAACATGATGTTTTGGTGCTTAATTTGTAAAATCATAACCTAATTTAATGTTAAATAGGCTTTTTCTTAACCTCTCCTTATTATCCAACATATTCGCTTATCCAACGTTCTGCCGGCCCGTTTACGTTGGATAAGCGAGACTCTATTGTATTAACATTGAGGTTGGGTGACCATCTGTCAGGGGTGCTTTGCTTGTGCTTTTCGGTGCACAAAGGCAGAAGGGGATTGGACTCAATGGCCCAAAGGGTCTCTTCCAACCCTCTTTTTTATTATTATTATTATTGTTGTTGTTGTTGTTGTTGTTGTTCGTATTAATTATTATTGCTTGGTGGCCAACTATAGTCCGGCCCTCCAATGGTCCGAAGGATCGTGGACTGGCCCCCTGTTTAAAAAGTTTGGGGACCCCTGCACTAGAGCAATGGTTCTCTACCTGTGGGTCCCCGGGTGTTTTGGCCTACATCTCCCAGAAATCCCAGCCAGTTTACCAGCTGTTAGGATTTCTGGGAGTTGAAGGCTGAAACATCTGGGGACCCACAGGTTGAGAACCACTGAACTAGAAGGACACAGGAAAGGACCTTCTCTGCTGTGCCATCCTTCTTCTTATAGTTGATACAATTCTGAAGATTGCACTTTTGTTTTGTTTGTGCTGTTATTATAATACATTTCAAATAATTAAAAGTGTCACTAGTTTGAGGACCTGATCACATTAAGCAATAATCTGTTTCTGAGCTCATTTGCATAAGAATCTTGATGGGGTCCATCAAACAACGTTTGACCTCTGTTGTTGTCAACCCATTGGAAACCATGTGTAAAAGGTGGCAGAAATGGAGCATTTGGATACAGGAGTCATATTGAGCTTTTTAATATAAATTGTATGCTTTCATGTGTGATCAACAAAAATGAATGCTTTCATGTGTGATCAACAAAACCGTAAGCATTCCGTTCCCTGTACTGTAATGTCTCCTTTGGGAGAGTGTTTGTGGGTGGTCCCTGTGGACTCCGGGATTTGCCATGAAGGGAGCCATCTCTATTTGTCTCTTAACTACATGATGAGGAAAGATCTCCATAATGAGTACTTTGAAGTCTTCAATCCTTTTTTAAAATGTGTTTTCAAAAGTATTTGACAGGAAAATACCTCTGAATACCTTCATACAACACTGTTGTTGTTGTTTATTCATTCAGTCGCTTTCAACTCTTCGTGACCTCATGGACCAGCCCACGCCAGAGCTCCCTGTCAGCCATCACCACCCACAGCTCCATCAAGGTCAAGCCAGCCACTTCAAGGATACCATCCATCCATCTTGCCCTTAGTTGGCCCCTCTTCCTTTATCCTTCCATTTTCCCCAGCATCATTCTCTTTTCCAAGCTTTCCTGCCTTCTCATTATGTGGCCAAAATACTTCATCTTTGCCTCTAATATCCATACAGCATAATAGTAATCACTATTAGCCAGTAAGGGCCAAATGACAGTGATAGTGGCTCTCTACTGCGCAGATGCAAGGTCCACATGATCTGTCATGTACACAGAAATTACAAATTACTTCCATAGTGTGATGATTCCAACCGGATATGTTTAAACCAGTTTTTCTAAAACTCTGCTCCTTCAAGTATTTTGGACTTTAGCTTCTAGAAATCCCAGTCAGCTTACCAGCTATTGGGAATTGTGGGAGCTGAAATCCAAAACATCTGGAGGAGCAGAGTTTGAGAAACACTGCTTTAAACAGTTAGAAATTCAGGGGCGGCTCAAGCAGTAAGCAAACTATGCATTTGCGGAAGGCGCAATCCTCTAAGAGGCGCAGTTGAGGCACATCCAGGCACCCAGACTCCACCTGCAAAAAGAGGGAGGAAGCGGAAGAGGGGTCTCTGCCATGAGGAGGAGGGAAAGAGCGACGGTGGGGATTGAACCCACAGCCACTTCTAGCTGCACCGCTTCCAGGGCTTCCCGGAGCTTCAAGCAGGGCTGCTTCTCTCCTCGCCAAAGCCCCGGCCTCCTTCCTTGAAGCAAGGGAGGAGGCCGGGTCTTTAGTGAGGAAAATGTCGCTTCTCTCCTCGCCAAAGCCCCAGCCTCCTTCCTTGCTGCAAGGGAGAAGGCCGGGGGCTCGATGAGGAGAGAAGCAGCGAGTGATTGGTTTTTTTTTGGGGGGGGGGCACCAAAAATACTGCTTGCTTACACTTGAAAATTACCTAGGGCCGGCTCCATTCATATGATAGGAATGCATATATTCTGTCAGGATGCTATATACATCCTGTTGTTAAAAATGTGAGATGCATACCGATTAAGTATATTAAAGTTTAAATGGGATGAGGTCCTGAGTTAAGTCAATAGAATTTACATTGGTAATGACTACTGAGCACTTCACTTTTCTTTAGCTGGAACTAGCAATTGATTGTAGGTCCAACCTTTTTATGTGAATGAGAGTAGTTTGAGACTGGTTACAATCACTAACAGACTGTTTCAGGGAAACTCAACTCCAGAGACAACTTCTTGCAGTACAATAAATAATGCGTATATATTTTTTAAAAATCCTCCTTCTTCGTTAGAGAAAGTAGTCTGATGGCATGTGAGGTTCTGTAGAAAAAGTGAGACTGGAAATAAAAGATGTGATAATACTGGGTAAGCAGTGGGATAGTGCTTCCTTGGAGATAGGCTGTGACATGGTGTAGGAGACAAAATAAATACAATTCTAGCATTTTTTTAGTCATCAAGAAAGTCACAGTAGCCACTTGGAGGAGAAATCAAAAGAAGAATTATACAGGAGGATCTAGATATATCCCTAGAAAAGTTGAAGCAGAGCCTGAAGTCTTGCTGTGAGGAGGAAAGAACATCATTTGGTCAACAACTGCAAAGGATCAAAGATGACTCAGAGGCCCAGCTGCAGAGCACCCCACCAGGACTGGCTAAAGAGGTGGATGAGCATCTGGCAAACTTGGCGTGTCAAGAACTGAGGTCAGTGGCTAAGAATAAACAAGTCTTCTCTATTCTGGAATCTATCCGCAGAAATGAAAATGAAAAGCTAGAAGAATAGCCCCAGGGACTGAAAAACTGCTGGGAATAGAAAGGAAATGCTGGGAATCATAGGTCAGAAGCCTGCTACCAGGAGTGAAGAAAGACTTCACACCCATGTGAACCAATGAAACACTTCATAAATGGGATCCCATTACTATTTTATTTTATTTATGTGTAGAGCAAGGTAAATCACTATCATGAGATCAATCAAAATCAGCTCACATGGAATTTCAAGGGATCTTCCTTCCCTCCAAGATGATGGTCAACCTAAAGAGCTGCTCTGAATCAAAAGTAGATGAAGATGCTGAAATCGGACAAAATGGACCATTCAATAACAGGGTGGTGGAACTGTTGGCCATTTCAGATGATGCTCCAATCAAATAGAATTGGGTGCTCTTTCTCTATGCTGATAGCTGTGATGCCTCATGGGCCTTGTAGTCCTGTTCCTAGTGCCATCGTGGCAGATGAAGACGAAAACATGGGGTTTTCGCCGGCTCAACAAGAGCCGGAGTCTTTTCACCTGCCGGATGTTGATGTTTGTACCCAAGAATTCAGTAAAACAGACCTTGGACATTCCTCGCCTCCGTTCCCTAGGAGAGAATCCTATTGTGCTGACAGAGGAGTGAGGGAACAGAATCGCAGGAGTTTACGGATTGTAGCCAAACAACAGGCTGATTAGACCTGCTTCCCTTGGGAAATTCTAAGGAGTCTTGCATCTGGACAAAGTTGGGCTTCGCTTCCCGTTCTCTAGGGAAAGAGATTGTTGGCGGGAAAACGAGACCCCAATATAGGTGCCTGACGCGGGAGAATCTTTGCGGAGTCAACAGAGCTGCTTCAGGAGTAAGATCGTGTGTGGACTTCGTAACCCCAGTTCCTTGCTTCCCAGATCAAGAATTCAAGTACTGCCTTGCCTTGCTTTTAACCACGGATCTAGTTCCAAGAATCACTGGTTGCCTTGTTCCTAGTCACGGACCTTGTTAAAGAACCAAGATTATATCCAGCCTTGTTGTCAAGTTACCTTGGACTCCTAAGACTCTGGCATTTCCCCACACTATTGCTTGGCAATAGTGTGTGTTTCGGTATTGGATTTAAACTTTGAACTCTAATATCATTTATTGGACAATACATTTTTGGACTATATTTGACCTCATTTGAAAGGTCTGCTTCTGAACTATATCCTTCACTTGTTTTTATTACTTTTATACATTTCCTTAATAAAGATATTAGATAGAGATTGGCCTCCATGTATGGTTCTTGGTGCCCTGCTGCCAGGGGTCTGACAATAGCATCCATTTTCATTATTATGCTTCAGTTTAAATTGCTTGTTCTGTTATTTCAAGCAAAATGTACTTTTGCGGGATCAACAGAGCAGTAATCATAGGATATAACAATTATTCCATGCGGTGCGGTCACAAAGCACAGGTCAGCGACAAGTGGCACAGGAACTTCATACATCCACAATAATATTTTTGAAACCCTCAGCAACCTGTGCTGCCCAAATCCAGATCTTAGCATCATACTCCCTAAACTGCCTTCAAAACTAACATTTCCTGTTTGTTTCTAAGACTTTTCCTGTACATCAGCAAAATTAGGTAATGAAATTTGCAGCTGAATTCCAGTAGGAGATGAAATCTGCAGCAGGCCACAGACTGGATGAAAGGTATCCATAGATATACCAAGGTTGTTCATCCCTGCCATAAAATACTGAAGTCTTTACGTCCATTACTACTATCAAGAAAGTAAATAAATGTAACATTGGCAGCCAGTCAATGTACTGCCATTTAAGCTCTATATTTGATTCATACATTTGTAAGTCACCTTGAATATTGTCTGTGTATGTCATTTTTTTCCATACACAAACTACATTGTCACCCTTCTGGTGCTTACACATCACTACAGACAACTATAAACAATTAAATTCAGTCATAACCTCATAAACCTCCATTATAAAAGTGCCCTATTACTTCAAATCAGTAAATAGGACTGCAACAAAACAAGCGAAACTTCTTTGGTAATGAAACTGGAGATTACAGTGCACACTGAAGACAACCACCTATTAAAGTGAACTTTGTAGATAAGTTACACTGGCAGATTACCTATAAAACCAATTATCAGTTCCACAGCTGCCAATGGATATGCCTGAGACAGACTTTCAATCGAAAAGCTGGTACTGAGCTGAATTAGGAATGGCTATGGAGTTTTAAGAGTACTGTAGCCAAATTTCAAAGTTTTCATTATCTAGATATTCTGTCTCTCTTAGATTTAAAGATCATATAAGAGAAATACAGTTTAGAACCTCAGATAGTGCAAAATTAAGCAGATAAATAATAAGAATATTTTTACTAATTCTAATTCTAACCTCCCATAAATTATTGCTGAGCTTCAAAATGGATTAACAGCAAATCTATGTGCTGGTTAGGAAAACATGGCATCTAATGACTGAATATTGTACTGCAGACTTTAAACACACTGAAGATTTTTAAATTAACATTCTGAAAACATGGGAATTTCAAACATGAAACAATCAGGGCCAGCTAACACCTCCGAACAATGGATTCACCCAGGCAGGAAGCAGCCAGGCCTTGAATCTGACAAGGCCATTAAATGCTAATCAAGGTGATTAATAACAACATTCACACTTGCCTCCAACAGACAATAGTTCTTTCTCCCACCCTGGGCCTTCCACAGATATACAAACCTCCTGTTGTGGCTCAGAACATCATGGCCCAGGTTTCATCGAGAGTTAGAGTTAGAAACAGATGAGGCAATGGATTTCAAGGGCGTTCCTGCTTCAGTTCCAGGCCCCATGGCCTTGCAGGTGCCGGATATTGTAGAATCACAGGATCCGCTAATTGACGAACATTCCAAAGTCTCTCCAGTGTTACCCGTCCCAGATGGTACATATGTGGGGGAGAATGGAACTTTTAATTGGAGAGATTTTGTTACAAAAGATAGAAGCAGGAAACAAGGGGTGAGAAGAAGTCAAAGACTCGCTCTCAAGTTGGATAATGATTAAATTTCCCATGAGAACTTTGCGGGTCCTGCACTCCCTAATTCTTGCAGACTTGGGATTCTGTTAAAAGTACTCCTCACTCTATGCTGATTGCGGTGTCAACTTTGCCTTTCCTTAGAATAGGTTCCAGTTTCCAGCTCCTTGCCTTGTCTTCTGAATCCATGCCGAGTTTCCAGTTCCAGGAGAGCCGCGCCGAGCCGCGACTCCCGAGTAGACCTTGCCTTGTTATCGCGACTTCCTTGTTCCTGAATTGAGATTGACTCTGCTTTGTTTACCTTGCTTCCTTGACTTTGCTATGGGACTTTTCAAGCGTATTTGCAGTGCTTTGTTTCTGCTGTTGCTTCATGGACAAACTTTGATTTCTAAAGGAAGCTATCGAGCTTCACTGGTGGATTACAAATTGGACATTGATAAACTCTTTCTGAATTGCAATAGACTATATATTATGGACTATTTCTTACTCTGATTTTCCACCTTAAATGCATGTATATGTGTGTGTGTGTGTGTGTGTGTGTGTGTGTGTGTGTGTGTGTGTGTGTATATATATATATATATATATATATATATATATATTCTGCTTCAGTAAACAGCTTGTGTGTTATATTGGCTCTGGTCTGGTTTTCGAGTGCTCGCGCTGCCTTGGGGTGCAACACCTCCCTTGCTTAGTCTCTAATATACCTCACAACCTCTGAGGATGCCTGCCATCTATGTGGGTGAAATGTCAAGAGAGAACGCTTCTGGAACATGGCCATACAGCCCGGAAAACTCACAGAAACCCACAATTCTGGCCATGAAAATCTTCAACAACACATTGAATTTGTAATGGTTACATCACTGGATCTCATCATCTACAAATCTTGAAACACAGCCTCCAAAGCTCTTTTAGCAAATATCTCTACTGAATCTCCAAACCCTCCATGCAGGAATCTCTAAAGACACCATCAAACAATATCACAAAAAAAATATTGGGGTAGGCTGACTTTTTGACAGATGAAACATAAAATTGACACATCATTGTCACAGGAAAGTTGAATTTGCTGAAGTACAAGGACTATGGCTCTTGCAAAGCAGAACTGGGGAGCAGGAGAGAAGGGTCCTTATCCCCTCTTGAACCCAGATTCCACCCCCCCCCCCTTTGCATAGATTTTTTTTCCTCCACTCAAGTTAATAATGTTTTTTTTACTATAGTTGGGGCATTAGAAATTATTGAGGTGGGCTTGCTGAGTGGAATAGAAGTGACCGATAAGGGAAAGGTGAAGCACCCACACAACCTTGAGGATTTTGTGGTGGAAATTAAAAAGTAATGCACTGTATGTTTTCCTCCTAATACACAATCCATCTCTTAGTGCAGATGCTTTTATGGCATAATATTCAAGTTCAAAGCAGCCTTGAGTCTCAATACCTTTTTTTAAATATAGAAATGAAGCTCTGCCAGAAATGTACAGATAATGTTAATAAACCGATTTTATAATGCTTCATTATATTAACTGTTCAACAAGGTAACATTTTATGATAAAGAGTTCTGCCTAGTTGATTTCTCAGGTACATTTCCTTTAGCAGGCTAAAGCAATAATGTTGCCCAGACACTGCTACGTGAATGCTAAAAGGCTGGGAGGTTTTTCTTTTTCTCTGGAAATTTCGTTTTTGCATTCGACTCAAGAAAAATAGGAGATGCTTCGCTGCAATGAATGCCTTTACACATTCAGAACTACTGGAGAGCATTACCACTGATACAGGCTTTCAGAGTTCCCTCCTCGTCAAGGCTTTAATGAGGCATTGCCGGATGTGCTGTATGTTTACGAAAGTCCTAAATGATAATGACTTTAAAAAATGCAGAAGTACAGCTGCCAGCGCAAATGGCCATAACACCAATTATCACTGCAGCATTTAGCTATTATCTTGATTCAAACGCAGTAGGTGGCTTCTTTCTCTTGCTGGGAAAGCAGAGGGAGAAGATTTATCCCCTCTCTCTCATCCTATATATCTATATATGTATATGTATCTCCTATATCACCATAGATTTTCTTCAAGCATGAATACACTAATAACTCTGCAGACATTGATATTCAGAAAGTGAGGGAAGGAAGGAGGGAAGAGAAGAGGAAGAGGGAAAATTAAAGGGAGTGAGAGGGAGAAAAAGAAGAGGAGGACAACGAAAGACAATGGATGGCCAGATAGAAAGGTAGGTAGGTAGGTAGGTAGGTAGGTAGGTAGATAGATAGATAGATAGATAGATAGATAGATAAGACCACAACAAACTCTATTATGGCTATATTCTGATCCAACAATACCATCAGGGGATTTGACCCCCAAAAAAGTATATCTGCATAAATATGACTGAGTATGTAAAACATGCAAAATAATGGCTGACATCCTGTACTTTGAATTGTGATGGCATGAATCTGACTATTAATAATAATAATAATAATAATAATAATAATAATAATAATAAAACTTTATTTGTATTTCGCCCTATCTCCCCGAGGGAACTCAGGGCGGATTCTAACATACAATGGAAAATATTCAATGCCTCCATAAAACAAATACTAACATAAAATCCCTGAGAAACCCTGCATATGAAAATAACATTAAAAACCTAACATCAAATTAAAACCTAGCATCAGTAGGTTAAATCTAACATCAATAAATTAAACTAGACATAGTCAAACAAAATTACATAATAGCATAAAATCTAAGCAAACATCCACATTGATTTACAACAGCTAACTAGAGTTCACAAAACAGTGTGGGTTGGTTGTGTAGTCAAAAGATGGTCATTGCGCTGGTGTGGACTAGGAGAGTCCAAATCCAAAATAGTTCTCAACCAGGGGCCCGGTAGTGATCTCTCATTATCTAATCCTCCTCCTCTCCATATGCTAGTGAGCATAAGTAGGTCTTCATGTGTTTTTTGAAGGAGAGGAGGGAGGGGGGCAGCTTTATTTCTTTAGGGAGGGAGGTCCAGAGGTGGGGGGTGACCACGGAGAAAGCCTTCTCTCTTGTTCCCACCAGCTGTACTTGAGATGGAGGTAGGACCAAGAGCAGGGTCTCCTCCGCTGACTGCAGTGCCTGGGCTGGTTTGTAAGAGGATATGCCATTGTTATAGACCACCACTACCCCCCCCCCCAATAAAAAATAATTTATAGTTAGGGAACTTATAGTTTTGCTAAGGACATCAGGCTGATATGGTATAAAAGAGTTAAGCCATGGTCATTCTATAACAAGACTAGCAGCAACGTGGACTCTTCTCTGGCTATATCTATACACACCTTGTCTGGTTTATATTTATATTTATTCATAGCAAAAGTGGACAGATAGCAAATAGGCTGGAGTCCATTTTACAAGACACAAGTGGCCTTTGCTTGGCTTAAGCTAACAGCTAATGACCCTATCAGTGACTCACAAACTAAGAATTCCAATGCCTTTTGTCTAGCTGGGGTGAGGGACATTTACATTTCTATGCTCTAGTCTGGGAAAGCTAGAAGGCTAGCAAGGGAAAATCCAAGAAAAAATATATTTTATAATATCGCACTCATTTCTCAAATCTAAAATACGAGGGCTATCCAGAAAGTAGATTACGTTTTGGAATTAAAAATGAACAAAATATAGGAAAAAATATTTACCATATGCAGTTGAAAGCCAGACTCAAATACAACTTCTCAACATAGTCCCCATTGAAATCTAGGCACTTCTCATAGCAATAAAAGAGTTTGGAAACTCCCCACCAAACTTTGCCGCTTGGCTTGTATCCTCAACCAGGTGGACGTCCCTTCCCAAAGCTGTGCATGTGCATGCGCTCAACTTTCCCCCACGCTCGTCCTGGATCGCTCTTCTGTTTTGCAAATGCTTGCAAGGAAGGTTATGGTGACCGTTTTTTGGGACAGGAAAGGTGTGCTTCTTGCAAAACCTTAGAAGAGCAATCCAGGATGATCGTGGGGAAAAGTTGCGTGCATGCACATGCGCAGCTTCGGGAAGGGATGCCCGCCTAGTTGAGGATGCAAGCCAAGCGGCAAAGTTTGGTGGGGAAGGACTTTCCAAACTCTTTTATCGCTATGATAACTGCCTAGATTTCAATGGGGACTATGTTGAGAAGTGGTATTTGGGTCTGGCTTTCAACTTCATATGGTAAATGTTTTCTCCTATACTTTGTTCATTTTTAATTCCAAAATGTAATCTACTTTCTGGATAGCCCTCATATATACCTTTTCTCTTCCTTATGCTTAAATGTAAAGCATATTTTCCTTTCTGTTTAACCTGACTGGCTGGGCCACAGAATGGTTTCCAGTCTCAGGCAAGAGGCCATGCCAGCCAGACCATTGTTCTCCTGGGCCTGGATTTCATAATCCCATCATCCCCTGCTGGGTGCATATCAACCTCCCCTCTGAAGTCTTCCTCACCTCCTGAGCCTAGCCTAAGCCTGGCTGGGTGGAGATTTTTAGCCATACCATCGATGATTCAGCCAATCCCGGGCCAGGGAGAGAGAATTCAAACTGTAACAAAAAATAACAGACTCTATTTAGCTCCTTGCAGGAGCATATGTGGGCAGACTTGTCTCTTGGGCATGAGTCCACAGGTCTCCTTCCTATGGTCATGTATGAATAAATCTGCCTCTGTCTTATGTCTTCAGCTGCCTTTGGTGAGTTAATTCTAATCTGGAAACTTAATTAATTGCTAGTATTCCTTGCCAGGCAGGATCCTCAAATTATTGTGGTCTAGATTCAATATCACCATCACAATTGATTACTATTCTCATTGAGCAGGTTGAAAGACTCTTTCGACTGTGCATCAACCAAAGTCCCCCTCCCAAAAGCTGCCCCCCAATACAACATGTCTCATTTTATAGTAAAAGAGCAAGACATGTCCCCACTCATCTCCCAACTCTCAAGTAACACAAGTTGTTATATTGGGGGGTGCTGCATGGGTTAAAATGTAGATTCTGTAGGCTGGGCCTCACAGTGCAGGATCATAGCCAATGTCATTGGATCAAACACAAAGGCGTACATTCTCATCACTTCAAATGAAGAAAATGGCAAAAGACATCTGTCTGTATTAATAAAAGAATGCCTCTCTTCATCATAGCTCCAAAAGCAGGAAGCCTAGACATCTGAGACTTTGTGTGCATCTTGAGGTTATTTTATTTTTAAAGTAGATTAATTAATTTCCATTTAAAATATGACTGTCGCCTGCAGTAACATATGAGTCATTGGCTGTCATTGAGTCATGAGGCAGCAGGCACCTGTCTCCTTAGCAGTGAGAGCCTTGAGCTTTGTGCCAAATGCTTTCAGCTGGTTTGGAGTAGGCACCAGAGGACAAGGCTATTTAATTGCCTGTCATTCTCACGGCTGGAGCAACACAAGTCCAGCTGCCCATTAAATGACCATTTCTGCAGCATATCTGGAGTGAGAAATGGGGAGGGTTGGGAGTACTGGTTGGGGGGGGGGGTCCATGGATCCCTAAGAAGTCCAGGAATTAGCTTCAAGAGGTTCATGAATTACATGCCAAAAATGCTGCCCTCATTTTCCACTTCATTCCTATTAGTTTAAACATTGTGAATTCTCTTTCACCTGAGTATTTTATGACCCGATACCATCTCAGTGGATGCAGTTTGACACTACTTTAACTGCCTTGGTTCAATGCTATGGAATCATGGGAGTTGTCATTGGGTGAGGCACCAGTCTATTTGACAGAGAAGACGTAAGTCATTGTAAAATTACAACACCCGTGATTGTACTGCATCGAGCCATGACAGTTCTCAAACTGCATTAATTCTACATGGATCCATGATGTGATAGCCAACTTCAGATTTTCCCACATACCAATTATTATCTCGCTGACACAATTTGTTATATGTTAAGGCCATTATTTTGAAAGCCATGTTTGCATAATCATCATTTCTGTTGCTAGATGTGATTATTTTATAAGTACAGGCAGCCCCCAGGTTACAAACAATATAGGTTCTGTAGGTTTGTTCTTTTTTAAAAAATTGTTTTTATTGTTGTTTGTCGTTTTATCCCACTCCCACCCTCCCACCCTCCCCTCCTTGTACATACACTTTATACAACAAACTACAGAAGTTACATTTGAAATATCAATCTCAATCTTAATTTTTCCACTCCACATCTTAGTACGTTCTCTAAATAGTTCTTAACTGGTTCTCACATCCCCTTGATTATTGCAATATTTTCAGTTTTATCTATATTATTCCATTTGCAATTTGTGATTTCTACATTTAACGTATCAACTATATACTTATACCAATTCGTCAGAGTCCATTTTGTTTTATCTTTCCAACCCCTCACTAAAACAATTTGTGCACATGCTATTAATTTGTCAATCATTTTTTCTTTTTATATATTCCTCACTTCTGTTATCCTTGCATGTAGTACATTTCTATTAACTATTACTATTTGTAGATTTAGCATTCTATTGATTTCTCCTTCAATCATTCTCCAGTATTCTTGCACCCGATCACACTCCCATATCATATGATTAAACACCCCTCTTTGTTCACAACCGTGCCCTGTAGGTTTGTTCTTAAGTTGAATTTGTATGTAAGTCGAAACAGGCACATTTTAAAGTATAACTCCGTGTGTGTGTGTGTGTGTGTGTGTGTGTGTGTGTGTGTGTGTGGCTTTGAATAGCATAGGAAAGGATTAACACCACTGTGGTGTTCGTTTTGCTGTCTGTTGAGAAGATTTCTTCTCGCTTTCTGTCTCAGTGATAATTGGATTTTGAAAAATGTTGGCTTCTTGTGGAAACAAAGATTGGTGACAAAGCTTCAGTGGAGACACCTTTTCACCATGATAACTCTTTCAAGAGTGAATTTGCCTACACTTTTTGTTTTCTCACCGCCATTCTATTAACCTTATCAGAATACTTCCAGCAAGGAAAAGGGAGCAGTGGGGTCATCTCCCTTTTCTCCCTTTTAGTGGGGTCCAAATGCCAGCTAAGCACGGGGAAAGTGTTGTTCTCATGGGGAGGCCCCATACCGGCTCCATTGGAGCCAGCATAACACAGGAAGCCTCCCATGTTGGGGTGAAAGCGTCCAGTGATGCTTTCACCCCAGTTGGCGGCAGGGCCTATGTGTGATGTCCAGCCTCAGCTTTCATCTCCCAGATCGGGTGAAAGAATCCTAGGACGCTGATTTTACCTCACCTGATAAGGCCATATGTATTGTATTGCCTGTATTGTGAAAGGAAATGTTAAGAAAAATTACCTTGTGTTGCTACTATATATGAACTTGTCATCATGGTCACCATGTTATGGGAAGAGATTTATCTGGTGGCTCAGTGTGTTAAAGTGCTGAGCTGCTGAACTTGCAGACCAAAAGGTCCCAGGTTCAAATCCGGAGAGCGGAGTGAACGCCCGCTGTTAGCTCCAGCTTCTGCCAACTTAGAAGTTCGAAAACATGCAAATGTGAGTAGATCAATAGATACCGCTCCAGTGGGAAGGTAACGGCCCTCCATGCAGTCATGCCAGCCACATGACCTTGGAGGTGTCTATGGACAACGGCAGCTCTTCGGCTTAGAAATGGAGATGAACACCAACCCCCAGAGTCGGATGCGACTGGACTTAATGCCAGGGGAAACCTTTACCTTTTACCTATGAGATTATTATCAGATTATAAATATCAATAATTTCCATAACCAAGCTAAAGACGAAAGGGAAAGAAAGAAAGAAAAATAGGTCTGTCCTGCAACTGGATATGGAGTTCAATTCAACAATTCAGATTGGTCCTCCAATCTGTTTAAGGTCAATTTAGACCCAAGTTGATCTGCTTCAGATTTTAAATCTGAATCAAGATTTAGCAATCCAAGTCTTAAGAGCTCTCACGTGGGAAAGGCTTTTGTGCCTGTAACAAAACAGCAGTATCTTTTTAAACCATACTGAATAAAGGTTTGAAATGTAGTAGATCCTAGAGGAAATAAATTGCAGGTAAATAGATCCAGGGTTTTTGGATTTGTCGCCTTCAAATCTGTATTTTAGAAATAATGAAACATATTTTTAAAGCTGGGTGCTTAATCCTACCAGTTGGGTGCTTAATCCTACCAGTTCATGCTGCTTTCTACACTGTAGTATCTGTGATGTATTCCTCTTGCTTGCACTGTGAGTGACTAATTCTGTGTTTGTAACTGATACATAAAACTAACAGAACAGGTAATGACAAGAGAAAATGTAAAGGCAAAGGAGGGGACAAAGCACAGACATTCCCAGGAATGCTATGCCTATTGAATATTAACATTTCCGTGCAGCAGTTAAAGGCACAGGAGCCTTTCAGCAAAAGAAAGGCATGACAATACACAAAGATTATGCATTCTCACATTACGTGCAAATATACAAAACACAACCAAACATCTGTTTTCTTCCTATAATGCAGGGGTGGGCATAGTATTGCCTATTGTATATGGCTCACCAGATCATTTTGCAGCCACTAGGTCTCCCCAGATGCCAAAATATTGCACCAAAATGTTCATGGGTGCCCTTATGCATCATGTCATGTCCCTCAACTCTGTTTAATTCAAGCAGGGTTAAAAAAAAGAAATAAAATAAAATAAAATAAAATGAACAGGATGTAGCTGTTAAAAAGAGCCTGTCTTGGTTCCAAGCAGCCAAAGTATAATGAAAATATTCCTCCGCCACCCTAGTGAGTACTGAGAGGGAAAAACTATTTTTAATGCGCTCCCTTAGACTCCCAAATGTTCCCACCTTGGTATCAATACTCTGAGTGGATTGCTGGTCTTTTCCTACCTCACAACATAGTTTATATAATGACAGAAATAGTCTGCATTTGGGGTTTCCTGGATTAGGAGGAGCAAAATCCAGCAATACAGGGTAAAGGAGATGGGAAAAACATGCTGGTGAGGAGAGTGGAGAGGGTTAGGAGAAGAAGAAATTGATGAAGGAGCAGAGGGCAAGAGGTGAGAGAAAGATTAACAAGGAAGAAAAGGTTTGGTTGAAAAGAGAGCAGAAGGGATGAGAAGAGGGGCACCAAGTTGTTTCTGAGCCAGGCAGACTGGTACCTGTACCAGGACTGGGATAGGAAGTACAAACCCAAACAAAGGTGAAGGTTGTCACATACAATGGACTCTCTGCTTTTAATGTAGTGAATTTCTAATCTTAATGTTAACACTAAAAAAAACCAGTTTTTAATGTTTTAAAGGTATGTGATCGTAACAATAAAATTCAATTCACCTACCACCAGAGCTGGCCCTAGGTATTTTTCAAATGTAGGCGAACAGAATTTTGGTGCCCCCCTCCCCAAACCAATCACTGAAAAATAAAAGCGTTGGATAAGGGAAAATGTTGGAGAATAAGGAGGGATTAAGGAAAAGCCTATTAAACATTAAATTACATTAAGATTTTACAAATTAAGCACCAAAACATCATGTTTTACAACAAATAAACAGAAAAAGCAGTCTCTGAACTTGCAGACCAAAAGGTCACAGGTTCAAATCCCGGGAGTAGAATGAGCGCCCGCTGTTAGCTCCAGCTTCTGCCAACCTAGCAGTTCGAAAACATGCCAATGTGAGTAGATCAATAGGTACCGCTCTGGCGGGAAGGTAATGGCGCTCCATGCAGTCATGCCAGCTACATGACCTTGGAGGTGTCTACAGACAACACCGGCTCTTCAGCTTAGAAATGGAGATGAGCACCAACCCCCAGAGTCAGACATGACTGGACTTAACGTCAGGGGAAACCTTTACTTTTACCTACTACATGCGCACTAGTCAAATAATTCTCCCTTTATGCAAGGATGCTATACGATTGCAGAATTTAGATAAAGTATCAGAGAAAGAACTTTGTTGCATGAACACTGCAAGTCATGGCATCATTGATAACAGATACATTTCAAGTTGAGCACCTTCAATACTGCAGCTCTCCTTATTCACACAATTGCACTAATCTGGCAATTTGAGTTTCTACAAGCATACTCCTTCATACCCTCATAACCCTGCCTTTCTGCTATTTTGTAATTATTATTATTTTATTGTATGACACAGCAAACAAGATAGATATGCTGGATTTTGTATCACAAAATCACAAGTCGAACACTTCCCAAGTGTCTAGGACTGTGTGATGTATTTTCGAATGATGTGTGCAGATCCCAGTAGGGAGGCCTTTTGCAGTTGACAGATCATAATTTTGTCAATGTCTGTTGTTTCCAAATGCCGGCTGAGATCTTTTGGCACGGCACCCAGTGTGCCCATCACCACCGGGACCACCTGCACTGGTTTCTGCCAGACTCTTTGAAGTTCAATCTTGAGATCCTGATAGCGGCTGAGTTTTTCCTGTTGTTTTTCGTCAATGCGACTGTTATTATTATTATTATTATTATTATTATTATTATTATTATTATTATTATTATTGAGCAATTTTGCAATTTCAGCTTTGAAAAAAAGGCAATGGTCCAGCTGTAATGCATTAAGTCTTAAATCACAGACTGCTGAGTATTGTAAAAACATATTTTGGCCTAAATAGCTGCTTATTAGACATGTGTGCACAAACATGTGTGCTGCTTATTAGACATATGAGCACAAAACAGGACATTGCCCAACCCCCACCCACCCCCCACCCCTGAACTAAAATTAGCTTGGAACAAAAGTAAGCAGGAGCGAATACCGTTTCCTTGCCAGCTTTTCATGAGCACAGCTTGATCTTTTTTTATTAATCCCCAGCCAACAAAAAGTAAACCCTCATTTACTCTTCTCTTCCAGGAGGTCATCCCTCTTCCTTATCTGGAAGTGGGAAGCCTCCTTAAAATGTCTTGGAGAGTGTGTGGTAACTCTCCTCCTGAATCTCCTCCTCTGTCTCTCATGCAAGGAAGGCACCTCCAGACCCACATCTTCTTCCTCCTTTGCGCCTCTTAGGAAGAGGAGGAAGAAGAGGAAGAGGAGGGGTAGTGGAGGTGCTTTCCTTGCATGAGAGACGGAAGAGGAGATTCAGGAGGAGAGAATAGTGCCCAACCAGGCAGCAGCAACAAGCAACGACACAAGGCGGCAGCTCCAAGACGAACCATCCCATTGCCAAAACTGATGGGAAAAGGAGGGAACCCCCCCCCCATTGCCGTCAGTTAAAGAAGTGAAATAGTGGGGCTGTGCAGTATGCTGTGTATGTGGTGTGTGGAGCATCTTTGACATTTGGCAGAAAGGAATGATGCCCTGCTCTGGCCCTCTTCTGCTGCTGCTCCTGGAGAAGCTAGAGGATAGGGCCAGTGGGTGGGAAACGGGAATATTTTTAAGATTTTATTTATAGAAAGAAAAAAATCCCTAAAAATTGGAGGATGACCCAAACGTTATAAAATTTGGTGAGCTAAAAGTGGTAGATGTGCCCTCCATGCAGGCATGTAGCCGGGGGGGGGGGGGGGTGCTTGAGGGGCTTCAGCCCCCCCTCCCAAAATTCTCATGGTGGTCCATGAGAAGGCCTTACATTTATTATTTAAACTGTTACGTTTATTCATATCATGATCTGATCACCATACTGAATATATCCCATATGCATGGGGGTATTGAGATAACGGTACAAAAGGTTTGCTAGGGCTGATCCCCTCTCACTCAGACTCAGCCCCCCCCCCCCCAAAAACCAAAATCCCAGCCCCACCCGAATCAAAATCCTGGCTATGGGCTTGCCTCCATGTGTGGCGATTTTCACCCCTTTAGCCCTAAAACTGAGGGGAAGGGGAGCCTGGAGAAGCCCACCCATAGTGGCTATTATTTGTTCATATTTTCGGATACGGAACAAAAATGCCCATTCAGAAAAGCGTCCGTTTTTGAAAGGCGCTCCAAAACAAAAATGGGTGCTGTACAAATGAAACAAACAGTAATGGATAGTGATTCTATACAAATGCACAAGCCTACTAAGTATTTTAACCTGCAATTGATCAGTGGATTTTATCTTGTATTTTAACTCTCTGTGTCGTTGTATGTCTGTTTTATCTCATTATCTGTTTTAGCCATAGGGAGAGGTAGGTAATAAATGTATTATTATTATTATTATTATTATTATTATTATTATTATTATTCATAAAGAAGCTCAGAAATATGTATTTCCCCTGAGAGCAATTATGTAACCTTCAAAGAAGCGAAATGGACTACATGTGCCTTTTGTACTTGGAAGCATCCTTGCTATCTTTCAGGCAAACCAACACTATCAAAAACAGGAATCATAAGAGGGGAGCAATAGATTATTTGAGTTGCCTTTGAATTGCATCTATGTAAAAGTACTGGTAAACACAAGCAAACACACCATATCTTATGTCTCACTTGTTGTAGCATTCTTTCTGTTGTTATCTCCCTGTGGTTGCTGTTCCCATTAGTGTTTGAAGGATAATTCCTCTTTTTCAGTGGTCGCATCAGACTCAAAAGCCAAGCCGCAAGCAAACTCCAAATCCCCTCCCTTGCAGCTGCTGAGGTTTACATTTGTTATTATTATTCAGTCATGTTTTGAGATACCACTGATAAATGGCTGTGCTAGAAGTTTTCTGAACTGAGTTACAGAACTAATCTAATTTCACTTGTGCTTTTGCATTTTTTCCATGAATAAAAAAGATATTTCATCACAAATATTTCTATGCAAAGTAGATTAGTTTGTAATTCAGTTCAATGACTTTCTCCAGTTGTATGGCAATTTCTCAGTGATAGCCTCCTAAATTAGTAAGGATATTAGCTGAAGCTATCAAATGAATGAATCACCAGATGTGCCATCTATCACTTGTCCACTTTTCATCAACAAAGTAAAAATACGAAATAATCTTTTCTCATCCTAGGATTCCATCTCTCCCTGTCAGAACTGCTTTCACATATCTCAGAAGTAAATATGAATTTTGCTTACACCAGGGGTATATACCAGCCAATTCATCTGCTGATGTCCACAACATATATCACTACCTGCCAAACTTGTGTCACAGCTGGAAGACATTATAGATGAAAAGCATAGATATGTTTCCCGCTATAAGACTGAGAGACATTCATACTGAAAGGAAATGTTAACAGTAACATGTGTTTAATTCTCCCCAGGATACCAAAGAACATCCCCTCTCAAACTGCGTGTGGTAGGTTTACCAGAGGGTCTGTTTATATTACAAGTTAAATAGCAGCACTTTAAAATATATCCGCACTAGAGGGTCATTTTTAATGAGCAAGTAGACATTCTGTGTTTTTGAAGACATTGAAACAAACACTGAAATGTTTTGAAACTGTGGAAATGCCAAGTATTTTTTTTTCAAGCAAGATTATGGATGTCTTTAATTCCAAAGTCCCTGGGTAGCAGAGCTGCAATAATAAATGTTATGGCTGGACAAATCATATCAATAATTAATGGTCGGTTTCTCAGTCTTGGAGCAAATTGTCCTGAAAGCAGCCCAAACATTTTTTTTATCTCATTGCACCAACATTCTTGCATTTGAAAACCAGCAGGATTTAAATAGTCTGCTTTCCACCTCCAATCTTGTGAATGGAAAAGAAAAAGCTGCCTTATAATTGAGTCAGACCATTGGTCTATCTTGCTCAATATTCTTTATTCTGAGTTGCTACACCCCAGGGTTTCAGAGAGGATTCATTTTCATTCCTTTCTAGGGATGCAATGAACTGAAGCTGGCACTTTTTATAGGCAAAACATGTTGTATGCCAAGCTAAAGCTTCTCATTGTATTGGCCCACACTATATTTAAGCTTCATCATAGTCCAGTGGTTCTCAACCTGTGGGTCCCCAGATGTTTTGGCTTTCAACTCCCAGAACTCGTAAGAGCTGGTAAACTGGGTGGGATTTCTGGGAGTTGTGGTTCTCAACCTGTGGGTCCCCAAATGTTTTGGCCTTCAACTCCCAGAAACTGTAACAGCTGGTAAACTGGTTGGGATTTCTGGGAGTTGTAGGCCAAAACACCTGGGGACCCACAGGTTGAGAACCACTGCCATAGTAGAAGCAAATCAGTATGGCAGTACAGTTCTATAGGAAGGTCACCACATATATGTGGTGTTAATTATGGCTTTAAAATACTTGTCAAAAGACAGTAATATTCTGGGACTGACTGTTGAAAGAAAAACGATTATGTTTTATATAGAACACTAGCTGTGCCCAGCCACACGTTGCTGTGGTAAAGTGGTGGTGCTATTGGTTAAAAGTTGTTGTGGAATTTTTATTTGACGTTATTTCTATTTTTTTAAAATTAATTGTATTGTAACTTATCTTTTTTATTTATTATATTTTATTATTTTGTTGTATTATTTTTAGTTATTTTGTTATAGTATTTTATTGTATTATTTTTTAGTGTTTTTAATTATTTTTATTGTATTATTTGTATTTATTTTATTTTTTATTCTTTTATTAACACTGGGCTGAGTGGGTTGCTAGGAGACCAAGTGGGCAGAGCTTAGAGCCTTCTAAGTGGCAGCAATTGGATAAAAACAATTATTTCTCTCCCTCTAATTAGGACTTTATTTTTCTTTTCCTTTTTGTTGTATCAACCTAGAGGCGTGGATGATGGGTTGTGTTGTCAAATTTCTAGGTTGGGGGGCTTGTAGTTTTGTTGTTTTGTGGGTCGCCATGATGCCATCACTCTTTTATATATATAGATTTGACCTAGCATACAGTGGACCTGTGGTATCCAACGGGATTTGGTTCCAGAACCACGATAGGTGCTCCCATTATTATATTATACAATGCCCATCCCTTATCTAAAATGGCAAAATCAAACTTGACATTTGTTTTCTAAAAAAAAAAGCAATAATAATAATAATAATAATAATAACAACAACAACTACTGCTACTACTACTACTACTTTATTTTTATACCCTGCCACCATCTCCCCAAAGGGTGGCTTACAAGCAGGACCAGGCCCAGAACATACAACAAAATTCACCAACTAAACATGCATTTAAAAACATAATAACAAATAAAAGTCCAATTAATTTGTTAATTGGGTCCCCCTGGAGGAGACGAGCGGTATATAAATTAAATAAATAAATAAATAAATAAATAAATAAAAACACAATAAAAACAGCAAAATATAAAGACATCATTAAAACTATATCAAACGTAACTAAATAAACCAGCAACCAAGAATATAATGGACATGATTGGACTAGAGAGGGCTGGGCATGGACTTATGCAAAAGGAAGACTGTAGGGCCAGATTGAAGGGTAAAGTGTTGAGTACAACCTTATTGGTAAACTAGGGCTGGGCATTCATGAACAGGGACTAACCATCATCAAATGCTCACTGGAACATCCACATTTTCAAATCCCTGCAAAAGGCAGGTAGAGTGGAGACTACCTAATCTCACTGGGGAGATTTATGGCTACAGGATCTGTGAATATGGAAGGCTGTCTATATTTATTTTTATATTAATATTAATACCTTCTGCATGAAAAGCATGTGCACTAAATAATAGCGCATTTTTGTAGCTGAAAATCCATTGTTATTTCATGAGACCTGAGAGGAGAAAACCACAATCTTTTTCTAAAGTTATAGGATTTATACAGGCCTCCAGATCTTGTTGCTGTAAATCCGACCAGTGCTGGACAGCCTAACCAATCATGGTGAATGCTGGGAGTTGCAGTTCAATAAGATCCAGAAGGCTGCTCTTTGGTCACACCTGTTAAAGACCAAGATGAGACCATATGATTTCACTGTCATATATACCTTTTTGCTTCTGTTTCAAAAACAAAACCCTCAAAAGCACAATTTCACATTTTTATTTATACAATCTTTTATTTGAGGATATTCTAAAGCAGGGGTCCTCAAACTTTTAAAGCGGAGGGCCGGTTCATGGTCCCTCAGATTATTGAGGGGCCGAATTATCATTTGGGGGGGGGGGGGGAACGAACAAATTCCTATGCACACTGCACATGTCTTATTTGTAGTGCAGAAAAAAACCCAACAACAATCATTTATGTACTTATTTATTTGTTATATTTATACTCCACCTTCTCTCACCCCGAAGGGGACTCAGCAGCTTACGAGTTGTATGTACCTACAATATATTATATTATTAGCATAGCACAATATTAGCATTATATCTTACTTTATCGTACTATACCACTATATCATATTATTATTAGTAATATTACATTTAATATATAACATATAATTAATATTATTATATTATACTATATTATTACATTGTATTATTATTATTAGCCGCCCTGAGTCCCATACTGGGTGAGAAGGGCGGGGTAGAAATACTGTAATAAATAAATAAATAAATAAATATTATATTGTATTACATTATAACATTATTATCAATATTATATGTATACACAATATATTATATTATTACTATAGCACAATATTAGTAAATGAATGAACAATACAATATTTAAAAATAAAAACAATTTTAACCAACATAAACCTATCAGGATTTCAATGGGAAATGTGGGCCTGCTTCTGCCCAATGAGATAGTCAAGTTAAGTAGGATTGTTGTTGTGTGCCTTCAAGTCATTTCAGACTATGGGCCAGCCTAAGTGTAAAACTGAGGGTGAGGGCCAGGTAAATGACCTTGGAGGGCCGCATACGGCCCCCGGGCCTTAGTTTGGGGACCCCTGTTCTAAAGCAGCTACAGTAAAGGTAACATAGAATTCAATGTACCAATATTTCCCAACATTTCACAGATCAAAATCAGATTGGATGTGATCAACAAACATCAGAGTGTAGTCAAGATGGTAAAATTTATAATAACCACCTCATCACAAGACATCTTTTCGGCGGGATATGCCAGCTCTGTCCTACATCACCCACGGAGCCCGTCAGATCCCATTAAATGAAGTAGGGAGGAGCCGGTGCAGGCTGCTGCTGTGTCAACAGAAGATGCTTCCCATGTTGCCGTAGAAAGCAATAGGGGAAAACAGTAGTGCAATTGATGCTTTACCCCAATGGATCAGCCTATTTAGGATCCGGGCGATGCAGGGGTATGGGGCACCGGGTTCCCCATGCCCCCCAACAACACAGAGTGACTTCGGTGGCCAAGTAACAAGGTCTTAAAATAGGAAAGTCCACAGCAAATGGGAACCCCTCTTCCTTTCTCCCCAAACTGAAACCATCTTGTATTTTGAACTTAGTTTGCAGCAATTGAAGTAAGCTGAGGATAGGGGAAAGTGGGAGACATAGAGAGAAATTGGGACATTCTAAAAGCATCTGAAGAAGATAGGTGACATGAGATTATCTGGATTATCCATACTATATTGGGACAGTTGGAGGGTATGAATAAACAGAAGTATTTAAACTGAGCATATGACACTCATTTCACAAAATAGTCAACAGAATATATTTAAAATACTGTTATGCAGACTTGTCGAAACAATAATTCTAGAAGAGTTGACATTAAAGTCAAAACAGAAAGAAATGTAGTGCTGCAATCCTTTTAAAGTTCACCACAATTTAAGACTCAATCAGAATTAGAATGGCAAATAAATGAATGCAAGTGAAGCAGAAAAAGCTCTTCCAGACAATAGCAATCCTAGACATTCAGAGAAAGCTTGTCCCATGAAGCCTTTAAGATTCATATTCAGGCAGTGGTTACCAACTGAACTGACCCACCTCTTTGCAGGCTTTGAATAGCTTATTACAGATTATGTTGATACAAACCCTGTGGATACAGATCCTGTATATGAACTTTACCTGTACGCAACTTGTACAGTAGCAAATTCATCACGGAAATGATGAATGTGCAGTGTGTTGTGAGAATGCTCTTGGGCATTCATTTTCACTGAGATCCCATCTGTACAGGGCTGCAATCATGTTGCAAATGTTGCATGTCAAACCATTGTTAACAGCTTGAGTCCATTCTTATCAGGGAAATTCTTCCCCCAACAGTGAGACATTTAATCTATCAATCTATTCATAACTTTCTTAATCTCATTCCAGGTTTGAACATAATTATTTTGAAATACCATACAATTCATATTTGTCGAATTAATACCTAGATACTTCCCTTTCTTCTCTCTATTGAAATGTATGTTTTAGTCAACATCACAGTCTTTTGTCTATTTATCTTAAATGCTAGCAAGCCATCAAATTGTTTTAGTTTCACAACCAAATATTTTTCAGACTCTAAAGATGTTCCAAAATCAACACCAAATCATCAACAAAGGTTCTTTATTTAGAAACCTCCCTTTTAATACTTCTACCCAATTTTTTTCCCATCTTGTCTTATATCTCTGTTAAGCACTTCTAACATCAAAGTAAGCAATGATGGCAACAATGGACACCCTTTTGATCTCACATGGTTTTGTTTAGTGACCATTAATTATTGTGGAGCCCCTGGTGATGCAGCAGATTAAACCGCTGAGCTGCTCAACTTGCTGACCGAAAGGTTGGCAGTTTAAATTCGACCAGCAAAGTGAGCTCCCACTGTTAGCCCCAGCTTCTGCCAACCTAGCAGTTCAAAAACATGCAAATATAAGTAGATCAATAGGTACCGCTCTGGTGGGAAGGTAACAATGCTCCATGCAGTCATGTGGGCCACATGGTGGCACAGTGTGTTAAAGCGCTGAGCTGCTGAACTTGTGGACCAAAAGGTCCCAGGTTCAAATCTCAGGAGCGGAATGAGTGCCCATTGGTTAGCCTCAGTTCATGCCAACCTAGCAGTTCGAAAACATGCAAATGTGAGTAGATCAATAGGTACCGCTCCGGCAGGAAGGTAACTGTGCTCCATGCAGTCATGCCGGCCACATGACCTTAGAGGGGTCTATGGACAACGCTGGCTCTTTGGCTTAGAAATGGAGATGAGCACCAACCCCCAGAGTCAGTCACAACTAGACTTAACATCAGGGAAAACCTTTACCTTTACCATATATTTTCTGGACTTTATAAATCGATTTGATCCATTTAATAAAGTTTTAATCAAAGCTTATCTCTTTCAACACACTAAGTAGAAATTGTCAGTTCAAATTATCAAAGTTTTTTTTCAGCAGCAAGAAAGATCAGAGCTGCTGGCTTCTCATCATGTGTTTCTTGTTATTCCACTACATTCACCACATTCCTAAGGTACATCATCACTGCTCTTTTGGTAAAAATCAAGTTTGATTCCAATGTATACAATCCTGAAGAATCCGTGTCATTTTTTTCCCGTCACAAATCAATGCAAATTTCTTGTAGTCATAGAACCATAGAGTTGAAAGAGATCCTATGGGCTATCTAGTCCAATCCCCTGCCAAGAAGCAGGAAAATTACATTCAAAGCACCCCCGACATTATTCATTATTGGTCTATATTTTTTGTCAATATCAAGTCCTGGTCTTCTTTTAGCATTAATGCTATATTAGCTTCCTTCCAACTATCTAGAATCTTTCCACTCTGTAAAATAAAATTAATCATCTATTTGTAAAGGCAATAAAATTTCTATTTCAAATTATTTGCAACAAACCATCTGGACCCAGTGTCTTTCCTGTACTCAGACTGGTTTTACCTTCTTTCCTTTTCCCTCTTCTGAAGTTTCTAATGAAATCCCATTCTCCATAAATGGCTCTCACATGCAAGCAATATTGCTGAAATGTTGCACAAAGGTTTTCCAAGAAATAGGACTGAGCTAAACAACTGTACAGTATTTGGCTGTTTCTTCATCTTTCCCAACCCCCAGGCTTTGCTGGTGAGTCAGCTGCTGGTAAAAGGCAATCAGATCAATACCAAGGCAGATAACAACAGCCTGATGGAAATAAAAGGATAGGAAACTTTCAAAAGGTCTTCATCAATTTATGCAGTCTCTTACAGAGATTGCCAAAGTGTATTTTTCCTAAGTGCACCACTGGCTAGTTTGGCTTTCAGACATTTAGATCTTCCCTTAGGTTGCATATTTATAAAAGCCTAAAGGGAAAGGGAAAACTGTATAAAATTTAAATGCAGCAAGTGAGACCTAACTAGTTGAATATACACTGCTATGGAAGAGTAATTCTCCCTGCCGCCAGCCATGACCCTTACCATGACATGGCACTGCCTTTTGAATGCAGAGTAGAAAAGGAATTGTACAGTCACATAATACGCTTGGCTTTTGTCTACAAAGCTCTCTGGGTTACATGCAACGAGACCGTCTCACAGCCCTATTCTGCTTCAGAGCTGTGTTGTCAGAATAAATAAAAACAGGCATACTAAATAACTTTATGTACAAACAGCAAAGGTTCTGCTTTCTGGGCAAAAATTGAGCAAAAGAATATCCCACAGTGATTTTCAAACATTGATTAGTTATATGGGTTGTGATTAGTTTTCCAAGCTGTATGGCCAGGTTCCAGAAGCATTCTCTCCTGACATATTGCCGTAGGCATCCTCAGAGGTTGTGAGATTTGTTGGAAACTAAGCAAGTGGGGTTTATACATCTGTGGAATGCCCAGGGTGGGAGAAAGGACTCTTGTCTGTTTGAGGCAAGTGTGAATGTTGCAATTGGCCAGCTTGATTAGCACTGAATAGCCTTGCTTCAAAGCTTGGATACTTCCTGCTTGGGGTAATCCTTTGTTGGGAGGTGTTAGCTGACCCTGATTATTTCCTGTCTGGAATTCCCCTGTTTTCTGAGTGTTGTTCTTTATTTACTGTCCTGATTTTAGAGTTTTTTATACTGGCAGCCAGTTTTTGTTCATTCTCATGGTTTCCTTCTTATTCGTTATAAGTTTGAGACTTTGGTTTTCAGAATTCTTGACCATTGGCTAGAAGTTCTGTGAACAGAAGTCACAATAACTGGAGAACAAAATAACTGGAGAAGGTCCCCCATGACCTTCTGGCAAACAAGCTAGTCAAATTTGGGCTAGGCAAAACTATGGTTAAGTGGAGCTATAATTGGCTAAGTGAACAAACCCAAAGGCACTCACCAATGTGTCGTCTTCATCGTGGAAAGAAGTGATGAGTGGAGTGCCACAGGGTTCCGTCCTGGGCCCGGTTCTGTTCAACGTCTTTTTTAATGACTTAGATGAAAGGTTAGAAGGCATGATCATCAAGTCTGCAGATGACACCAAACTGGGAGAGATAGCCAACACTCCAGAAGACAGGAGCAGAATTCAAAACTATCTTAACAGATTAGAGAGATAGGCCAAAACAAACACAATGAAGTTCAACAGGGACAAAGGCAAAATACTCCACTTAGGCAGAAAAAATGAAATGCAAAGGTACAGAATGGGGACGCCTGGCTTGACAGCATTACATGTGAAAAAGATCTTGGAGTCCTTGTGGACAAGTTAAACATGAGCCAACAATGTGATGCGGCAGCTAAAAAAGCCAGTGGGATTTTGTCCTGCATAAATAGGAGTATAGTTTCTAGATCCAGGGAAGTCATTCTGCCTTTGTCAGACCACACCTGGAATACTGTGTCCAATTCTGGGCACCACAATTGAAGTGAGATGTTGAGAAGCTGGAATGTGTCCAGAGGAGGGCAACTAAAATGTTTTCTGCTGCCCTAGAGACTAGGACACAGAACAATGGCTTCAAACTACAGGAAAGATCCCACCTGAGCATTAGGAAGAATTTCCTTACTGTGAAAGCCATTCAGCAGTGGAACTCTCTGCCCCGGGCTGTGGTGGAGGCTCCTTCTTTGGAGGCTTTTAAGCAGAGGCTGCATGGCCATCTGTCGGGGGTGCTTTGAATGCTTCTTGGCAGGCAGTGGGACTGGATGGCCCATGAGGTCTCTTCCAGCTCTAGGATTCTATTATTCCCTTGGTACCTTTTGCCATCCTTTTCCATTACATATCTAAATTGTATTTCTAAATGTTCAATTAAAATTTTAAGTTACTGTAGTACTAGACATTTGAGGATTGAAGGAAATTTTCATCAGAAGGGGAGAATTCCTCTTTAGAAAGGCATTGCCCATATTTTTGCTCCCCTTCCAGTTACACCTCTGAATCTAAGGCTAGAATGGGTACGCTGGCCTGAAAGACTCAACTCAGGAAGAAAAATGCCACACTGGGCTGAGACTGAAAGAATTAAGGTGAAAAGATATTGTCTAGAGAAGAAACCCCTATGTTTCTATTTCTCTTGCTTATGGGATTAATCCCACCAAAGTGATAGGAATGGTTTATGCGAATATGAATGATCAAAGTAGATGTTTGCCAGGCTCAAATTTTTGCTTGTTTGGCTTGGCTGCTGCAAAAAATTCCTTCTAGTCAACTGCATATATTGGGAGTCAGGAATTTGGAAGGAAAGGAGAGCTGATGTAAATACAACCTATGAATTGGCATATTTGGCATTTCTAATGTGTCCTACTGCCACAGTTTCTATAATACCGCACTACCTACATAGAACTATTTATACTTTTCTCTTCATAATGAAAGCAATTCAGTTCAGAAAGTTTTACCACCAAGAGGGGAAATTACCTATATTTCCTGGAGTGCGGAACCAGACAGCACAAGCCAGAAAATAGCAGAACATGCTTGACTGGAGGAGCCGCAAGACAAAATCCCAGCTTTGGTTCATTCCCTGGGCAGATCACTCCCTTTGAAATCAATTTACCCTCCTGGCAAAATAGCTATAGTGTTATTTCAGAAGGGAATAGAGATGAATGAAGTCAGAACAAAAGAATAATCCAGATACATTTTTCATATGAAAACCAGAAAATGATGGCAAAACTTATTAATGAGGAAGAATACGCAAACTCAAAGAGGCTGCAGCAATTTGCTTTGTCCTGAGCCAACTGGAAAGGGCAAGATTCATCCCCTTCTCACATCCCCAAATGTGAACACTGGTGGAGTTTGGGGAAAAATAGACCTTGACATTTGGGAGTTGTAGTTACTGGGATTTATAGTTAACCTACAATCAAAGAACATTCTGAACTCCAGCAATGATGGGATTGGACCAAACTTGGCACACAGAACTCCCATGACCAACAGAAAATACTGGAAGGGTTTGCTGGGCATTGACCTTGACTTTTGGAGTTGGAGTTCACCTACATCCAGAGAGCACTGCGGACTCAAACAATGATGGATCTGGACCAACCTTGGCACAAATACTCAATATGCCCAAATGTGAACACTGGTGGAGATTGGGGGAAAATAGACCTTGATATTTGGGAGTTGTAGTTGCTGGGGTTTATAGTTCACCTACGATCAAAGAGTCTCTTGAACCACACCAAGGATAGAATTGGGCAAATTGGGCTTTTGGTGGGAGGATTTGCTGTCTGTTTCCAAAAAGCAAGAGAAGGACAGGCAGAGAGATTTTCAGCCTTTTCTGCCAAAGGCCAAAGGCCACCAGAAATATCTTATTTCTGATGGTGACCCCTCTGACACCCCTTTGTGACCCCCCAGGGGTCCTGACCCCCAGGTTGAGAAATGCTGAATTATAGTAATGTGATCAGCTAATACTTGCACTAGGAAAAATACACATAGAATATATCCATAGCAGAACAACGCTCCATGCAGTCATGCCGGCCACATGACCTTGGAGGTGTCTAGGGACAACGCCGGCTCTTCGGCTTAGAAATGGAGATTAGCACCAACCCCCAGAGTCAGATACAACTAGACTTAACGTCAGGGGAAACCTTTACCTTTTCACTATATCCACAGGAAGCCATAGGATGTAATGGAAATCCAAAGCTCTAACACTGATGGGGAAATACAATCTCAGAATACACATTTTGGTTCCTCTCAGGCCACACAACGATTTCTATCCAGGTTTTCTCCCACATCAAATCAATGGGATGCATATTGGGTCTGTAGTGCAGAGCTAGGGAAAGGGATTGCAATATGTCTTGGGCTTCTGGGAGCTGTGGTCCACTAAAACACTTCCAAGCCCTGCCCATTAGCATGGAGGCAGAAGATATAAAGTAGAGTCTCACTTATCCAACATAAATGGGCCAGCAGAATGTTGGATAAGTGAATATGTTGGATAATAAGGAGAGATTAAGAAAAAGCCTATTAAACATCAAAATAGGTTATGATTTTACAAATTAAGCACCAAAACATCATGTTATACAACAAATTTGACAGAAAAAGTAGTTCATTACACATTAATACTATGTAGTAATTACTGTATTTACGAATTTAGCACCAAATATCATGATATATTGAAAACATTGACTACAAAAATGCGTTGGATAATCCAGAACATTGGATAAGAGAGTGTTGGATAAGTGAGACTCTACTGTAGATCTAATGGATCCGCAATATCCTATATTGGCAGGGGTTGAGAGCTAAGATCAGCACCAGAGCCTGCAGTGGGAGGATATTTTGTTGTTATATTATGTCTTCAAGTTTTTAAAAACGAGACTCACAAAATGGGACAGAAGTAGCAAACATTTCTCCCTTCACACTTTGGACCTGTCAGCAAGAGGTAAAGGAAGAAAAGGGTATTCATATGCTTATAAATGGCTGTTTTTTAGTATTTAAACAGGTTTTTAAATCTTATTTTACAAAAAGCTCAATGCACTTTGTTCCCTGTATTATTGATTGACCTTCTTCAGGGGCTACACTTTCAATCCTATTGAAAAACCTTTCACATACACTAGACTGTTACCCAATGAAAAATAAGAGTGTGTTCAAAAAGCTAGAAATTCCTATATCAACATCTGTGGTATCTGGTGGCTACAAAATTCTGGGGTTTTGTCAGAACATGAAGGAAGCTCTCCAATGTGCACATTATTATGCAGATAGGGTACAGTTCCTTGGATAATCCTGCTAAAATGCAGGCTAAAAGCTATTGTGAATTCACTACCCCACTGACTTTGGAACCAACAGATGCCACCGATCAGACAGCACTTTGTCTTCCAGATTCTTTCCCCATGGGAATACTCTCTAAAGAGTCTTTAAAAAGTTTAAAATACTTCTTTCACATCCAGTTTCCTAGGCCTCAGTCTGACAAAGCTGTTTCTATGCAGTACATGGAGTGCAAAGCATCTTTCTGACGGTTTCCTCATGGGACCAATCTCTAAGAGACTGCAGTGCAAAATACTTCTTAGACACTCAGACACTCAGCTGCAGAAGCTGCAAGCTCACAAAGTTGTTTGTGTATAGTACATAAGGTAAGAAATGCCTCTGAGGTTTCAGCCAGACAGGTAAGCATCTCTTTGACTTCAAAGATGACTTACCTTTTCTGCCAAATGAGCAGCTGAATGCATCTGTATCATTGGCAAGCACAGGCTGACCTGTTTTAATAACAAATACAGTGGTGCACACAGAGCTTGGAAACATTTATCTGCTGAATTAAGTCCATCTGTTGAAAGAATCTCTTCTAAATCCAACCCAAGAAATGCAGTGTGTCAGAGCAATTATAGATGTATAACTTATGATAATTAATTTAATAGCATACATAGAGTGGGTGAACCATCAGGCCTGTATAAATTATAGAATTCAACCAATTTTATCCTCCTGGGAAATATAGTTCAGGGGCATTTGGGGAACTCATTAATAGACAATTCCAGTGGTAGAACACTCAGTAGTAGAGAATTCCAAGTTCTTCAGCAATTTACAAATTCGTTCAGATATAGACATGGCAGTTAAAGTGAAATGAAAGTGATATAATTATGTAGATTAGATGTTGTAATGGACTAGCCTACTTTGCAGGGTTAGCGTATAAGGCAGTTCAAGGCCTTGCTTGGAAAAGTTAAGCCAAGAAGGGGGAGGAGTCATCAGTCAGCTTCAAGTGAGGAAGTGCAGCCTGATTGGTTGGTAAAATTGGAGGGAGTTGCTTAGCAACTGGAGGCAGGTGGAGCCAGAGAGACAGTTGGAGCTATGTAGTCAAAGAATTGTGAGATAGGGTTTTGTGTTTGTAGAGCTAGGAAGTGATTTTTTAAGACGGAAGAAAGGAAGGTTTTGGGAACTGTTTGAGAGAAATCTCTTTGAGGGAAGAGTGATTAGCCTTCAGGGAGAAGTGCTAGGCACTGTAGTGAGCCTCTAAAGGGATAGAGTGCTTGAGTTTGGAGCCTCTGGAAAGAGGTCTTTAAGGTTTGAAAAGTCTGTTAATATTCCTTTGTGAGGAAACAATATTTTCCAAGAAACTAAAGTTTAAGAACCATTCACTGTTAAGGCAAAGCCTGTTATTTTTATTGAAATATTTTTATTGTTATTTTTTATTGATAAACGTTAAAAAGAGGTGACCAGTCTGCTTATTTAACCATCACTCCATAAGACAGAGTTTCCCTCCATCTGTGGGTCTCTCTGTGTGCTGGCTGAGGAGAGCGGTGGCCCATACAAGTATGAATGGTGGTGGCAAAGAAATAAATACTATAATTTGGTGGCAGCAATTGGCTGCATCCCTTGCAAATGCTCCCATATCTCTCTTGAAGGAAAATGCATTTTTTCCTCAACTTTCCACCCACACCAGAAGTGATCAATCAATAGCTGGCCTACTGATAAGCATTTTGTTAACTTAAAAAGCCACCATTACCACTTTTGCATCCTCCATCAATAAAATTGACAACAGATGGATCCAGTACTAAATAGGGCTAATTACGCAGTTGACTTAAAGCATGGCTGATTCATTCCTTATAGACCCCGTGAGTTTTAGTGGGTTACGCATTGGACTATGACTCTAAAGACCAAGGTTCAAATTCCAACTTGGCCAGGAAACCTACTTTGGGCAAGTCACTCTCCCCCCACAAATCAGAGGAAAGAAAGAAATCCCCCACTGGACAATTTTTGTCAAGAAAACTCTATGATGGGTCCATCTTAGGATCGCCTGAGCTGTAAGTAGAGAAATAAGGTACTGCTAATTTAGCGATGGAGGTATTTTATGACACCATAAAATGCCGGTGACTGAAAAGGAAGGAGGAAGTCCTGATGGCTCTTCGTCATAGAGAATGGAGCAGCAGCACTCCCCTATGGCTGAATCCAAGCACAACCTCCAAGGCACAACCTCCAAGGCACCAACGCTGGACTTCAAACACAACATACCTCCATTCTATCTGTTCTGTCAGTCCAAAAGGCATTGAATGTTTCCCGTATGTGTACTGTGATTCACCCTGAATTAGTGTTGTGCTTTTGTGTGGAATTGCTGTTCATTTTGTGTAATTTCATGCATTTTGTCTCATTTTTATATTTGTTCCCACTAACTAAAATGGGATGTCTATAAAAACAGAATTTTCATCTGGCTTACGAAAAAGTGAAAATTTTCAGACCATTGGCTGCAATGGGAGGGCTTCAGAGGCTCATTCCCCCTCCCACCCCCCCACCCCCGCCCACCAACTTTTAAAATGTTTGAGTTTTCCCCAGAGTACTATTGTTATTATTAATTTTGTTATTATTATTAACACCCATTGGTAATGGGGATGCACTCCTCTCCCAGACTCAGCTTATGGTCCCAGAATAACTGTTGTTCTTAATATTAACAGTAATATTATTATTAAGACCTATTGGCACACATCAGATATAATGGGGAGGCATTCCTCTCCCAGACTCAGCTTAGGGTGCCAGAATAACTGTTGTTCTTAATATTAATATTAAGACCCATTGGCACACATTGGATGTAATGGGGAAGCAGACCTCTCTCAGACTCATCTTAGGGTATCAGAGTAACTATCATTATTTATATTAATATTATTATTAACACCCATTGGTGCACATCTGCTGTAATGGGAAAGCAGCCTTCTGTCAGTACCTGCTTTTTGTTATGGGACTGAAATGAAAGGAAAAAGAAAGCAAGCACAGTGACTGTACGGCTTTCATTTTCGTGTCACCTCTCGTTTCCTACCAATATGTCATCATTCGTTTTGTGTAAACAAACAGTCGAAACAAAACGATAACACAAAGGAAACGAAGGAAAAAATTTCGCGCACATCTCTACCTTGAGTCCCTTTGGGGAGATAGGGTGGAATATAAATAAAGTGTTATATTATTATTATTATTGTTATTATTATTATTATTATTATTATTATTATTATTATTATTATTATTATTTTCATCGTAAATTACTGAGGGTACAAAGCAACAACAAGTCTCATATGGATAAACATTTTTAAAAGAAAACTTCAGCAAATCCTTTTTTTTTTTTACATTCTTCATTTCATATACTGCTGTAACTATAGAGATGATTGCATGAAATGTGAAATATCACCCCAGACAGTCCTGATATGTTCATCAACTTTAAAAATAGATGTCTGGGAGCAAAAACAGTAAAGATTAGTTTAGAGAGAATTTTGTATATTATTCCTTTGGAACAATTACATTGGAGAACAATGAGAGAGATTTTGAAAGAAAAAAGAGAGATGAATACACAGATAATGTCTTTGTTCCTTGCATCCCATATAATGTGGGTAAAGTTTATCAAAAATGGATGCTTTTCCTCTGAAGCCCAATCAATCTTTTGTTTAAAATATTCTCTGCCTGTGGTGTAAACCCTTCTTTATAAGATTAGAATACTGAATTTCTTCAGAAAGTATTCATTAGAAAGGGGGGCTGGTGAGAGAATGCTTATACAAAGAAGAATATCCTGGTTGGACATAATCAAAGGCCTTTTCCTTTGCCAGAAATTCCAAAGACTGAAGTAACGTCATTGATTTAAACAAACCCACGAGGAACACACCCGTACAAAGTAGGAACCGTGCAGGGTTAGAATCACAAACTTTCCTTTGGCTAAGTACTGTCAAAACACTTTGCTCACTTTGAGCTGAGAAACAACCTTTCATTTTGTTAGAAATTGCTCTATGCAACTGTTACAAGTATAGAATGCTCTACAAGAGTCCTCTTGGGGAAAGGGGGCAGGATATAAATAAAGCTGCATTATTATTATTATTATTATTATTATTATTATTATTTTATTATGACACAGCAAACAAGATAGATATGCTGGATTTCATATCACAAAATCACAAGTCAAACACTTCCCAAGTGTCTAGGACTGTGTGATGTATTTTCGGATGATGCGCGCAGATCCCAGCAGGGTGGCCTTTTGCAGCTGGCAGATCGTAATTTTGTCAATGTCTATTGTTTCCAAATGCTGGCTGAGATCTTTTGGCACGGCACCCAGTGTGCCCATCACCACCGGGACCACCTGCACTGGTTTTTGCCAGAGTCTTTGAAGTTCAATCTTGAAGTCCTGATAGCGGCTGAGTTTTTCCTGTTGTTTTTCGTCAATGCGACTGTCACCTGGGATGGCGACATCAATGATCCCAACCTTTTTCTTTTCCACAACTGTGATGTCTGGTATGTTGTGTTCCAGAACTTTGTCAGTCTGGATTCGGAAGTCCCACAGTATCTTTGTGTGCTCATTTTCCAATACTTTTGCAGGTTTGTGATCCCACCAGTTCTTTGCTGCTGGGAGGTGGTACTTGAGGCATAAGTTCCAATGAATCATTTGGGCCACATAGTTGTGCCTCTGTTTGTAGTCTGTCTGTGCAATTTTCTTACAGCAGCTGAGGATATGATCAATGGTTTCGTCGGTTTCCTTGCACAGTCTGCATTTTGGATCAACAGCTGATTTTTCGATCTTGGCCTTAATTGCATTTGTTCTGATGGCTTGCTCCTGGGCTGCAAGGATCAGGCCTTCTGTCTCCTTCTTCAGGTTCCCATTCGTGAGCCAGAGCCAGGTCTTCTCCTTGTCAGCTTTTCCTTCAATTTTGTCAAGGAACTTTCCATGCAATGTTTTGCTGTGCCAGCTGTCAGCTCTAGTTTGTAGTGTGGCTTTCTTGTACTGGTTTTTTGTCTGCTGTGCTTTGAGGAGTTTTTGATTTATTATTATTATTATTATTATTATTATTATTATTATTATTATTATTATTATTATTTGATAGACAACAAGATTAGGACACAGCAAACAAGATCACTATGCTGGTTTTTGTATTGCATCACACCCCGGACACTTCCCAAGTGTCTTGGACTGTGTGATGTATTGGTGAATAATGCGTACAAATCCAAGAAGGGTGGCCTTTTGCAGCTGACAGATGGTAAATTTGTCAGTGGCAAATCTTTTCAAGTGCTGGCCAAGGTCTTTAGGCACTGCACCCAGTGTGTCAATCACCTCTGGGACCAGCTTTACTGGCTTGTGCCGGAGTCTTTGTGGTTCGATCTTTAAATCCTCATATCGTGTCAGCTTTTCCAGTTGCTTCTTGTTAATTCTGCTGTCACCAGGGATTGTAACATTGATGATCCATACTTTGTTTTTTAACATGATCGTGAGGTCAGAAGTATTATGCTCCAAAACTCTGTCAGTCTGAATTCGGAAGTCCCAGAGTAGTTTTACGTGTTTATTTTCTGTAACTTTTTCAGACTTGTGATCCCAATGATGATGATGATGATTATTATTATTCAGATTTTTGTTTTCATGCAGACACCCCACTTAGGCATGTATTGGAAATGGATTTGGGCAACACAAAGCATTACAATGGGAGTCAGCAGCACTGGCCCAGCATGGCATGATGCAAAGAATGAGACCATCTGTTTTGGACTGGTCAATAGAATACAACGATTCTGCTTCTTTATACTCCAGTATAAGGTGCTAATTAAGGATCGCATTTCTTCTTTAAATTAGCGCAAAAAGTAAAACATCTGAGCCTTCGTTTGTTTGTTCATTTTTGTAGAAAAAAAACAATTGGACTTTGAACACCTGAGAGCAAAATGAAAATCAATTGTATTAAAGAAGCTGGTAAGAATTCTATGTACAATTTGCAAAAAAGTGACAGGGAAGGAGAATAGGAAAAAAAAATCAAACTGGCAGAGTAGAAATTTCTACTTAGTAGTTAGGCTGTGTCAAATGAAGATAACTTTGTCATATCCATCTTTAATCTCCCAGATTTTGTGTTTTGATAGACTTCAAAAGCTTTCATGTTTTACGCCAATAGGATCAAACACAAAGTAATTGCAGAAGAAAGGAACAAGAATTTGCCTTGGTGTTAAGTTCTCATCATTGACTGGGGCTGCCTGGGACTGATGGCAATTGTCATGCATCCACATCTGTAGGGACATATTTTGTAGGAGTAGGGGAGAGATAATCTGTTCTATCCTTAGATTTTTAAGCACTAATCTCTTTCCATCCAATAAATATACAAATGTTGGTAAATTGTTTTTAAAACATCAAACATATATAATAGGTACAGCCATTCCCGGAATATGGAGGACCATGTTATACCTGTGTTCCTACCCTTGTTCTTGTTAACATCCCTCAAGTTGGCTTCAATTTATGGTGCTCCAATGAATGAGACCTCCAAGTCAGCTATCATCAACATCCTTGCTCAGATTCAGGCTTGATTAAATCTACCATCTCTTCTTTTTTCCCTACTGTCGTCTACATTTATAATCTTTACCTTTTCTAGTGAGTCATTTCTTCTCATGGGCCAGGCTTTAGCACAGCCAGTTAAACCACCAACTGCAATAAATCTTGTCAATCAGGAGGTTGACAGTTCAAAGTCTGGATCATTGTAAACTCCTGACCTTTAGCCCAGCTTCCGCCTACCTAGAGGTTCAAAAGCAAAATGTGAGTAGATAAATAGGAACCGCTTAGAAGCGGGAAGGAATATTAAAGGCACTCTGAAAATGCCAGCGATTTGATCAAAACAAAGAAGTTTATAAACAAAGCTCTTAGGCAGGGAGATGGAGCAACAGCGCCCCCCCCCCCCAGGATGCCAAAGATGGGAAAGCCTACATATCTCTATCCATGTACAATTGTCTGTCTTGTCAAGTGTATAAAACAGCAATGAATGTTTGCCGCATGTGTATGTTCTGTGATCTGCCCTGAGTCCCCTTCGGGGTGAGAAGGGCACTATATAAATACTATGAATAAATATAAATGAATAAATGATATGTACAGCAGTTTCAGTTGTTTCCTAGAAAGAGTTCAGACTTAATTTGGTCGAATACCTATTTATTTGTCTTTTTAACAGTTAACAGTTTGCCCTAGAACATTCTCTGGTACCACATTTTTGCCTCATTGGCATGATTCACATTATATCCTTTAACTGCTTTTGTTACACCTCTCCTCAATATAAATTCCACCCCATCTCTACTTAGATTTTCATTTTCTGAGTAAAACTCTGTGTAAATATCTGACTCAAAATGTTCCATTCCTGTCCACTGTAACTTGGACACCCCCAATTATTGCAATATTTACATTTCTTGTTTTGTGTGTGCAGGTTCCCTTGATTCATGTTTCTTACATTCCATGCTCCTAATGTATTATGCATTTTGTGACTTTCCTTTTATCTCTCATCACATCAGCACTTGAATATCCTTTTGATTTGAGTCCAGCTGCATCATTAATCACAGCATACATTACTAGTTTTCTTCTGCTATACCCCAGTAGTTCACTGAGTGCCAACTGACCTAGTTTCACCTGATGACACTATCTCTTGTTTCATTGTACAGGGCATTGTCCTCTATTGGATATTAAAGACAGAGAGTTTGTCATGAGGGGAAGGAAGTGGTAATCTTAATTCAGAACTTACCTGGTTCAGTACCCTGGAATTCAAACGCACTAAGAGCCCTGAACCTGGATGCATGAATTTGTCGCCTTAGCTTTATCTCATATTAATTTAAAATGAACAAGCTAGCAGTCGCACTCTTTCTACCCAGACATAAAGACATGTGCAATTTTGAGTACAATCTTATATAATGTACTCTATAGAGTGAAGGGTTATCCCATTCACCTAACGTAATGATGGGTATGCCACCAGGGGAAACAGGTGGTAGTTCAGAACACCTAGTTCTCATGCTGCATCACTATCCAGATTTAGCACTTAACTACATCAATTTGTGACATATTTTCTGGCCTTGATCTGAATTTTATTCACTGAGTGGAGTTAAACGCATGACTCTACAAACTTGCCTGTCATAATTATGACATTCCACTTAGAGGGTTTTCATTAACCAGTGCTTTGAGGCTAGAAAGAATAAATCATCTCTCAGGTAAGTCTCTGAAACAGCTCACAGTGTTTATTTGTGAGTGCTATACTAAGATAGGACTGCAAAGCCTGACTTCCCGTCCAAGAAATTTCAGTGAAAAATTAAAATAAAAACCAACAAAATGCACAAAAGCTCATCTAATTCTCATTTGCTATATTTTTCTTAAATGTATATTCAAAAAGCAATCCAATACAGTTAAAATAGAAGATTTGTTAAACACTATTTTTCACTTTTTGCAAATGTTTGGCAAGAAAGGCACTGACAGAGGTGCATTTTAAAATGTAATGCTTTCTCTGCATTATTGATTGAAATGTACGCTCTGCATGTATATCAGGTAGTTGGAGAAAAATTGTAGCTGCAACACTGGGAAGAAGAGACTATCTATATCCTTTAGGCCATCCAGTAACCTTCACATAGTCCCACAGGAGATTTTCTGTAGTTTGAGGCAAGTTATTTAGAATGAATATGTTAGTTGAAAATTACAATGTGTTAATGTCGCATGAGCACTTCTGCAATGATTGGGAACTGGGTGTTTGCCAATTTGAAATGTGAAATGTGAAGGAAATGAGGCATCTGTAGGCAAAGAATGACTGGATAATCCTGCACTTTGACCCAACCTGGCTGACTGCGTATGCAGTGGGTTTTTACCTATGAATTTTAAATTTACACTATATGTGTATTGTATATCAATCTTTGTTCAATGTATGTGTATTTCATAGAACTGTCCCAGACACATGGACCTAATATGCACATGTGCTATGTTGTTATGTACAAATAAATATATAATAATAATAATAATAATAATAATAATAATAATAGAAATCAAAATTTTTGATTGAAGTCAAAAATCAGAAACTCCTCAAAGCACAGCAGACAAAAATCAGTACAAAAAACCCACACTACAAACTAGAGCTGACAGCTGGCACAACAAAACATTGTATGGAAAGTTCCTTGACAAAATTGAAGGGAAAGCTGACAAGGAGAAGTCCTGGCTATGGTTCACGAATGGGACACTGAAGAAGGTGACAGAAGGCCTGATCCTTGCAGCCCAGGAGCAAGCCATCAGAACAAATGCAATTAAGGCCAAGATCGAAAAATCAGCTGTTGACCCAAAATGCAGACTGTGAAAGGAAGCTGACAAAACCATTGATCATATCCTCAGTTGCTGTAAGAATATCGCACAGACTGACTACAAACAGAGGCACAACTATGTAGCCCAAATGATGCATTGGAACTTATGCCACAACTACCACCTCCCAGCAGTAAAGAACTGTTGAGATCACAAACCTGCAAAGATAATGGAAAATGAACATGCGAAGATACTTTGGGACTTCCGAATCCAGACTGACAAAGTTCTGGAACACAACAGACATCACAGTTGTGGAAAAGAAAAAGGTTTGGATTATTGATGTCGCCATCCCAGGTGACAGTCAAATTGATGAAAAACAACAGGAAAAACTCAGCCACCATCAAGACCTCAAGATTGAACTTCAAAGACTCTGGCAGAAACCAGTACAGGTGGTCCCAATGGTGATGGGCACACTGGGTGCCGTGCCAAAAGATCTCAGCCGGCATTTGGAAACAATAGACATTGACAAAATTACAACCTGCCATCTGCAAAAGGCCACCCTACTGGGATCTGCGCGCATCATCTGAAAATACATCACACAGTCCTAGACACTTGGGAAGTGTTCAACTTGTGATTTTGTGATATGAAATCCAGCATGTCTATCTTGTTTGCTGTGTCATAATAAAATAATAATAATAATAGTTTATTATTGTTATTATTACTATTATTATTATTATAGATCTATTTGTACATAACAACATAGCACACATGCATATTAGGTCCAAGTGTCTGGGATATCAGGCTGTTCCCAAGGGCCTAGGATATTAGAGGTATTTTCGCAGAATGTGCACAGTTCCAAGAAGTGCTGCCTTCTGCAGCATGTGGATTGATGTTCTGTCCAAATAAAGGCTTTTCTGGTGTATTTTGAGGTTTCTTGAAATGCCTCCAGGTGCACCAACCACTACTGGTACCACTGTTGATCTCTTTTGCCATAGTCATCCAATATCAATTTGTAAGTCCTTGTATTTTGTGATCTTTTCCAGCTCTTTGTCCTCTACTGCAGTGGTTCTCAACCTGTGAGCCCCATGTGTTTTGCCCTACAACTTCCAGAAATCCCAGCCAGTTTACCAGCTGTTAGGATTTCTGGAAGTTAAAGGCCAAAGCATCTGGGGACCCAAAGATTGAGAACCCCTGTTCTACTGTCTCCTGGCACTGTAATGTCTATAATAAAAACATGTTTCTTTTCCACAACCATTATATCTGATGTATTATGTGGCAGGTGTTTATCTGTTTGGATTCTAAAATCGCAGAGTATTTTTGCTTCTTCGTTTTTCGTGGTCTTTTCTGGCTTGTGCTCATACCGGGTTTCACTGCAGGGTAGGCCATACTTCTTGCAAAGATTCCAGTGTACCATTGCTGCTAGCCTGTTGAGATGTTCAGTATAGCTGGTCAGGGCTATTTTCTTGCAATTGCAAATGAGGTTCTCCATCATCATCATCAACATCATCATTATTACCACCATTAATGGCTGTAGCCTTCACTTTAAAGCAAGAGAAATCCTTTCCTATTTAAAATACATAATTACTTCCTTGACATTTCCAGTGCATTTGCCTCCAAAAGCGTATCTTTTTTGCTCTGAGTTGATCCATGCTAGTGCCAAGGATAAACTGTCCCCTAGTAAAGGTTTAGAGGCAGTTAAGCAGCAGGCTTCATGGGAGATATTTACTCCTATTCTCCTGGCAATTTGGCAGAACAAAATAGCACGGCTGTTTCACACCTCAGAGGAAAATGTTTGTCAGCTGTCAGAAATGGTTTGTGCTAATGCTTATCCAAGTCAGCAAAGAAGACAGCAGTAAGAAGGAGAGCGAGGGTTTCTAGGAAGCTTGATTTTAATGAACCCAAAAGAGACTTGCTGATCAAAATAGTGCTAACGCTAAAGGTTTCATACTTGGGCCTGTAAGCAAACCTGACCAATGCCTATCAAAGATGCCACTAGGGAAAAAACTGCATGATGCTAACTCAAAGCTATCCCACTTGAACAGTTATTGGCTGACTAATTTTATTTCGTCCAGAGGCACAAACAGCAGGTAGATCATGGCAAAAAGACTGCTTAACTTACTCTGTTTCACGCCTCCCGCATCTGCCTCACATTGTATGGCATTTTTCATGGTGCTGAACATCTATCAGGAATAGGGTCTAGCACAGCCTGGACTGGCTCCTGAAGGACCAGCCATCAAACCAAACATGGATTCACCACCCCTATGTCAACAGACCCATTGACTGCAACACATAGTCCTGGGGGCCTCAGAGATGGCGAGACAAACTGGACTTAAACTTAGAACAAACGAATAAATGAAAGAAACTAATCACTCATATCCCTTGATATCTGTTCTTCCATACCCCAATATATTATTCTAGGTATTTCCTTGGCTCTTATGATAACACCATTTGTAGAAATAATTATAGCATGGAGGAAATTGTTATGATTTTGATGATGACAAGGATGTTTATTTATATCCCCTTTTGCTCCTAATAGTCTCAAAGTGTATGAAATATTTTTTTAAACTATACAAAAACTTCAATGAAACCATAAATATTTCAAAGTATTTTATAACATTTAAATGATTTATAAAGTGAAAAAAATAAACATTATTTTTAAACTATATACAATCCAGAAAAACAGCAATCTGCAGCAATAAAAGCCCATCCTGCACTGTTAAAAGCTTGGTGGCATAAAGATGTTTTAGCTTTCTGGAGGAAGGACAGCAAAAACAGAGCCATCCCAAGAGGGGGAGTTGCAGATTCTGGGAGAAGCAACCAAGATTTCCTCGCACATTGCCACCAAATCAGTTTGAAAAGGCGATGGGACAGAGAGATTGACCTCTTGAGAAGATCTTGGAACTGCAATGGGCTCAAGCCTAGAGTAGACCCAAGCTGTATAAACATATTGGCTGGAATCCTATATGTATTACTAGCTTTGCCCAGCCATGCGTTGCTGTGGCTTATGGGAATCCTTTGTTGGCCAGGTGGAATAGCAGTGAATAGCCTTGCAGTCTCAAAGCCTGGCCATTTTCTGGAGTAGCTGGAGCTTTTTGTTGTATGAACGTAGAGGCATGGATGGGGGGTTGTGCTGCCAAGTTTAGTGTTTCTGGGATGTGTACTTTTGTTGTTTTGTCCTAGGCCGAAATTTCATTACCCTTTTATATATAGAGATTATGCAAACTTCACTACATGAGAGAGGTTCTACAAACCCTGTAACTGAATTTTGAAGGTGCATAAAGGACACCAGCAAGAACACCTGATGGATATCAACACACACACATCACTACAATGTCCCATCACACATCGGAGGACCATAGCACATTGAGGACCATACCTCAATTGATCCCAATGTGTCAGTCCTAATGCACATAAGTTATTTTGCCAGCTCCCTTTTTAGTAATGTAACAACAGCCCTCTACTGATTACAGATATTATGGAACTAACCAACTCTAATTTCACAGGGATACGTCCACTTTAAAAGATGCAGCTTCCATACTGGGTTCCAGCATGAGCTTTTTGGAATACCTCTCAACAGTTGGAAAGCCTCCTGCAGATATTCATTATCTCAGAAAGGATCAATACTTCATATTCTACCAATAGGTTTTTATCATTATTAATACTTCACTTTAAAAAAAAAATCAATATTCTAAGGCCCATAGCATGAAATTCTGATATTAGGCAGATATAATTTGACCAAACTGTGGTTTAGAATTGCTTGCCATGAAAAAGTGAATGAAATAGAGATACCGGTATGTTGTTGGAATCTTTAGACGTGTATTGATTTGTTATTTATTAGTTCAGTTGTTTCCGACTCTTTGGACCAGCCCATGCCAGAGCTCCCTGTCGGCTGTCGCCACCCCAAACTCCACCCCCAACACCTTCAAGGTCAAGCCAGTCACTTCAAGGATACCATCCATCCATCTTGCCCTTGGGCAGCCCCTCTTCCTTTTTCCTTCCATTTTCCCCAGCATCATTCTCTTCTCCAAGCTTTCCTGTCTTCTCGTTATGTAGCCAAATGTCAGGACCCAGGCTGCAGAGCACCAATAACCATACGCAGAGGCCAGAATCTATCTAATATCTTTATTAAAGAATTATATAAAGTCAATAAAAACAAGTGTAGAATATAGTCCAGAAGTAGACCTTTCAGGAAAGGTCAAATATAGTCCAGAAAAACAATGTCCAATATATGATATTAAAGTCCAAAGTTATAATCCACTTCACCGAAACACACACTATTTGGCAAGCAATAGTGTGGGGAACTGTCCATAGTCTTTGAGGCTCAAGGTAAATCCGAAGGAAGGGAAAACAAGGCTGAAATCCGAGAAGCAGGGTCCGTGGTTTAAAACGCAAGGCAAGGCAAGACTTGAGACTTGGCAAGGTCCAACTTGAAACAAGGCAATCGTGGAACAAGAACTGAGTCCATAGAAATCCGTGGAACAAGGCAGGGCTGGGAACTTGATTCAGGAGCTGGGAACTGGGGTACGAAGTCTACACACGATCTCGCTCCACGAGCTGACGAATTGACTCCGCAAGGATTCCTTTGTGGCCAAACACCTATATAGGATCTTGTTTTCCCGCCAAAGCACACTTTCTCTGGGGAACAAGAACCGAAACCTATACTGTCCAGATGCAGGACTCCTTAAACTTTCCCAAGGGAAACAGACTTAATCATCTAATTGTCTGGCAGCTATCCTGGCGCTTCGGCGAGTCGCCTCCCGAGCGCTTCTATCTTGATTATAATAAAGGCGGCAAGAAAATGGGGGAGATTTCTGCTCAAGGCTTGTTTGGCTGACTTCTTGTGGGCAAACATCCTGCAGCTGCAAGGGCTCCAAATCTGGCAGAAACGGTGGGAAACCCAAGTTTTCCTCTTCATCTGTCACAACAGTACTAGGAACGGGACTACATGGCCCATGAGTCATCACACCAAAGTACTTCATCTTTGCCGCTAATATCCTTCCCTCTAGTGAGCAGTCGGGCTTTATTTTCTGGAGTATGGACTGGTTGGATCTTCTTCTGGTCTAAGGCACTCTCAAGATTTTCCTCCGACACCACAGTTCAAAAGCATCTATCTTCCTTCACTCAGCCTTCCTTATGATCCAGTTATCGCATTCAAAGGTTAGTATGGGGAATACCATTGCTTTAACTATGCGTACCTTTGTTGCCAGTGTGATTTCTCTACTCTTCACTATTTTATCGAGATTGGTCATTGCTCTCCTCCCAAGAAGTAAATGTCTTCTAATTTCCTAGCTGCAGTCTGCATCTGCAGTAATCTTCACACCTAGAAATCTGTCACTGCCTCTACGTTTTCTCCCTCTATTTGCCAGTTATCAATCAGTCTGATTGCCATCATCTTGGTTTTCTTGATGTTTAACTGCAAACCAGCTTTTGCACTTTCTTCTTTCACCTTAGTTATAAGACTTCTCAGCTCCTCCTCGCTTTCAGCCATCAAAGTGGTATCATCTGCATAACTGAGGTTGTTAATATACCTTCCAGCAATTTTAATTCCAACCTTGGATTGATCAAGCCCCGCATGTCGCATGATGTGTTCTGCATACAACTTGAATAGGTAGGGTGAGAGTATACAGTCCTGCAATACTCCTTTCCCAATCTTGAACCAGTCTGTTGTTTTTTGTTTTTTTTTTTGTTTTTTTTTAATAATAGTTTTTATTAGATTTTGAAAACAACAATAAAATGGATTAGGAAAGTGTGGGGGGGGGGAAAAGAATAGGGGGTAGGGAGGGGGGTGGTAGAAGGTTAGGGGAAGGGTAGACGGGGACGTAAAGGGAAAGGTACATTAGGGTGCAAGGGGGGGGGTTGACTTCCAGCTGACTTCAAACATTATTCTTCTTATACCACATCGTATTCATTTTCTTGACTTCAAGTAATCCTCGAAGCACGACCAGTCTGTTGCCTTTGTTAACTTCCCATTGCTTCTTCTGATCACCAAAGTTAAGTAGTCCATATCCTTTATGTCCAACACTTTGTCTATCCAAGAATCTTTAGAAGGGGCTTTATCGGATTTCCATTCTTTTGCTAGCACCATTCTGGCTGCCGTAATAAAAAAGGTAAACAATTTTTCTGTGTTATTATTGATTTTGGTCTGAGGGTCATAAAGCCCTAACAGGAGAAGCTCTGCCTTAAATTCAAAATTAGTTTTTAAAATTATATTACATTCCCCTAAAATGTTCGCCCAGAATTTTTGTATTTTTCTGCAGCTCCACCACATATGGTGGTAGGAGCCTGTTTGATCTTTACATCTCCAACACTTATTACTGACGTTCCTATACATAAAGCCTAATTTTTTGGGGGTCAAATACCACTTGTGAATAACTTTTAACCAATTTTCTTTCATGTCTGTTGAATAAGTAAATTTCATTTTCCTTCTCCAAATCGATTCCCATTCGTGCTGGTATATTGGTCTGCCTATGTTTTGAGCCCACTGGATCATAGAGCTGGTTATTTCTTCTGTTTCAGTGGCCCACGTTAATAATTTCTTATATAGTATTGAGATATTCTTCTTGTCTATTTGAAGAAACTTGTCCCAAAAGTTCGGGTCTGTATCAAAACCTGTCGTTCTATCTACTTTAAATGCCTCTTTGATTTGCAAAAATTGGTACCACGAGACATTTTTATATGTAGATTGGATCTCTGTTAAATCCCTCAATTGGGGGTTGTCTTTGGCATTTGGTATAATACTTAAGATTTCTTTATAGGTGGGCCAGTTGGTCCATCCCAAAAGTCTTCTATGATGTGCTTCTACTGGAGAGAGCCAGAGAGGTGTTTTTGTGTGGAAGCGGTTTTTGTATTTATCCCAGGTTCTAAATAGTGTAGATCTTATAAAATGATTCCCAAAAATTTTTTCAACTTTTATTTTATCGTACCATAGATAACTATGCCATCCCCTTCTCAGGTCATGTCCTTCCAGAGTCAGAATTTTAATTTTCTCTAATTTGATCCAATCTTTTACCCAATGAAGCGCACAGGCTTCATGGTATAATTTTAAATCTGGAAGGCCAAAACCCCCTTGCGAATTAGGTAATATCATAGTCGAATATTTTATCCTCGGCCTCTTTTTCCCCCATATGAATTTTGTTATCTCCTTTTGCCAGCCCTTAAAAATTGTTGCCTTCCTAATAATCGGGATATTTTGGAACAGATATATTAATTTGGGGAGGATACTCATTTTTATAATCGCTATTCTGCCCATCAACGAGAGTTTTTTTAGATTTCCCCATTTCCCTAAGTCTTGCATGATTTCCTTCCATTTTGTTATATAATTTAAATGCAATAATTGATTATTCTTTGCGGAGAGCCAAATTCCCAGATATTTGATCTTTGACGGCGTTTCAAGACCTGAAATGGCTCTTAGCACATCTTGATTTTCTTTTGAAATGTTTTTCGTAAGAATCACTGTTTTATTTTTGTTTATTCTGAAACCCGCCACTGCCCCAAACTCCTCAATTTTCCTGAGCCAATTTTTAATATTTTGTCTCGGACTATCTACAATACATATTAGGTCATCCGCGAAAGCTCGATATTTGTAATTCTGCCTGTCGATCCTAATCCCTTGGAGATTGTCATCTTTTTTAATTGCTTTTAGCAAAATTTCCAGAGCCATGATGAAAATTAAGGGTGACAGGGGGCAACCCTGTCTAGTGCCCTTGCTAATTGTAATTCTCCCCGTCTCTTGCCCATTAATTTGGATTTTAGCCCATTGAACCAGTCTGTTGTTTCGTGGTCTTTTCTTACTGTTGCTACTTGGTCATTACACAGATTCCTCAGGAGACAGACAAGATGACTTGGTATCCCCATACCATCAAAAGCTTGCCACAATGTATTATGATCCCCACAGTCACAGGCTTTAGATGTGAGTTAATACTGCAGAGAAATCTGCTGTTGTATCGCAAGAGGGTTTCTGCTATCTGAAGTAAAAGTAGGATTAGCTAGAAAATTAAGCATTAGCATTCTGGAATGAAGTGAACATGTAATATAAATTAAAGATTAGTAGTGTGTGTCATTAGACATAGGTAGAAAAACTGCAAACATAACATATCCCTAGAAACAGAGCCAATCCAAAAGAGTAGCAAATTGTATCTCCACCCCCAGCTTGCCAATACTCATCCAGATCAAGATGGATTTCATAATATTTCTAATACAGTATTTTGGAATATGGAGCCCAAATTTCACAAGTGTCGCTCTCCAAAACTAGCAGTAAAATAATTTCATAATCAGTTATTCAATGCTCTTTCCCAACACTCATAATATGTGTAGGATGGAGCAGTTAGACCTTCTTGGTCTTTCCTGTATTTAATGTTATTTAATAAGATTTACCATGTTTTTTCCAGGTCACTGTGCATTGGTGCATGTATGGGAGCACAAATTAATCTGTAGCTCCAATTGTGTTTGAAAAGTAGGTCCTGAAAGATGCTAATGGAGGAATTTTGATCTCTCTTTGCCCATTTTCTGCAGAGTTTAATCATATTCCTCATGATTTTAAAGATCTTCATGAAGCTATTGTGGTGGTTCCCAGCTTTTTTTTGACCAGGGACCACTTGACCGGGGAACACTTGACCAAAGAGCACTTTGACCAGGGACCACTCTCCAACATTAGAACCAAAAGGTTTATGAATCAGTTTTTGGTCAACTTTAGATTTGGTTTGGTTATTTGGGGTGTTGATTCAGAACATTGCATTGGATAGACCACATCAGCTCTAGTTTCTCAAACAGAACATATGCCATCCAGTAGTTACCAACTGCTCACCCACCGAAAACCATATTTAATAATCTAGAGCTGATTTTCCCATGTCTCACAGACCTTATTTTAGGTCTCACGGCTCACATGTTGGGAACCACTGAGCTATTGCAGAAAAGACTTGGGCTGCAATGCCACTAGTATAGGCATCAAATGTCATAGCAGATATGAAAGCCATCCTATTGGTCCCTAAAACCTGGTTCTACCTCATTTGATCAGCAGTGAATATCCAATGCTTTTGTTACTAGACTTAAAACTTCATCACACAAACCCACTATTCCACTGCACAATAATTGATAGCACATACATACCACATTGAGCACCCTCAACATTGCACCTCTCATAATTGTGCCAATTCGCTAATTCTTTTTAAAACTGGAATTGTACAATATAAACATTTAAATATTTTTTTAAAAAGAGCAAAGCATAAATATAAAAAAGAAAAAATAGCCAGCTTGGGAATAGTTAGGGTGAGGCGGGGAGAGGCAGAAAAGACCAATGGTAAAGGATTATGGGAATTGTAGTCCAAAACCTAGTGCAGATTCTTTGTTTCTATTCTACATAGAAACTCTGTGTATACTATCAGAGGGCTTTGAGCACAATACGTTATAACACCATAACTGTGACTGTCTTCAACTGATGAAGAGTAGCTGTGTGCTACATTGTGATTCCAAGTCATGTGGACCATGTTACCTGGGAGTAAGAAGTTATCACAAAGAAATGGCTGGTTGGAACACAAATAAGACTGGCTCAACATTTAGCCCAACTAAGTTTCTTCAAAATATTATTTAAGATATGAGCAGAGCATCACATCTGGGGAAGGCCTTCCTACATGTTTTAAAATGTTTATATATGCCTCAGCTGCCATCTGTTTGGATCCTTATTCAAGGAAAAATTAACGGACTGTTAAGAAGATTTCAATCACCAACCAAGATGAACGTGGAGAGGACTAATATTTTATACAATGTTGCCAATTAACTCAATCCAAAATAGGAAAGAAACATCTGCAAAGCTATGTTAAGAATTTTGAACAGGTTTTCGGAAATTCTTCAGGGAGGATATAAGTTTATAATAATACTTGATAACAGATGCTGACCTTACGTATTTTGGAACATTGGCTGACAAAAGGAAGGCCTGAAGAATAATTATGAATGCTAACATTAACCCAAAGATTGGTTTAGGGCAGAAGTTCTGAAAGTGTGCTCTGCAGAGCCCTTGGGGCTCCGCAAAGCATACTGAGGAGTTCCGCGTTCCCTCTTCCTTTACCATCTCAGCCATTTTGGAGTATTTTGCTTGTTGCTTTCAAAGCCCAGACCATGACTTAGTTTAAACCGGGATTAGCATAGACCATGTTTGGCTAGACAGTGGTTCTCAACCTGTGGGTGCCCAGGTGTTTTGGCCTACAACTCCCAGAAATCCCAGCCAATTTACCAGCTGTTAGGATTTTTGTGAATCGAAAGCCTAAACACCTGGGGACCCACAGGTTGAGAACTACTGGGCTAGGATGTCTGGATTAAGCCAAAATCAGTCCATCAAGTGAAAGAAATGTTTGAATGAGGTTTTTATTGGTTGTTTGTGAAAACTAAAAAAGAGGAGAAAAGAGAAACATGAGACAATTTACTTGGGAAGGATTTTTAGCACCCAAGGGAAGGTGCTGAGAGCATAGGCAGACATTACCTTTAAACTGTAGCTAATAAGTATGTTTTCTAGCCTGTTTTAATGTAGTAATACTCTACATCTACTGGGATCAGGGACACATGGCCACCACAAATATATAAAAACCACACACAAAAACACTACACACACACACTATTTTAACCTGTGATAACATTTTTTGAAGAATCTCTAGGTTTGTAAGGATCCTTGTAAGATTCTTCTCAGTTACCTATTTGATACCTCTTAAAAGAAACAGGAGGGTAAATTCATTTTTCTTGAAGGGTCACCATTACAGAAGAACAATAGTTAGATGTAGTAATGCTTTCTATGCATAAAGTCTCATCTTCAATCCCTGATGTGTCCACTAAAAGATCAGATAACAAGTGTTGGAAAAGGTCTATATCTGAGAATGCATCGCCACTAGAGTTATAGCAATTTGATACCACTAGTTATGATGCCTATATAGTACCTTATATACTCATGTATTTGTCAACCTCATGTATGTCAGGGATACATTTGGAGAAACAAAATTATGGATTTTTAAAAAATGAAATTTAATTGTTTGCCAAACTTGTGATTAACATTAACATAAACATATACAAAACAAATTAATGGGGTGGGATGGGGGGGGGGAGGATAACCAGTTAGGGTTAACCACATACATAAAACCCAAAGGTAAAAAGGAGAAGGATAGGGGGGGATAAGGGAATGTGTGTGTGTGTGTGTGTGTGTGTTGATGATAATAATAATAAACATATATTTAAAAATAAAATGATTGCCATCTATTTGCATGGTGTGTGTAATAAAGTTCAGTTCATCACTTATCTATTCTTCTGTCAGTTCTGCCACAGGCAATGCCTTCTTGTGGATTTTGATATGACTAAGCTCTTGCTCTTTGCCACTCCATTCATAGGTAGTTAAAAAAAAGAATTAAAGTATAATATTTGCATTGATTTGTGAATAAGTTGACCCAGGTTTTTTAATTCAATTTTTGAACTAAAATTTCTAGACTTATACATAAGCGTACACAGTATCACAAGTATCCAAAGCAGTATGTCTCTCAAAATCAATACCAATTTGTTCAGAAATATAATAAGGTTGCTATCACATCTCTTCATTTTGGCCTTTTTCTAGGCACCTGATTGGCTGCTGTGGAATCAGAATGCTGACTAGATAACATTAAATAAATTAGACAAAGTTCTTGTTATTTAGAAGCCAATGAGCAAGATATTGAATTGGGACAAGATTAGATGAATGCTCAGTACTCATGCTGAACACCCAATACTCATGGAAAATTAGATGTAAACATTTAGCTGACCTGACCCTCCTCTTTGGTTTATGGAGGAAATGGCTTGATGTGTGATTAAACCAATGTGGCAACTCCCATCACAGAATGATATTTGCTTTCACTATATTTGCTTCCAAACAGTGTATTATGTAATTTTAAACCCTGGAGTTAATGGTTTTACGGGTGAGCCCTCTTTAGATTGTAATAGACATTTGTTCATTATTTCTTTCCAAATAAAATCACAAAATCCTAATGCATTTGGAGGCCATCCGGCTCATTCTGCTGAGTGGATATCTGCCTGATTGTCCAGCCCAGTACCATTATTGAATAGAATTTTAAAATGCATTTTCTCTAGTGGATGTTGGACAGAGGAAATGAACCATTCATACTAATTTAGAAAGGCAATTTATTTCTCAATCTTTAAAGAGAATAAACTTACCTACCACTTAGAGGATAAACCAGACATGGGCACATTTGAGGGGGAGGTATGCCTGTCTAGGCACGGCATGGCAGGGTGGTGGCCAATGTTTAGCTGGAATCTCACTCAGGGGCTGATAACAGATGAGAAATTGTCTCCTGGGCACACAGAAGCCCCAGGGAGACCCTTTCACAGCCACGTGTGAGTGCGCCAGCCTTCCTCTTGGCAGAAGGATGCAGCTGCAAGCCACATAACTCTGCTGAGAGGAGGGTTTTACACGTGGTTACCCAGGACTCTTAGAAGAACCCTGGACAGCCATGTGTGACCGCCACAGCCCTATTCTGGGGAAGTGCGGCTCACCACACTGCCAGACAGAGGATAAGGAGACATGCAGCTGCTGAGAGCTCTCCAAAGAGCATTTGGCAGTCACGTGTCTCAGCCCTCCTCTAAACCTGGGGACTTGGCAGGCCACCATGTCCACAGGCTAAGAGGAGGGCCAAGACACATGAGGACCATAGGCCTGGGTTTGCCCATGCCTTGGCTAGATGCTAGCAGCATGAAAAACCTTGGTTGGATAGGTTCATTGGATGGAGTCGTTTCATAAGCAGTCATAACAAGGCAGCATACCTATGTAGCTCACACAGCAGGATGGTTACGTAATAGAAATCTGTTCTGGATCTCTTCTGTTATGACTTATATTCCAGGACCTGGAAAATCCCGGTTTGCTCTGGATTAATTCGGGGTTACCTGAGGCATCATTTGTTTTGGGCCTGTCTGAAGCTCATTTACATCTCTCAGCTCTTATTAGTCTTTCAGCTTTCTTCATTGTGAGCCTGTGGGTCCTTCCAGACAGGGCCCAAAATGTGGACTCTGTCTGACTTTTACTGGAGGTGTCCAAACAATGCCGCCGGTAAAAGAGGATTAATCCAGGACAAAGCAAGTAAACCCTTCTTTGTCCCGAATTAGTATGATACACTATTAGATCCAGGCCTTCCTGAAAGCTCCGGGTCTAATGGGATATGTGCCCTGTGGGGACTGAATTGAATTGAAAGAGAAGAACATTTTTTATTGACCAGCCCTTAGGCCGTATCAAAGTACCCTGTGGGGACTGACTACTGAGTAGTCTCACGACTACCCAGGGGTCAGTTCCCATAGCCCATCTCGTTTCTTTAGGCCCCATGAGCCTGGAGAGACCTACCCCCCCCCCAAAAGCCCTTAACATAAGAAAAAAGTACCAGGCCAACATTATGCCTCTCTGTAGGCTTCCTGGTGCATCCGGTCTGCCGGCCTGGGGTTGCTCATGCCTAGGATAAACTGTAGGCATAAAAATACAAAAAAAAGGGGGGGGGGGTGGAATGAATATTTCTATCTCTGTACTGGCTGCTCATGAAATGTGTGTGTGTGCATTTTCCTCTGGATAACTCTATACCTAAAGTTCATTTCTCTGTGTTGCATTTAGTGTAGTATATATTCAAGAATGCATATAATCCCATTCACATTTCTCATTGTCATTTTTGTTGGAAACCACTTGGAAAGCATCCAATGAAATCTGCAGAAGAAACTGGAGACACCTCTCAAGACACTCAAAGATGGTTATTTTGTTAGTAGTATAGCTCAAGGCTTTGAAGGCTGGTTATATTCTTAAGGGTTTCTTCAGAGGCTATACAGAACCATAAGATGACAACTATAGAAAATCATAATTCCACTGTTACATTACGTGTGACCTGTACATGTCTTTTTAGAACCATATTAGCTCAAAGTTGCAGTTATACCGGAAGAGGACAAAAGCTATCTCTTTTTTCATTTTAACTATAACTATACGTAGTTGAGACCTTTGCTTTGAAGTGTTGTGTAATTAATTACAAAGAACTAATTATCTATAACTGATTAATTCCACATTTTGTTATAGCCTTATTCCTAACAGAGATCTCCAGGCATGTCTTCAACAGTGTAATACATTAACAACATTAAAATAAAGAAGCTTTTTAAAATTTAAACCAGCTAAAGCACTTTAAAACCTTTAAACCAAAAGCATTAGTAGCAGGAAGGAACCAATTGGTGCTCTTGTGATCAATTTCATCCTATCCATATTGCATATGCACTTTGCATAATAGCATTTGAGTGGAAAGCAAGCAATTAAGCTGGCTGCAGAAATAGCCAAAAGCTGACGTGTCTGGTCTTGATGTGTGTTTGCTGATATACAGGTCATTAACTGTTCAGATCTTTCCTTTGATGAGATAGATTGGGTTTTCTTCCAGAAATAATTTTTACAAGTCAGAATTCTCCTGTGGGGGAATGGGGTCTTGTTACCATAATTAGGGAAAGAAATCAATAGAAAGTTGTTTTGCTCCAACTTGTAGCATAATGCAACCATTGATAAATAGAGACCATGTGAGAAGTATTGCTGAATTGGCATTACAGTGCATGCTGCACCCACTATGGCTATGATCACAAGCATATTGCATTGCTATGTTGGATTTCCCTTATTATAACTGGTGCTCAAAGTTGACAGGGTTTTTTTCCCCTGGGGTATTTGGAAAACATGTGCATATATGTGGGAGCAGTTCGAAAACATGCAAATGTAAGTAGATCAATAGGTACCGCTCCGGCAGGAAGGTAACGGCGTTCCATGCAGTCATGCCAGCCACATGACCTTGGAGGTGTTCTACGGACAATGCCGGCTCTTTGGCTTAGAAATGGAGATGAGCACCAACCCCCAGAGTCAGACATGACTGGACTTTACCTTTTTATATGTGGGAGTATGGGTGGTAATGCTAGATTGCTTTCTGCCATCATACAGCAAAATAACCTGCTCAAAGCAGACTTTATGAGTGTAACTACACTGTAGATTTAATGCTTTTGGATACAACTTCAACTGCCATGGCTCAATACTATGGAATCCTGGAAATTATAGCTTGGTGAGATATCAGCACTATTTGGCAGAGAAAACCAAAGACTTTGTAAAACAACAACTTCCAGGATTTAATACTTTAACTGAGTCGTGGCAGTTAGATCATAGAAAATTGCATTCATTCTACAGTGTAGATGCACCTATGGAATAACTTTCCCTGAATTAAAACAAAAGGACATCGTTATATACCAGGGCTTCTCAGACTTTTTCCATTTGCAACCCCTTTCCACTCAAACATTTACTGATAATAAATCAGTGTTTGCGAGACTCGCTAAACAGACTGATTTTCCTTTTTGTGGAGCATTTTCTGCAGAGTCTGCTGTAAACATGGCATGTTGTTGCTAACAGTTTCATATGAACTGATTTTAACTATATGTTTTATATTTTATACTAGCTGTGCCCGGCCACGCGTTGCTGTGGTGTTGTCTGGTGGTGTTGGTGAGAAATTGTTAAGGTAGTGGTGATATTGAATGTCTGTTGTATGGTTGTCTTTATGTTTAGTATGCATATTGAAGTGGATTATATGGCAGTGTGGAGTCAAGATAATCCAGTTCAAAGCAGATAATATAAGATTCTAAATGGGTTATATAGCTGTGTGGAAGGGCCTTGAGTCTACACTGCCATATAATCCAGTTAAAATCAGATAATCTATGGAAGAGGCCTAAGTGAGGCCTAACTCTGCCTGTCCCCTGGGCTGAGTAGGTTGCTAGGAGACCAGGTGGGTAGAGCTTAGCCTTCAAACTGGCAGCAATTGGATAAAAACTATTATTCCTCTCCCTGTAATTAGGACTTTTTCTTTTCTTTTTGTTGTATCAACCTAGAGCCGTGAATGATGGGTTGTCTTGTCAAATTTCGAGGTTGGGGGGCCTGTAGTTTTGTTGTTTTGTCCGCTGCCCTGATGCCATCACTCTTTTATATATATAGATTGTATTAATTGTTTGTAATAGATTTTATATGCTGTTCGATTTTAATTATGTGTCGGCATCAAATTGTTGCCAATTGTATGCCACCCTTAGGCCCTTCGGGGGAGAAGGGCGGGATAGAAATATTGGAAATAAATAAAAATAAATAAATATCTAGATGGCATTCAGAAACTTTTCACTGTTGTCACATTCTTCAGGACCCCAACAATGAGCTAAGAAGACCCCATTTGGGGTCAAGATCCACAGCTTAAGAATCTGTGCAATACACTATGGACAATGTGTTTTGAGATATTGCTTCCTTGGACCCGTCCACACAGCTATATAACACAGAATATCAAAGCAAGTAATCCACAATATCTGCTTTGAACTGGGTTATCTGAGTTCACACTACCATATAATTCAGTTCAATGTGAATCTTATACAGCTGTGTGGAAGGAGCCCTTCTTAGAAAGGAATTTTCCACAAGCTTCAAAGCACACAACCTGAGATTGCTAGAACTGGTGAGATGTAATGCAAGACTTACTCTTTTACATAGTTTTTAAAATGTAATCTAGTTCTCTACATAATTTGATTTTTCTAATGAGGCGGGAGGTTAAAGAACCCCAGGAAATGCCATATATGGGCAGAGATGGCGACGGCTAGCGAGCCGGGTGCATAAGCTCACAGAAACATGTGATTTCTGGGAAATCACCTGTTTCTGAAGAAATGAAAGCTAAGAATAAACAAACTGCGCGTGCGCACGCAGGCGCTCTGAGTGTCACGACCCGGCTGCAGGGCACCAATAACCATACACAGAGGCCAGAATCTATCTAATATCTTTATTGAAGGAGTATATAAAGTTAATAAAAACAAGTGTAGAAAATAGTCCAGAATTAGACCTTTCAGGAAAGGTCAAAATTAGTCCAAAGAAACAATGTCCAATATGAAATATTAAGGTCCAAAGTTGTAATCCAATAACCGAAACACTCACTTTGCCAGGCAAAGTGAGGGGAGATGACAAGGTCCTTTAGTCCAAGAACTTGAACGAGGCTAGGAAATAACTTGACTCTCGGAAAAACAAGGCTTGAATACAAGACAGCAAGGAACGAGGAACAAGAACAAGATCCGTGGTGTTTACTTGGCAAAATCCGGGAAACAAGGCAAGGCTGGGTCTTGGAAAGCAAGGCAAAATACGTGGAAGAACAAGGCTGGAAAACGAAGGCTTGAATCAGGAACAAAGGCTTGGAAGCGGAGTAGCTGTCCACACACACTACTCCAGTTGCTGACGAAATTGACTCCGCAAGATCCCTCCGGGAGCAAGGAACCTAAATAGGCCTTGTTTTCCCCACCAGAGAACACTTCTCTGGGGAACCAGAAACGAAAGTCAATCTCTGTGTCCAGATGTATGACTCCCTAAAATTTCTCATGGGAACAGGCTTAATCATCTGAATGCTTTGCTGCTATTCTCAAACTCCTGCGATTAGCCTGTTGCACTCCTTTCTGCTGGAGAATGTAATTACGGCGCGAAAAAGGGGGAGAACTCGACTCCGGGCTTGTTTGGGAGATTTCTGGAAGACAAACCTCCTGCAGGTGCAAAGGCTCAATTTCTGGCTGAAATGGTTCCCTTTCTGGCTGAAATGGAGGAAAACCCAAGTTCTCCTCTTCGTCAGTCACAACAGCACTAGGAATGGGACTACAATGCCCATGAGTCATCACACTGAGTGATTGTGAACACGACACAGAAAGAGTGCGCCCGGGCCGCTGGTCAGCGCTGATTGGATGCAAGTCGAGCCGCGTCACAACTCTAAGCCAATGAATTTGCTTGTGGGCGGGCATAACCCGAACCCTGTAATTTGTATAAATATTTACTCAGCCCACCACTGGGGGTTCTCCCTGGGAAAGCACCGTGTTGTGCTAGGGGGAACCCCAGCGGCCGCTTGCCAATAAACTGTTTTTCTTGGAAAGACTCCAGTTGTCCGTCTCCAATTCCTCCCACTGCACTCGCAAGGACCGTAGCACAAAGGTTCCGCTACACTAACACTTTTAGAGGTTAATCAATATTATATATATATATATATATATATATATATATATATATATATATATGTATGTATGTATATACACACACACACATACATACATACATACATACATACATACATATATATGCACAGCTTAACCTTTGATAAACAAATAAGTCTTTGGTATGATTTTTTAAAAAATTTAGCAACTTCCATCAAATTAAAACTCAGGTGAAGCAGCTAATAAGGTCACCCAAAATAACAGCAGAGACATCTGGCAGTATACACTGATCAACAGCTCACGGTTCTCTTTAGTACATGGCAATGCAGATGACGTTCACTGCATTCAAATGAGAAACCCATACTAACATCAGATATTCTTCTCACACTATCATCTTGCTGGCCAACAATTTATGCATTCATTAGGAAAAAATCTGCTGTATCCAGTTTTCTTGATGCACTAAAAGCAGAAGAATCACATTTTTCATGTTGTTGCTCAGTCAGATATAAACCTTACTGCGTCTAATGAGCAATTTCGGCAAGCAGTAAACTCTAAACAGCTTCCACTTCATCCTACAGTCAATTTACTCTCACTTATCAAAAGAAACATTACTGACTGGATTTAAAGGAGTCTGAGTGGATATTTTTCACACCTGCTTAGCTATGTGTGCATTGCAGGCTTTTTTAAACGTGTAATTTTACATGTGTGCACATTTCTCTGAATCTACTGTAACTCAGCAGTAGATAAAATCATAGAAACACAGAATCATAGAGTTAGAAGAGAGTGCAAGGGCCACCCAGTCCAACCCCAGAGATATGGCCATCCAGCTTCGGTTTAAAAACTCCCAGGGAAGGAGACTCCACCATGATCCATGGCGGCATATTCCACTGCCGAGCAGCTCTTACTATTAGGAAGTGCTTCCTAATAATAATAATTATTATTTATTTCATTTATGTACCACTTTTCTCATTCCCTGGCGTGACTCAAAGTGGCTCACAACCAAGTAAATGGCAAAATTCAATTTTTCCTGGTAGTGATGTCAGGTTGAGTGGGTGAAAGTTGTTTGGGTCCTCTTTCTATCCCATTTTGATGTGGACATCATTTACCTTCTTCCAGTCTGCTCGAACCTCTTCTGTTCTCAAGGACTTCTCAAAGATTATTGTCATTGGTTCTAAAATTACTTATGCCAATTCTTTTAATAACATTGGATCATCTGGCCCTGGGGACTTCAATTCATTTGGATTAACCAGATATTCCTGTCCTACTCTTTATCTATTATGTGCTGCCTTTCCCTTACTGCAGTGGTTCTCAACCTGTGGGTCCCCAGGTGTTTTGGCCTACAACTCCCAGAAATCCCAGCCAGTTTACCAGCTGTTAGGATTTCTGGAAGTTAAAGGCCAAAGCATCTGGGGACCCACAGGTTGAGAACCACTGCCCTATTGATTCCTCTACTCAAACATCCCCAAATTGAGAAGTGTTAACCTTTACGGAGAAGACGGAGCACAGAATACGTTTGGTAGTTCTTCCTTTTCTCTGTCACCTATTGCCATCACCTGTATGCAGCACCCCTGTCATTTCCTTGTTCTTACTTTTGCTATGGGCATAGCCAAAAAAAGCCCTTTATATTGTTTTTACTCTCTCTAGCAAGCCTTAGCTCATTCTGTTCTTGGATTTTTTAATTTTCTCCCCATATATGCCTGCTAATTCTTTGGTGATTTCTCCCTTTTTCCATTTTTTGTACATGTCCCTCTTAAATATCACGTTTCATGTGCCAATTTTGTCCATCAGCAATAGAACATTAGTGGATATTAAATATTTTGGCTCCAGGCTGCTTCATAGTGAATTTTTTATATCCTTTTATATTGCTTTTCCATAATTTAGGTAATCTATGGGCGGATGGGTGTACATCTTGCTATGTTCCGTCCAAATAATTTGATGAGGTACATAGACATGAACAGGAAAAGAACTATTCGTCTTAGCATAAAAATCAGTTATAGTCTTTAGACTATAGAAATCAGTTATAATCTTTGCACTAGGCCCTTCCTAATTCATGATTCATTTTAACTTTTAATACACTACTGTACTATTCTAACCGCAATTACAGTTCTAGAGTACGAAGTAACATTTTGATCAGTAGGTAAAAGGTAAAGGTTTCCCCCTGACATTAAGTCCAGTCGTGTCTGACTCTGGGGCTTGGCACTCATCTCCATTTCTAAGCTGAAGAGCCGGCGTTGTCCATAGACACCTCCAAGGTCATGTGGCCGGCATGACTGCATGGAACGCTGTTACCTTCCTGCTAAAGCAGTACCTATTTATCCACTCACATGGATAGCTGCGGCTAACAGCAGGAGCTCACCCTGCTCCCCAGATTCGAACCGCCGACCTTTCGGTCAGCAAGTTCAGCATCTCAGTGGTTTAACTCACTGAGTCACCAGGGGCTCCAGTATTTAATTAGTATTTATGCAAAAGCAGTTTCATGAAAATTAAATATTATTTTGAAATAACAAAACATACTGAAAATGCAGAACCATTACAGTAAATGTATGCTGATAGGCTCATCTGCCTTACATATCAAATTCACAATTTTTGAAGATTCATTCAAGAAGAGAATCACTTCTATTAAGTACTTCAATTTGGGAATTTTTTTTCAATGCAATCCAGGAAATTGTGGATGTTAAAATAAGGATGTGCTAGGAAAAACATCTTAACATGATTTTAACACTGCCATATAAAATCCAGATTATCTACTCTGAGCTCTATTATATTAGTCTACACTTTCATATAATCAGGTTCAAAGCAGATAATCTGGATTTTATATGGCAGTGTAGAAGGGACCTAAGATGGATTGAATATCAACATTGCTTGCAGAGCATGTCCCTTCTTCCTTTGGATGATGAATTATATTAGTACAAACACCCATCAGTTTAATTAGGCCTAAAGGTATGCACTAGATTATATTAAAAAGATTTTCAAAAATACTCAAGAGAAAATCTAATGGAATCTCTTGTTAATCTACATTACTCCTTCAAAAGAAATACATTTTCTGTCACATTTAGAGAACTAGGTGTTCGTTCTTTCTTAATTGTGAGCATTAGTTCTCTGAAATAGACAGTCACTTATGGTAAATCATATTTCAGTGGCTATCCGGTGACAAATTGTGACCAAGTGAGGTTAATTTCCATCTAAACTGTCTAGATCAACTGTTTCATTTGTTTATATGGTAAAATTACTGAAAATTGTATTTTGTTTCTTTTACCATTTTTTGGTGTACCAAATAGATTTTTTTATGGTGATCACATAAATAACTTCAAAATTCTCTCACTGTGTAAGGTTTTTGATAAACTGCCATTTTTTTTTTACAATTATTATGAAATTGTGAAACATTTTTTTCTCAACAGTAATTTACATTTTTTTTAACATAACCAACTGACTTGAACTGGTTTTGCCTCTGGTGGATAACATGTTTTAAATCCAGCAACAATTTTACACTTGTGTTATGATGTTGTGTTACTAGCTGTGCCTGGCTACGCGTTGCTGTGGCGAAGTATGGTGGTATGGGAAATAAAGTATTGAGGAATTGGTGGTAGTTAAGGTAAAGGGTAAAGGTTTTCCCCTGGCATTAAGTCCATTATAAATGGGTTATATAGCTGTGTGGAAGGGCCTTGAGTCTACACTGCCATAGAATCCAGTTCAAATCTGATAATCTGTATTTTATAGGCAGTGTGGAAGAGGTCTGTGAGGCCTAACTCTGCCTGTCCCCTGGGCTGAGTGGGTTGCTAGGAGACCAAGTGGGCAGAGCTTAGCCTTCTAACTGGCAGCAATTGGCTAAAAACAATTATTCTTCTCCCTCTAATTAGGACTTTGCTTTTCTTTTCTTTTTGTTGTATCAACCTAGAGGCATGGATGATGGGTTGTGTTGTCAAATTTGGAGGTTGGGGGGCCTGTAGTTTTGTTGTTTTGTTGGTCACCATGATGCCATCACTCATTTATATATATAGATTGCTATTTCAGTCTGTTGGGTCTTTTGATATTGTCCTTATGTATTCTGTTTTAATTTTTGCTTTGGTTTTCATTTTGTGGTTTATTTTCTGTTAGGTTTTTATTATTGTTGTTTAGATATTATGTTGTAATTTTATGTTTTGCACTGTTTCTACTTTTTGTAAGCTGCCTCTGAGTCCTGTTTGGAAAGAGGGCGGAATATAAATAAAGTGTATTATTATTTATCATTATTTATTTATTTATTTATTATGTAACATGTAACAGAGACTTGGACTGTTAAAATACCACAAAAATACATTTCTGATCATGTAGAAACTTGCTTGAGCATGTCAAAGGCATGGACACTAGGGGATGAGGAGGTAGGTGATGATGGAGATCAGGTGCAGTTGGAAGTTGATGCTGATCCTGACTTTATGCCATCAACATCCAGTGGTTCTTATTTCATATCTCAGGCAGAGCTGAACGATCTGCTTGGATCAAGGCTGAAAGGACAGAATCTTTTGTCATCCGGTCCAAAAATCTCAAAATTTCGTTTGTCATCCGGTCCAAAAATCTCAAAATTTCTGTGATGAAGATTTGACAAAATATTTTAGCCAAGCTAACAGTCTGACATTTTGTGCTCTCAGATGTAACCACGACCCAACAGAATGGTGATTGTTTATTTACTCATCAATCACACAATCATAGAGCTGGAAAAAGCCACGTGGGCCATCTAGTCCAACCCCCTGCTATGCAGGAAAAGCACAAAGTACTTCTGGCAGATTCAAATTAGATGAGAACATGCAAATTCTGCTAAACCACTTTTAATACTCAAAACACAACTGGAAATTGTGTGTTGACCTTAAGGTTCGTAGTTGCAATTCTACTGGATCTGCAGCTTGGTTACATAAAGTATTGCTGTTTCCTTTGCAAGTGGGATAGTTAAGCAGGAGATTTGCATTATATCAGAAGAATGACCGACTGATCTGTGATTTTTAACTTCAGTCAATCAATCAACATTTTGTTGTCGAAGGCTTTCATGGCCGGGATCACAGCGTTGTTGTATGTTTTCCGGGCTGTATGGTCATGTTCCAGAAGCATTCTCTCCTGACGTTTCGCCCACATCTATGGCAGGCATCCTCACAACCTCTGATGGTAGACCTGTTTCTGGATATATTTGACCTGCGGATTCCAAAAATTGTACCGGTTTTCTCCTATCGGTGCTAGTTTATGAGATACGGAATGTATGCCATACACCAGTCTTCATCTGCTCACCCATAGAAAATCATAATAACCATATAATAATAATAATAATAATAATAATAATAATAATAATAATAATAATAATAATAATTTATTATTATTATTATTATTATTATTATTATTATTATTATTATTATTATTATTTGCCACCACCCAGTGGGGACTCGGAGTGGCTCACATGGGGACAAGCCCGATCAAATCACACTACATCATAAGATCAACAGTTAAAAACAATAAGCATCATATTAAAAACAAGTTCAACAAAACATAATATAAAATAACATAATTATAAAAGCACAAAATATTAACAATCATCCACAAGTCTTTAAAAGGTCCAATATAGGACATGAATGGGCAACTATAAATCAAATTAGAACATACATGAAATAGGCAACACAGGTAGGGAAGATGATCTTGGGATGGATTGGAAACCAACTGTAAAGTGGCAGGGCAGATTTCAATGTAAGAACAGGCAGTTTATAAAGGACTTGCCTACCTAAGAAACTAGAGTTGCTGTGGTCTATCCAATGCAATTTTCTGCTCAGTGCCCTAAATAACCCCAGGAACAGGCCTAAAAACCAAGATACCAAGAAAACATTTTTGTTGGACTGTGTGACAAAAAGTTCTGTCATTAATTGTTATTGTATATTCCTTCAATTTGAGTTCAACCTATTGTGACCCTACCCTGAAGTTTTCTTGGAAGTGTTCTTCACTTTGGGATTGCTTAGACAGTGTGATATGCCCAAGGTCATTCAATGGTTTTTCAAGGCAGAGTTAGGATCCTAGTCCAAAACTTCTATAGGAATGATGGCAGAAGTATCAATGTACAGCAATGATTATTTATGTGTGAAATAAAAAGAGACATCTTTCTTCCCCATCTCTGCTTGTCCAAATTTCTCTTGAATTTGTAATTTGCTTTAATTACTCATTCTGTTCTCTGTCAAAACATTCTTCAGTTGTTACTCAGTTTATTCTGGATGCACCATTTATCTATTTTTGACATGCTGATATGTTTTTTTCTTCTGTTTAGGCAATGTTATTCTGGACATCTTAAACTCCCAGTAATCTGACTGAAATGTAGCAGGAAAAACATAATCACTATACTGGAAGAATAAATACAACATATGCTGAGATGCCTCAGAAAAGTAATACATTATAGCTGGCACACTAAGTAGTCTGCATATGCTAGTATGATTAATTGTCATATCCCAGCAGTGAAATTGGGCATCTATCTCTCATTAGTAAATGCTGTTGATTTATGTATGTACTATACTTTAATTTTTGACAGCAAGCCCATGCATAAAAGAAATTGGCTTCACTGCACAACAGAGACATATAAAAACAAGAATCATGGATTGGGAGGTTTCCTTTCCCACTAAGCATGATAGTCTGATAAAAGAAAAGTAGAATTTCAGTGAATGAATACTTTGTTAATGATCTCTAAAATTGGTACAGTAGAGTCTCACTTATCCAACATTTGCTTATCCAACGTTCTGGATTATCCAACGCATTTTTGTAGTCAATGATTTCAATACATCCAACATGACAGATTTGAAGTATTGATTGGTAACATTGGGTACCGAAGCTAGTGTAAAATAAAAAATAATCATTGAGTACTGAGAAAGGGAGATGTTACCTTTGTGCTGGCACATTGGCACAGAACCTCTTGGACCTCATCACATAAGATAAATCCCAGGACTGCAGTGGAATCAGAGGCTATTGATGGATTTTTCCCATCAATAGCTGGGGACAGATTTGTTTGAATACTGTATTCTGTGCAGTTGTGGTTAGCATTTAATGTAGCACACTAGATGGTACCACCATGTAACATCACTCTTGTAACATCACTAGAACCATTCCCTATGGCAGTGGTTCTCAACCTGGGGTCCCCAGGTGTTTTGATCTGCAACTCCCAGAAATCCCAGCCAGTTTACCAACTGTTAGGATTTCTGGGAGCTGAAGGCCAAAAACATCTGGGGATCCCAGATTGAGAACTACTGCCCTATGGCATCATAAGGGAGTGGACACATGCCTGAGTTTTAAAATCTTCAGAAGAAAGCTGTTTCTAGGTCCCATCACTGACACATTTGGTGGGGACCCAGAAGATAATATTCCCACAGCCGTTCCTGGATTGTGGAATTCCTTTCCAGGGGAGGTTCAGTTATTTCTCTTTCTCTTCTTTTTGTCAACAGGAAAAGAACTGATTCCATCATTACAGTCCCTAACTCAGAGGAGAAAACTGAATCCTTGGTCAGGATTGGGATTTTTCCCTGGGGTAAGCCAGATCAGCCCTGCAAAGAAACCCTATAATGAGGTTCTCATAAGTTGAAACTGACTTAAAGGTATATAACAACGACCACAGCAAATTCATTATAATATTTAAGAAATAACCCATCTCTTAAAAATGAACTTGACCACCTATGCAACAAATGAGCAAATGCTTCTACATTGAGAAAAAAATTCGGTCCTGCCTGACTACACTGATTTTAATTCAAGAGTGTGCCTGTTATACACATTACAAATGATGTGATATGCTTCTGTTTTGTATTCTCAAACATGTTTCTGAAAATATATTGTAAGACAAGACCTCGACATACAGAAGCTGGTCTCTGTTAAAGATGTTGGACCTGAATACACCCGTGGCTATTAGCCAAACTCATTACAGAGGAAATCCATGAACTTCTTTTTACAGGAAGTCAAGAGTGAAGGTTGCCAGCTTGAATTTATAATGGTCCAGCAGAGCTGTGCTTGCTCTTTGAGAGTCCTCTGCAGGATCCCCCTAAAAAGAAATAAAAAAACAGATATGGACATGGTCTGACATGGAAGGACCAATTTTATGTTTCACTGTAGGAATTGATAGTTTCCTTCTCACATCGATTGCAGTGGTTTCTGACTAATCAGTGAAATTCCCCTAAATGAAGGAATATGTAGAAACTTGTAATACAAAGCAGACATCAATATGTAACTCTGTTATGCATCTGTAACTGCCCAACAGGATTCTGGCTGGGTTTTTTTTTTTTATTCCAGTCTTCCCTTCATGCATTCAAGGTGGCAAAAAAATCTTACATACAAACATGCAGTTACAACACAAATTCAAAAAACTACCAATACAGAATGTCTAAAATCACAACTTGCAGGTCTAGAGTTAAGTAAAGAAAAAGGTTTCCCCTGACGTTACGTCCTGTCGTGTCCGACTCTGGGGGTTGGTGCTCATCTCCATTTCTAAGCCGAAGAACTGGCGTTGTCCATAGACACCTCCAAGGTCATGTGGCTGGCATGACTGCATGGAGCGCCGTTACCTTCCCGCCGGAGTGGTACCTATTGATCTACTTACATTTGCATGTTTTTGAACTGCTAGGTTGGCAGAAGCTGGAGATTAACAGCGGGCGCTCACTTCGCTCCCCAGATTTGAACCTGGAACCTTTCGGTCTGCAAGTTCAGCAGCTCAGCGCCTTAACACACTGAGCCACCAGAGGATGTTTGTCCAGAGTTACAAACATCTAAACCCACAAATTACAGGTTTACAATTACAAGTATCTAAAATTATAAATTAAAGTTTTCTGTTTGCAAACAATAAAAGTAATGCAAACAAGTGGCAGTCAAAGACAAATTAAACACCTTCCTATTGCTACCAAGCTTGCACAAATAGGAATGTAATTCCTATTTGTTGGTGGGGATGAGAGAGAGGGCCTTCTCGGTGGTAGCACCTCAGCTCTGGAACTCCCTTCCCAGGGAGATCAGACTGGCACCTTCCCTGTCCACTTTTTGTAAGGACCTCAAAACATGGCTGTATCGATGCGCCTTCAAATGAATAGTTCCAGTTAGATATTAACTTGTCACAATTATTGCACTTTATCAATGTCCCTCACTCTTGTTGATTTTAAACTTATAATCTTCCCTGATCGCCCTATTATCCTCAAGTCTCACATAGTCTGCACAAGCTCACCCTTACATATTTGTACTATGCTCTAGGTTTGAAGGATCGGATATGTTTATGCTGTTTTATGCTGTGAGTAAAGGTACCTTTACCTTTTTATTGTTTTAAATTATAAATTATGACTGTGTTTTAATGTATGATGATGCTGAGTTTGTCCCCATGTGAGCCGCTCGAGTCCCCTTGGGGAGATGGGAGCAGGATATAAAAATAAAGTTGTTGTTGTTGCTGTTGCTGTTGTTGTTGTTGTTATTTTATTATGACACAGCAAACAAGATAGATATGCTGGATTTCATATCACAAGTCGAACACTTCCCAAGTGTCTAGGACTGTGTGATGTATTTTCGGATGATGCGCGCAGATCCCATCAGGGTGGCCTTTTGCAGTTGGCAGATCGTAATTTTGTCAATGTCTATTGTTTCCAAATGCCGGCTGAGATCTTTTGGCACGGCACCCAGTGTACCCATCACCACCGGGACCACCTGCACTGGTTTCTGCCAGAGTCTTTGAAGTTCAATCTTGAGGTCCTGATAGTGGCTGAGTTTTTCCTGTTGTTTTTCATCAATCCTACGGTCACCTGAGATGGCAACATCAATGATCCAAACCTTTTTCTTTTCCTCAACTGTGATGTCTGGTGTGTTGTGTTCCAGAACTTTGTCAGTCTGGATTCGGAAGTCCCACAGTATCATTGCATGCTTCTTCTTCTTCTTCTTCTTCTTCTTCTTCTTCTTCTTATTATTATTATTATTATTATTATTATTATTATTATTATGCTTGAGGGCCCTTCCAGACAGGCCCTATATCCCAGGATCTGATCCCAGGTTTTCTGCTTTAAACTAGATTATATGAGTCCCCACTGCCAGATGTTCTGGGATAAACAGAAAACCTGGGATCAGATCCTGGGATATAGGACCTGTCTGGAAGGGCCCTGAGAGATATGAGAAGGGTGGAGAACTGGATTTCTAATAAACATCATTGTTCTACCACAGATAGGAAAGCCCAAAGGAACATACTACTCCAGGGCATCACCAACAGGGCATCTCCAGCTTATTTTAAATTCTTGATGAGTAAGTAGTGGATTAAGCAATGCTGAAAGTACTTATTAATACTAGTATTAATTTCAATCCAAACATGAATTGGACCTAATAGTACCCTGAAAGCTGATGTAGCAGTTCCAGAAGTGGCGTGATATACTAGGTTTTTGATGTGATGTTGCAATCTCTCTCTTTCTTTTCTAAGGACATCATCCCACATAGTCTGAGCTCAGTTTCCATGTGATTTGGGAATGTTGTCACACAGAGACCATCACATGATGTAAGGGCATATCCGGTGGGACTCTGTGGAACTCCATTTCCACTACTCATGGAAATTAAGTCCAGAATGTATTTTCAGGAGTTGTGATGAGTCATGGGCCATGTAGTCCCGTTCATGGCACTGTAGTCCCAGATGAAGAGGAGAACTTGGGTTTTTCACCGTCTTAGTCAGAATTGGAACCTTCCCAGCCAGATTTGGGAACCTTGCACCTGCAAGAGATTTGTCTTCCAGAAGTCTGTCAAACAAGCCCTGAGCCTAAATCTCCTGTGTTTTCTCGCCACGAGTTTTGTAAACAACAGAGAGGAGTTCAAGCGGCCTCTCGCAGGAGTGCTAGGATAGCTGCTAAGAATTCAGCTGATTAAGCCTGCTTTCCATGGGAAACTTTAAGGAGTCATGCATCTGGACTCAGAGATTAGCTTTCGTTTCTGGTTCCCCAGAGAACTGCTCTTTGGTGGGAAAACTAGACCCTATTTAGGTGTTTTACCCACAAAGGGATCTTGCGGAGTCAATTCGTCAGCTACTGGAGTAAGTTGTGTGTGGACAGCGCGCTCCGTTTCCAAGCCTCGTTCCTGTTTCAAGCCTTGTTCCTGATTCCAAGCCTTCGCTCCTATTTCCAAGCCTTCGTTCCCGTTTCCAGCCTTGTTTACCTCCACGGACCTTGCCTTGTTTCCAGGACTCAGCCTTGCTTTGTTTTCCGGATTTTGCCAAGTAATTCCACGGATCTTGTTCTCGCTCCTCGTTCCTTGTTGCCTTGTATCAAGCCTTGTTTCAAGTTATTTCCTAGCCTTGCTCAAGTTCATGGACTAAAGGACCTTGTCATCTCCCCTCACTTTGCCTGGCAAAGTGAGTGTTTCGGTTATTGGATTACAACTTTGGACCTTAATATTTCATATTGGACATTGTTTTCTTGGACTAATTTTGACCTTTCCTGAAAGGTCTACTTCTGGACTATTTCATACACTTGCTTTTATTAACTTTATATATTTCCTTAATAAAGATATTAGATAGATTCTGGCCTCTGTGTATGGTTATTGGTGCTCTGCAGCCTGGGTCGTGACAGTTTGACTCCGCCACCCTAAGCACCAATTAACCTAGGCCAGAATGTCTACCGGAGCCGGACCGGGAGGCCAGCCACTCAGCTACACCATCGACAAGGAGGAAGTGGATCGCATCCGTGATAAGCTCAATGCGCAGGAGGGAGAAATAAAGGGATTGAAGGAACGCGGAATCCGTCTCCCGGCCCTGGCGTTGCCAACCAAGTTTTCTGGAGAAGCTTCTAAGGTTCATGTTTTCCGTCGCCAATGCCAGGCTTATCTAGAGGCCCGCAATGCCGAGTTTCCCCAAGAAGACATCAAAGTGGCGTGGATCTACAGCCTTTTAGACGGGCCAGCGGCCAACTGGGCGACGGCACTGTTCGACCAAGTTTCCCCACACCTAAGATCAGCGCAACACTTCTTGGATCACATTAAGGCGACTTGGGGGATCGAAGACAATTTGGAGGCAGCCGGCCATAAACTCCGGCGCCTCTCTCAGGGGGACAGACCCTTGTCCCAGTACATAGCCGAGTTCCGAGTGCTGGCCCACAGCACCGGATGGAATGATATAGCCCTCAGAGGACAATTTCAGGAGGGTCTCAACATCGAGATGTTGGAGGAAATTTCCAAGGTGGATCCCCCCCACTCTCTTGAAGCACTCATTGATCAATGTTTACGAGCTGAAGTCATGCTTGCCAACAGAAAACAATGGGTCCGAGGCCAGAGCGGTAGAGCTGGGGTGAAACCTCCCGCTCCCACCAGCGCCCAGCCGCGTCCAGTATGGAGACCCCCACCACCAGCCCCATACCCCAGGGGGAGCGAGGAGGTGCCGATGCAGTTGGGCAATGTGCGTCCCAGGTTAGATGCCGCCGAGAAGGCCCGCCGCCAACGCCTAAATCTCTGTTGGTACTGCGGAAACGGGGGCCACTTCGCCAGAGAGTGCCCAGCCAAAGGGAAGCCCGCCGCCCGTCTGGCGGCGGCGTCCTCCACGGAGACGAAGACGTCTGAGGCGGCTGGCGCACAGCCGGCGGGGGAAGCCAGCGACCGGGCGTAGAGAGGCTCGCCAACCCGGTCAAAAAACCCACTCAAGAGCCGCCAACCGGGGTCCTATTTCTTCTAGTGGTCACCTTGTGGTCAGCAAAAAAGGGGCCAGTCATGGTCCATGCCATGATAGACTCAGGAGCCACAAACAATTTCATTGATAGAGAGTATGCCGACTCTCTGGGATTACAATACCATGACTTCAAGAATGCCCGTGTGGTGCAAGCCATCGATGGCCGCCCCCTCAAGACGGGTCCCGTAAGCCAGTGGTCGGAACCCACCAGAATGTGGATAAGGGAACATATGGAAGAGATTTCCTTCTTTGTTACCGAGGTTCCCCATTTCCCTGTGATTTTGGGAATTCCATGGCTGACACTTCACGACCCAAGCATCTCCTGGTCCAACAGAGAACTGCAGTTTGCTTCAAAATATTGCCAAAATCATTGCCTTGTAGCCAAGGTCTGCCATGCCACAGACACTGAACCCATTATCACCTTGCCCAAGAAGTACTCAGAATATTGGGATGTATTCAATGAAAAAGAGGCCGAGAGATTACCCCCACATAGACCTTATGACTGTGCCATTGACTTGGTGGAGGGGGCCCCGATCCCGCGAGGACATCTCTACTCCCTGACTGAACCGGAGCAAGAAGCTCTCAGGGAGTTTATAGAGTCAAACCTTCGCAAGGGATTCATCAGACCCTCTCAATCCCCAGCCGCTTCCCCAGTGATGTTTGTGAAAAAGAAATCAGGGGAATTACGCTTGGTGGTGGACTATAGAGCATTGAACAATATCACTAAGCGGAACAGCTATCCCCTGCCCTTAATCTCGGACCTACTAGACCGACTTCGAGGAGCCAAGGTCTACACCAAGCTGGATCTTCGGGGGGCGTATAATCTAGTTCGCATCAGAGAAGGGGACGAGTGGAAGACCGCCTTCCAGACTAAATTCGGATTATTCGAGTCCCGAGTTATGAATTATGGATTATGTGGAGCTCCCGCAACGTTCCAACATTTTGTCAATGACATCTTTCAGGATTATCTAGATCGGTTCTTGATCATCTACCTGGACGATTTTTTGGTGTTTTCTAGATCACAATCAGAACATGAGAACCACGTCAGAATGGTGTTACAACGATTGCGGGATCATGGACTTTATGCCAAGCTGGAAAAATGTGCTTTTGATCTACAAGAGGTAGATTTCCTGGGGTACCGCGTCTCACCACTAGGGCTCTCCATGGACCCGGCAAAGGTTTCAGCAGTATTGGAATGGCGGGCGCCAACCAACAAGAAGGAGGTGCAACGATTCTTGGGGTTCGCGAACTACTATCGCAAGTTCATTCCAGACTTTGCCCGCTGGTCTGACCCAATCACCAGCTGCATCCGTGGGAAACAGCCCTTCCGCTGGACAGATCAAGCAGAGAAAGGGTTCCAGCAACTAAAGAAATTATTCACGTCCCAGCCAATCCTTCAGCATCCAGATCCTGAAACCCTTTTTGTCGTGCAGGCGGACGCCTCCGATGTGGCAATTGGGGCTGTACTCCTACAACCGGTGGGAGATCATCTTCATCCTTGTGCCTTTTATTCCCGTCAATTGACCGCACCAGAGAGGAACTACACCATTTGGGAAAAGGAACTATTGGCCATAAAGGCAGCCTTTGAAACTTGGAGACATTGGTTAGAAGGGGCCAAATTTCCCATTGAAGTCCATACTGATCACCGGAATCTAGAGCATCTAAGAACCGCCCGCAAGCTAAACCAGAGGCAACAACGCTGGGCTTTATTCTTTGAACGTTTTAACTTCCAAATTCATTATGTAACCCCAGCCCAGACCAAGCAAGCAGATGCTCTGTCACGGAAACCGGAATACGCTGCAGGGCGCAAGGAGACCTTTGAATCTCAGCTGCTACAACCCGAGAACTTTGCCACGCTCACAGTGGGAAACACCAAATCCACTCCCATTGAATCAACTCCCTCTACTCCAGGGCCCCTTTGTGCTCAGGAAATCAGGGCCAGCCAGCAAGTAGATGCCTGGGCACAGGACCAACTTCGCCAAGGACTACATTTTCCCTTTTCGCTTAAGGATGGGCTACTTTGCTATAGAAATCATGTTTACATCCCCCCAGGACCGGGCAGAGAAAAGGCACTTCGTCTGTGTCATGACTGCAAGCCAGCAGGGCATTTCGGACTATTCAAAACTATGCATTTGATCCTAAGAGATTTCTGGTGGCCCAAGATCCGCAAGGATGTGGAAAAATATGTCAACACCTGCCCAGTATGCCAGCGCTCCAAGACAAGAAGGGAGAAGCCCTCAGGGCTTCTGCATCCCCTCCCTACCCCATCCCACCCATGGGAAATAATCTCTGCGGATTTTATCACTGATCTACCACCTTCCTGTGGATTCACCACAATCCTAGTGGTGGTGGACCTTTTCACCAAGTTAGCCCATTTCATTCCCTGTGAAGGCCTTCCCACGGCCAAAGAGACTGCAGATCTATTCCTCCAACATGTTTTCAGATTGCATGGATTGCCCAAGAGTTTGGTCACAGACCGTGGGTCCCAATTCACCTCTCGTTTCTGGAAAGCACTACAAAAACTATTGGGCATAGACTCTCGTTTATCTTTGGCTCATCATCCCCAAACAGATGGGCAAACTGAGCGCACCAATGCCACTTTGGAACAATACCTTCGCTGTTATGTGAACTACCAACAGGACAATTGGGCTTCCCTGTTATCGTTGTCAGAGTTTGCCTACAACAATGGGGTCCAGGCTTCTACTAAAGAAACCCCGTTCTTTGCAAACTACGGCTTCCATCCACGTTTCTTTCCTCCTGTCATTGAAACTTCAGAAGTTCCCGCAGCAGAGGACTGGCTGCAGGAACTCACAGCGGTGCAACAACTCTTGCTCCAGCAATTAGACCAAGCCAAGGAGGACTATAAACGTCACGCGGACAAACATCGCCAGCCGGGCCCCGAAATCAAGGTAGGAGACCGGGTTCTTCTGTCCACTCGCTTTTTGCCCTCCCAACGCCCTTGCCGGAAGTTAGATGCCCGTTTCATTTGCCCCTATCCAGTGGTGGCGCAACTTAACCCCGTGACTTTCAAACTCCAACTTCCGCGTTCAATGCGCATTCATCCAGTGTTCCACCGCTCCCTGCTCCTTCCGGCGGATGGTGTGCGCCCTGATACAGACCGGCCGGCCCCCCCTCCTGTTTTGATGAATGGGGAGGAGGAGTTCGAGGTTGAGGACATTTTGGATTCTCGCTTTCACCGCCGCCGCCTACAATATCTTATTGACTGGGTGGGTTTTGGCCCCGAGGAACGCTCTTGGGAAGACGCTTCCACAGTCCATGCTCCTGATCTAACCCGCCGCTTCCATCAGACCTATCCCGCCAAGCCGCGGCCTCGCGCCTCGGGGAGAGAGTCCCAGTTTGAGAGGGGGCTTGAGGAGGGGGATAGTGTGATGAGTCATGGGCCATGTAGTCCCGTTCATGGCACTGTAGTCCCAGATGAAGAGGAGAACTTGGATTTTTCACCGTCTCAGTCAGAATTGGAACCTTCCCAGCCAGATTTGGGAACCTTGCACCTGCAAGAGATTTGTCTTCCAGAAGTCTGTCAAACAAGCCCTGAGCCTAAATCTCCTGTGTTTTCTCGCCACGAGTTTTGTAAACAACAGAGAGGAGTTCAAGCGGCCTCTCGCAGGAGTGCTAGGATAGCTGCTAAGAATTCAGCTGATTAAGCCTGCTTTCCATGGGAAACTTTAAGGAGTCATGCATCTGGACTCAGAGATTAGCTTTCGTTTCTGGTTCCCCAGAGAACTGCTCTTTGGTGGGAAAACTAGACCCTATTTAGGTGTTTTACCCACAAAGGGATCTTGCGGAGTCAATTCGTCAGCTACTGGAGTAAGTTGTGTGTGGACAGCGCGCTCCGTTTCCAAGCCTCGTTCCTGTTTCAAGCCTTGTTCCTGATTCCAAGCCTTCGCTCCTATTTCCAAGCCTTCGTTCCCGTTTCCAGCCTTGTTTACCTCCACGGACCTTGCCTTGTTTCCAGGACTCAGCCTTGCTTTGTTTTCCGGATTTTGCCAAGTAATTCCACGGATCTTGTTCTCGCTCCTCGTTCCTTGTTGCCTTGTATCAAGCCTTGTTTCAAGTTATTTCCTAGCCTTGCTCAAGTTCATGGACTAAAGGACCTTGTCATCTCCCCTCACTTTGCCTGGCAAAGTGAGTGTTTCGGTTATTGGATTACAACTTTGGACCTTAATATTTCATATTGGACATTGTTTTCTTGGACTAATTTTGACCTTTCCTGAAAGGTCTACTTCTGGACTATTTCATACACTTGCTTTTATTAACTTTATATATTTCCTTAATAAAGATATTAGATAGATTCTGGCCTCTGTGTATGGTTATTGGTGCTCTGCAGCCTGGGTCGTGACAGTTTGACTCCGCCACCCTAAGCACCAATTAACCTAGGCCAGAATGTCTACCGGAGCCGGACCGGGAGGCCAGCCACTCAGCTACACCATCGACAAGGAGGAAGTGGATCGCATCCGTGATAAGCTCAATGCGCAGGAGGGAGAAATAAAGGGATTGAAGGAACGCGGAATCCGTCTCCCGGCCCTGGCGTTGCCAACCAAGTTTTCTGGAGAAGCTTCTAAGGTTCATGTTTTCCGTCGCCAATGCCAGGCTTATCTAGAGGCCCGCAATGCCGAGTTTCCCCAAGAAGACATCAAAGTGGCGTGGATCTACAGCCTTTTAGACGGGCCAGCGGCCAACTGGGCGACGGCACTGTTCGACCAAGTTTCCCCACACCTAAGATCAGCGCAACACTTCTTGGATCACATTAAGGCGACTTGGGGGATCGAAGACAATTTGGAGGCAGCCGGCCATAAACTCCGGCGCCTCTCTCAGGGGGACAGACCCTTGTCCCAGTACATAGCCGAGTTCCGAGTGCTGGCCCACAGCACCGGATGGAATGATATAGCCCTCAGAGGACAATTTCAGGAGGGTCTCAACATCGAGATGTTGGAGGAAATTTCCAAGGTGGATCCCCCCCACTCTCTTGAAGCACTCATTGATCAATGTTTACGAGCTGAAGTCATGCTTGCCAACAGAAAACAATGGGTCCGAGGCCAGAGCGGTAGAGCTGGGGTGAAACCTCCCGCTCCCACCAGCGCCCAGCCGCGTCCAGTATGGAGACCCCCACCACCAGCCCCATACCCCAGGGGGAGCGAGGAGGTGCCGATGCAGTTGGGCAATGTGCGTCCCAGGTTAGATGCCGCCGAGAAGGCCCGCCGCCAACGCCTAAATCTCTGTTGGTACTGCGGAAACGGGGGCCACTTCGCCAGAGAGTGCCCAGCCAAAGGGAAGCCCGCCGCCCGTCTGGCGGCGGCGTCCTCCACGGAGACGAAGACGTCTGAGGCGGCTGGCGCACAGCCGGCGGGGGAAGCCAGCGACCGGGCGTAGAGAGGCTCGCCAACCCGGTCAAAAAACCCACTCAAGAGCCGCCAACCGGGGTCCTATTTCTTCTAGTGGTCACCTTGTGGTCAGCAAAAAAGGGGCCAGTCATGGTCCATGCCATGATAGACTCAGGAGCCACAAACAATTTCATTGATAGAGAGTATGCCGACTCTCTGGGATTACAATACCATGACTTCAAGAATGCCCGTGTGGTGCAAGCCATCGATGGCCGCCCCCTCAAGACGGGTCCCGTAAGCCAGTGGTCGGAACCCACCAGAATGTGGATAAGGGAACATATGGAAGAGATTTCCTTCTTTGTTACCGAGGTTCCCCATTTCCCTGTGATTTTGGGAATTCCATGGCTGACACTTCACGACCCAAGCATCTCCTGGTCCAACAGAGAACTGCAGTTTGCTTCAAAATATTGCCAAAATCATTGCCTTGTAGCCAAGGTCTGCCATGCCACAGACACTGAACCCATTATCACCTTGCCCAAGAAGTACTCAGAATATTGGGATGTATTCAATGAAAAAGAGGCCGAGAGATTACCCCCACATAGACCTTATGACTGTGCCATTGACTTGGTGGAGGGGGCCCCGATCCCGCGAGGACATCTCTACTCCCTGACTGAACCGGAGCAAGAAGCTCTCAGGGAGTTTATAGAGTCAAACCTTCGCAAGGGATTCATCAGACCCTCTCAATCCCCAGCCGCTTCCCCAGTGATGTTTGTGAAAAAGAAATCAGGGGAATTACGCTTGGTGGTGGACTATAGAGCATTGAACAATATCACTAAGCGGAACAGCTATCCCCTGCCCTTAATCTCGGACCTACTAGACCGACTTCGAGGAGCCAAGGTCTACACCAAGCTGGATCTTCGGGGGGCGTATAATCTAGTTCGCATCAGAGAAGGGGACGAGTGGAAGACCGCCTTCCAGACTAAATTCGGATTATTCGAGTCCCGAGTTATGAATTATGGATTATGTGGAGCTCCCGCAACGTTCCAACATTTTGTCAATGACATCTTTCAGGATTATCTAGATCAGTTCTTGATCATCTACCTGGACGATTTTTTGGTGTTTTCTAGATCACAATCAGAACATGAGAACCACGTCAGAATGGTGTTACAACGATTGCGGGATCATGGACTTTATGCCAAGCTGGAAAAATGTGCTTTTGATCTACAAGAGGTAGATTTCCTGGGGTACCGCGTCTCACCACTAGGGCTCTCCATGGACCCGGCAAAGGTTTCAGCAGTATTGGAATGGCGGGCGCCAACCAACAAGAAGGAGGTGCAACGATTCTTGGGGTTCGCGAACTACTATCGCAAGTTCATTCCAGACTTTGCCCGCTGGTCTGACCCAATCACCAGCTGCATCCGTGGGAAACAGCCCTTCCGCTGGACAGATCAAGCAGAGAAAGGGTTCCAGCAACTAAAGAAATTATTCACGTCCCAGCCAATCCTTCAGCATCCAGATCCTGAAACCCTTTTTGTCGTGCAGGCGGACGCCTCCGATGTGGCAATTGGGGCTGTACTCCTACAACCGGTGGGAGATCATCTTCATCCTTGTGCCTTTTATTCCCGTCAATTGACCGCACCAGAGAGGAACTACACCATTTGGGAAAAGGAACTATTGGCCATAAAGGCAGCCTTTGAAACTTGGAGACATTGGTTAGAAGGGGCCAAATTTCCCATTGAAGTCCATACTGATCACCGGAATCTAGAGCATCTAAGAACCGCCCGCAAGCTAAACCAGAGGCAACAACGCTGGGCTTTATTCTTTGAACGTTTTAACTTCCAAATTCATTATGTAACCCCAGCCCAGACCAAGCAAGCAGATGCTCTGTCACGGAAACCGGAATACGCTGCAGGGCGCAAGGAGACCTTTGAATCTCAGCTGCTACAACCCGAGAACTTTGCCACGCTCACAGTGGGAAACACCAAATCCACTCCCATTGAATCAACTCCCTCTACTCCAGGGCCCCTTTGTGCTCAGGAAATCAGGGCCAGCCAGCAAGTAGATGCCTGGGCACAGGACCAACTTCGCCAAGGACTACATTTTCCCTTTTCGCTTAAGGATGGGCTACTTTGCTATAGAAATCATGTTTACATCCCCCCAGGACCGGGCAGAGAAAAGGCACTTCGTCTGTGTCATGACTGCAAGCCAGCAGGGCATTTCGGACTATTCAAAACTATGCATTTGATCCTAAGAGATTTCTGGTGGCCCAAGATCCGCAAGGATGTGGAAAAATATGTCAACACCTGCCCAGTATGCCAGCGCTCCAAGACAAGAAGGGAGAAGCCCTCAGGGCTTCTGCATCCCCTCCCTACCCCATCCCACCCATGGGAAATAATCTCTGCGGATTTTATCACTGATCTACCACCTTCCTGTGGATTCACCACAATCCTAGTGGTGGTGGACCTTTTCACCAAGTTAGCCCATTTCATTCCCTGTGAAGGCCTTCCCACGGCCAAAGAGACTGCAGATCTATTCCTCCAACATGTTTTCAGATTGCATGGATTGCCCAAGAGTTTGGTCACAGACCGTGGGTCCCAATTCACCTCTCGTTTCTGGAAAGCACTACAAAAACTATTGGGCATAGACTCTCGTTTATCTTTGGCTCATCATCCCCAAACAGATGGGCAAACTGAGCGCACCAATGCCACTTTGGAACAATACCTTCGCTGTTATGTGAACTACCAACAGGACAATTGGGCTTCCCTGTTATCGTTGTCAGAGTTTGCCTACAACAATGGGGTCCAGGCTTCTACTAAAGAAACCCCGTTCTTTGCAAACTACGGCTTCCATCCACGTTTCTTTCCTCCTGTCATTGAAACTTCAGAAGTTCCCGCAGCAGAGGACTGGCTGCAGGAACTCACAGCGGTGCAACAACTCTTGCTCCAGCAATTAGACCAAGCCAAGGAGGACTATAAACGTCACGCGGACAAACATCGCCAGCCGGGCCCCGAAATCAAGGTAGGAGACCGGGTTCTTCTGTCCACTCGCTTTTTGCCCTCCCAACGCCCTTGCCGGAAGTTAGATGCCCGTTTCATTTGCCCCTATCCAGTGGTGGCGCAACTTAACCCCGTGACTTTCAAACTCCAACTTCCGCGTTCAATGCGCATTCATCCAGTGTTCCACCGCTCCCTGCTCCTTCCGGCGGATGGTGTGCGCCCTGATACAGACCGGCCGGCCCCCCCTCCTGTTTTGATGAATGGGGAGGAGGAGTTCGAGGTTGAGGACATTTTGGATTCTCGCTTTCACCGCCGCCGCCTACAATATCTTATTGACTGGGTGGGTTTTGGCCCCGAGGAACGCTCTTGGGAAGACGCTTCCACAGTCCATGCTCCTGATCTAACCCGCCGCTTCCATCAGACCTATCCCGCCAAGCCGCGGCCTCGCGCCTCGGGGAGAGAGTCCCAGTTTGAGAGGGGGCTTGAGGAGGGGGATAGTGTGATGAGTCATGGGCCATGTAGTCCCGTTCATGGCACTGTAGTCCCAGATGAAGAGGAGAACTTGGATTTTTCACCGTCTCAGTCAGAATTGGAACCTTCCCAGCCAGATTTGGGAACCTTGCACCTGCAAGAGATTTGTCTTCCAGAAGTCTGTCAAACAAGCCCTGAGCCTAAATCTCCTGTGTTTTCTCGCCACGAGTTTTGTAAACAACAGAGAGGAGTTCAAGCGGCCTCTCGCAGGAGTGCTAGGATAGCTGCTAAGAATTCAGCTGATTAAGCCTGCTTTCCATGGGAAACTTTAAGGAGTCATGCATCTGGACTCAGAGATTAGCTTTCGTTTCTGGTTCCCCAGAGAACTGCTCTTTGGTGGGAAAACTAGACCCTATTTAGGTGTTTTACCCACAAAGGGATCTTGCGGAGTCAATTCGTCAGCTACTGGAGTAAGTTGTGTGTGGACAGCGCGCTCCGTTTCCAAGCCTCGTTCCTGTTTCAAGCCTTGTTCCTGATTCCAAGCCTTCGCTCCTATTTCCAAGCCTTCGTTCCCGTTTCCAGCCTTGTTTACCTCCACGGACCTTGCCTTGTTTCCAGGACTCAGCCTTGCTTTGTTTTCCGGATTTTGCCAAGTAATTCCACGGATCTTGTTCTCGCTCCTCGTTCCTTGTTGCCTTGTATCAAGCCTTGTTTCAAGTTATTTCCTAGCCTTGCTCAAGTTCATGGACTAAAGGACCTTGTCATCTCCCCTCACTTTGCCTGGCAAAGTGAGTGTTTCGGTTATTGGATTACAACTTTGGACCTTAATATTTCATATTGGACATTGTTTTCTTGGACTAATTTTGACCTTTCCTGAAAGGTCTACTTCTGGACTATTTCATACACTTGCTTTTATTAACTTTATATATTTCCTTAATAAAGATATTAGATAGATTCTGGCCTCTGTGTATGGTTATTGGTGCTCTGCAGCCTGGGTCGTGACAGGAGTCAAGTGCTACAGGGGAAGAACATGGGATGACTAGCCATACCAGAAGATGGACCTTGAAGTAAGACAGTTCCCTTTATTTTTCCCTGCTTTTTCCCCTACTCATGGGATGAGATCATAAATGCAATGAGCAATTATGTCCACCTGTTTAAAAGTATGTACTTACACAAAAACAAAGCTAATGTAAATGGTACCATAGATGGTATGTCTGTTCGCTTCCCGTGCTTTCCCAGGAAGCGTCTGAATAGCATTTTCAGACACTCATACCATTAAGAACCATTCCAATTATAAGGGGGGAATTGCAAAAGGGACCCTGTTTCTGCCTGCTGCAACAGAGATCATGTTGAAGTGGGAATGATTGTATATAGAGTTGTTTAAATGTAATTGAGTCATGGTTGTGCAATGTGTGTTGGAGATTGCATCATACACTGTGTGCTGCTTACTATGCTAGTGTGTAAAGGGTTAAACTTGGATTGCATCAGACAGCAGAGGATGAGATAAATAGCCCTCTACTTCCTATCTCTGCCCCTTCCCATGTGTGCCTGCGTGAGAGCTGTGTATCGTCTTGTGGATTGATAGAAAACCGAAGACTGCAGTGTCATCATTTATCCAGAGCTTCCTCGTCAGCGACTTCTGCTGCGTGTGCCTAGCAAAGCCACTCTGACAGATCAGTCATGCAAAGTTCTGCTTTCCAAGCCACAGGGGAACAGACCCCTGTCAATCACAGCAGCTGCCGACCACTAAATGGGAACTGGGGAAGTTAGGCTAATATCCACTATGTAGAAATATCATTGTCATCTTTATTTCTCATCCCCTTCTCCCTGTGGATCAAGACATAACTACCATGGTTACAAAGCAATGCAGTACATAAAAGATTGCGGCCTTAGTACTAATAGCAACAACAACTATTATTGATGGCTCCTTCCTGTAGTTACACAAAACAGTATTGAGGAGGACTTTAGGGTGCCAGGTATATTGTCATTATAGTCATCTGTTAAAAATACAAAAATAGGAACCTGAAACAAGATTTGTTTAATGTGTTGTCGAAGGCTTTCATGGCCGGGATCACAGGGTTGTTGTATGTCTTTCGGGCTGTGTGGCCATGTTCCAGAAGTATTCTCTACTGACGTTTCGCCCACATCTATGGCAGGCATCCTCAGAGGTTGTGAGGTATGGATAAACTAAGTAAGGAAAGGAAAGAATATATATCTGTGTAGAGTCCAGGGTGTGGCAAGAGTCCTTTGTCACTGGGAGCCAGCATTAATGTTTCAGTTAATCACCCTAATTAGCATTGGAAATGTTTTGTCTCTTGCCTGGGGGCATCCTTTGTTCAGTCAAGCCCTCAGAGTTTTGGTTCCCATCTACTGTTTTGATTTTAGAGTTTTGTAATACTGGTAGCCAGATTTTGTTCATTTTCATGGTTTCTTCCTTTCTGTTGAAGTTGTCCACATGCTTGTGGATTTCAATGGCTTCTCTGTGTAGTCTGACATGATAGTTGTTGGAATGGTCCAGCATTTTTGTGTTCTCAAATAATATCCTGTGTCCAGGCTGGTTCATCAAATGCTCTGCTATGGCTGATTTCTCTGGCTGAATTAGTCTGCAGTGCCTTTCATGTTCTTTGACTCTTGTTTGGGCGCTGCGTTTGGTGGTCCCTATGTAGACTTGTCCACAGCTGCATGGTATCCGGTAGACTCCTGCAGAAGAGAGAGGATCCCTCTTGTCCTTCGCTGACCGTAGCATTTGTTTGTTCACAAAGCATTGTGGACAAGATCTAGCAAACACAGGAGCCTCGGCCCATTAAATACCATAAAGATGCATCAAAGCAGATTTGTCTTAAAAAGACATTACACCACAATTCTTATTTAATTGCGCCTTTTATTCCAAATATGATACTTTATTCTAACTTTTAAACAAGCCAAATATGCCTCCTGTGCCACTATGTCTTGCATATGGGATTAATCTGGCATTTATGGAAATAGGATGCACATAATTGTATATAATAATCTACAATACAGAGATAAGGGTTAAATTGGAAAGCAAAAGGGATAGAACTAAAGGAGTGTATTTTCATTTTTCCTTGATCCCACTTTTTGACATTTATGTGTGCAGCCCTTATCTAGTTATTACTGTGGTTTTATGGCACAGCAGTGTTGACCTTTCTTCTATGAAATGCTAATTCACCTTTTTAAAAACATTTTGGCCCAAATCAAGTGGGTCTTTTCATTGACATGCAATGCACTGAGTATAGCAAATGTGACCTATTATACACACACACACACACACACACACACACACACAGAGTATGGTGAGCCACAATCTAGGGGTTTTTTGTTTGTTTGTTTTTTTGGTAAAACAAAATATTTTATTAATAGACAAAATGGATCTCTTTTCCTCTTGTTGCCACTACAAAATCTCTTGTGAGGAAAGAAATCTTTGTGAACCACAATCTAGTTTTCAACATTACTTCAAGTTTTCGGAAGCAATTTGCAATGAAATACAGCAAGTCTACTGTTTGGACAATCAAGGCAGAAGCCCTATTACAGTCAGCTTTTCATATCCATAGATTCTGTGTCTGTGGATTCAACAAACCTCTAAAGTATTACAAAAAAAATCCCAAGAAACAAACCTTGATTTTGTCCTATCCTTGACACTATGCTGATGAATAGGCATACCCTGGTATAGCCTCCTGCCATTTCACAGATCTTCAGGAGTTCTCTGGCACTAGTTTGAGTTGTTCAGCATTTTATAAGAGGGAGGCCATTTTACTATGCTATTGCATATAACACAGCATGAACATCTATAGGTTTGTAGTACACTGTAGGAACGCAATTCCAGCAGAAAGCAAGGGCCCACTGTACATGCAATGTAGTTCTTTTCATTTTAGTCTAGATTGAAAATACAGCATGCAAATTATTTCCAGGAGCAATAGAGTGCGTCCAGGCTTCACTTAAACCCACACTGGATTTGTCTCAACACCTCCCCTAAAAAACCCGGGCTTTCCCAGGCGGCTGTCCCCATGCCATCGTGGAGCCCTGGGCAGTCACATGTGAAACCCTCCTCTGGGCAGGACGATACAGCTTGTGGCTGGGTCCTCCTGCCAAGAGGAAGGCCAGGGCAACCATACGTGGCTGCCAAAAGATCTCCCGAGAGCCCTGGGCAATCGTGTGTGAAATCCTCCTCTCATCAGGAGGGCATGGTGAGAGGAGGGCCCTGCAGTCACACACATCTATGCAGGGCTCTCCTGAGAGCCCCGGGCAGCTGTGTGTCAAACTCTCGTCTTGGCAGGAGGACACAGTAGGCCCTGGGCAGCCATGTGTGAAACCCTTCCACCCTGGCCTTCCCCTTTACCAACTGCCCATGGGCTCCTCACCATTGCCCTTGGTTTCCCCAACCCACCTCCTTCCTCCATCATGTCATGCGGCCCCTATTCAAAAAAAAGTTTCCATGTACTTTGATAGAAGCTGACCAGGCAATGGCCAGCCTAGGCTGGAGAGAGCAAAGTAAATGGGAAATAAAAAAATGATTAGAATACTTAGCAGATTATATGTTTCTGGACTATATTTCTGAAAGGATAATCAAATACACAAATGGTAGTCCCAACGGGAACTGGGATTCGAAATGGAAAACTCTGATAGCCAGAGTCAAAGGAAAAAAGAAAATTTGAGAAACTACAACAGACTACCGTCAAAATCTAAGTGTTTTTCTTTGAGATTTTTAAATATATATATTTTCGACCAGTGGTTGTTTGAATCCGTGGATACAAAATCCATTGATATGGAAGGCAAACTGTATTTTATCTTCACTTACTTATGTTGAAACCATTGCAAGTTCTACCACAATATCTGACAAAAAGCCTTTTTCTAGCACATTTTTAAAATAGTTAGAACACATTGATGTTTTAATGGCATTTCTATGGTGGGAAACAATTCCTATCCAAATACTATGGCCCTTCTACACTGACATATAAAATCTATATTATCTGCTTGGAAGTATATAGCAGTGTAGACTCATAAAAAATAATGTGGATTATCTGCTTTGATAATCTGGATTATATGGGAGTGTAGAAGGGGCCTAAGAAAGCTTTTGGATCAGTATCATCTGCATGGCAGTAATGTTGGGTGGGAATAACAGAAGTGAGGCACTATATCATAAACCAGGGGTCCCCAAACTTTTTAAACAGGGGGCCAGTTCATGATCTTTCGGACCGTTGGAGGGCCGGACTATAGTTGGCCACCGAGCAATAATAATTAATAATAATAATAACAACAACAACAACAGCAACAACAACAATAATAATAATAATAAAGAGGGTTGGAAGAGACCCCTTGGGCCATTGAGTCCAATCCCTTTCTGCCTTTGTGCACCAAAAGCACAAGCAAAGCATCCCTGACAGATGGCCACCCAGCCTCAATGTTAATAATAATAATAATAATAATAATAATAATAATAATAATAATAATAATAATAATAATGAGGGTTGGAAGAGACCCCTTGGGCCATTTAGTTCTATCCCCTTCTGCCTTTGTGCACCAAAAGCCATTAGTATTGCCCCTGACAGATGTCCACCCAGCCTCAATGTTAATAATAATAATAATAATAATAATAAGGGTTGTAAGAGAAGAAGAGACCCCTTGGGTCATTTAGCCCAACCCCCTTCTGCCCTTGTGCCGTGGGGGCCGGATAAATGGCTTCGATGGGCCGCATCCGGCCCCCGGGCCTTAGTTTGGGGACCCCTGTCATAAACCATCGGTATCCAAAAACAACTTAGTATTTTCCCTCATTAATGTTTAAGGCATCATTTTCTTTTCATCTGTTCTGGTAATTTTTAAAAGAACTAAAAAAATTAAGGAAATTAAATCATTAAAATCCAGTTAGTTGTCCCAAGGGATCATAAGCACAATTTTTCACAGTTCCTATATAGTATGAAATCATGCAGTAGAGTCAGTTGGCCAACGGGAACACACTGTCCTTTTCATGATGTTATTTTGGAAAAATAAAAGTCAAACGTGTTTGGAGTTTCTTGCTCAATAATCATTCCTGAATTTTTTCTACACTAGGTCATAAATACGATGGTGAACAGCTGCACAGGAAGTTACCAGTGACTTTAATAGTTATAGCTGTAAATTCAAATGTCAGCTCCACTGAGCTCATAATATCATTGGTTCCAGTGCGATTTGTCATCTTCAGGCCACCTCCCTCCATCATGTTTTCTTTTTTCCTCAGTCACATCAAAGTAAGACTGAACACACACATCGACTGAAGGAAAAACAAAGTGGTATGCCTCACATACTGAAGTTGGGATGTTCGTCTCTAGAGCCATCTCCCTTTTCTAGCATTAAAAATGATTTCTCTTAGGCTCTAGAGCAGTGGTTCTCAACCTGTGGGTGCCCAGGTGTTTTGGCCTACAACTCCCAGAAATCCCATCCAGTTTACCAGCTGTTAGGATTTCTGGGAGTTGAAGGCCAAAACATCTGGGAACCCACAGGTTGAGAACCACTGCTCTAGAGGGAAAATCTGAAAGGTTGGAACTCCCATGCTACATGTTATTCTATTGTCATGTCATAAACCATGTCATCTTGGACAAATCAGTACTACTTATTAGAGACTTTAAAGGATACAAAAATATGTAAGATAGAAATTCTGCTAATGCTCTACACCAGCCTAAATGAAGGCAAGAGAGGATAGCCCATGGTCTATGAAGGACATAAGACATGTAGAAACAGACTCTTCAGAACTAGCCTACTTTCTTTTGCAACTACTGTACAAGAGAGCTACTATCATATTGTACCAAGAGGTCTCCAGTTAATGACTATAGTCCTATGGTTCCCAAGGAAGATGTCTTAGGGAAAACTAGAATTCACTCCCTGGGGCCCCTTTTACACTGCCATATAAAATCCAGATTATCTACTTTGAAATGGATTGTATGGCAGTGTAGACTCATATAACCCAGTTCAAAGCAGATAATATGGATTATCTGCTTTGATAATCTTGATTATATGGCAGTGTCAAAGAGGTCTGAGGCTATCAGCATCGATGCTCTGACGCAGGGCTCCTCAATAAAACGAATTAACTCAGAACAGCCCAAGGTTTCATTGGTTTGTTCTGAATTAATTAGATATCCCATTAGATCTGGGCCTTCCTGAAAAGTCTGGGTCTAATGGAGTATTGTGCCTGTGAGGCTCACTCCCGGGTACTTCCAAGACTACCCAGGGGTGAGTCTCCATTGTCATCTTGCACCTTTTGGGCTCCTAGACCCCAAAGGTGTGGGATGGCTCCCACCCCCTCTCCCCCAAACCTGACAACATACTTACAAGATCCCTGACCACCATAACTCCTATTAGAGCGTTCTTCTTGCCCCTCCTGTCTCCTTGAGTGTTATTTTCTGGAACCAGGAAAATGCACTGATAGGAGTTATGAGGGTAAGGGACCTTGTAAGTACCTTTTCGGGGCTTAATTGGGAACTTCGGATAGCTGCATGCTGTCCTTATTTGTCTCGGGATGGCATATAATCACACACACTCACACACACCTGGGAAAGTCCAAGGTTTGGGAGAGTATGTGGGGACTGAAACCCACGCCAAAGTAGATTATTTAAACCCGCTTCGACGCGGATGTTAGTCCTGTGTGGAAGCACCCTCAGGAGAGCTCTTATTTTTTATTAGTTGTTTGGATGATGGAGTTGATATTATTATTATTATTATTATTATTATTATTATTATTATTATTATTATTATATTTCTTACTCACCTCTCCTAATGCTCGAGGTGGGTCACAGCATGGAGTTAATACAGTTAACAATCATATTGTAGAGTTAGATAAACTGGGATCAGATGCTGGGATATAGGGCAGTGTAGTTCCAGCCTTAATTGCAATGTAGGAGAGATCTTTCAACTAACGGTGAGATCAAAGCCTTGTTGAGTTGCCCTGTTTCTCTAAACAAGACATGAGAAAATCAAGCTTAGTCACAATATTTAAATGTTAAAGCAAAATGCTTAGCAAGAATGTGGCTCCACAAAGTTTTGAACAGATAAAAGTACTGTACTATAGTTTTAAAAGACATGAACCGTCTTTTTTTTTTTTTTCCTTTTTGATGAATGTGTTTTGTGATTATTGAAGCTGATTAGGCAAAGGGAACAGACCTTCCTGGGAAAGCAGATTGTTTTAAAGAAGATAAAACTGAGTACAGCCAGATGGTACAATTTTGGGCTACAGAGACTTACAGGGACTAAACTAGTTACTTTAAAAAATGAGAAGTTTCCTTTTCCCGCACACATTTTTAAAAATTATTATAAGTACGATATTACAACAAAACAGAAATAATAGTAATATACTATGAGCATTTTATACTACTTATGTAAATTCATACTAAAATTAATTCAACCCCTAAACTAAATTAATTTCCCTTCCCCACACACATAAAAATAAAACACTTTAAACAGCTTCCTGCCCTCCATCCCAAAGACATCTAAATGAAAATGTAGCAATCTTTTCACTATTATGTAATATATATATAGCATTAATTTCTAACTCATACTTACAGACAAATATAATAACGATAATAATAAAACTATATTTCTGCCCTATCTCCCCAAGGGGAATTTCAAATTCCACAAGCATTTTCATGTTTTCCTTGTTTTGTTTTGTTGTTTTTTTTTATCATACTTCAAATAGGTTCCTAAACTTTTGGGAAATTATCTAAAAGCTTCTCTTGAATCATACTTGATAGCTTTTCCATTTCTGCCTTTTCAATCGTCTTTACAGTCTGGTTTTCTGCTGAAGATAAGTCCACGTAGTAAAACCATGTAGTGTGTTAATTTGACATTTTGATTTTTAATTTGTTCATTTGGTAGTCCCAGTAAAAATAACGCCAAATCTACACTTGCTTTTTATTTGTAACCCTACAATTACATAGGAATTACTGAGTATATCACCTACCAGAAAAATGACAGAAGTGGCTGAATCAGAAATTCTACAGAGATTGTTTGACGAGATTAGGCCCCTTGCCATGCTGGGGCTTCTCTTCAGCCAGAGATCTGGACATATCCCATGAGGTGATGCAGGTTGTGACCCCACCCCATCAGTGTGAGAAGTGGAGAAGAAGTGTTGCAAGAAGCTCCCCCCCCCACCACGGTGAGTCTCCCATCTTTTTGGTAGGTCTGATGGAGCTACACGCTATTTCTATGCTTTCCCCCATCTGATGGGGGAAGCGACAGGGTGCCAATACACCTTGCCCTAATTCTGCCACCCTACCCCCATGTGATAGGAGAAGGAGACAGGGCACGCTGCTCACCACAAGTCACCACGTGCAGCTTCCATTTTACCAGTGATTGTTGGCAAAACTGGATGGGGGCTTATCAGTGTGGTGAGGTCCTAGATTTATGAAAAATAATATGAAGAAAGTGCTGAAGGATGGAGAAAGCAATGGGTAGTTAGCTGGAGATGTGAAACAGGTTGACAACAAAGTGGACATTTTGAAGTGTAAGTCTAAAGTCATAAATGAAAAGTTGCCATTGTGCAAAATGAGGGGGCAGTTGGCTGGGATTCAGAGCAATTTTGGATAATCTTGAGGCTTCATCACTCTAGAGCAGGGGTCCCCAAACTTTTTAAACAGGGGGCCATTTCACGATCCTTTGGACCATTGGAGGGCCGGACTATAGTTGGCCACCGAGCAATAATAATTAATAATAATAATAATAACAACAACAACAATAAAAAAGAGGGTTGGAAGAGACCCTTTGGGACATCGAGTCCAATCCCCTTCTGCCTTTGTGCACCGAAAGCACCAGCAAAGCATCCCTGACAGAAGGCCACCCAGCCTCAATGTTAATAATAATAATAATAATAATAATAATAATAATAATAATAATAATAATAATACAGGGTTTTGGAACACAATACTCCTGACCTCACAATCGTGTTAAAAAACAAAGTATGGAATGTCGATACTGCAATCCCAGGTGACAGCAGGATTGAGGAGAAACAACTGGAAAAGCTGACACAATATGAGGATTTAAAGATTGAATTACAAAGACTCTGGCACAAGCCAGTCAAGGTGGTCCCAGTGGTGCAGTGCCTCAAGACCTTGGCCTGCACTTAATCACAATCGGCACTGATAAAATGACCACCTGCCTGCTGCAGAAGGCCACCTGACTGGGATCTGTGTCTTTAGTTCAATGTTGGAGGTCATGAAAAATTTGGCAATATTAAAAGGTTTCTGAACGTCACCTGTTTTAGACATTTACATGAATCTGTTAGCTACAACATGTAATGTTTACAGCAAACAATTCTTTAAAAAATAAAACATAAATGTCTTTATCTTGAATTATTTTAGGATCCAGACCACTGCCAACATGATACCTCCACTGTCAATGTATTTGTGCAGATGTGTTATCTCCTTTCTGAAATTCTCCTTTGTAGTTCGGAGTGAGTAACAATGTGGTTAAGGGTAATAAATCATCTTGAGTTTGCCCTTTTCCAAATAACTAGAACTTCTGGCAAGTTCAGATACTCTGTGGTTTTCAACAGGAAATAATTTTTCATTTCTAACTGTGGTAAGTAAATGTGTTTAGGTTTTGTTTGGGGCATCTGGGCAATGCCAACTACACAATACAGTTCAAAAGCACTCACTAGATAATTCAAATACTTCAACAACACCTGAAACTATACTATTCCTGCGACATAATGGCAGTTTACTATCCCAAAGGAAATACTACCAACAGTTAATTGCTGCCAAACACTGCTCTTAAAAAGAAGACTATAGGGCAGGCATGGGCAAACTTTTTTTGTCTTGGGGCCGCATTGTGTGCTGTGTTACATGGCTGTATGGAAGGGCCCTTAACCAGGATGGCTATATAAGGGGACGGGAATAATGGATACATTGTTTGAACTACATCTCCCAGCATTCCTCACCTTCTGATAAGGGCTAATGGGACTTGCAGGCTAACAACATCTGGAGTGCAACATAACTTTGCTTCCTGCATACCATCAGATATAATCCACCTCTTTATATCAGTTGTTCAAAAATGTAAACTGAAGGGTGCAGTTGTGTTCCTGTTCTGCCATCTGCCCACAGTGTAAACACAGTGCTGGTCTAGCTAAACTGTTGGTCTGATCCAGCATGGCTCTTCTGACATTCTTGTGTGCTGGGAAAGTTCCCAGGCCACAAAATTGTTTGCCAGAGTCTAATGAACTTCTCCAAAATGAACTGAGAGAGGGAGAAGACACAATTGTATGCCACATTGTTTCCTCTGTATAGTTATTACCATCTCTACCATAAATCTCCAAACAGCATGGTCCAAGCCTTGTCTTAACCTCAACCAGGCACAAAGTAGATAATCACATATTTCCTCAATTTAATTGGTTCCTTCATAAGGCCAGTTACAGGGAAGCTATGCTACTATTTCTGTCTACTAGTAAAATTCCAGCATTTAAAGACATTTTAGGTGCTACCGTGTTTCCCCGAAAATAAGACAGTGTCTTATATTAATTTTTGCTCCCAAAGATGCACTAGGTCTTTTTTCAGGTGATGTCTTATTTTTCCATGAAGAAGAATTCACATTTATTGTTGAACAAAAAAAATGATCATTATATACTGCACAGTAGTTGTCATCACAAACCAGCATAACCAGACAAGCTGTGAATCCTATCAAGAATTTCTTGTTACTACCATTATTTCCATGTACAACACTCTATGGTATGTACATTTACCAATCCCGCATGCTTTGGTGTTCTGTTTGGCGAGCATGCTTCCAAACAAAAGCTTTGCTAGGTCTTACTTTTGGGGGAGGTCTTATATTTAGCAATTCAGCAAACCCTCTACTAGGTCTTATTTTCCGGTGATGTCTTATTTTCAGGGAAACAGGGTATATAGCCTCATACCCATTTATAACTAGGAGCCAACCCTTTTGAATTCAACAGGACTTGCTTCTGAACAGACGTGAGACTGAACTGCTACCTATCTGAGTTCTCTACTAAACTGTCTTAGAAGTTAATTGTCATTTACTCCTTTAAAAATGAGGCAGGCAATTCTGTACTAATACAAGGAAACTTAACCAGAAGAGCAATAAAATATCCTTTTCAAAAGTGAAGGAAGAGCAATACATACTTGGAGGTTCCATCATCACTGTTTCATGAAAGTGAGAAAGCATTTTTGTGTGTGTAGGGGAATCAGGCATTTTATTGCTTATTGTGCCAACATGATAGCAAGTTATTTCATTGGACCCAAACTAAGGCCTCTTCTATACTGCTATATAAAATCCAGATTACCTGCTTTGAACTGGATTATATAGTAGCATAGAAAGGGCCTAAGGGCACTTCCATACTAGGCTTAAATGTGTGCCAAAGTGGGTTTAAAAAAACCCACTGCGACATGGATTTAAATCTATATGCACACCAAAACCCCAGGTTTTTTTTGGGGGGGGGACGGTGTCTACATACCGTCCTGGTAATTACCGGGATGGCATACAGCCACCTCAAACCCCCCCCCCCCAAATAACCACCAAAAATTGTAAAAACATCCAGTTACCATTATCTTCTTCCTCACATTCTCCTGATGCAAGAAGATTGGGGGGGGGGGTCGGGGAGGGATTTTCCTCCTCCCTCCCCCCTTGCCTCCTGGTGCATCATTTCCTCATGCCAGGAGGATCTGAGGAGAACCATAATGGCAGCCAGGTAAGTTTTTCTTTCTTTTAAAGAAACCCCTGCTTTGTTCTGAATTAATTAAGGTTTACCGGAGGCATCATTTGGATGCCCCCGGTAAAACCAAGACAGGTCTCAGTATAAAGGGATGTCTGGATGGACCTTAAGTGAAATGGACTTAGTTCTCAATGCTGTTAGTGGGAAAAGCAAACATCTCATGAACTATTGATTTCAATTCAGTTGACTGAGCCTGGGACCAGCTAACTGAGGACCCTTCCACACAGCCATATAAACCAGAATATCAAGGCAGATAATCTACAATATCTCCTTTGAACTGGATTATCTGAGTTCACACTGCCATATAATCCAATTCAATGTGGTTTTTATAGAGCTGTGTGAAAGGGGCCTGAGTTTCTGAGAATACTACATTACAAAAACAAGTTTTTGTTTTGACTCATGGAGAAAACCACATAAAGAGTGTGGTTTTACTCTCCACCGAAAAGTTATATATAGGAGACACTTGGCATATTGGGTAATATTGTGTTATTGTCAAAAAGAAAAGCAGATAAAGTTCAGGTCAGAAAAGTGCCTTATTTTTATTCAGAGATTGTACATTTGTAGAAATGTTTCATTTGTAATTTTCAGGGTGTGGAAGCACAGTACAGCCCCTGTAACTGTGTGACTGGTACCCACAGTTTCATCTACTCGCATTCAACAAAATATGTCCTCTCTAGCAGCCACATCACACTAGAGCATGGATCCACTTTAAATTCAGTTTCTGCCTCATGCAGAATTCTAGGGTTTGTGGTTGAATGAAGCCCAGGACCTGCCCCTCCCTAAACTAGAATCCCCATAATTCTGCAGGAGGCAGAAACTGGACTTAAAGTGGATCCATGCTCTAGTGTGATGAGGTCCTGGGTGTTTTCTAGGTCCTCGAGAATGCTTCTGCCAGAGGTTACACAGACCTATCCAGGAGAATCTATCAAATTCCTAGAAATGAGGCCTCTCTATGACTTGTCTAGGTCCTTTGGGGGCAATGCCATGGTAACTTCTAGAAAAATTGTTCATTTTAATAAGGTTTGTTATTATCTAGCGTTTCCTGTTTTGACAACAAGTTTAAGAACATATTCAACTACATTTTAGGGAAGCTGGAAACTGTAATGTACTTTACTGTTTAATGCTACCTGTCCGAGACTGGTTATTTTGGTCTCTACACCCAGAAGCACCTTACCATAAACACTAGGCTCAAGGCCCACAAGGCTTTCTCTCAGTGCCACCACCTTTGCAAATGTGGTTAGTGAGGACTTGAGAAAGAGCCTTTTCCGTGGCTGTTCTTAGGCTGTGGAATCCTTCCGTGGGAAGTCCAGTTGGCCCCCTCTCTGCAGTCTTTCTGCATGTAATTGAAGACATATTTTTCAGAAAGACTTTTGATGTTTAATTATGGAGCTGTAATTTCTGTATAAAGTAATATTCATTGTCTTTTTATTCTATTAAAATTATATTTTACATATGTGTTAACTGTTTTAGTCATGTGTTGGTGATATTCTGTTTGAATATCTTTTTAAATGATTGTAATTTTCCTGGATTCCCATCTTGGGAGGAATGTAGGATACACATTCAATAAATAAAATAAATAAGTAATAATAAACACTAAAAGGTAGAAAGAGACTTTTAATAGACCATAGTGATTTTAGATACAATAAGACCCCCATATCTGTGTGGGATATGTTCTTGGCCGAATATGAAATGTCTTGAAACCCATACATATGACCAAACACCATTAAATTATTTGGCTTTTTGTCCCAGCGTATCATAGAATTGTGCTGAAGGATCTAACATATTCCTAGGGAAATATTTCTCCCAAGGAGCAAGAGAGGGCCCTTCCGCACAGCCATATAATCCAGAATATATAGACAGATAATCCACAGTATTTGCTTTGAACCAGATTATCTGAGTCCACACTGCCATATAATCCAGTTCAATGTGGATGTTATACAGCTGTATAGAAGGGGCCTAAGTGAAACAGTAGATATGGACTCTACAATTATAGAGGTCTTGGGACTGCTTCACACTGGCTGCTGGAATCGCCATGCATCGTGGTGAATCTGGTGACTGGTGTCAGTGGATGTGGGGAACCTGTCATCCAACACCCTACATCGCTTGTGTAGTGAACTTACCTATTAGGCCAAGAATGAAGCCTGGGTAACAGTGAGTGAGGCAAGCATCCATTTTGTATAAGAATTCCAGGCAGCCATCTTGAGTGTGGTCGGAAAGGGGGAGGAGCTTAGAGAGAGACTCCTAGGATTGGCCAACCAGAGTAGATGGGAGGAGCCAAGTCTTAGAGTGCAGAAAGAAAGAAAAAAGCTCCAGGCAGTTCTGTTTTGGGGTTTGAAGAGAGCAGTTCGGGTTTGGAGTGTGTGTGAGAGAGAGAACTGAAAGCCGTGAAAACTGACAGGCTAGGTCAGGCAGTTTGGAACTCTCGAGGGGAAGATAACTCAAGGGATTGACTCTCACTACTGGGCTGGTTAATAGAAGGACTCTAGGTTAGAGTTAATTAACAACCCAGGGGAACTCATGACTATTCTCAGCAAATAGAGCGAGGGTTTTTGTGACCAATAGATAAATTGATTGGTTGAAACTGTTTGAAACTAAGTGAAGTAATCTGAAACATACAACTAAGTTAAGCTGAAGAACGTCTGTAACCGATTATGCTTATGAACCTCTCTGAAGTACTCATTTGCCTGTTTTTAAGAAAATAAATGCTTACTCTATTTTCAATTTTTAAAGGCCTCCACAGTGTATATTTCCATCGAGAAGCCTTTATAAAAGTTCCAGCGATACAACAATAAAATACCACAGAAAAGCCTCATAGTGAACATCAGTTTGGGTGTAAGGGGGCAGAAACAGTGTGGGCAGGGAATGGGAGAAGCTTGCCTCAGACACATTTAACAACAAAAATCCTAAAGACATTTTAGGTTGGTGGCAGCTACCATTTAAAAAGAAAATCTAAAATCAAATGGTATATCCTCACCTCTCACATACGTGTGCTTGCGTGTGCATGAGTAGAATGGAGAGGTGTCCAATATATTTGGTGTCAGCGTCTTCTTTATATTGGTGGTAGAGGTAGGATTTAAAAAAAAAAACCCTGCCTGAAGGAGTAGCCTCTCCTCTCCGCGCTCCACTCAGTCATTCCTTTATAGCTTGGTTTACCAGCTAAGCGATCCCATGGGGGGAAGTGTTGACCATCTGGCTTCCTCCCCATTGATCCAAGGCAACATGGGACGCCTCCAGTGTTACCGCCGTGGTGGCAAATACAGATTTCCACCAGAAGTAATAGTGTGTCATGTAATGGGAGCCAGTGGACTCCATGCTTAAATAGGCGGTGATGTGGAGCATGCCACCGATTCTTCCTCCATCTAATGAGGCCATTAATGCAGTAGCAGCAGTGAAGTATCCTCAGAACAACCAGTAGAGCTCAGACATACGGTTCTCATACAAAATATCCTCATCTCAGGATGTTAATGCTCAGATTTACATTGTTGCTTATGCTAACAAATTGTTACACAAGAACACTAAAAAATGGGAACAAACGTTTTTATACATAATATAAAGCATGTACTGACTTTTCATCTTTGGCTCGACTATGCCTACTAAAAGCACAACAGTATTTATTTTTAAAACATACTGTGTAAGTAATTGGTTTTTGTATCCTGTGGTGATAACTTAACCGCACTGTGCATTTTTCCCGTTCCCTGTAACAATTATAGGAGTCTGAAGCCAAGTTGTGAAAAATGTTTTTAACTGCCCTTCTGTCTATTTTTCTAGATGTAGAGCTAAGCCGGTATTTCTGTTGCATTTAAACCAGTCACATTAATTTCCTTGAGGGTATTATTGTCATTGTCATCCTCTTTTTCTGTATTTCAAGGAGTTTAGAACTGTAAATTGTATACTTTGCCAGTGATCTTAAAAGCTAGGAGCAAAATTTCAATACAAAGAGAAAGTTACACATTTCTTCCTTGCATGTATGCACTGTTGCAAATGAGGGAATTATATTTTAGTATTATGCTTGCTTATCTATATCAAAGATTTACTCGTTAAAACAAGACTCGGCAACATTAATGAACTGGGGAGCCAATTACCATCCCCACCATTGCAGCCTGTTGCTGAAATTTGGTAGCAAATCATGAAACTATCCTCAGCCCGCTTTACAGCAATGAGCTGAGACTGCTTGATTCTACAACACATTGCTTTGCAAACATTAAGGTTACAGTCAGACCCCAATAACCACAGAACCCATATCTACAATTCTACCTGTATGCATCTGGAGGAAAATTCTCTCTCTAAACAAGCTATATTCTCTAGGTGATTTAATGGTATGTCTTCTCCAGAAGTTAGTACCATAGAATTACATTTTTGGATGACCAAGCAAATACCTAGAGATGATACCTAGGTCCTCTAATGCAACTCTAGGGTATTCAGGGATGTGAAGTCAGTTAATTTAAGGGTGTTTAGTTGTACCCATGATTTCAGGTAACCATAGTTGAGGCAGAGGGATATCCTCCACAGCTATAGGATCTTACTGTATTTAGTAGGCTTGATCGATCCATGAAAAATTTGATTCTAAACTCGTTTCAAAACTAGAGGGGGCAGTTTTTCGTTTTTGTTGCTATTTACGAATTTTGTCCCCAAAATTTTTCGAAATTAACGAAAATTCGTTATTTTTGAAATTAATTCGTTAATGGCGGACGCGCATGCGCGGTCGCCCAAAAACAGCCCCGGGGGGGGGGGGGTCGGGGGCTCTCCTGCTCTCATTTTTTCAGCTATACTGATCAAATTTGGTACAGTGGGAGAACACAATCCACCCTGCTTGTTTGCTAAATTGCAGAGCGTTTGCCCTTTCCTAAGATTTATTGCACAATTTTATAGTTTACTGTGCCCGGCCACGCGTTGCTGTGGTGTATGGGAATTCTTTGTTAGGTAGGTGGAATAACAGTGAATAATAGCTTTGTAGCCTGAAAGCCTGGCCATTTTCTTATGGGAATCCTTGTTTGGTGAGGTGGAATAGAAAGGAATAGGCTTGCTGCTTGGAAGGTTAGGTAGTTGCCTTTTAGGGGGGTAGAATTGTAATGAATAGCCTCGGTGGTTCAAAGCCTGGGTGCTTGCTATCTAGGGGAAATCTTTGGTTGGTCAGATTCAGAGTAGTATCACTGTTTCAAAGCCTGGTCGCCTTTTTCGAAGGTTAATCTTTTATTGGTCTGGTTGAATTGCACTGAATATCCTTGCAGCTCAAAAGTCTGGCTGTATTTATTATTTTGTATTATATATATTACTAAATATAGAAAGCATGGCACATTGCCTGTTGTGGGTTTTGGCCTTTTTTTGTTGTTGTGATTGTGTTTATTGTGTGATTGTGTTGTAACTTACTGGAGGCAAGAAAAGAAAAGAAAGAAAAAGCCACAGCCGGCAAGGCCCATGCCTTGAAATATTGCCCAGGGGGGCCGGCCACCATTGGCCGGCACGCTTCCCGAAAAGGAAGAAAGAGTGGCCGCCCCCAAGGAGGCTTCCGTGCCAAATCGCACTAAGGGGTAAAGAACGACAGCCGAGAGAGAAGAGAGATGCGGTGCACCGCGGGAAACACGACCACGTTGGCCGTGAGGCAGCAAAAACAAAACAAAAGAAAGATACACCCACAGGCGGCAAGGCCCGCACCTTAAAATACTGCTCAGGGGGGCCGGCCACCGTTGCCCGGCACGCTTCCCGAAAAGGAAGAAAGAGTGGCCGCCCCCAAGGAGGCTTCCGTGCCAAATCGCACTAAGGGGTAAAGAACGACAGCCGAGAGAGAAGAGAGATGCGGTGCACCGCGGGAAACACGACCACGTTGGCCGTGAGGCAGCAAAAACAAAACAAAAGAAAGATACACCCACAGGCGGCAAGGCCCGCACCTTAAAATACTGCTCAGGGGTGCCGGCCACCGTTGCCCGGCACGCTTCCCGAAAAGGAAGAAAGAGTGGCCCACAACTTAAAATACTAGGCCGGCCACCTTTTGCCGGCACGCTTTCCACAGAGGGAAAAAGAGTGGCCCACAACTTAAAATACTAGGCCGGCCACCTTTGGCCGGCACGCTTCCCACAGAGGGAAAAAGAGTGTCCCACACATTTAAATACTGCTCACTGAGGGCCGGCCACCGTTGCCCGGCACGCTTCCCGAAAAGGAAGAAAGAGTGGCCGCCCCCAAGGAGGCTTCCGTGCCAAATCGCACTAAGGGGTAAAGAACGACAGCCGAGAGAGAAGAGAGATGCGGTGCACCGCGGGAAACACGACCACGTAGGCCGTGAGGCAGCAAAAACAAAAGGAAAGAAAGATACACCCACAGGCGGCAAGGCCCGCACCTTGAAATACTGCTCAGGGGGGCCGGCCACCGTTGGCCGGCAGGCTTCCCAGAGACAGAGAGAGAAGTAAAATACCTGGAAATGTGGGCGCAAGCCCCTCAGACGTGTCTTCTTCACGTCTGCTAGTGAACTGTGGGCCCAAGCCCCACTGACCAGGGGGGCCGGCCACCGTTGGCCGGCCCCACGCCCACCACAGAACCCACATGGGGAAGGGCGTGTATTCTTCACGTCTGCTAGTGAACTGTGGGCCCAAGCCCCACTGACCAGGGGGGGCCGGCCACCGTTGGCCGGCCCCACGCCCACCACAGAACCCACATGGGGAAGGGCGTGTATTCTTCACGTCTGCTAGTGAAATGTGGGCCCAAGCCCCACTGACCAAGGGGGGCCGGCCACCGTTGGCCGGCCCCACGCCCACCACAGAACCCACATGGGGAAGGGCGTGTATTCTTCACGTCTGCTAGTGAAATGTGGGCCCAAGCCCCACTGACCAGGGGGGCCGGCCACCGTTGGCCGGCCCCACGCCCATCACAGAACCCACATGGGGAAGGGCGTGTATTCTTCATGTCTGCTAGTGAACTGTGGGCCCAAGCCCCACTGACCAGGGGGGCCGGCCACTGTTGGCCGGCCCCACGCCCACCACAGAACCCACATGGGGAAGGGCGTGTATTCTTCACGTCTGCTAGTGAACTGTGGCCCCAAGCCCCACTGACCAGGGGGGGCCGGCCACCGTTGGCCGGCCCCACGCCCACCACAGAACCCACATGGGGAAGGGCGTGTATTCTTCACGTCTGCTAGTGAAATGTGGGCCCAAGCCCCACTGACCAAGGGGGGCCGGCCACCGTTGGCCGGCCCCACGCCCACCACAGAACCCACATGGGGAAGGGCGTGTATTCTTCACGTCTGCTAGTGAAATGTGGGCCCAAGCCCCACTGACCAGGGGGGCCGGCCACCGTTGGCCGGCCCCACGCCCATCACAGAATCCACATGGGGAAGGGCGTGTATTCTTCACGTCTGCTAGTGAACTGTGGGCCCAAGCCCCACTGACCAGGGGGGCCGGCCACTGTTGGCCGGCCCCACGCCCACCACAGAACCCACATGGGGAAGGGCGTGTATTCTTCACGTCTGCTAGTGAACTGTGGCCCCAAGCCCCACTGACCAGGGGGGGCCGGCCACCGTTGGCCGGCCCCACGCCCACCACAGAACCCACATGGGGAAGGGCGTGTATTCTTCACGTCTGCTAGTGAAATGTGGGCCCAAGCCCCACTGACCAGGGGGGCCGGCCACCGTTGGCCGGCCCCACGCCCACCACAGAACCCACATGGGGAAGGGCGTGTATTCTTCACGTCTGCTAGTGAACTGTGGCCCCAAGCCCCACTGACCAGGGGGGGCCGGCCACCGTTGGCCGGCCCCACGCCCACCACAGAACCCACATGGGGAAGGGCGTGTATTCTTCACGTCTGCTAGTGAAATGTGGGCCCAAGCCCCACTGACCAGGGGGGCCGGCCACCGTTGGCCGGCCCCACGCCCACCACAGAACCCACATGGGGAAGGGCGTGTATTCTTCACGTCTGCTAGTGAACTGTGGGCCCAAGCCCCACTGACCAGGGGGGCCGGCCACCGTTGGCCGGCCCCACGCCCACCACAGAACCCACATGGGGAAGGGCGTGTATTCTTCACGTCTGCTAGTGAACTGTGGGCCCAAGCCCCACTGACCAGGGGGGCCGGCCACCGTTGGCCGGCCCCACGCCCACCACAGAACCCACATGGGGAAGGGCGTGTATTCTTCACGTCTGCTAGTGAAATGTGGGCCCAAGCCCCACTGACTAATGTGTCAACCAGACCATAGCAACACAGTCTGTAGCCGCCACAAAGGCACACTCCATGACAGCAAACCGTCAGCGGCCCTGGCCGCACCCGTCCCGGGAGAACACAAGCTAGCTGGCATTCCACAGGGAAATCGTGGACATCATGACATCAATAATGATTGTTCTAATACCACAGTAAGATCTTAATTGTTATTACCCGGCCCATCTTCCCGGAGGGACTCTGAGCAGCTTCCATGGGGCGTGGCTGTCAGCAATACAATGTGAACAATTAAACCCCAAAATTTTATATTTGTTAAAGTAAATGTTGCATCAATAACACATAAAATAAGAAAGCTGTCACAGCATTACCTGCTTAAAAAACAGAGGTGTAAAAACACGGCTCTGTGGCCGAGGGCTGAATAATTGCACATAGATGAGGTAGTTTGAGAGTTAAAAATCAATAAAGTGCGAAATACTCTTTGCCTGGAAACCAATTCTTCATCTGCCAGCGATCCACCCCACAGTCCTCGAAGGCTTTTCGGAACTGGAATGTTTTACGGCTCTGATGTCAGGTTAATGTTTCTATGGCGTTGAACTAGAGGGAAGAGTTGTGTGTGTGTCTGGTGTTATTAAAGGTAAATGACCAAAGCTGGGTTGAGAAGGAAGCCAAAGGGAACCACAGAGATGTATAACTGTCAACAGCATGGATTGGATGAGGAGGGTTTGACAGACCTTTACTTTATTCTTGCAACATCTCACTGTAGGTGTGGACTGTGGTCTGCAAGTTAGTAGAGGTTTTGCAGAGCTGTGTCCACACTACACAAAAAAAGAAAAGAGACTTCATGCAAAAATTGGAGGACCGCATACTGGCATTGTCATCGCAATGCCGTAGTCCAGAAACCTGCAGATGTGAGAGCTTGACCGTTAGGAAGGCAGAGCGTGGGAAAAAACGGCACTTTTGAAAAGAATTCCTTTTTGAAAAACAAGACAGTGCCTGGGAGTGTTAGAAGATCCAACTGGTCCATCCTCCATGTTTTATTGCCCGTCCGATTCAAGGAGGTAGTGATATTACAGGCATAGCATCAGGATGGCATGGACTTGAAGGAAGTGACGCCGTTGATGTCCAACAGGAATTTCTTTTCTGAATCTGTCCGAGAGTTCTCCATGGATAGTTGAAGACTACAAGTCTTACTTCTGAGTGTAAGACTTTCTGCGGTGAGATTCCACCCTCTTCTATCGTCCTACCAACAAACAGAACCTGCGCCCAAGGGTCACTAGCAGCCGCAAAGGCACACGCCCTGACAGGCAAAGGGCACCGTCCTCGGGCGCGGACAGAGGGCGAGGGGAACCTTAGGCGTCTGTCCCTCGGCAACAGCGTCGACAACCGCCTCTCAAGGTGATGGGACAGTGGAAGAAGAAAATTTAAAAAAGAGGTGGACAAGGCCGAGGTGTCCCGCTTTCAGCGGTGCGGTGATTCCACCCTCTTCTATCGTCGCTGCCAACAAGGCAGCAAGAAGCACTTCCGTAGCCAGAGGACATGCGCCCAGAGGTCACTAGCAGCCGCAAAGGCACACGCCCTGACGGGCAAACGCCACCGCCCGCGTGCGCGGAAAGATTGCGGGGGGAACAAAATGCGGTCGTCCCGCGGCCACAGCGTCGAGTACACTGCCTTTAAAGGCGAAGGGAAAGTGGAAGAAGAAAATTTGAAAAAGAGGTGGACAAGGCCAAGGTGTCCTGCTTTCTGCGGTGCGGTGATTCCACCCTCTTCTATTGTCCCTGCCAACAAGCCAGCAAATTGAAGTTCCCACGTCACAGAACCTGCGCCCAGAGGTCACTAGCAGCCGCAAAGGCACACGCCCTGACGGGCAAATGCCACCGTCCACGTGCGTGGCCAGAGGGCCAGAACAACCAAAGGCGGCCGTTCCGCAGCAACAGCGTCAATCACAGCCTTTCAAGGTGATGGGACCCAAGGTTTACATTTTGAGAAATTTGTCCAAATTTGATGGTGTTCCTCTGACTTTGACGATTTGACCCTCTGAGTTATACCAACAAGCCAGCAAAATTTGGTTCGCACTCGACGGAACCTGCGCCCAGAGGTCACTAGCAGCCGCAAAGGCACACGCCCTGACGGGCAAACGCCACCGTCCACGTGCGCGGCCAGAGGGAAAGGGGGACCAAAGGCGGCCGTACCGCGGCCACTGCGTCGACCACAACCGCTCAAGCCGATGGGACAGTGAAAGATGAAACTTTAGAGAAGTGCTGGCCAAAGTCGAGGTGTTGTATTAATCCCCGTGGCAAAACACGTCCTCAAAGGTTCAGATGGACAGATATATCAAAAAAATATGACTCTGGCGTATTCCTTCACCTTAAATGAATATCCGAAGTATCAAATATATCACTGCTCTTTCTGTACAGGAACTCTTAGGATCTGGAGAAGACCAAAAATTCCTGGCTCATGAGGGAAATAATGTTTGAACCAAAAAAATTAAAAAAGGGAATTGAATGAAATCCGTAATGAACCCTAAGAGGATGCATATCCTACCTAGGATTTCATGGAGTAATTTTTCACCAAAAATCCTTCTACCTCTAGAGCGTCACTATTGAGGGAGAGAAAAAACTTTGTGACTTCAGACTACAGAGATGGACCAAAAGTAACTTTATTAAGTTCAACAGGGACAAATGAAAGAAACTTCACTTTGTTAAACATAATGTAACTCCAAGCGACATTTCTTTGGACGCCTAGCTTGACAGCACTGTGTGAGAAAACTGTCTGTGAGTCCTCGTGGACAACAACATAACAATGAGCCTACTATGGTTTGCGGCAGAGCAAATATCCAATGGGCTTTAGGCATGCATTAACAGGGGAATATCGTCGTCTAGATCCAAGGCAGTCCTGTTCCCACTCTACTCTGCCGTGGTCAGACCGCACCTGGAATAATATGTCCAACTTTGGGCAACGCAGATAAATGGAGATGCGTTCAAGCTTGAAAGTGTATAGAGGATTCCGACTACAATGAAAAAGGGTCTGATCAAGCAGTATGAGTAGAGGCTTTATTAGCTGGTAATCATTGTTTAGCCTGCAGAAGAGAAGGCTGAGAGGAGAAATGTTAGCAATGTACAAATATGTGAGGGGTAGTCATAGGGAGGAGGAAGCAAGCTTATTTTCTGCTGCCCAGAAGACAACAGGACGGAGCAGTGTGTTCCAACAAGTGGAATGGTGATTCCACCGGAACATCAGGAAGAACTTCCTGACTGTGAAGACTGTTCTGGAGTGGAACTGTCTCCCCTGGACTGTGTTGGGGCCTCCTTCTTTTGAAGCTTTTAAGCATAGGCTCGATGGCCATCTGTCGGGAATGCTTTGAATGAAACTTCCTGCGTGTCTGTTGGGGGAGAACTCGATGGCCCATGAGTTCTATTCCAACTCTACTTTTCTATGGTTCCATGATTCAATGATTCGGGAAACGGCGCCTTGTGATTGATGAACCCAAAAACAACAGTGGGCAACGGTGAGTGATGATAAAGACGAGAAAGGAAGGAAAAAGAGAGAGGAAAGCATTGTAGGTTAGAGGAGAGAGTTGTTTGACAGAGTCCAAAGGGGCAACCCCACCCCTGGCCACCCACCAAATTAGCCAAAGTTACTCTGAAGCAGAGCTGATTAAAGGAGAACTATTGCTCTAAGAGCCGTCGGTGTCAAAATCCAAATCTGGGAAATTCAACACGGGAAGGTTGGCCTTCAGGAAAACCAGTTTCTCAACTGTTTGGGGGTCCAGCAAGCTGCGGTGGGGTGTGACTACATCTCCCGCTAGGCTGAAGACCCTTTCGCTCTGCACGCTCGTGGGAGGACAGCTGAGGAACTGGCGGGCTACGTGTGACAGGTCCGGCCACATGTGTTCGCGTGAAGCCCAATAGGCCAATGGATCACAAGATATTATCTCAGGAGGCTCCTCAAAGTACCTGTTGACCGAGCATTCGGCCGAGTCTACCTTTTGAGCAGAAGCCAGCAAAGAGGATTCTTCAGAGCAGGCTAGTATGGCCACCGTCTCCGCAAAAAATACGTTTCCTGGTCGCTGCTGGAGATCCGTATCCCTACGGCAAACACCTCCCGGCTCCCCGGGACTTTCTGTCTCGCCACTAGCGCTAGTGCTGGGGGTTACAGGCATTTCCGGAAGAGGGGCCGCTGTGCCCGTTTCCTCCACCCTGGCAGCAAAGACCTCCCTTACAAGGTTAACTAGTTGGGCCTTCCACACGGTAAAGTCTTTTGGGCAGACGTTGTACTTTAGCCGGGGATCACACAAGGCCACCAGCATATGGACTTTGCTGGAAAGAAGTGGCTCAAGGCGTTTCCGTACAGCAAAGGACAACCTCCTCACCACCTCCTGGGCCGGCGGTGTCAGCGGTCCAGCCAGGGAGTCCATTGTTCGACCGGCCCCAAGCCTTTCTAGGTGCCTCCTTAGCCTCAAGACCATGGGCACTGCCTGGCTAAGAAGGGCTTTTGAGTCCGAAAGGGTGTCAGTGGCATGTTTGAATGGCTTTAGTATGTCTACTAGCTGGGAGATGGTGTCCCACTCTTGCTTATTTGGAACAAGTTTGCTAACTGGCGCAACCAAAGTGAGCGAGATGCCGTGTACCGCCTTCTGCTGCTCGACCATGCGTTCAAGCATTTTAAAGGTTGAATTCCACCGAGTTGAGACGTCCTGGAGCAGCTTGTGCTGCGGGAGGCCTTCAAGGCTCTGCCTCTCTCTCAGCTGCCGGGCTGCCTTGATGCTCCTGTGGAAGTAGCCCGCGATCTTTCTACAGCGCTCGATCAGCAGGGAGATGTTTGCGTTGCTGGCTGGCTGCTCTTCCGGGCTCTTTAAACCTTCCTTGACGGTATTGTGAAGCATGTGGGCCATGCAGGACACATTCTGAAACCCGGCACTTTCAACCGCTTTGATCATATTTTTCCCAGCGTCAGTCACCATAAAGCCCCTCCTCATTTCTTCCGGCCTATACTGCATCCACTCCCCCATAATGTTTTCCAGAGAGCTGCAGATGGTCTCTGCCTTGTGATCTCGATCAACAACCTCCAACGCGAGGAGTGCCCAACGATGGGATGTATCCATACTGCCTTCCTTCTCCCACCAATGTGCTGTGAGAGAGAGGTAGGAATGGCCTCCTCCCAAGCTTGACCAAATGTCAGAGGTAAAATGGATGTGTCCTCCCATGGCGCTACGCAACATCTGTGAAATGCGTTCCTTACAGCCCTCGTACAAGCCGGGAATTACTTTTCTGGAAAAGGTGTGACGGGAGGGGATTTTGTATCGGGGGCACAGCCGTTTCATAAGGCGTACGAAGCCTTCTTGTTCAACCAGGCGGAAGGGATGGTGATCAAGGGCAATCATCTCTCCCACAGTTTGGGTTATCTGCTGGGGTGTGAGTAATGTTTCCCCCGTTTTCTTTCTGGGTAATGGAATGGCCCAATCCTCCAAGGTGGACTGTGTCTGCCTTCCACCATCTTCACCAGGAGAACTATGTGTGCTAATGCTGCCACTGGAAGGGCTTGCAGTTCCCCCTCGTACCGATATGGAGGGATGGTGTCGCTTCAAGTGAGAACTCAACCCCGAGGTCGAAAGATGTCTCAGGTCTCTGCCTCTGCTGATATTTGCCCCACAGTGCCTACAAACAGCCAAGGTAGCACTCTGAGAGTGCACATGGAAATGGTCCCAAATATAAGACCTAGGCCTCCCCACAGCCACTGTGGGGACGCCCACTGAGATAGGAGTCGTGGGCACCCTTTCGTCAGCTTGAGAAAGTTTTTGTTTGGATGGTACAACCTCCTCTACCTCCTCCTCACTGTCAGTAGCGGGTGGAGGGGTGGGGTTATCTATATCCTCACTATCCACCACCTGTAGTTCCAGGACGGCTAAACCTGTATGTTCCATTGATCTTCCTGTGGTCTCAGCTCTATAAGACAACTGGCTCGGTGTGGAGGGCTGTGTACTTTCTGCATGCGAACAGCCGGCTTCTTCATCAAGTCCACCCACTCCCATAGTTCGGCGTTCCAGACGGATGGGACCCACCCTTACTTTTTTGGCCCCCCACAGTGTCCTGGCTGTGCCTTTACCACTATCAGGACTTGCTCCCCCAGACCCGCGTACAGCTGAACGTTTCATGACAGCAGGAGTGTTTTCAGGAGACAGATGGGGGGATGGAAAGGTGTCGTGGAAGTGGTGAAAAATATTTCTTGTTTCTTGATTGGCAACGTGTTATGTTATTAAGGGTATCTTAACTGCCGCAAAACCGTCTATGTATTTTTTAGCTAATTTTATTTTTTTACAAGGGGATACCTGTACTTTCCAGTTCTGCCAAGGACTAATGGGAGCTGCAGTTCTTTTTGGCAAAGTTGGCTTTTGAAACACAGGAAGCGACCCTTTCACGGAGAGACTGCCCTTTTTGAGCAATGAAAGGGCAAAAGTGGGTGCCTTTTTTCCCAAAAAGGATTTTTTGGAGTTCTGCCAAGGACTAATGGGAGCTGCAGTTGTTTTTGGCAAAGTTGGCTTTTGAAACACAGGAAGCGACCCTTTCACGGAGAGACTGCCCTATTTGAGCAATGAAAAGGCAAAAGTGGGTCCCTTTTTTCCCAAAAAGGATTTTTTGGAGTTCTGCCAAGGACTAATGGGAGCTGCAGTTGTTTTTGGCAAAGTTGGCTTTTGAAACACAGGAAGCGACCCTTTCACGGAGAGACTGCCCTATTTGAGCAATGAAAGGGCAAAAGTGGGTCCCTTTTTTCCCAAAAAGGACTTTTTGAGTTCTGCCAAGGACTAATGGGAGCTGCAGTTGTTTTTGGCAAAGTTGGCTTTTGAAACACAAAAAGCGACCCTTTCACGGAGAGACCCTGGCACGGAGAAAAACAGCCCTGCATGAGGCAAGGGCCAAATCACCAGGCTCCCTTGTTTCCAAAAACCCTTTAGAAGAAAAAAAGGTGCAGCAGAATAATTGCTGGCCGTGTGGGAAAATTGCAAACGCCAATCTCGTGAGGAAAAAAACACCCACAGGCCCTTTGCAAAAAATTATAAAAGCAACACCCAACACCCAACAGTTTACCCACACCTCCCAAACTCACCCACCCAAAATTTTCTCCCGGTCTTCAGCCTAGCTCAGCTCTAGAAAACAGCCAAGGAGGCTGTGACGCAGCAAAGTTTACTGCCTGCCTGCCTGCCTGCCCAAACTCCCTTCCACCCTCTTCAGAATCCCCGGTGCGAATGAGCCACGAGGCTGAGTGCAGGCTCTTTTCAGGACGTCCTACCAGCCCCTCCCCCTGGTTTAACGTGCTCTCTGATTGGCCACAAGGTGCCAACAACACGCTAGGTTGCCCCAGTGCCATTAAACAAGTTTGGGTGATTTGCAAAAGCATTTTTTAAAAACGAAAAAAAGGCGCCATAACGGAAAACGGCCAATCGCGGTTCGAAACCGCGATATCCAGGCGTGTGGACAACCAAGGTTCAATATTGCTTCAAAACTAACGAAAATAACGAATTAATAACGGGTAACGGGGAAAACGAATTATTTGAGCAAGCCTAGTATTTAGTCTTTTTATCGAGATATTCACCAAGCTAGATGAATGGTAATGAGAATAAAATTGCCAGAGATTCCAAGGACTCTATTTTCTCTTTCTCTCCTTTAAAGGACATGGAGACATTGTGAAGAAATTACATTATTTCCAAAAATTACAAGTCCTCTTGGGAACAATGCATAACCCATGGGCTGTACTTTCCTCACCCTTGATCTCCAATATTCATCAGAATAAGTATTTTGTAAGTTCTGTTTTAATATTGTTTTATACCCAATCCTTTATATTATACTGTTCTAGAAAAAGTGAACATTTGTCCTTGGGAAAGAAAAGGGTTTTTAAAAAAACTATTTTTGTCTCCTCTCCCTTATCTCCTCTTGGTCCACCCTGACAGGCCCTCACATCTCTAACACTGGATATAAATCTATTATATTTTATTATCCTTTATTGTTGTAAAAACTTTCCTTTGGGGAAACAGCCCCCAATGTGCTATAAGTCACTCATATTTTATGAGCTTGGCTTCTTGACAACCAAGATATGGTTTAGTAAGGAAGGAATTAAAAAAGGAAAGGCTTCGTTTGAGATGTTGCTGCTGTTATCAATTGCTACCCATTCAGTCTGATTCAAAACCAAGGCTGTCTTGATTGAGATTACGAACTATCCCACTTACTTGATTTAGAGAATGACCTTGGTGAAATATGTATATAACTCCCTTGCGACACACTAAAGCTGGCAACTTACCTCCCATCTATACTGAAGAATTACAATTGTTTGACACCACTTTAACTTCCATAGGTATCAAATGGAAACTTGGGATTTATCTTTCTTGGGGTGTCACCAGAACTCTGATAGATACAGTATGTCACAAAAATAAACATTTCAGAATTCCATAGTATTGAAGCATGGCAGTTAATGTAGTGTCAAGCTGCTATAATTTTGTAGTGTGGATACAATCTTAGTCAATCTATCAACAATCTGCATTTCATAACTATTGGTCCCTCTTATTTTCCTAACAGTCCAAGGGAAGGAACATCATGCCTGTAATAATAACAATAACAATAATACTTTATTTCTAGACCACCCTCTCTCCCGAGAGGGACTCAAGGTAATTCATATATATATATATATATATATATATATATATATATATATATATATATATATAAAAGGCAAACATTCAATGCCATAATTAAACAACACAGTATCAAAACATGAAAAATGATATTGACAGACTTATTACACTGAAAATTTCAGATTAAACTAATAAAATAACTTATAAAGAATAAGTAATTATACCAATAAAACATGATTGCACAAAATGTACATCCTGAACAATTAAAATGACCAAGCTGCAGGTGGTGCCAAGCATTAATTGTAATTCTTAGCTGAAATATTTAAAGTCTGGATTTTGCGAAAAATCCTCCGAGCCCAGCTCAATTTAAATTCTCAACTTTGAAAGTAGGGAGGAAGCCCACTTCACTTTCTTTAAAGGTAGACACATACAATACTCAGCGATTATGCGAGGGCCATCCAGAAAGTACATTACGTTTTGGAATTAAAAATGAACGAAGTAGAGGATAAAACATTTACCATATGCAGTTGAAAGCTACACCCAAATACCACATCTCACGTAGTCGCCATTCAAATCTAGGCACTTACCATAGCGATGTAGGAACTTTGCAACTCCTTCTCCACTAAATTCTGCCACTTGTCCTCAACGAGCCGGTCACCCCTGCCCGCAGCTGTACAGCATCGCCAAAACGCTGTGTTGCCAGCCACACCCCCATTCTTAATTTTTGTATACTTTTTATCATGTTTTTATCATGTTTTTATCATGTTTTAATTGTTTTGTTTTTATAGTATATTTGTTGCTGGCCCTCATGGCAGAATGTAAGCCGCTCTGAGTCCCCTCGGGGAGAAGGGCAGGGTATAAATGCATGTAATAAATAAATAAATAATAATTGTTGGAAACAAGTGGTTGAGGAAGCAAGCATGTAAATAAATAAATAAAAAATAAATAAATAAGCGGCAGAATTTAGTGGGAAAGGAGTTGCAAAGCTCATTCATCGCTATGGTAAGTGCCTAGATTTGAATGGCGACTATGTGAGATGTGGTATTTGGGTGTGGCTTTCAACTGCATATGGTAAATGTTTTCTCCTATACTTTGTTCATTTTTAATTCCAAAACGTAATGTACTTTCTGGATAACCCTCGTAGCAATAGATGCCTCTTCCCAAATTGCTAGAACAGAATTAATAGCTCTGGTGAAAGAAGCGACTTTTGCCATGGCCAGACAAATCCTGTCCTTACTGAGTGCAGAGGTGTGCCATCAATCTAACATGAAAAAGTGCCCTTCTTGCTTTCCAGTACAACCCTGAATGAAATAACTAGTTACTAAAGTAACTAGGTATACATTTATTCTATAAAAAGAACCAAAAAAAACCATGTGTGCTTGAATTCTTTTGCCTTTTATTTGGACCAAGTATAGCAAATCAAATAGACTGGATACTATTAATTATCCCTGCAGTCTACTTTCTCATGTCTGTAGAAGACCTAGTCCATTATTTCTTTCAGAAAATTACCTGAGTTCTTGAAATGTAAGACATCACTTAGGCAGAGAAAAACCTTGAAATCCTTTGGAGTTATACTATAACAGTTCAGGTATCTATCAAGGGTAAGACATTGGATTTGAAAAGCGTAACTGCCATGCAGGTGCATTTGTGCAACAACTTTATGCAGCTAATGATCCCTTTCAATCTGGCACAGAAGGATTTTTTTTTCACCTATGTCACATCCATTTGAAAAAGGTTCTGCTCTGTAACAATTACGCCTTGAAAGCCCAATAAAGAAATCATTTACAGAGATGCCGGCTCAAAAGATTACACCTTTCATGTGCAGTTGTGGTGACTTGGGGGCATCTGAAGGAGCTATCCCACTCAGCTAAAGAGATTAAAAAGTATTGATGAGAAAGCCAAAACCAGGGAATGGCTGCTTTCTAAGGTATTTGTGCTGCCTCTTCCTATTTACTGCTGCATTAATCTCTCTCTGATACACACACAAAGGAAAGAACTTTAGCAAGCTTAGAAGAAGAAAGCTACAACATACTCCAACAAGGAAGGCAACCTGCTGGCCATGGATAAAGGGCAGACTCCAACCTTATTTGTGTTGTCGATAGATGTCTTCAAGGACATGTGGCCGGCATGACTGCATGGAGTGCCATTGAAGTGGTACCTATTGATCTACTCACATTTGTATGTTTTTGAACTGCTAGGTTGGCAGAAGCAGGGGCTAACAGCAGGAGCTCACCCTGCCCCCCGGATTCAAACCGCCAACCTTTCGGTCAACAAGTTCAGCAGCTCAGTGGTTTAACCCGCTGTGCCATCAGGGGCTGGCCATACCTTTATTCATTCATTTTTATTACAAATAAATAATATATTTATATTATTATATTATTATAGTTTATAACATTATATACTGAAATCAAATGAAGGTTCCAAAGACTGCATGGCTTGGGCAGCTACCTGTATCACAAACACTAGCTTCAGCCAGCAAAGATGAGCGTAAGAAGCAGAATGTGCCTGTGGAAGGGGAAGAACCTGGAAGTGGCTTGGATCTGAATAGTAAGCACTAGCAGCACCCGGCCCCGTCCACAAAATAAACCATGTGGTGGCTTGGAGGAACAATAGGAGACAGGTTAAATGGGTGGAGTATGTCAGGCATCTTTCCCCTTGTCAGGGCAGACCAAATGATTTTGTATGCCTTATATGTCCCATGTATTATACTCTACTGGGAAATTCATGCCGAATTTGCAAGGGCAGAAACAGCCCAAATTGTAGGGTAAACACCTTAGAGGTATAGTAATTGGAACCCTATTATTCACTTAGAAGAAGCAAGAAGGAAAAGACCTAGTTCAAAAATCATGACCTGCCTCCCACCTCCTGCACTACTGCCAATTCAACAGTCCACCTTCATCACCATGTCAGCCCTGCAACCACAACAAACCAAGCAAAAAGGATCCACACAAATCACGACCCGGGATCGTGTAAAGCAATGCAGCACTTCTGGCAATCTAACCCCAAAAAGAGCAAAACAAAAAACAAAACAAAAAAAAGGAGGGCATGTAATATTCCATTTTTGCATGGATTGTTAAAGGTATCAGATCTGAGTCAGTACTTGATAAGTATTTGGGTGGGAGACCAAGGGCCAGAGATCATTTCATCTGACGTTCCTCACCCCTGATCTAGATGCACCCATAGAGTTTCATTTCATTCAAGATCAACGGTAAATGTTCTATTAGTTAAAGTCAATTTGGATAATATTTGGGTTCACTGATACACTGAGCAATGTATTAATAATTAGGTTTGAATGAAAGATTTTATATGTTAAACATCAATTGGGAAAACTTGTCTAATTGGATGCTATGAAGAAGTAATTTTAAATAACAATTGATTTTATGCTATTTTGTGTACATGCAGACAATTTTAATTTTAGCAAAACCTTTAAACCCTCCAACTGTAAAACAAAAAAGCAATAAAGAAAGCTGGCTCTCAAGAACTTGACCAACTCCTGAAATGGCAATCGAAGCATTACAATATAAGTGTGGAAAAAGCAAATATTTAAAATCCCATGCCTTTCTCCCTCAACTCTGGGCTAGTGATAAACAAGTAATAATTCTGTAGAAATTAAACAGTATTGAGATCTTTGTATCTGAGAGTGCTATACAGAGTCAACTCCATCTAAGGCTAAATTTGTGGAGGAGATCCGCACTAGACCTACTAAAATTTGTATTCTGTTACCTCCCACTCAAACATCTGCATGTACTACCCAATATCTAATCCTTATGTGCATACAGCTGGATGCTTATGAATGATGGTCAGACAGTAAAAGTAATTTCAGAAACACATCATCTTAGCAAAATTCCTTTGCCTAAACTGCAAAATCCCAGGATTCCATAGGATAGAACCAAGGCAGTTACAGTGGAATCACAAATCCTGATGAAAACCAGGACAAAGGTTATAATGACAAAGAACACACAAGCTAGGAGAGGATGCATCACATTGCTTTTGCCTGTGTGAACAAGGAAGAGCAAGATCATGTCATTTTCTGTCTCTTCCTGCAAGCAAATTAATTAAATGTAAACTATCTTTGCATTTGAGAGTCAGCATGGTGTAGTCGTTTGAGCATTGGATTATGATTCTGGAAACCTGGATTCAAATCCCTGCTTGGCTATGGAAACACACTGGGTAACCTTGGGCAAGTCACACTCACAACCTCAGGGCCTCAGGGCAACACTCTGAAAGCAGGGAAATTGGGAATTCCACAAAGGAACAATCAGAGCCAGCTAACACCTCCCAAGAAAGGATTCTTCCAGAAGGGAGTGAAGCAGTGTGCATCACCAAAGTCATCATTCCTATTATTAATAATATTATTATTGTGTTGCTGTAAACCATGAAAATGAATACAATCTGGCTCCAAGTATTCAAAAACACTAAAATCACAATATATAAAAATTACTGTGGTATAATAAAACAGAACAATACAATCTCTAAAATCAGAACACTAAATAAAGAAAAACACTCTGAAAACAGAGGAATTCCACACAGGAAACAATCAGGGCCAGCTAACACCTCCCAACAAAGTATTCTCATCACCAAACTCTGGCAAATCCTCTGTTTTCTCAGGGCCACAGACAATAGAAGCACATAAAATATCGCAAACAACACCACTCTGAAAACAATGGAATTTCAGACAGGAAACAATCATGGCCAGCTAACACCTCCCAACAAAAAAATCACTCAGGGAGGAAGCAGCCAGGCTTTAAAGCTGCAAGGCTATTACATGCTAATGTCAGACCCCTGGCACCAGGGCACCAAGAACCATACACGGAGGCCAATCTCTATCTAATATCTTTATTAAGGAAATGTATAAAAGTAATAAAAACAAGTGAAGAATATAGTTCAGAAGCAGATCTTTCAAATGAGGTCAAAAATAGTCCAAAAATGCATTGTCCAATAAATGATATTAGAGTTCAAAGTTTAAATCCAATACCGAAACACACACTATTGCCAAGCAATAGTGTGGGGAAATGCCAGAGTCTTAGGAGTCCAAGGAAGCTTGACAACAAGGCTGGAATTAATCTTGATTCTTTAACAAGGTCCGTGACTAGGAACAAGGCAAACAGTGAATCTTGGAACAAGGTCCGTGACTAGGAACAAGGCAAACAGTGAATCTTGGAACAAGGTCCGTGGTTAACAACAAGGCAAGGCAGTACTTGAATTCTTGATCCGGGAAGCAAGGAACTGGGGTTATGAAGTCCACACACGATCTCACTCCTGAAGCAGCTCTGTTGACTCCGCAAAGATTCTCCCGCATCAGGCACCTATATTGGGTCTCATTTTCCCGCCAACAACCTCTTTCCCTAGAGAACGGGAAGCGAAACCCAACTTTGTCCAGATGCAAGACTCCTTAGAATTTCCCAAGGGAAGCAGGTCTAATCAGCCTGTTGTTTGGCTGCAATCCGTAAACTCCTGTGATTCTGTTCCCTCACTCCTCTGTCAGCACAATAGGATTCTCTCCTAGGGAACGGAGGCGAGGAATGTCCAAGGTCTGTTTTACTGAATTCTTGGGTACAAACATCAACATCCGGCACGTGAAAAGACTCCGGCTCTTATTGAACCGGCGAAAACCCCATGTTTTCGTCTTCATCAGCCTCGATGGCATTAGGAACAGGACTACAAGGCCCATAAGGCATCACAGCTAATCATTTTGCCTAATTGCAGCATTCATACTTGCCTCCAACAGACCAAAAAAAAAAACAATCAGAAATATTGTATATTCACAACCTTTAGGAAATAATATCCCCTGATGGCACAGCGTGTTAAAGCGCTGAGCTGCTAAACTTCTGGACCGAAAGGTCACAGGTTTGAATTGGGGGAGCGGAGAGAGCCCCCACTGTTAGCCCCAGCTTCTGCCAACCCAGAAGTTCGAAAACATGCAAATGTGAGTGCATCAATAGGTACTGCTCCGGTGGGAAGGTAACGTCGCTCTATGCAGTCATCCCACATGACCTTGGAGGAGTCTACGGACAACGCCAACTCTTCTGCTTAGAAATGGAGATGAGCACCAACCACCAGAGTCAGACACAACTGCAGTTAATGCCAGGGGAAAACCTTTAGCCTTTACCTTAACTACCACCAATTCCTCAATACTTTATTTCCCATACCACCATACTTTGCCATAGCACAGCTACTTTTATATAAAGGACACTATTTTACTATGCATTTAATAACTGAACTAAAAAGGGTTATTTATCAAGTCACCACTGGGACTTGAACTTAGCATCTTCTCTTTACTGTAACGGTGCTTTAGCCACCTTTCCCACAGCATCCCATACTGTTGGAATACATTAGAAAGTAGTGTATTTAGCAATAAGTGCAACATATTGCTCCGCAGTAAGCAGCAGAGGTGGCATAAAGCCAGAAAGAAATTGCCTGTCTGGATTGCTAGTCTAGTGGTATGATCTTGTCTCAAGGAGATGAAATGTTAGGTTCAAACTGCAGGCAATCTATCTAAAGAAGAAAGATTAGCTTTATCTTTAGATTTTGATTTCTCTCTCAATTGGAAGACACCTAATTTCCTTTTGCAAGACATTCAGGGGTGCAATTAAACTGCGATAATATTTAAAAGAATTTAACATAACAGTAGAAAAATTAAAAACACAGTTTTAAAGGACAATGCTGTGTACTGTTAAAAGCCCTTTAGAAGCGGTTATTTCCCAAAAGTCACATGCTGGAAATGAAAAGGCCTTTGCTTGTGGAAATAAAAAGTTCTTTTTCTGTTGGTAGAAGGCCAGGAGAGGGGCAGTCTAGCCTCCTTAGTGAGGGAGATCTAGGGCCCTTCCACATAGACCTATATGCCAGAATATTAAGGCAGAAAATCACATATTATCTGAGTGTGGACTCAGATCACCCAGTTCAAAGTAGATATTGTCGGATTTTCTGCCTTGATAGTCTGGGATATAGGGCTGTGTGGAAGGGCCCCTACAGTGTAGGAGCAGAGAAGGTCCTATACTGTGTCTCATCAGGCTTATGTAGAAGGGTGGTAGGATAAAGAGAAGAACAGATCTCAAAATGTGGGACATTTGGCAGAAAGGGAAAGGATGAATTGATGTGGTAGCCTTCATCCTATCCAGTTCAGTGGTTCTCAACTTGTGGGTCCCCAGATGTTTTGGCCTTCAACTTCCAGAAATCCTAACAGCTGGTAAACTGCCTGGGATTTCTGGGGAGTTTTAGGTCAAAACACCTGGGGACCCACAGGTTGAGCACCACTGCTGTAGAAAATGAGTAGTATCCATGCTCAGTAGGCATACAGGTCAATGTTATATCTACTAGACGTGTGTGAATAATAGCATCATAATCCAATGTTATTTGCTAAGCATTGTACAAATTGTTCACATGGGACTTCCAAGTGGTCTGCATTCTCAGAAGCCAGGGGATAAGAGTCTTTTGCCTAGTCAAAACACCTCCCTTGGATATCCCTTTTTATATGGAAGGATGGCAAAAACAATTCATTGTTTCTTTGCTTATTTGTTTGGCTTTCCATGCTGACATTGAGCAAGCTTTCAAACTGGCACTAGACTGTCTAGGTGATCTTATCCGATTTTCTGACAACATTACTCTGGTTACCATTTCACCAATGCCAGCTGCCTAGAGAACAAAGAAGTTGGTTTGGCTTCACGATATCTTGGCTTCCCTCTGTTCTATCTCCTGCCTCTGCTCTAGTTATTTTGGTTGAGTCCTCAGATAAAGCTTATCTTGAAGACACCTGCATTGCCCTTGGGAGACTCAGGATCTCCTGCAAAAGCCGTGGTAGTATAGTGGTTAATACTCTGCCTTGGGGCTGCAGCAACCTCGGTTCGAATCCGAGTCACGGCACAAGCTGCTCACTCTTCTATTTTTTTTTCCTCTATGAGACAGAGTCACAAAAAAACCTCTGGCAACAATACCGAGCCATATCCATGGAGCCAAAAGGGTTCCTTCTGAAGGCACCACTTGGAATTGAACCCAGGATCTCCTGTTTACTAGACAGCTGCTTTAGCCATCTTAGCCATTGTGCTTCACAGTTTATGCCTTCTCCGTTTACTTATGTATTCTTCATTTATTCATAGGAACCATTCTTGAAGTAACCCAGTATAGCTCTAAATAACTGCTTTATCTCCGTATGTTTTGGATGTCTCAAGGACTTGCAAAAGTCTGGCTCTTTAGTGAGGAAATGATTCATCTCTGTTCAGTTAGGGGAGAAAAACACTATGGTATCAAGAGGCTAGAATGTGCAGACCTTCTTCATCCTTACTGATCAGTTATTTTTTCACAAAAGATCATGACATACAAAAAATAATACTGCAACTTTTTTTTCTTTTACACTGAGGCACACTTTCTCATTGAGAGTAAAAGAAATTGAGACCATTCTTTACATCTTTAATGGCATAACTGGTGTACATGCAGATGTTCTTCTTGCCTTGTTTGCTGGTATAGAGCTATGATTCTTGTTTTGGGTACGAAAGGTCCCAGGTTCAAACTCTGACAAGCTGGCCTTCCTGCCTTTTATTTAATTGGGCACTGGAAGTGGGATGTGTAGTTTTACTATTCCTTATCTAAAGAAGCCTAGAAAACTCTTTTGTCAGTTGAGCTGTGATGACGAAGAATACTTCCTATAATCCCCAGACTGGCAGGAGCAAAGATACATATACCTGGTTATAGTTATGAGTGTTCAGTATTTTGCATTGTGGTCCCGGCAAACTTAGTACCCTTCCATACAGCCATATAACCCAGAATATCAAGGCACATAATCCACAATATCTGCTTTGAACTGGGTTATCTGAGTCCACACTGCTATATAATCCAGTTCAATGTGGATTTTATACAGCTGTGTGGAAGGAGCCTCAGTTCAAATATTGAAGGATACAAGCACGCGCACACAAAAGAAACATAAATTTCTTTTTCTGTTTCAACGTATGACAAACTGCTCTCTGCATGGCCTGTTCAGTAACTTCTATACTGAAAGGGCCAAAAATAAAAATAGATTAGTTGTCAAGGCACCACTGGGAGTTGAACCCAGGATCTCCTGTTTACTAGACAGGCGCTTTAGCCAACTTAGCCATGGTGCCTCACAGTGTATACCTGGCCTGATTACTGCCAAAAGACAGGAGCAATGTGATTCATTAGTCTTTCATACTGATTGCAGTCAGGAAGGCTCAACAGCAAAAACTTTGTCGCATGAACCTGCTATTACATGATAGTCATATTATTGTTGATACTGCACGGAGCACCTTTAATATCACGTCTCTTTTAAATAACACAATTGTGCTGATTAACCAGTCTGTGGACCTGCAACCATACTTTTGTAACCCTGCCTTCCTACCCAACAACTATTCCTTTCTTTTATTAATATTTTTAATTTAAGTGCAATTGCACAGCTAGAATTTCAGCATAAAAGCAAACAAAGTCAGAGATACACATAAAATAAAAGGAAACAAACCAGTTTGGGAATAGCAAGCAGGAGGGGGAATAGTGGAGAGAGGAAGAGAATCTCACCCCCTGATGTCATATTACTGTTAGAAGCAGAAGACATCAGTTTCACTAAGGACCCTTCCATACACCCATATAGCCCAGAATGTTGAGGCAGAAAATCCCACAATATCTGCTTTGAATTGGATTATCCGAGGGCCCTTCCACACAGTCATATAACCCAGAATATCAAGGCAGAAAATCCCATAATATCTGCTTTGAACTGGGTTATCTGAGTCCACACTACCATACATTCCAGTTCAAAGCAGATAATGTGGGATTTTATTCAGCTGTGTGGAAGGGGCTTGTGGGCCCTTCCACACAGCCATATAACCCAGAATATCAAGGCAAAAAATCGACTGGGTTATCTGCTTTGAACTGGGTTATCTGTGGGCCCTTCCACACAACCATATAACCCAGAATATCGAGGCAGAACATCCCACTGGGTTATCTGCTTTGAAATGGGTTATCTGAGGGCCTTTCTTCACAGCCATATAACCCAGAATATCAAGGCAAATGATCCCACAATATCTGATTTGAACTGGGTTATCTGAGTCCATTCTGCAATATATTCCAGTTCTGTAGCCTGTGCGCATTCAGAAGAAGATCTACAAGCCACTCTAAACACCTTTGCAGAAGCATACGAGAAGCTCAGCCTCTCACTGAACATCGAGAAAAGCAAAGTTCTCTTCCAGCAGTCACCAGCCAATATCTTTGAAATGCCAGAAAATACAGCTTAATGGTGTAACATTAGAAAATGCTGACCATTTCCGCTACCTTGGCAGCCATCCCTCCACAAGTCAACATTGACACGCCATCTGAGCTCTGCAAGTGCAGCATTTCTCCGAATGAAGCAGAGAGTGTTTGAGGATCAGGACATCTGTAGGGACACCAAGGTAAAGCTATTGTCCTCCTAAGCCTGCTATAAACTTATGAAACGTGGACTGTCTACAGATGTCACACTCAACTCCTGGAACAATTCCATCAGTGTTGCCTCCGAAGAATCTTGCAATTGTCTTGGGAAGACAGGTGGACAAATGTCAGTGTGCTGGAAGAAGCAAAGACCACCAACACTGAAGTGATGCTCCTATGCCATCAACTCCACTGGACTAGCCACGTTTTCCAAATGCTCAATCACCATCTCTCAAAGCAGTTACTATACTCACAACTCAAGAATGGAAAACCGAATGTTGGTGGACAGGAAAAGAGATTTAAAGATGGTCTTAATGCTAACCTTAAAAACTGTGGCATAGACACCGAGAACTGGGAAGCCCTGGCCGTTGAGCACTCTAGCTGTAGGTCAGCTGTGACCTGCAGTGCTGTGGAAATTTAAGAGGCACAAATGGAGGGCAAAAAAGAGCAACGTACCAAGAGGAAGGCACATCAAGCCAACCCCGATCAGGATCTCCTTCCATATGGAAACTGATGTCCTCACTGTGGAAAAACATGCAGGTCAAGAATGTTTGGGCTCTACAGTCACCTACGTATCCATTTTCAGGACACTACACCTGGAAGACAATAATATTCGAACAAGTGATCACCTAAGAAGATATTCCAGTTCAAAGCAGAAAATGTGTGATTTTATTCAGCTGTATGGAAGGGGCACTAGTCAGCTTGCCTTCTCATAGGCTCTATTCAGGTTTTAATGAGCTGACCATCTTGCCCATCTCATCAGAATTGACTAAATCCACCCTCCTGAATTCAGAGAAGATCAACATGTTATATTGTCTGTGATCACAAGGCAAATTGTGTTCTTTCTCCTTTGTTCCTCAGTATGACAGGGACATTTACTTTTATAGATGTCTTTTCCCATCACAGGAACACCTAAAAAAGCTGTTAGTGAAACACACCTGAAGCCACACTGCTAGGGCCAAAAGGATTAGCAGCCTAGGCACCACTGAAATGAACTATCAATATGGTGGAAATAGAGGGATCCTTAGGTGGGAGTGACCATACCCTCTTGGGATTTGCAATATAGAGAATAGGGGAAGCTAAACATAGTTAGACACTCACTCTAGACTTTCAAAAGCTGGTTTTAGTAAGCTTAAGAAAATACAGGGTGAAATCCCATGGTCTGAAATTCTCAAGGAGAAGGGAGTTCATGATACGTAAGAGTTCTATAAGGTGAGAAACTGAAGGCACCATCTCATTTTCAAGAATGAAAAACAGCTGGAGATGTCTGAGGGAATCAAGGTAGATGTACAAAGAACTTTCAAATGAGCTGAGAGTTGAAAGCGAAATGTGTAAGAAAGGGAAAAGAGGGAACTTCCAAAGAGGAATACAAATGAATAACCTCCAAAGAGGAACCAAATGAAAATCAGAAAATCAAACACTCAAAGTAGGTGAAGAGTCAGGACTAAATCACATAAACCTTCTATTCCACTACAGTCTCATCACTGATAGCAGAGACATGCTGCATTGAACACCCGCAATATCGTACCTCTCATCATTTGCCCAATTTATCAATTTGTGGTCCTGCAAAACCTCACAACCCAATTTACAGCACTACTGCTGTTTTAATTTCTTACTTTCGGTTCAAAATGATCCCTTTACATGTGAAAAGGATCTAGGAGTCTTAGTAAATTACAAACTAAACTTGAGTCAACAGTGTGGTGGAGTAGTGAAAAATGCCAATCCAGTTCTGGGCTATATGCACAGGAGTATAGTATTATAATTGAAGGAAGTAATAGTACCAGTATATTTCGCTCTAGTTAGACCTCACCTGGAATATTGTGTCCCATTCTGGGCTCCACATGCCAAGAAGGATATTGGCAAGCTGGAACATGTTTAGAAAAGTGTGACTAAGATGATCAAAGGTCTACAAAACAAGCCTTATGAGGAATGACTTAAGCAGCTGCATATGAATTTTATGAATTACTCTCCTGTTTTAATATTGTATGTTTTTTGTATGCTTTTTGCTGATTTTAACGATTATTTTATTGCTATTGATGTTTTACTGGTATAATTGTTTTATAGTCGTGCTATTGATATTAATTGTCTTATTGGGCTAGACCCCATGTAAGCCGCCCTGAGTCCCTTCGGGGAGATGGGGCGGGGTATAAAAATAAAGTTGTTATTATTATTATTATTATTATTATTATTATTATTATTATTATTATTATTAGTCTAGCATGGCAAAGACAGAGAACAGGCATGATAGATATCAATAGTGGAGGAAAGACTCACTGAAGAGTTTTCATGTAAAAGGTGAAACAAGCTTGTTACCTGCTTCTCCAGAGACTGACCCTTGTGGGATCATGTTATTTACCTATTAAGCAGTAGACCCTCTGGATTGTTTTTAGGATTCATTCAGCACTTTAAGTATTACACCTGCTGTATAATTATCCCTCCCTGATAACTTGATATTGCTTTGCACCTTGGCCTGGATCTTTTGACCCAAATCGGGATTTTAATATTATTGTGTATATTGACTTTTATGACTGTTTTTAATCATGTTGAAGTTTTACTGCTCGGTTTAATGTTTTATCTGATTTGTGCTGTCGTGTCTGGGCATGGCCCCATGTAAGCCGCCCCGAGTCCCTCCGGGGAGATGGGGCGGGATATAAGAATAAAATTATTATTATTATTATTATAGAACATTCACCAATGGATTCAAATGACAAGAAAGGAGATTCCAGCTAAACATTGGGAAGAACGATGGAATAGACCAGTGGTTCCCAAACTTATTTGGCCTACTACCCCCTTTCCAGAAAAAAATATTACTCAGTGATCCTGGAAAGGGAGGTGTGGCTTAGAGGGGTGGGCGGGGCTGAGCCTCTCCCCTGGTCCAAGATGCAGGGCTGGGAGGGGGAGGGGAGGTGGGAGGGGCCACAAATTGGTGACCAGGACTAACATGGGCGGAGTTATGAGCTCTGAAGCAGGGCTGAGCTTCTATCCCTGTCCTGCGGCACCTGCCAGGACACAGGGCGGGGCTAGAGGAGGGGTGGGGCCTCTTCCCAAGTGCCTGATGGAGCTGAACCTCTATAATCCGCCCCCATGTTCTAACAAGCACCTCAGGGGAGGTATACAGAGGCTTAGCCCTGTTTCGGGCTCTTGGAAGGAGGCCCTGCCCCCTTCCCTAGCTCCGCCCTCTGTGTCCCAACAAGCACCTCAGGAGAGGTATAGATATACTCAGCCCTGTCTTGGACTCTTAGGAAGAAGCCACGCCCACTCCTCTAGCTCCACCCCCTGTGTCCTAACAGGCGCCTCAGGTGCTCAGCCCTGTCTCCAGCACTTGGGAAGAGGCCCCACCCCTCCCCTGGCCCCGCCCCTGTGTCCTAATAGGTGGCATCACCGCCCCCCTGAATCACTACAGCGCCCACCAGGGGGCAGTAGCGCTCACTTTGGGAATCACTGGAATAGACTGTCTGAGCAGGTTGTATTTGCCATCACTGGAAGTATTTAAACAGAAGTTTGATGGGCATCCTTCAGAAGAGTTTTTGTGTATCCCTGCTTGGCAAGGGGTTGGACTAGATGGCCCTTGTGGTCCCTTGCAACTCTTAAGGCTGGATCTATTGTAGAATGAATGCAGTTTATCACTTTAATGCTATGGAATCCTGGGATCTGTAACTTTAATAAGAGACTAAACCGCTGAGCTGCTGAACTTGCTGACCAAAAGGTCAGCGGTTCAAATCCGGGGAGCAGGGTGAGCTCCCGCTGTTAGTTCCAGCTTCTGCCAACCTAGCAGTTCGAAAACATGCAAATGTGAGTATATCAATAGGTACCACTTCGGCAGGAAGGAAACGGCGTTCCATGCAGTCATGCCAGCCACATGACCTTGGAGGTGTCTACGGACAACGTCGGCTCTTTGTCTTAGAAATGGAGATGAGCACCAATCCCCAGAGTCAGACACAACTAGACTTAAGGGGAAAACTCAGGAGAAAATGTTAAACTTTACCTTTACCTTTAAGAGACCACAGGCTCTGATTACATCCCAAAAGGTTTATATTTGATTCACATTACTGCAAAAGACATGTCTTGTCTTGGGAGAAAGGGTGACTGAGAGACTGGCAGCATGAGACCAGCCGTGATCGTATAGTGGTTAGTACTTTGCGTTGTGGCCGCAGCAACCTCAGTTCAAATCTGAGTCATGACATGTACTCAAAACTTTCATTTTCCACCTTGGGGAGTTGAAGAAACCCCCAATGAGCTCTTTTGAACCCTCCAAAAATACGTTTCAGCCAAAGTGATTAGCTCCTAAGGCACCATTATGTGTCAAACTTAACGTTTGTTTTTATATTTTGACAATTGCTTTGCCCAGCTTAGCAACAGTAAGAATCTCAACCACTCATTGGCAGAAGATACAACCAACTTATATTTTAGCAACCGGACTCCCCTTTTGCCAGAGAGACTTAGCAGCAAGGCATTTTCAGTAAGCATGACCTGAATGTTTCAGTCAGAAATAGCTCCCTGTCTGGCTTGCTAGTCTAGTGACATGATTCTTGCTAAGGGAGCAATTGGCTCTGTTTTGCTTGTTTGCTTCTGTTTGTTTTGGGACTACAGCTCCTTAAATTATCCAGCCATTGTGTTCAAAAGGATGTTGGAGATTTTAATTGCCCAAAATAATTTTCCGTGCCATTATTCAAATTCTGGACCAGTTCAGGATGCTGCCTGTAGCTTTAAAAGGCTCTTTTTGTTAGGACGGGAATTAATTCAGACCTTCCTTCCCTTATTAAACTATGCAATAGACATATTTGATCGTGTTTCTCAGAGGAATATCCTGCCAAGAAAAGCTCTCTCCATAGCAACACATCAGTTACCTGTCTTGATTTTGGTTCAGCTGTTCAAAGCCAATGTCTCTTCTTTTTTCTCTCTGATCCACACATGCTCTGACCAAATCCCCATGATTTGGTCCATCCTAATAGGAAGGACCTGACATTCTCCTAGATGAATGGCTTTTCCTGCAAAGCAGCATTGTGTTAGATATGATTGGAAAGTGATTCATATTCTGCACTCTGACAGCAGCAACCTTGGTTTGAATCTGACTCATGGCAGAAACTTTGGCATTTTAAAGATTTTTTTAGTCTCTCTCAAGAAGTGCTAAGTGGTCTTCTGTGGATCTCACTAAGTCACAGAAAAAGCATGTGGCAGATCTTAAAAATTATTTATTTGATAACTGCTTATCTGGCCTGTTGGTTTTGTAGGTTCAAATTCTAGAGAGGTGTTATCTAGGTTATGAAGGCTGACTGTACTGTTCAATTTTCATTTTTGCCAGGATGGTGAATAACTTATTTTACTGTCAAAGCCACTCAGGCAATCTTTTCACTTGCTGTGACTTGTTGTGCACAACAACTTTTATTTCCAGCTACTTATAGCAGGGGTCCTCAAACTTTTAAAGCAGAGGGCCGGTCCACAATCCTTCATTCCTATGCACACTGCACATGTCTTATTTGTAGTGCAAAACAACAACAATGAAAGTACAATACAATATTTAAAAATGAAAACAATTGTAACCAGCATAAACCTATCAAGATTTCAATGGGAAGTGTGGGCCTGCTTTTGGCCAATGAGATAGTCAAGATAATTAGGATTGTTGTTGTTGTTGTTGTGCGCCTTCAAGTCATTTCAGACTTTGGGCGAGCCTAAGTCTAAAATTATTTGTTTATTAATTTACTAAATTTATTTATTACATTTATATCCCGCCCTTCTCACCCCGAAGGGGACTCAGAGAAGCTGTATGCACATACAATATATTATATTATTAGCATAGCACAATATTAGCATTATATATTACTATATTGAACTATACTGTAATATTATATGTAATATATATCATATAATTAATATTATTATATGGTATTATTAGTATTATATTGTATAACATTATATTATTATCAATATTATATGTATGTACAGTAGAGTCTCACTTATCCAAGCTAAACGGGCCGGCAGAAGCTTGGATAAGCGAATAACTTTGATAATAAGGAGTGATTAAGGAAAAGCCTATTAAACATCAAATTAGGTTATGATTTTACAAATTAAGCACCAAAACATCATGTTTTACAACAAATTTGACAGAAAAAGTAGTTCAATACGCAGTAATGTTATGTTGTGATTACTGTATTTATGAATTTAGCACCAAAATATCACGATATATTGAAAACATTGACTACAAAAATGGCTTGGATTATCCAGAGGCTTGGATAAGCGAGGCTTGGATAAGTGAGACTCTACTGTACACTATATTATATTATTTAAAATGATATAAAAATATTATATTTTAAAACTGAGGGCGGGGGCCAGGTAAATGACCTTGGAGGGCCGCATCCGGCCCCCAGGCCTTAGTTTGGGGACCCCTGATTGGTGCACTCATCTTACCAAAGCTTTGGCTATAATTGTATCATGACTAGTACTCTCCATAATGACTTAAATATGAATGACTTGTTCATCAAATGTGTTTCACCCCAGGTTTAGGTACCACCATCAATCCATATGTTGCCCCCAGACTTCAGCAACCTCAGTTTGAAACAAGGTCAAGGTACCTGCTCAGTACTTTTGTGGAATTATTATTATCATTATATTTACGTTTATTTATACCCTGCTTTTTCTCTCCACAAGGAAACTTAAAGCAGCTGTTTTGAGAAACACAAAAATCAACCCCACTGTACCACAGCCAAAGTGCCAAGGCCAGATAAATTAGTTGCCAATAGCAAAATGATGTATTATTAGAGTTCATTTTCTCTGCTTGAAATTCATGGTAGTTAACAACAAACCCTTCCACACAGTGATATAACCCAGAATATCACAGCAGAAAATCCCACAATATCTGCTTTGAACTGGGTTATCTGAGTACACACTACCATATATAATATATATAATATATTGTATATACATATAATATTGATAATAATATTATAATGGAATACAATATTAAACCCCTGAGGGTTTTTAATAATCTATCCTGTATTTATCACGGTCTTACAATTTATGTGTTTTAAATGTAATTTTTTATCCTGTATTGTTGTTTTAATTGATATATTATATTACTGTTTTATCTTTTTTTATATTGTGATTTGTATTATGTTGTTTATATTTTGTCCTTATGTTGTTTGGGCCATTGCCCCATGTAAGCCGCCCCGAGTCACCACGCGGAGATGGTGGCGGGGTATAAATAAAGTTTATTATTATTATTATTATTATTATTATTATTATTATTATTATTTTATTATAAACACAGCAAACAAGATAGATATGCTGGATTTCGTATCACAAAATCACAAGTCGAACACTTCCCAAGTGTCTAGGACTGTGTGATGTATTTTCAGATGATGTGTGCAGATCCCAATAGGGTGGCCTTTTGCAGTTGGCAGATCATAATTTTGTCAATGTCTATTGTTTCCAAATGTCGGCTGAGATCTTTTGGCACAGCACCCAGTGTACTCATCACCACTGGGACCACCTGCACTGGTTTCTGCCAGACTCTTTGAAGTTCAATCTTGAGATCCTGATAGCGGCTGAGTTTTTCCTGTTGTTTTTCGTCAATGCGACTGTCACCTGGGATGGCAACATCAATGATCCAAACCTTTTTCCTTTCCACAACTGTGATATCTGGTGTGTTGTGTTCCAGACATATTATTATTATTATTATTATTATTATACTAATAATACAATATAATAATATTAATTATATATTATATATTAAATGTAATATTACTAATAACATTACCATATAATGATACAGTACAATATAGTAATTTAATGCTTATATTGTGCTATGCTAATAATATATTGTATGTTCATTTGATTTGTAAGCCGCTCTGAGTCCCCTTCGGGGTGAGAAGAGCGGGATATAAATGTAGTAAATAATAAATAAATAAATAAATATACCCCAGTTCAAAGCAGAAAATGTGGAAGGGGCCTACCACACCCCCTGCCTAAAGTCCTTGCAAGTGTTTTTAACATATCCATAATAATCAAATCCCTTGTTGCAGAAGTCATCTTCAGTATTGTACATAGTGCGGAGTCTATTTTGGAGGGAATGAAATTTATCACCCATATTTCATTGAATGTTGTATCCATATATTTGTACAGTTTGATCTAGTTTGCTTTTGCAGTTTTCACCGTATCACACTGTGGAACTAAGGGATGCAACTATCAGGGGACTAAAGATGGTAAATCAATGAGGAACAGAAATTAAAAAATAGTGTAAGAAAGTGCTAGATGTTGCATGAAACTGCCAATAAATCTTCTATGATCAACTATCTTCTGAAAATGTCATTTTCAGAAGATTATTTATAATGAGGCATTTTGCCTAATTATTAAAAGCCCTCTGTTTCAATCTGTTATAGGGCAATGTCCAAGTCCATGTATATATAACTGAACTTAAGCCTCATTCCACAGCATGAACACTTTAAAACATTATCTTTGAAACATTTCTATCATGATTAGCATATGGGCAACATTTTTCCTCTATAACTTTAGGCTATTGAACATGTAATTACTGGTTAATTAATACAATTTAAGTTGCAGGCAACTCCGCCGAAGCAAGGAATTGTTAGAGTCAGTTTAGACGCAGCATTAGATCAATGATGCACACAGCTTTTCCTGGAAAACAACACCAGACCTTAGGCATAATCTTGGCCTGAGGGAACAACTGTATTTTTCACCTATCTGTCTACATAGCACATTGGACATTGAGCCTGTCTTCTGTGTTGTTGTTTATTGTCCTTCTTCTTTCAGTCTATACATTTGTGGGAAAGAAAAGAAAATCAATTTTCATAGAGACATCCTGAAACTCTTGTACTCTCTCCCTTCCCAAGAAAGTAGATCCTCTAAAGCAGTGTTTCTCAACCTTCCTAATGCCGTGACCCTTTAATAGAGTTCCTCATGTTGTGCTGACGACCAAACATAAAATTGTTTTAGTTGCTATTTCATAACTGTAATCTTGCTACTGTTATGAATTGTAATTTTTTTTTTCGTGTCACGAGCAACCAGAGTTGCTTCTGGAGTGAGAGAATTGGCCGTCTGCAAGGACGTTGCCCAGGGGACGCCCGGATATTTTGATGTTTTACCATCCTTGTGGGAGGCTTCTCTCATGTCCCCGCATGGAGCTGGAGCTGATAGAGGGAGCTCATCCGCACTCTCCCCGGGTGGGATTCGAACCTGGCAGCTTTCAGGTCAGCAACCCAACCTTCAAGTTACGAGGCTTTTATCCCCTTGGCCACCGGGGGCTCCTTATGAATTGTAATGTAAATATCTGATAAAAGGTAAAGGTTTTCCCCTGACATTAAGTCCAGTCACGTCTGACTCTGGGGGTTGGTGCTCATCTCCTTTTCTAAGCCAAAGAGCCAGCGTTGTCCATAGACACCTCCAAGGTCATGTGACCGGCATTGACTGCATGGAGCGCCGTTACCTTCCCGCCGGAGCGGTACCTATTGATCTACTCACATTGGCATGTTTTCGAACTGCTAGGTTGGCAGGAGCTGGCGCTAACAGTGGCCACTCACGCCGCTCCCGGGGCTTGAACCTGGGACCTTTCAGTCTCCAGCTCAGTGCTTTAATGCACTTCGCCACCGGGGCTCCTGATATGCAGGATGTATTTTCATTGTTACTTCTCTTTCTCCCTGTGATTCGGCCATGAAGGGGCCACTACACCCCAAACTAAGACCTGCACTCCCCTGGGTCCCCTTCTCTCACCTTCTCCCTTCTCACCTCCTCCTCCACCACCACCACCTCTTCCTCCTCCTTCCTCTTCCCTCTAAAGCAAACCTTACCTCTGTCACTCCTGTCTCTTCTTCCTAAAATGGTGGAGCGGGCGGAGTGGGAGCTGAGTGACCTCAACACCTCCCTCCGAAGAAGAAGAAGAAGAAGAAGAAGAAGAAGAAGAAGAAGAAGAAGAAGAAGAGGCCTCTGGGAAGCGAAGGGGGTGGGAAAAAGTTGGCAGTGTCTTGGTTCCTAAGACCATTGGAAATATGTGTTTTCCGATAGTCTTAGGTGACCCCTGTGAAAATATCGTTTGACCCCCAAAGTGGTCGTGAACCACAGGTTGAGAACTGCTGTGCTAAAGGCTCTCTGCCTCGGAGTGGAGTGGAGGCTCCTTTTTTGGAGGCTTTTAAACAGAGGCTAGATGACCATCTGTCAGAGGTACTTTGAATGTGCTTTTCCTGCATAGCAGAGGGTTGGACTACATGACCCATGCAGTCTCTTCCAACTCTATGATTCTATGATTCTATAACAGAAGCAAACTATAGGCTTATAGAGTTGGAAGAGACTATAAGGGATGAGGGAGAGGGCCTTCTCCATGGTGGCCCCCCGGCTCCCCAGGGAAATTAGGCAAGCTGCCACCTTGGAAGTGTTCAGGAAGAGCCTGAAAACCTGGCTCTTCACACAGGCTAAGTACCGCCCATTGTACATTAAACCCTTATACTAGCGGTTACTTCTGACCGGTTGTATCTGTTGGTTAACTCTTCGTCATAGCCACAGGGCTCACACCGGTTTAAGGTTCTCCCCATGATCTTATAGCACCTTAACTTCCTTCATGTTTACAAGTTTCACTCAATGCACTTTGCCCAGTTCATCTTATGATTTCATTGCAGTGTTTTAACATGTGTTTTACAATGATCGTGATTTTATTTTATGCCTTTTAATTTTATTTGTGTGTTTTTCTGTATTTTATACCATTGTATGCTTGTTTTATATCTGTAAGCCACCCCGAGTCCCTCTGGGGAGGTGGAGGCGGGGTATAAAAATAAAATTATTATTATTATTATTATTGACACAACGACGTTGTATGACACAGCAAACAAGATAGTTTATGCTGGATTTTGTTTCACAAAATCACAAGTCGAACACTTCCCAAGTGTCTAGGACTGTGTGATGTATTTTCGGATGATGCGTGCAGATCCCAGTAGGGTGGCCTTTTGCAGTTGGCAGATCGTAATTTTGTCAATGTCTATTGTTTCCAAATGCTGGCTGAGATCTTTTGGCACGGCACCCAGTGTGCCCATCACCACCGGGACCACTTGCACTGGTTTCTGCCAGAGTCTTTGAAGTTCAATCTTGAGGTCTTGGTAGCGGCTGAGTTTTTCCTGTTGTTTTTCATCAATGCGACTGTCACCTGGGATGGCAACATCAATGATCCAAACCTTGTTCTTTTCCACAACTGTGATGTCTGGTGTGTTGTGTTCCAGAACTTTGTCAGTCTGGATTCGGAAGTCCCACAGTATCTTTGCGTGTTCATTTTCCATGACCTTTGCAGGTTTGTGATCCCACCAGTTCTTTGCTGCTGGCAGGTGGTACTTGAGGCATAAGTTCCAATGAATCATTTGGGCCACATAGTTGTGCCTCTGTTTGTAGTCTGTCTGTGCAATTTTCTTACAGCAGCTGAGGATATGATCAATGGTTTCGTCGGTTTCTTTGCAGAGTCTGCACTTTGGGTCATCAGCTGATTTTTCAATCTTGGCCTTAATTGCATTTGTTCTGATGGCTTGCTCCTGGGCTGCAAGGATCAGGCCTTCTGTCTCCTTCTTCAGGGTCCCATTCGTGAGCCAGAGCCAGGTCTTCTCCTTATCAGCTTTTCCTTCAATTTTGTCAAGGAACTTCCCATGCAATGTTTTGTTGTGCCAGCTGTCAGCTCTAGTTTGTAGTGTGGTTTTCTTGTACTGGTTTTTTGTCTGCTGTGCTTTGAGGAGTTTCTGATTTTTGACTTCAATCAAAGCAGGTTCTTCACTTTGCTTTACATATTCTGCCAGGGCATGTTGTTGTTGTTATTATTATTATTATTATTATTATTATTATTATTATTATTATTATTATTATTATGACCATGTAGTCCAACTCCCTAACATGCAGGAATGCACAATCAAAGCATTCCTGACAGATGAAAAATGTTATCTCGAATCAGACTAGGCTATCAGGTCACCTAAGAAATGCTAGCCACAAATTTAAATTTTGTACCACCAAACTTTAACCAAATGAGAAAATTGCTATGTGCAAGTCTTCCTAGCCAAAGAGAATTTCATTGTGTGAATAGAACAGAGTATCTCTAGGCATAACCTTTGACCTATATTATAACTTTTAAATCATATTGCTTACTGAACCCTCAATGCAGTCATGCTGGCCATATGACCTTGGAGGTGTCAATGGACAATGTCGGCTCTTTGGCTTAGAAATGAAGATGAGAACCAACCCCCAGGGTTGAACATGACTAGACTTAAACCTTTACCTTTATTTACCTTACTGGACCCAGGAATGAAAAACTGGTTTTGTTACCAGTACTGGGCCTCACACCTAATGGGAATCAGCAAAGTAGAATGCCTGTAGGGACTACTTCAGAGCTCTGTGTTTCGTTTTGATAAAATAAAGCTTACACTTCTACCTTCACTGCAGCGATAGCAGCTGTTCCATTATGCATGACTTTTAGTACTTACAGTATCAGTGATCAAAGTAAAGATCAGTGAAACATTCAAGCTTTTAACTCGAGTGGAATCATATAGGTTAGTTGTTTTTATCTTGTACAACATGTCTTCTCGTAATAGTGGGATATATATAGTTGCTTGCCATTCAAAAATCTATTCAACACCAGTTCTCTATGTTGGGAACCATGCTGAACAGAATTGAAAAAGTGTTCAAAAAGCAATATAGGATTTTTGCTGTTAGAGAACATGAGTGTTTGGCCTAGAAGAGTACTCTAATTGACATATCCGTTCAAAGTCATGTAAAATGGAATTGATCTGACATTTTATGTAGTGTTGTTCCAGTATTAATTAGTTAAGGCTAGAGAAGGAAAGACTGAGGAAATAACATGATGTGTATATGTCTGATTCCAAGTTTAATGTTAACTCATGGCAACCCCATACATTCCATGGAGTTTTCTTGGGCGAGGAATTAACAAAGGAGGTTTTGCTTAGTCCTTCCTCTGAAATATAACCTACAGCACTCCCGTCCATACTACTTACGAACACCCAACCATACTATAAAAATACCCAAAAAGTCATCACACAGAAAAGACTAAGGACTACTTCTCTGCTGCTACAGAGAACATGGCCAGATCTAATGGGTTTAAATTACATGAAAATAGATTTGGAATGAATACTCAGAAAAGTTTCATGATGCTAGAATAAGTTCCACCATGGGAATAGTTGAGCTCTCGTATGCTGACACGATCATGCCAATATATTCTGCTGTCTCAGAAAAAAAAATAGTAAATGGGGCTTCCTTATCCATCCACATCAAGGTGCTTTGTACCAAAAGCCAAACAAGTGAAAAATCTCTTAAATAGTGCATTATCCAACTGCATAAAAATACAATAATGGGAGACAATAACAACACAAGTATTATTATTATTATTATTATTATTATTATTATTATTATTATTATTATTGTACAATGTTCCTTATAATTAATAATGTGAAGATGGAAACTTCAGCAAAGATGGTGAATACCATCTTAGCTGAATCAACTTCAGCTATGGCCCCATCTACACTGCATAATGCATCTTCAAACTGCATTACGTGTTTTAGCTCAGCCTGCTCCTGAGCTGTCAGGGGAACATGAAGTTAGGCCTATTCAGCCTGTGATTTTCCCTGCTCTTAACTCTGTGATGGTTCCTGCACCTGACTCTGGGTTTGGGCCTGAGGTTCCTATGCAGCTAGAATTGGAGGAAACTGCTGTCCCAGGCCTTGAGTTTACCCTTAAGAGGAACTGTTTTCTGTGAGAAATTCAGAGGTGGTAACTTTGCTCATCGAGTTAGAGATCCCTGCTTTATGATCCATGTTCCTGTGAACTTCTATGCCTATTCATGCAGCCTTGTGCCTTGAGTCTTGTTCCAGTCTTTTGGGGATTTTGGGGTATTCAGTTAGTGTTCCAGCCGTTTGCAGTTTGGATTCCTGCTCTAGTCAAGATCCTGTCTTGTGTTCCAGCATTGAACCTGTTCCTTGGAGCTTTGTCTCCTGTGTTCCAGTTTGATCCTGTGCCTTTGACTAATTTTGATACCTTGTTTGGATTAATTTTGATATCCTGTTTGGACTTTGATCTTCTGTGTGACTTTTATAGACTCTTGCTTCAAGATTATCAAGTATTTTGTTCCTTGTGGACTTGAACCTTATTTCATTGAATTTGCTATTGCTTGCATATAACCTTCAATAAACAGCTTGCTTTGCTTATATTCTGGGGCTCCAGTGTGGTTTTGAGGAGCCCTGCAGCCTAGGGGTGCAACATTACGTGGGATAATAGATAGGTCTATGTCATTAGGAAAAAACATAAATATCTATCATGGCTTATACAGTTGGACTCCCTGAAATCTATTGAAGCTGCCTAAAGCAGAACACAAAATAAAGATAAAGATTGTTAGAAGATATTTGCACTTGAAGTGATAGTCAGGAAATAATTTGGTCACACCCTGTTGAGTTTCTCATAGCAAGCCCCAATGGTTGAAAAACCTGCTGGAATACTGAACAGCAGGTACTGTAGTTATAGACTCTTCTTCTTTCACATGGTGATGATGGGAGTGCTGAATAAGATTTTATTGTTGTTAACACCACCACCCCTAAAATTATATCTTGCTGGAGAGGTACTGCAGATGAATTATGTATGACTTTCTCAAAGTACTTGTAACCTCTAGCAGAGCTGCAAAACAGCACAAGACCCACGTTCAATGCATGGGGTTAAATTGTTCTGCATAGAGTTGTACCTCCAGAACTGAATGTGCTTAAATCATGATCTTTTGTCACTGACAATTTATATCTGGATAAATCCTAGACTTTTGATTGCTTGAAGCTTGCTGAGCACATTGTCTGTTTTCCAACTGCTAGTTGAGAAGAAAACTATGGCTGTTGACACTGTTTGGCTTCCCTTTTGCAATTAAATCCATTTGTGACTAAATCATATCAGAAACCATAAAGTGGTTCTGTTTGTTCACAGCTAATGGCTTATTGATCTATTGCAGTTTATTGATCTACATGCCTTGTAATAAACAAGTGAAGGGTCAAAACCCATCCATTTTAGCTAGAAGACAAGGCAGATCTTTAAATGGTTTCTTTCACACCCTACATTTAATTCATTAAAAATTGCCATTAAGTGCTTTCACATCGCACGATCTTAAACAAGGGCAGAATTCCTTTATCGAGAGGCTTGAGGAACAGTCATGCCATTAGTATAGATGGAACAAATTTTTTTCATTCCCTTGTCAGCAAGGAGGTTAGTATCAAGTTCTTTTAAACATTTATTAGTCTCATTATTTTGCTTGCACACTGCTGCTATTGTTTTAGAGATCCTTTCATGAGGAAATGTCACCAGCAATTTGAAATGCATAGCTTCAGATGTCAAGTAACATCTCTGCAGTTGGTTCCCTGAGAAAAGTGGGAAGATATCCTTTGATAGATGAATAGTATTTCAGTCAGACCCACAGTCCCTGGGTATGTTTTAATTATAGTAGTAAACATAAAGATTATGCATTAGTAGTCATTACCAAAGCTTGGAAAAGTTAGCTTTGGGGCTACAAGCTCCAGAAAGCCTTAGGCACCATGGCCACAGCTTAAAAGAAAGTGCTACATGCCATGGATTGCCAGAAAGACAAATAAATGGATCCAAAAGCAAATCAAACCTGAATTCTTCCTAGAAACTAAGGGCACTTCCAGACAACACTAAATCACAGATTTTAAACAGGGGCAAAAAATTCCAGGACTTCAGAAGAGGTCCACATACAGACCTGGTAGTCCTGGGATTTCTGCCTCCGTTGTCCACACTTGTTCCAAGATTTATAGGCTCCCAAGATGGCCATCATGGGACTTCCGCCAGAAACCTCAGCAGCTTTTTTTTCTAAGCCCCAGGATGAGGATATATGGATATGCTGATATACGGGTATGCAGATCTCTGCAAAAGTTCTGTTCTTTGTCCTGGCCAGAAAAACTGTGGCATCCAAACATTTCATCACATATCTGCCACACAAATAAACCCCACTTCTGCCCAAATCAGCACTGCACAATGAAACAGGAACACACATTTTCAAGCCAGGAACAGAACTTTGTCATTATTGACACTTTTTAAGAGCCTGGCTGCCTAGCCATCTGTCCAGACAGATTTGGTTGTGTAATTGTGGCATGGAACAATGGGGTGCTGTTCCTGGGTTATACATGACTGTTTCTATTAGCCACCTGTATGACATTGGCTCTCAGTATTTACATTCCACTCCAGCACATCCATGACCCAACAGCCAGTAGTAAGCTTTTGCCACTTACTAAATTGTACCCGGAGTCCCCGGTGGCACTCCATGCAGTCATGCCGGCCACATGACCTTGGTGGTGTCTACGGACAACGCCGGCTCTTCGGCTTAGAAATGGAGACGAGCACCAACCCCCAGAGTCAGACATGACTGGACTTAACGTCAGGGGAAACCTTTACCTTTACCTATAACTCATGGCCAGGTGATTCCAGATTGTGATGTACTATTGCTACCTGACAGTTAGATAATGTTCAAAAGTATCAATGCCATACACTACTATCACATCCTTTAAGTGCCATTTTACATAATTTGCATCTCTTTTTTATCGTTTGTCTCTCTCATCAGAATTCTTTCCAGCAAGCTGTGAACATTTGGCTCAGTCTTAACAATAATGCCATATTTACTTTCAAAGCTGTTGCAAGGATCATCAGGATAAATTATGAGCAGCACTCTGAAGGCTTGAAATATCTTACATGAGTGCTTAGTATCCTTGTTACCATTATCCTCTCCATTTCCTACCAGCAATAGAAGTGATTCACCTCCACTGACAAATCTCGAAGCTCCAAAGGAGGCAATTCATCATGGTTCTTGGGATTAGGCATATACTTTTTCTTTTCCTTGTCATTCCCCTTATACTGTAATAGATTCTGGATACATTGGAAGGTAGAAGTTGAATATCCCTTGCCAGAAAAGTTTTGGATTTTGGATCCAAATTTATTTATTTGGCTTTTGTATAAATTAAATTAATGTACAGTAGAGTCTCACTTATCCAACATAAACGGGCCGGCAGAATGTTGGATAAATGAATATGTTGGATAATAAGGAGGGATTAAGGAAAAGCCTATTAAACATCAAATTAGGTTATGATTTTACAAATTAAGCACCAAAACATCATGTTATACAACAAATTTGACAGAAAACGTAGTTCAATACACAGTAATGCTATGTAGTAATTACTGTATTTACAAATTTAGCACCAAAATTTCACGATATATTGAAAACATTGACTACAAAAATGAGTTGGATAATCCAGAACATTGGATAAGTGAGTGTTGGATAAGTGAGACTCTACTGTATTTATTTGAATTTTGGAAAACTTGTATTTATATATGTGTGAATAATAAGATATCTTGGATATAAGATTCAAGTGTCAACATGAAATTTATTACGTTTCATATACGCATAGCCTGGTATTTGAGTATGAAACAAAGTTTGTGTACATCAAATCATCAGAAAACAAAATTGTCACTATCTCAGCTAGCCATGTGGGCAGTTTGGGATTTTGAAATATTTTGGATTTCAGAATTCTGGATAAGTGGTTCTCAACCTGTATCATAACAAATTAAGGCAATTTAGAAATGTAATTGAAATATCAGTATGTTCCATAATTCCTTTCTCCAAAATGGGATGTGATCATCTCCAGATTTTTTTCTCACTGTTTCAAGACATCAGTGTACTAATGCAATGCAGATCAAAATTGTGATTTTCAAATTCCAATCAAAATCATTTATATGATAAAAGGTAAAGGTTTCCCCTGACGTTAAGTCCAGTCATGTCTGACTCTGGGGGTTGGTGCTCATCTCCATTTCTAAGCCGAAGAGCCGGCATTGTCCGTAGACACCTCCAAGGTCATGTGGCCAGCATGACTGCATGGACTGCCGCTACCTTCCCGCCAGAGCGGTACCTATTGATCTACTCACATTGGCATGTTTTCGAACTGCTTGGTTGGCAGGAGCTGGAGCTAACAGCGGGCGCTCATTCCACTCCCGGGATTTGAACCTGGGACCTTTCAGTCTGCAAGTTCAGCAGCTCAGTGCTTTAACACACTTCACCACCGGGGCTCCTCATTTATATGATACAGAGCCCAAATTGGCCTCCTGCAATCTCTCCATGAGCTGTTGTAGAAAAAAAATTAGACTTAATATGAGATGCGAGAAACGGTCTCTAATCCCAGTACAGCCGTAGCTTCCAAATAAACCACAGGGGAAGTCAGTATTTCCTCTGTACTAAAGAGGTGATAACTTAAAATATAAGGAGTACAATGTTGGCATGAAATTTGGTAGCTAATTAGGATCAGATTAAACCAGGGAAAACAGTCAAGATTCTACATACCAAAGAAATTATCTTGCCAGTTGCCCTTTTCTATATGTTGATATGATTTTCTCTATGTAGACAAGTACTAAAACAACTTGGAAATATTGAATTCCTTTGTATAAGTATGGAATGTGCATAGTAGATTTTATACAGTATTCAATTGCTGTATATTGAGAAAATAGCTGGCTGACAAATGTAAACAACACATTTTTACAACTTACATCTTGTTTTTTGCAAGGCGAATGACTGCTTAGCACACCAACCACAATGACTGCCATTTTTGTAGCACCAACTAAGGAAGGTGCTACAAAAATGGCAAAGGGCTTCATTTTCTGCCTGGACACATTTTATAGAAAACTCACTATGGGCTTAGGTTGTTATGCTGATGTTATTTAGCATTTGTATGTTGGTGGACCTGAGGACAACAAAGAGCTGCTACTCTCTCAATAAGCAAAACTTTTGTTTTAGTGGTGGTGGATACACAATTTATTTAAATAAAAAATCTGAGAGGGGATTTAAAAGACTTAGAGAAATATTGCAAGATGACAACAGAGCTCCTTCGGGTTTTAATTGAAGAACAATAGATATTCACAGAAAACTATTGCTATTGTTAATTGCTCCTGAGACTTGGGCCTATGACTATCTTAATTGGGTCTATCCAGCTGTAACACTGTCTTCTTCTTTTCATGCTGCTTCATACTTTACCAAGCATTATTATATTTTCTAACAAAGTCTTATGTCCATTGTGACTTCAAGGGACAATTCAGGCATCAATTGTACTCAGACCAATTTATTTGCCTTTCTGGAAGTCCTCACCCCCACCTGCCACAATTAATTGTTTGAAAGAGTTATCTTCCAAACATTTGAATGTCCAGGTTCCCATTCATATTCTGTATAACACTAGCCAACACATATTTTGGTGCCTCAAATGTTAGCCCTGTTTCTAGGTATATTTGATCTGCTGATTCCAAAAATGACACTAGTTTTCCTCATCAGCTTTAGTTTTTGAGATATAAAACATATGCCATATACCAATCTTCAACTGCTCACCCATAGAAAATCATGATAACCATATCTAAGAAACTAGAGCATCAGCCAAAACACTAGAACTGATGCTGTCTATTAAATGCAATTCTCTGAACTGACACCCCCAAATAACCCCAAGAAGACGTAAAAACTAAGAGCCCTTCCACACAGCCATATAACCCAGAATAGCAAGGCAGAAAATCCCACAATTTTGAACTGGATTATCTGAGTCCATACTGCCATATATTCCAGTTCAAGGCAGATAATGTGGGATTTTATTCAGCTGCGTGGAAAGGGCCCAAGACACAGAAAAAAGTTGTTGGGCCATATAATCGCTACTTCTCCAGGTTAAACAACTTTTTTATGTGTAACCCATACTCTTGAAAAGGTCTCACAAACCACTGACTAACCTACTGGCCAGGAGCCCTAAAAATGGATGCAACAAACATTATTAGGACCCTCTTTCAAAAGAATAGTTTTAAATTCACTACATTTTGCAATGAGGCAAGATCAAGAAAACAGTAATAAACAAAATGGAAGAATGATGAAATTCTATGAAGTGGTAAGCTAATAAATATCTTATTAAGATAATCCTTTGTAAAGCTGAAAGCCAGCTCAGCCTTGAGCTAATTTCCAATAAACAAACAAACCAAACTAAGGGCATGGCATGGACCAAAAGGATTATTGTTCTTTTATCATCCTTTGAACTAAATCCTGCTTGGCATTTTCACCAAAGTCAGGGGAAATATCCAGGGTAATCAAATATATGCAAGTCAAACCGCCTGGCCAAATTTTAACCACATCAGCGTTGCTTTATTCAATAGCACATCTCTTTCTTTCTGGGCATGCATTTCTAATTTCTACAATGCCAAATCCAGGTTTGTTGTATTGACCTAATTTTTTATTCTTAGGTTTGACATTGTAGCCCTAAATTTATGGATTTGAAATTGAACCCTACTCATTTCATTGTAACCGATTTCCATATAAATGTGTATATGATCACAACCTAGCAGCCCTGTCCTGTATAGCTGATTTAGATGCATTTAGATGCATTGGCATAAGTATTCAAAGTACTATCTTGAAATTGGCAAGGAAGGACTATTCCCAATTCAGAGCTGTTCTCACCTCATACATATGGGAAGAGGCTCAAATATTTGTGGAACAGAAAAAGCACATTGTCAAACAAAATCAAATAGTGGAAGTCAAGTATTATCACCTGCCAAAGACTGTCATACATCAAATTTCACATAGAAAATGGCAAAGGTTGTCAGATACTGAATACTGTTTGAATTTCAGCTGTCAAATATTAATTATAACTACATCACTATTCAGTGTTACCTTGTATACATTTTTCTGATATCAGACTTTAGAATGAAATGTCAAATCATGCAGGGTATCAAATAATTATGAGAAGAACTGGAATTTATCTCAGTTCCACTTTTATAAGGTACCTTTACTATGAACCTCTTCACATCACGGCGAAAGGAAAGGCACATGGGGTGGCTTGTGGCGCCCAGAGCACCCTCCTCCCCTCATCACACAGAGGGGACAGGAGAGGGTGCTTTGGCATCCTTTCCCTCCCCCTATCAAATGACAGAAAGGGTGGCAATGCATGACAATGCACATTGTTTTGCTGCCCTTTCTGCCATCACACAACAAAAAGGGAGGAAAATAGTCCTTCCAAACTACACTTTCCTCCCAGTAGTGGAGGAGAAAGCACCTTTTGGCACTTTCTCTCCACCTTAAGAGGAATGTGGCTGGAGCCTGCATCGTGTGATGGTGCATGGCAGGTCTCATCCTTGCTGTGCATAAAAGCGGCAAAATGGAACAAAAATGACCTGTGTGAAGAGATCCTATAAACACCAAGATTAGAAAAAGTCACTTATTCCTCAGTTATAATCTAACATCCCAGTAAATTAGTACATCAAGTCTGTATCTGTATATGAGGTTTGACATTGCACAACTGGTGGGGACGGGAGACAGGGCTTTCTCAGTGGTGCCCCCTCAACTGTGGAGTTCCCTTCCCAGTGAAATTATTTTAATTATTTATTATTTATTTCCAACATTTGTATCCCGCCTTTCTCACCCGAAGGGACTCAGGGCGGCTTACAACAATGGCAACAATTCTATACCCACATAAAAACAATATCAAACAATACATAAAATCAACTAAGACTATTAAATACAATATAAAATTACAATATATAAATTTAAAACATTTGATCAGATCGATTCGTCCAAAAAACCTCGTGCTGTATCCATAGGTCCATCTGTGTCGTCTTTATCATTTATTCCTAGAAAGCCTGGGCACATAGCCATGTTTTTAGGGCTCTTCTGAAGCCCAAAAGGGTTGGGACTTGTTGAATATCTTTGGGGAGGGTGTTCCACAACTGGGAAGCCACCACCGAGAAGGCCCTGTCCCTCGTTCCCACCAGCCACGCTTAGATCGGCCCTTTCCCTCCTGGCATTTAGAAAACAACTTAAAACCTGGCTATTATAAGATAAGGCATATATATGAACAAGTGGAAAGAAAAATAGAAAGAACTATCAGAAAGGAAGAATGGGAAGAAATCTGGAATAAAAAGGTAAAATACACATACCCGATTCAAAGTGCTGGTTATTACCTGTAAAGTCCTAAATGGCTCAGGTCCACTCTGTCTTTGTAATTGCATCTTCTATTACAAACCTGCATGAACTCTGCGAACCATCGGAGAGGCCCTACTCTCATTACCACCCTCGTCTCAAACCCAATTGGTAGGGACGGGAGAGAGGGTCTTTTTGGTCTTGCCCCCCCGGCTCTGGAACTCTCTCCCGAGAGAAATCAGATTAACCCCTACACTGATGACTTTTAGAAAAGCTTTGAAAACCTGGTTTTTCCACTGAGGTGAACAGTAGATTGAATCCCTACCTGTCTCTACAGCCTAGTCTTTTGTACCTTATCATAGACGTTTATGGGCTCGGGCTGTGGCACAGGCTGGAGAGCAGCTGCAATGAATCACTGCAATTAATCACTCTGACCAGGAGGTCATGAGTTCGAGGCCTGCTCAGAGCCTATGTTTGATTGTCTTTGTTCTATGTTAAAAGGCATTGAATGTTTGCCTATATGTGTAATGTGATCCACCCTGAGTCCCCTTCGGGGTGAGAAGGGCGGAATATAAATGCTGTAAATAAATAAAATAAATAAATTTACAATTAGTTCTCTTAATACATTGCACAATTAAAATTATTCCTCTCCCCAAGACTACAGATTGAAGTGCCATGATATTGCATTTTTTCATGGCCATGCTCTTTATTCTGTGAAGTTGTGTTGTAGAGTTGATATATTACTCTGCTGTGATTGTTATGTATTTTATATTGTTGTATTTTATATTGTGTCTTTTATACTGTGTATTTTATACCACTGTATTTTATTGTCTGTTGTTGGGCTGCCATGTGAGCTGCCCTGAGTCGCCTTGGAGAGATGGGGTGGGATATAAAAATAAAATCATAATATTATTGTTGTTATTATTATATGTGGCTGACTTAAAAGAAAATTGAATAAAAATGGCACATAGATGGTACATGACCCCACAGAAATTGGGGAAGTGTTATAAAAACATAAATATAAAGTGTTGAAAGTGTGGAGAGAAAGAAGGAACCTACTACCATATGTGGTGGTCATGTAGTAAAGCCAAGACCTTTTGGGGGTGGGGGGGGGATCCAAGAAAAGATACAGAAGATATTAGAAATAACGATACCAATGAGGCCAGAACTGTACTTATTAGGGATACACGAACAAAAAATGGGAAAAAAACAAAGACAAACTCTTATTTCTGTTAACAACAGCAGCAAGAATTTGCTACTCAAGGCAATGGGAAAAGAAGGACATTCCTGATGAAGACGAGTGGCTAGTAAAAGTTTTAGAAATAAGAAACATGGGCAGACTTACCTTTCTGATCTTGAAAAATAAGGGAAACCCAATGAAAGAGACAGACTGGAATCAAATTACAGGGTATTTAAAACAAAATAATAGGAAGACATTGATATGAACAGTAATAATATACACTCGAGTTGAAAGTAGAAAAGAAGAGAGGGAGAATGACTCATGAGAAAACAAGGAAGAAGAAAAAGTAGAAACCTCAATGAAGATGTTCGGGAGTCAAGACTAAACTAAGAAAACTTGCTTTTATTCTTTACTATTCGTTATTATTCTTTTTTCTTTCTTTTTTTCTCTCTCTTTTCTCTCTTCTTTTCCTTTTTTATTGTTTTACCCACATCTTTTTACTCTATTTTTAACTTGTATAGAAAAACTCTGTAAAGATTATATTTAAAAAACTGGCTATTCAAACAAGCATTTAGCAGCAACAAAGCAGTGAAATAATAACCTCGGGATCGATGCACTTGTTTAATGTTTTATGTCTTATGTCAATGTTTATGGTTGATGTTTTATAGTTTTAAAGGTTTTAATCTACAATTATACGCTATTTTAGATATGTGATGTATTTTTAAATTGTAAGTCACTGAATTTGCCACTCCTCATGTTGTAAACTGCTTTGAGATCCCGTCCCACCCAGGGTAAGAAAAGCAATATAGAAATGCAATAAAAAATTAAATAAAATCTCCTGTCAGTTTATGGGAATTCTATTAATTTCTTGGGATTTTCTTAGGCAAGGAATATTCATTTGTTCTTTCCTTGGAAAAATATCTTACAACATCTGATATTTTTTGGAATTCTCCCATCCAAGTACTAAGCAGGAAATCCTAGGATTTGTAGTTTGGTGGGGCACCAGCACTCTTTGACAGAGAAGTCTAGTAAAACTACAACTCCCATGATTCCATAGCACCGAGCCATGGCAGTTTAACGATCTCTTCGCATGGGTCACCAGAATCACCACGCGTCATGACGAATCTGGAGACCAATGTCAGGGGGCATGTTGAACACGTCACCCACGCCCTGCATCACCCGGATTACCTTTAAGCCAACCTTTCAGTGGAAAGTGTCGACCACAAGGCTTCCCCACATTAATCCTGATGCAACACAGGAAACGTCCCATGTTGCTGAAATAACAGTATATGCCGATTCCTTATTAGTTGACTGACGGAGCCCATTGGAAGTTCCCATTGGAAGTAACCTCGCTACCCTCCTTCAGTTACAGTTAAAGACCTGGATGTTTCGGTTGGCTTTTGGTTAGGCAGTCATTAGATAATCAGTCCCAGATGGTATTATTCTATCCTGTATTTTATTAGGTCCTTACTGTCTATCACTTAACTTATCATTCTATTCTTGTATTGCTGCTCCAGTTTCTCCACCTAAGTAGATGATAGAACTGCGCCTGGTGGTTGACTGATACTATCAACTGTTTTATTCTTGTTTTACATTTTTAAAAGGTAAAGGTAAAGGTTTCCCCCTGATGTTCAGTCCAGTTGTGACCGACTCTGGGGGTTGGTGCTCATCTCCATTTCTAAGCCAAAGAGCTGGCGTTGTCCGTAGACACCTCCAAGGTCATGTGACCGGCATGACTGCATGGAGTGCCGTTACCTTCCCGCTGGAGCAGTACCTATTGATCTACTCACATTTGCATGTTTTCGAACTGCTAGTTTGGCAGGAGCTGGGGCTAACAGCAGGCACTCATTCCATTCCCGGGATTTGAACCTGGGACCTTTTGGTCCGCAAGTTCAGCAGCTCAGCGCTTTAACACAGTGCCACCAGGGGCCCACCAGTAATTTTTACATTACTGATTTTATCTTTTATACTGTGAATTGTATTTATATTGTTGTTTATTTCATTGTTTGGGCCTTTGCCGTCCCGAGTCCCCATGGGGAGATGGTGGCGGGGTATAAATAAAGTGTTATTATTATTATTATTATTATTATTATTATTATTATTATTCCTTTGTGTCATAAGATGGGAGGTGGTGGGCTCCGTGTGTCAACTAGGGCTGAACCGGCATATGCCACTGAAGTAAGAAAGGTTGAAAATCATATCAAGCTGCATCAATTCTACAGTGTAGATGTACCCCTGGAGAAATAAATAGCTGATTGACAATGAAAATGTGAAACTGTTTTTATCATGTCGGAAGTGACTTGAGAACGTATTGCAAGTAGCTTCTGGTGTGAGAGAATTGGCTGCCTACAGAGATATTGTCCAGGGAACACTTGGATGTGTTACTAGCAGGCTTCTCTCATGTTCCCGCAAGCTAGAGCTAGCAGACATGAGCTCACTCTGTCTGGTGGATTTGAACCGGCAACCTTCAGGTCAGCAACCCAACCTTCAGATCCGCAGTTCAGCTGGCACAAGGGTTTAACCCATTGCGTCAACCTGGCTGTGAGACAGAAGGAAAAACTCCCACACAACTACAGTTTTGGTGACAACAGAATTGCATTGATAATAAGATACATTTTGTAAGAAATAGATCAAAAGTGGAAAAATGTAGCATTGGTCTATGGAGTCTATCTTCCTTCCTCACTATCTATGCTGACTAGATATTTTGGCAGTTCAAATCCAATATCATCTGGAGGGCATAGCTGTTCATCTCTGCTATAGAATACAACTTGAATCCAAATGTTGATCCCAGCTAGAATAGATCCATTGAATCAAGGAGACTTGCTTCTTAAATGCTGCTTCATCATTCATGATTTAATGGGTCTACACTATCAATATCAAATCCAATGAAATGGAAAAAGTGACCAAAAGCTTCTGAGGCACGACTTATTGAATTTTACATATTGAAGTGAAATATCAGCTGAAGCTTGAAAGGTCAAAGCCTTTATACTTTAAAATATATTACCAACTATTTCTTCTATTTCTAATTCCAAAAAAGCTAATTTGCATGAAGAAAGTTGATAACCATATTCCAGATTTAAAATGTTAAGACAATACATTAAAAATTAAACATTGAAACCTCTTTGTAAATCGTTGTCATTGTTTATTCATTCAGTCACTTTCGACTCTTCATGGACCAGCCTACACCAGAGATCACTGTAGGCTGTGGCCACTTCCAGCTCCTTCAAGGTCAAGCCAGTCACTTCAAAGATACCATCCATCCATCTTGCCCTTGGTCAGCCCCTCTTCCTTTATTCTTCCATTTTCCCCAGCATCATTATGTTCTCCAAGCTTTCCTGTTTTCTCATGATGTGGCCAAAGTACTTCATCTTTGCCTCTAATATCCTTCCCTCCAGTGAGCAGTCAGGCATTATTTCCTGGAATAATTTCCTTACGGTCCAGCTCTCAAATCCATAGGTTACAACGGGGAATTACAGTGTGACAAAACATTGATAGTCCTAGCTATATTGAATTCTTCTGGTCTTGCAAGCCTTAGAGGAGAACTATATTTTACTACACTTACTATTAGTTTTATAAACATATTTTCTTTAATAGTGCAATTATGCAATGATGAGTCATAACATGGAGTAAGAAAACATATTTTTCTAAGAAAATCCTTCTTGTTTTCCTCAAGTTGGCATGTTACCATATTGAACCAAATCACAGCAATGACAGTAGCAAAAGCAAGATACTTAAACCAATCCTCCTTGTTTTTCGGCAAGAGATTGTAAGACATATTCAGAACTTTCCTATGATCTTAGTTTTCCCATTTATGCTCAACAGTTCAGGAAAACGAATTAAATGTAACTTGATTCAAGTGAGCAAAGTCCTCAATCAGAAGAGTCCTCCATTAATTCAGCAGTGGTCAATACCTTCTTGACCTATCAACAAAGCATTAAATGTAGTCTGGATTCTTAAACACTTCAGGTTTATACTTTAAAAGCAAATAAGCTGATTACATACAAACTGACCTTCAGTGATTTTACCCTTCAGTGAATGCATGCAAGAATTATTTTTATTGATGCATTATTCATGGATTAAAGATAGGCTTATCATCATATTAATGATCAATCAGTATTTTTCTCACACATAATTGGCATATAAAAATGAATGCTGTTTTGTCTGCCTGATTTGGTTCTCTACCAGCTTTGAAAATTTTCTTGGCCATCTCTAAAACATGTTAGCCAATGTCAACATAATGAGAATTGTAAATTAGATCACAATTTAATGAATCCATGTTGCCTCTGTTTCAGATTTTCCATTACCAGAAATACTATCCATCGGAAGTCTGGGAGTTGGATTTAGATCAGGAAGAAATTAGTTTGAGTTCCATGAGTCTTCCAGAATGGCTGGACCAGCTTTTAACCAGAGGTCCTTTGGAGAGATATTATGATCACACTTTGAATTTCTTAGAGCAAAAATAAAATGCAAAAACAATTTGCATGAGTACACCAAGAGAGAGGAAATTGGCACATTCTGAACTAACTGACATTTTTCCATTCAGGTTACAGCGTTCTGGGTTGGGTGCAATTTTCCAGACACCCAGTGTGAAATAAGTAAATGGTTAAATTGACTGTGGCTTCCAAAATGGAGATTGATATTTGCTGTTGAACTAACCCCTCCTTTTAAACAAAATGGCACAAACCCCACTCTTAAATTAATCCCAGCTTAATCTAAAATTGAATGATTCTAATCAGACAGGTGAACTGGAATTGATTTTGATGAAGGCGCAAGCACTGAAATACATCACTGTATTGGTTAGGTAGGCATTGAGAGGTGCTGTGAATCAGAATCAGGAATAATCCATTCAGATTTTTTTGCAACAAGCACTGGCATATAAAGTACACTTCCAGCTTCTTATTCTTTTAACACAACCTACCTTCAGGTGCTGAGGTTACTCATGAAGAATATAATAGCAGGGCTTATCTTTTTTTTTATTCATGCTTACTTCCCTACTTTTCTTGCAGGATTGGGAATCTAAACAGAAAACTGGCTGAAGGAAAGTGAATAAGTTGCCCTTCAACACTCAAGGTTTTCACCTTCCAGTGCTACATTTAACTCTAATTTTAAACTGGTGTTTAAAAGGCAGTAATTCTGTGGTTGTTTAACTGAGATTTGGTCTCTTTGAAGTAAATGGACTGACATTTGAATAGAGATGTATATTGTTCCGTCTCCCAGGGTTTTGATTTTACAAGTTGCCCATAGTTGCAGGAATAGCACCTGTTTGCATTTCTTCCAGGGCTGTTGCAGATTCTGCAGCAACCTGATAGTTCAACTATTAGCAGATTTTATAGCCATTTGTAAAGCCTTGCTGCTATAGGCTTGAAAAGTATCCTTTTGTTCTGGAGACCGCCCCTTTTCCTGGGGAAAGAAGGCTCCATTTTGAGAAGCCCCTTGCCTTCTAGACAGAAGAAAAAAGAACTTAGATGTGCTTGAGTGGCCAAGCCAGGCCAGCTCAGACAAGGCCATCGTAAATACTGACCTGCCTTTAAAACCAGTGCCGAGCATAGATAGGGGAAAAACCTGTTCTTTCTAAAAGCTTAACACTGGGGCAAAGAACATCTCCGGATTTCTTTGCCACTGGAAGAAGTCCTACCAACTTCGCCTCAATAACTAGCTTTGAGCTTAGATAGTTATAGACCTTTTTGATAGCAGCTCAGGGCTAGGGTAAAGAGGATCTCTTCGGCTTTGGTGGAAGTTAACCCAGCAACTAAAGGGGAAAAGCAAGAAAGGAACATCTGCAAGGTTTTATAAGTTGACTGTTTTTATTTGCAACCTTCACTACATGTGCCAAGTCTGCCAAGGACTTTGTGAAAATAAAATGTTGTTTGATTGTTCTACTTGAAGTGCCTTTGGTTACTGGGATTTCCAGAGTTTCTAAGTAAGGCCCCTGCAGTTCACCTGGGCAAAGGAAGAAGCACATCCTAAAGCTTTAAAAGGTGCCTGGGTGTGATGGCATATCTATAGTTGCATCGTCTACCTTTTTAGTAGCTGTTATACTCCAGAAACTTCATTTTTCTTCCTGCCACAAACTATGTTGAATTGTTTGAGACTCTATGAGATAGTCCATGAAAAACTATAGGAAAATGTGCTATAGGATGTCCCATAAAAACAAAGTTTTTGCAGTTTAATAAAAAAAAATCCCTTGTTCTTATGATAGAACCAATGAGAAAATGACATCTGTAACCCAGGAACAAAATTGTGTTACATAGTGTAATACAAAGGAACACCAGCTTGAATCCATGGGCTGTAAAATGTAAAATAGAGATCATTCACAAATGTTACTGAAGTTCAGAGGACCATTTTAAATCCAACAAGATTGTGCAGTAAAGAGTTCAAGTCCACCAATCTAGACTACAATCCCAGGATTCCTTCAGATAGAACGATGACAATTGCAGTGGTACAAAATTAATATAATTGTGTGCGGCAAGTCCCTAATTTCCCTTTCCTCGGCTTCTTCTGCACTGTTCACACTACTGATGTATGAATCAATATAATTCGCCCTACAAATGTTTATGTCAAGTGCTCTTTTCAGTTCCATCACATACTATTACAAAGCACTCTTTCTGGGTGGCTTTTTTCACACTAGCAGATTTGTGGTGGAAAATGATATGCAAAATAACTTGCAGGTTTCCAATACAAAACCACTTACGAGCAACTATGTATGCAGAAGTGTACTTTTTCTCTTGTGTCTTTCATTTGCATCATTTTCATCATCATCCATCACTTTCAAAGGAAATATACCATTTTCCACAGCAATATATGTAAATAGCTCCATAAATCTTGAAGACAGGGAATTTTTCCTGCCCAGTCACAGGTTTCATTAAGACAAGAGAATTTGAATCACAAACCATGGGGAAATGTGTTGGGACTTTTGCTAAGAGCCCAAGTTTACACCAATAGTAGTCAGTCTCAAGTGGCATTCTCCAAAGTTTCATACTTACAGGCCTCCTCAAACTCAGAAATAATGTTCAGAGTGTGATATCTGCAATTGCACTGACCCAAATCCAACAAAATATATCATCTGTAGGGATATTCTAGGTTCTTCAGGTGATTGTATGATATGTTTCTACCAAAATTACCATAGCCATGTTGAGGGATCTAGCAAGTTCATACTGAGAATACCTCATTAGAAATGATCTACATTCTCCAAGGTGATTTCTGGCAGAAGCCACTCATTTCCATAGGCTTCACTATTATCCACAGCATCGTATTCCCATGGAAAGTTCAATTAACCCTTCAGATAAAGGGGTTGTATTTTAATTATATTATTATTGCCGTGCCTCCGTAAGGACTCTCCCCATTTCACCCATATTTAAGTCCTTTTTAGTTAAAGAGGATTAGCATTATGTGTATAGTTTTGTGGGGAGTCAGTCTAGATAACCCGTTTCCCTTTAAGCCAGCCCTCTCCCTGCCCCTTTAAGAATCCTCTCAAGGGCAGAGCCTTGGGCAAAATCCTTCTTGTTTCTTGGAGAATCAACCATTTTACAAGTGGAAGGTGAGAAGAGAGGAAGGCTAGGAAGATCCACAAAATAGCACATCACAAACAGAGTCACGTTGGAGTCAAGTCAGAGTTATTACAAAGTCAAGTCAAATATCAGAATCATTCCAGAGACAGTCAGACACCAACAAGAGGAAGAAAATCAGAGAAGATAAGTAAATTAGAGCCTCTTCCTTAAAGACTATCTATATATCTTCTGAGGACTTTGCCAGTCAGACCTGAGAGGAGAAATGGGTTGAAGCCTTTATCAGTTATTAAATCCTTGTTGACTGTTTGTCTAGGTGTCCTCCATCTGTTCCCTGTGCTACCGGTTCACCTTCCAAGCAGTTAGATTATGTGGAGGCAGAACAATCATGTGGATGCTCAATTTATGACAACTTCAATGGCATCTGTTGGCTTCTATGTCAGTAGGGTGAGGAAATCATTCTGGATTTCAAAGGAGCCATACAAACATCAGAGCTATCCAAAGTACAGAATCTTGGATAGCACTTTTAAAACTCAAACTAAAAGCAGAACCATACTAATATGCTAGATACCAGTCACCAGTGAAGACATTTAAAACAGATTTTATTTCTATATAAGGTAACCTACATCCTGTCGTGATGTCCATATTTGCTTGGATGAACACTGCTAGCTGGTCACTAATAAGACTCCATCAGAAAGCTATGGCTAACAATTGCTAGTACATTTTTGGTACCTGGCAAGTACATACCAATTCAAGTGTTATCAAAACTAGTTTATATTGGTGGATTACATATGTTAGAGAAAAACATATGATCAATGCTCTGCCTAATATGTGCATAATTTGATAGGCATTTATTCCAAAATGATATTTTCTGATCCTCATCTTACGGAGTAATTTGCAGATCAAAACATCATTTCTAGTTTCAAAAAATTCTGCAAGGTGGTCCAAAGGTTGCCTTGACAAAGCTAATATTATTGCTTTTTCAATTGTTGTTTCAGTGTCTACAAGTTAAAGAAAAAAGAGCCTTTTTTTCCAAAGGAAGGCCTTGAAACAATGGAAGTACATTTCACAATTTCACATTGATTTTTAAAGATGTGCAACAGTGTGGAAATGGGATGAGTTTCATTGCAAACTCATTTGAGGAGCCTCCGGTGGCACATTGGGTTAAACCACTGAGCTGCTGAACTTGCTGACCGAAAGGTCGGCGGTTCAAATTCGGGGAGTGGGGTGAGCCCCAGCTTCTGCCAACCTAGAAGTTCGAAAACATGCAGGTATGAGTAGATCAACAGGTACTGCTCCAGCGGGAAGGTAACGGCGCTCCATGCAGTCATGCCTGCCACATGATCTTGGAGATATCTACGGACAACTCTGGCTCTTCGGCTTAGAAATGGAGATGAGCACCAACCCCCAGAGTTGGACACGATTAGACTTAATGTAAGGGGGAATCCTTTACCTTTACCTTTTTCATCGCAATTGCTTGTGAACCAGAATTAGAATGAACCATCTGTCCCTAGAATATATCTCTAGGGAATATATCTGTCCCTAGAATATATGCTTAGTTAGAGGAGGATTGCAGGGCCCATCACACCACTCTGTTATGGCACGATTATTCCACTTTTAACTGCCATGGCAACATTGTATGGAATTGTGGTATTTGTAGTTTGGGAAAGGGTATTTATAATTCTCAGTCAGAGAGCTCTTGAGCCTCACAAAACTGCAAACCCCAGAATCCCACAGGATGTATTATGGCTGTTAGTGGAATAATAGTGCTATAGCAGTGTATTGCAATAGGGATTGTAGTTCACTGAAGGTAGAGCTGGGACATTTAAATAAGAGGTTCTACCATAAATGAAGATGGGTCAAGAGAGAGAAGACACAGGACTGTTCAGTTTTGGTGATTAAATATATGTGGCTTAGCTTCATCTAATCCAGTGGTTCCAACCCTTTGGGCCTCCAGGTATTTTTGACATCAGCTCCCACAGTTCCTAATAGCTGGTAAGCTGGCTGGGATCTCTGGGAGTTGAAGTCCAAAAGACCTGGAGGCCCAAAGGTTGGGAGCCACTGACCTAATCACACCTTTCAGACTATTGACAGGAGAAAGGATCTGTATCACTGAATCACTAGAAGTGCCTTCAAGGACATAGTCATTTTTTCTAGACTTCCTTGCTTCCTTTTCAAGTGCACATTAGGAAGGAATTGTTTCAAGCCTTCCAATATGATTATACAATATGCTGAGATTATGTTGTTGCTTATACATTTCAGTTGTTTCCGACTCTTCATGACCTCATGGACCAGCCCATGCCAGAGCTCCCTGTCAGGCGTCACCACCCCCAGCTCCTTCAAGATCAAGCCAGTCACTTCAAGCCTTATAACCAAGGTGAAAGAAGAAAGTGCAAAAGCTGGGTTGCAGTTAAACATAAAAAAAACAAGATTATGGCAACCAGACTGACTGAAAACTGGCAAATAAAGGGAGAAAACTTGGAGGCAGTCACAGACTTTGAATTTCTAGGCGCAAAGATTACTGCAGACACAGACTGCAGCCAGGAAATCAGAAGGCATTTACTTCTTGGGAGGAGAGCAATGACCAACCTTGATAAAATAGTGAAGAGTAGAGACATCACACTGGCAACAAAGGTCTGCGTAGTTAAAGCAATTGTATTCCCCGTAATAACCTATGGATATGAGAGTTGGACCATAAGGAAACCAGCACAAAGGAACATAGACGCTTTTGAACTGTGGTGTTGGAGGAAAATTCTGAGAGTGCCTTGGACCGCAAGAAGATCCAATCAGTCTATACTCCAGTAAATAATGCCCAACTGCCCACTGGAGGGAAGCATATTAGCAACAATGCTGAAGTACTTTGGCCATATAATGAGAAGACAGGAAAGCTTGGAGAAGTTAATGATGCTGGGGAAAGTGGAAGGAAAAAGGAAGAGGGGTCGACAAAGGGCAAGATCGATGGATGGTATCTTTGAAGTGACTGGCTTGACCTTGAAGGAGCAGGGGTGGCAACGGACTACAGTGATCTCTGGCGTGGGCTGGTCCATGAGGTCACGAAGAGTCGGAAGCAAGTGAACAAATAAAAATAAAAAAATAGGGCAAAAACGTGGAGGCAGTGACAGACTTTGTATTTCTAGGCATGAATATTACTGCAGTTGCAGACTGCAGCCAGGAAATCAGAAGATGTTTACTTCTTGGGAGGAGAGCAATGACCAACCTCGATAAAATAGGCAATGAAGGTCCACATAGTCAAAGCAATGGTAACCTATGGATGCGAGAGCTGGACCCTAAGGAAGGCTGAGCAAAGGAACATGGTGTTGGGGGGAAATTCTGAGAGTGCCTTGGACCACAAGAAGATCCAACCAGTCCATACTCCAGGATATAATGCCCGACTGCTCACTGGAGAGTAGGATTTTAGAAGCAAAGCTGAAGTACTTTGGCCACATAATGAGAAAACAGGAAAGCTTGGAGAAGATAATAATGCTGGGGAAAATGGAAGGAAAAAGGAAGAGGGGCTGACCAAAGGCAAGATGGATGGATGGTATCCTTGAAGTGACTGGCTGGGTAATCCATCCCTTCCATACATGCATCAAGTATGACATCAAAAATATGGGTGAGCCTGCATGATGTAGTGGTTTGAGCACTTGAATCTGAAGTTCAAATCCCCACTTGCTCAGAAAATCCACTGGGAGACCTTGAGCAAGTAACATTATCTTACTCTCAGAGGAAGGCAATGGCAAGCTTCTTTCAAACATATCTTGCCAAGAAACCTTGTGATTGATTCACTTTAGGGGTGCCATAGGTCAGAAGCAACTTGAAGGCACACATCAACACGAACAAATGATTTAATAACAGCTGTAATATATCCCTGGCATCCAAAATCAAGTTTCTGTCCTATGGGGAATTTTTAAAAACCACAAAGGGATATACAAAGACCTCCAGAAATAAACTGAAAAGACCCAGCAGTCATAAAGAGAAGCAGAGAATAAGCTGGGTTTTCCCTCTGAGTGATAAGCCCATTTGGTGTCTATTTAATGCAAAGAATAAAAAGCCTATTGTTTCTAGAACTAAGCAGCCTCCTACACACGCATTGGTTTGGTCTACATAATGCTATAGAAACATGCTGTTAACAGCACCAAATCATACATTGCAAGGACATTAACACAGCATACATAATCACTGTAAGTTGCACAATGTCAGACCCTGGAACAATATAATGCTGTAGGTATATATTTAGCAACTGCATATTCTGGCAATAATAATAATAATTCAGAAGGAAAGTGAACAATGAAGAGAGCCAATTTGGTAGTATATGACAAGGACCTTCATTTCCACAATAGCAACCATTATCAAAACAATGTTTTTGATGGTACTTGGATGCCAACAAACATCAAATATCAACTGTATGTGCCATTTCAGTTATTAAGTATTGCCCTGGGGTTTCCAGTTACAAATGAGGTATCATTATGGCTTCAGTTTGATATATTTAACAATTGAGTCACTATAGCGGAAATCATGCTGAAATGGTGATTCTCAAAGTGTTCTCTATAGAAACTCATCAACCGAGCTGTGCCTTTTTTGACAGAGCTGGGTGAGTTACTTTTTAAAACAGTCAATATAATGACATGCTACAATCATCAATAACTGAGCAGCTGTAAAATAATGTTACACCTTCCTCTCACTGCTCAGTTATGGAAAGCATCAGCATGTCATTATATTCTTTCTTCTTCAGCGTAACTCACCAAGTTCTCCTTTTCAAAAGGCTGCCCAAACAATTACTATTTCTTAAATCTAAGGAAATATTACAAAGGAGGGAGATTGTTCAGCAAATTCCAATACACCTTGTCAAAATGATTGTTTATATATTATAAAGAATAACATCTCTGTCCTGCTCCCACCAAATATGGCAACACAAAACTCTACACTTTCTCCTATTACATGCATTCATAAAGCACAATCTTTATCGACACTTTTGCTAACAAACCTTTTATGTCACAGTCAACACAGTCTATACCGCCATATAATGCAGTTTAAAAATGCATTATATATTTTTTTATGTCAGGAGCAACTTTAGAAACTGCAAGTCACTTCTGGTATAAGAGAATTGGCCATCTGCAAGGATGTTGCCCAGGGGAAACCTGGATGTTTTGATGTATTAACCATCTGTGGAAGGCTTATTTCATGTCCCCTCATGGGGAGCTGGAGCTGACAGAGGGAGCTCATCTGTTCCCTCAGGAAATGTTGGCCCCATTTTAGGAGGCAACCCCTGATAGTGAGACCAGGAAGATGCCTGTTGGCAGAAACCCAGGCAAGTGATTTACCTGAGCTGCCCATTTTGAGTGAGTCCCTGCTATGGTGAGCATTTAGATTAGGCCCAATTGAAATTAGCCAGCAAGCAAGGAGAGAAGGTGATTTTCAGCCAAGGAAGATTTTATTATCTGCAGATAAGATGCTAGCTAGTGATACATTCACAAAGTAGATAGCATACAGAATACAGTTTCATAGCAGTTTTTATACATAGGCTGCAGCCAAGCCTCTAATTATGACCAGTCACAGCTAGTGTCGATAAATGGGGTTCCTTTTACTGAACAGGAAAAATAACAAAGTGATCGAGGGCATCTTTGGCCCTACCCAGGAATGCTATTGTCTTATGAGATGAACATGGCATGGCCCCTTAATAGGGCTAGCCTAGCAGTTCCAGACCCCAGAGAAACAAAACATCATATATTAATACAATAATGCAAAAATGACAGAAGATGGGTTTGGCTGTAGACATGCAGATTTCCTTCCAATGCGAGAGGTCCCGTTCATCAAAGGCGCAGTGTGGTGAAATTGGTTCTTCCCCAGAGGGCAGGGAGAGGTGATCTCCCCCGCCTGAATAGAAATATTGTGTTGCAATGTCCAGGTAAAGTCCAAGAGATGGATGAGGCTGGAAATTGATGAGGAAATTTCCAGCTTGGTTTCTTTTCCCCATGCTATGCAATTGTGTGGGATGCAAGACATCTTTGGGTTCAGGAACAAGGTTTCCTCCAAAGGGAAGGAATGGGGATCTCAGGAGCATAAAACATTAGGTTAACACAACATATAAGCAAAATAGGAACACATAGGGGAAAAAACATGGAGCATTTTTTTCTATACATGAGAGACATAGTTTTACAAAGTACCTTTAACAAGCCAAGCTTCCCAGGAGAAAAAGGGGAAGGAAGGCAGGTAGAGTGGAAGAAAAGGAGGAAAGGGAAAAAAGTGAGAAAGGAAGAAAAAGGGGAAGGGAAGGAAAAGAGGGAGGAAAGCAGAAAGAAAGGAAGGGAAGGAGGAAGAAAGGAGGGGGAAGGAGGAAGGAAAAAAAGAGAAAAAAGGCCCAGGTAAACTAGACATCCCAAGCACCCAGAGCTGGTTTTCTCATGCAACACCTCAGATTCAAACCACCGACTTGTCGGTCAGCAGTCCTGCCAGCACAAGGATTTAACCCATTGCACCACCAGGGATCCAACTACACTATATGATCAGTATAGATGCAAACAATGCAGTCCAATGAGGTTAAACTGCATTATATGGCAGTGTAGATGGGGCCAATGTTTCCTAAATCTTAAATACTCAAAGAAATTCTTTCTGAATTAGAATTGAAGATGGAATTCACTCTTTTAGGTATCAAAGATTTAAGAGTAAATATTACACCCATCTTGGAGACACTTGTCCACAGTGTGAGCCATTAATCCGAATATACTCAGAAGAATACATGCAAACCTACAGTTGAGTAGAATTGTCTAAGGGCAGCTGTAATAGAAGAATGAAGGAAGGATATTCCTAATTTTGGCATTCTGACTTTGGAGGAGGTAAGCACACCCACATATGCAATTTGGTGGCGACACTCCCACTTCAAATATATAGAGATCCCCAAAACATGTCTCTCATTTCAGTCCTGGGTCGCATCAGCCTTCTGTCCTTTATAGATTTTCAGTTGGTGCCAATGTGAGAAAACTGTGCACTCATAATTGCTTTCTAATCTGTGCATGTTGTGTTCCCACAGCAATATGGAAATGTTATCTCAGAATATTCTGGTTATTTAATAGGTCAGTGATAATGTTACCACCCCTAAATTCTAAATGGATGTGTTGGTATCAAATCATATCATGAAATACATGGTTAGTATATAACGTAGAATCTGTGTAATTTTTAATTATGAAAGTGTCTTTCAATTTATATAGGATGTTAATATGACATTTTCATTTTTTACTGAAAATGTTACATCTTTAGCCAGTATGTTGTCATAGTTATGCATGAAATGTATACTTTCCTTTGAAATAAACTGTAAGTAATGACCACTTAATACTATTCTAGCACTGCTAAAGGAGACTCTTGACCAATTTAGTTATATAATACAATCTTTGTTTATTCTTTCATTGTACTCTGGCAGCACACACACATTGCGGTACTCCAACACACCAGACATAGTGCATTTTTTCTTACCTTCACAAAAACACTGCCATTTGAAAAGATGTGTCATTGCTAGGCATATCTGGCTAAGTAGGATTTTTTTTTCTATATGAAATGTTCAAATGTCACATCAACAATAGCAACAATTCCAGCTTTGAATTGCACCAGTAAAATAAATCAATTTCCACATCATTTGTAGCAAAGTGCCCCTTCCCCACGCATCCAAAAATATTGGCTTTAGAAATGAAAAGAACATTTCACTGAAACACAGAAGGTTCCTGTGTGCTGTTGCGCCCTGCTAGAACATAAAAGAAACACAAAAGCCCAAACACTTGTCAATATTTTGAAAGTTTCAAGGTTATGTTTTCTTCCCAAAGTTTGTTTTCCCTTAGATATCTAATGGGAGCACAAGCAGTCAAAGCAGCAGAAGAATATTTTTAGGGGGAGAAAAACAACAACAAATGGAATTGTGGGAAAGTACAGAATAGGAGGGAAATGTCAAGATGCAATGTTTATTCAAACCAGCGCTGACCTTAAATTTAAGGCGACTTCTTGGAGCTTCAAAGAAAAAGATCATCGGAGGAATGCACACCTGCCAATTTTTTTTAATCCAAGAGAAAGATTTTGATTCTGTTCTTGGGCTTTGAAATCTTCCTCTCCGCCCCCAACATCTAAAATGGGATTAGAGTGATGCCAAGAAAACTGTCCTGTAGACTTGATTTTTTTTTCCTGGCCTAACTATAGAGTAAAAGTAGTCTTTTTTTCCATTGTCTACCCACATGTCCATCCAATGCACATAAGGAGATGAAAATTCCAGCCACTAGTTCTTCCCTAAGCCTTTTGAAATTCAGTGAACTGCCCTCTAACTTCCATATATTCAAATCATTAGAAGGACAAACCAGAAAACTGAGTATCAAGCATAGGTTAAGACCTTGAGCTAGACTCTCAAGCTAAAACACTGGGGAAAATATATTTCCCACTCTGGAATGAGTTGTCCAAATTTAATTTATATGTCGGGTCAGAAACAAATTGAGAATGCAGTTAAAATGTATAAAAAACACAAACAAAGTAAAAAAAATTGCATTATACTAAATTTCCTTTACCACAAGCTGATTCCTTCGAATGCCTCTGGTGTTGCTGTAAGAAGGTTCTTCATTGTGGATGTGGCAGGGCTCAGGCTGCATTGAAGTAAGTGGTCTGTGGTTTGCTCTTCTCCACACTCGCATGTCATGGACTCCACTTTGCAGCCCCATTTCGTAAGATTAGCTCTGCATCTCGTGGTACCAGAGCAGAGTCTCTTCAGTGTCTTCCAAGTTGCCCAGTCTTCTGAGTGTCCAGGAGGGGGTTTCTCATCCGGTATCAGCAATTGATTTAGGTTCCGGGTTTTAGCCTGCCACTTTTGGACTCTCGGTTGCTGAGGTGTTCCTGCGAGTATCTCTGTAGATCTTAAGAAGCTGTTTCTTGATTTAAGATGTTGACATGCTGGCTGATATCTGTACAGAGGATGGGACTGAGATGTCCATGGCTTGATCATTTCATTGCTGGCTGCTACTTCCCAACGGATATCAGGTGGTGCAATACTGGCCAAACAGTATAATTTCTCCAGTGGTGTAGGGTGTAGACAACATCCTGTGATAATGAGGCATATCTCATTAAGAGCCACATCCATTGTTTCAACGTGGTGAGATATATTCCACACTGGGCATTCGTATTCAGCAGCAGAGTAGCAAAGGGCAGATGTCTTCACTGTGTCTGGTTGTGATCCCCAGTTGTGCCAGTCAGTTTTTCGTACAATGTTATTTCTAGTACAGTAGAGTCTCGCTTATCCAATGTAAACGGGCTGGCAGAACGTTGGATAAATGAATATGTTGGATAATAAGGAGAGATTAAGGAAAAGCCTATTAAACATTAAACATTATGATTTTACAAATTAAGCACCAAAATATCATGTTATACAACAAATTTGACAGAAAAGGTAGTTCAATACACAGTAATGCTATGTAGTAATTACTGTATTTATGAATTTAGCACCAAAATATCATGATATATTGAAAACATTGACTACAAAAATGCGTTGGATAATCCAGAATGTTGGATAAGCGAGTGTTGAATAAGTGAGACTCTATTGTACCACTTTTTGCATGATAAGCAAGCAGTTGTGTTTCACAAGCAGTGCTTTCCCAGGTATTTTGTTGTTCTGCAATGCTCCAGTTGTCCAACTGAAGTAAGTAAACTCCAGTAGCCTTATATCTTATGCAAGACCTAAGACATCTCTTTTGCTTACCATGTTTCTCCAAAAATAAGACAGTGTCTTATATTAATTTTTGCTCCCAAAGATGTGCTAGGTCTTATTTTCAGGGAATGTCTTATTTTTCCATAAAGAATTCACATTTATTGTTGAACCAAAAAAATAACATTTATTATATACTGTACAGTAGTTGTCATCACAAACCAGCATAACCATACAAACTGTGAATCCTATCAAGAATTTCTTGCTACTACCACTATTTCCATGTACAACAATCTATGGTACGTACATAGATAGAATGCTCTGGTATTCTGTTAGGCAGGCATGCTTCCAAACAAAAGCTTTGCTAGGTCTTATTTTTGGGGAGGCCTTATATTTAGCAATTCAGCAAAACCTCTACTAGGTCTTATTTTCAGGGGATGTCTTATTTTCGGAGAAACAGGGTAATCAGGCTGTGTGGAAATTGGAATTAAGTGCACCATTTTGAAACCTGCATTTAATGCCTTTTTCCATCTCCTTTTTATGTGAAAAAGTTTTTGGTTCACCTATTTCTCTTGCCTCTTCTCTCCCACACATCTCTTGTTTTTGTTTTAATTACATTATTCCAACGCTCATCATTAAACAAAGATTTTCCTCAAGGGGGAAAAACCTGCTCAACAGGCAGGGGGTTTTTTGCTCTTAGCTTTGGGAGTCACAAATTATCTTTATATTTGGGAGCATCTGTTTGTGTCCTTGTTATGATGATTTTCAATTTACATTAATGGGGAAATGGGGAATGAAACAACAAAAGCAGCAAAAACTAAGGCATGTGAAGTGGATATGAATGGATCCCACACCTTCTGTTGCCGAAGGCTTTCATGACCGGGATCACAGGGTTGTTATATGTTTTCCAGGCTGTATGGCCTCAGAGGATGCCTGCCATAGATGTGGGTGAAACGTCAGGAGAGAATACTTCTGGAACAAGGCCATACAGCCTGGAAAACATACAACAAACCGGTGATCCCACACCTTGCAATATTTCATAGATGTGGTTAATCAGTCAGAATGACAAATGGTATTAATAGGGAAGAACACTTAAGCTAGGAGAGGCTGCAGCAGTTTGCTTTTACCTAAGCCTACTCAGAAGAGCAAAATGTGGCCTTTTCCTCCTCTCCTCTCAACTATATTGAGTACAATTAGTTATTGTTCAGCTTCTGCCTTGCAAATGGATTACCCTGCTCAAGAGATCTAGTACTGGCACTCAAATGTCCCAAAACCATCCGGCATCCATGGTAAACACTGTTGTAGCATAGTAGCTGACAATTTAAGTTGTTGCAAGCCAAAAATAACCCATTTCAAGTATCACCTACGTAAGCTATTTATCCAGGCTGTTATTTAATCTCTTACACTCTGATATCTCTAATGTGGGGGATTAAAAATATTGACCCCGCTTACTGTACTAATTACTCAAACAATTGCATTCCAAGCAAAACAAATATGACATAATGAAATCTACTTTGCTCTTAGTGGAGCATGTCCTAAGATAATGAATATCAAGTCAAAATCTCTGATCATTTTTTTGTATTTAAGAATGCACCTCTCTCCTCCAAATTGCCAGCATCCTTGATTTTTAGCCATCGTCACATAAATGCTTTATTAATCCAAGTGCTCATGTGTAAGAACATTCCCAGATGTGCACATTTAAAAGGTCTCCAAGAGCTGCAAGGAGGGAAGGATGAAGAATTGACTAGCAATAAATCAAGGTGGAAAACAGGCTGCCTTGCCTCATTCTCATCCCATGAATTTACATCTTGGTGCCAGCATTCACAGCACTTGAAGGGGAAAAACAACTACTTTTAGCTCTGTTTTGTCTCCTGTCACTTTCCCTTTCCTCTAACTGGAGACTGGGAAAGAGAGCACATGGGTGCTTTTTTAAAAAAAATAATAAGAATAGTTCTCATGTTGGCACACTTCTGATGAGTGAAGGAAAGGTACTTTAACTCCAACATCTTTTTTATAAGGCTCTAGAAGCTAATGATATTGTTATTTGGATATAGGTAAAGGTAAAGGTTTATCCCTGACATCAAGTCCAGTCCTGTCCAACTCTGGGGGTTGGTGCTCATCTCCATTTCTAAGCCAAAGAGCCAGTGTTGTCCGTGGACACCTTTAAGGTCATGTGACTGCCATGACTGCATGAAGCTCCATTACGTTCCTGCCAGAGTAGTACCTATTGATCTACTCACACTTGCATGTTTTCGAACTGCCAGGTTGGCAGAAGCTGGGACTAGCAGCGGGAGCAAACCCTGCTCCCCAGATTCGAACCGCCAACCTTTCGGTCAGTAAGTTCAGCAGCTCAGAGGTTTACATTTGGATATAGTGTTATATAAAGGCATTCGTCACATAAGTCAGTCCTTCTCAAAGTGCTGTTCCATGGATTAGTGCTGGTACATTGCCCATCAGTTGCCAATCCCTGGAGAGTTTCCAGGAAAGAAATAATTAATTGCACCCAATGGGCATAAATATGGTTTGGTATATTGAGGAAAAATACCCAATCACCCACATTGACTAAACTTAAGAATTATTTTTACCCCTTTGTATATGAGTAGACTCCACTGAACATAAAAGTACAGTAGAGTCTCACTTATCCAACATAAACGGGCCGGCAGAATGTTGGATAAGTGAATATGTTGGATAATAAGGAGAGATTAAGAAAAAAACCTATTAAACATCAAAATAGGTTATGATTTTACAAATTAAGCACCAAAACATCATGTTATACAACAAATTTGACAGAAAAATTAGTTCATCACACATTAATGCTATGTAGTAATTACTGTATTTACAAATTTAGCACCAAAATATCATGATATATTGAAAACATTGACTACAAAAATGCGTTGGATAATCCAGAACGTTGGATAAGTGAGTGTTGGATAAGTGAGACTCTACTGTACTTACATCTTTCATCTTACATCTTGCAAGATACTTCATTTCGGCAGAAAAAATGGAATGCAAAGATACAGAATGGGGGACGCCTGGCTAGACAGCAGTACATGTGGAAAAGATCTTGGAGTCCTTGTGGACAACAAGTTAAACATGAGCCAGCAATGTGATGCGGCTGCTAAGAAAGCCAATGGGATTCTGGCCTGCATCAATAGGGGTATAGCGTCTAGATCCAGGGAAGTCCTGCTCCCCCTCTATTCTGCCTTGGTCAGACCACACCTGGAATCACACTGTGTCCAATTCTGGGCACCGCAGTTGAAGGGAGATGTTGACAAGCTGGAAAGCGTCCAGAGGAGGGCGACTAAAATGATCAAAGGTCTGGAGAACACACCCTATGAGGAGAGGCTTAAAGAACTGGGCATGTTTAGCCTGCAGAAGAGAAGGCTGAGAGGAGACATGATAGCCATGTACAAATATGTGAGGGGAAGTCACAGAGAGGAGGGAGCAAGCTTGTTTTCTGCTGCCCTGCAGACTAGGACACGGAACAATGGCTTCAAACTACAGGAAAGGAGATTCCACCTGAACATCAGGAAGAACCTCCTCACTGTGAGGGCTGTTCGGCAGTGGAACTCTCTGCCCCGGACTGTGGTGGAGGCTCCTTCTTTGGAGGCTTTTAAGCAGAGGCTGGATGGCCATCTGTCGGGGGTGCTTTGAATGCGATTTCCTGCTTCTTGGCAGGGGGTTGGACTGGATGGCCCATGAGGTCTCTTCCAACTCTACTATTCTATGATTCTATGATTCTATGATTCATCTGGATCTTCATATGGAGGATTCTGCTGCTGTTCATGTTAAAGGCCAGTCAAGGTTCATGAAGGCCATTTCATTTGTATTGCAGATGAAAATTCTGCTATGTATTATGTTCATATTCAATACAGAAGAAGAGAGATAAAGGCTAGCCTTGCCCCATTTGTTCCCTATTCCATTGATCTCCACAAAAAAGGGGCAACTTTGTGGAAATGAAATTCATCTTTAAAAGCTCTCCTCACAACCCAGAATACTGATATTGTAGACATTAAGTTTTATCTATGAAGAAAATGCACACATTTCCCCAGTCCTAAATTCTTATGCACATCTATTTTGGAGGAATATGAAATAACTATGTTGCAAGTGAGTCTAGAAAAAAAGTAAAATGGAGCAATTTCCCTCAATCAAGTTAATGCAGCTCCAAGCTGAGACCAGATATTTTGTTAGCAAGACAAACCTAAATTAAGGCAAAAAGGAAACTTGATTCAACAGGCAGAAGCCTTTTTAAAAAGTTTTAATTTTCACAATATCTATGGTATAATAAAAAGAAAGAATGCTATCTACATTTTTTCTAGATTTATTTTTTGTTGTTGATTATTCATTCATTCGCTTCCGACTCTTCATGACCTCATGGACCAGCCCACTCCAGAGCTCACTGTCGGCTGTTTCCACCCCCAGCTCCTTCAAGGTAAAGCCAGCCCCTTCAAGGATACCATCCATCCACCTTGCCCTTGGTCAGCCTCTCTTCCTTTTTCCTTCCATTTTCCCCAGCATCGTTATCTTCTCCAATCTTTCCTGTCTTCTCATTATGTGGCCAAAGTACTTCAGCTTTGCCTCTAATATCCTTCCCTCCAGTGAGCAGCCGGGCATTATTTCCTGGAGTATGGATTGGTTGGATCTTCTTGCAGTCCAGGGCACTCTCAGAACTTTCCATCAACACCACAGTTCAAAAGCATCTATCTTCCTTCGTGCTGCTTTCCTTATGGTCCAGCTCTCACATCCATAGGTTACTACAGGGAATAATACCATTGCTTTAACTATGCGGACCTTCGTTGCCAGTATGATGTCTCTACTCTTCACTAGTTTATCAAGGTTGGTCGTTGCTCTCCCCCCAAGAACTAAACGTCTTCTGATTTCCTGGCTGCAGTCTGTGTCTGCCATAATCTTCACACCTAGAAATACAAAGTCCGTCACTGCCTCCAAGTTTTCTCCCTTTGCTTGCCAGTTATCAATCATTCTGGTTGCCATAATCATGGTTTTCTTGATGTTCAACTGCAACCCAGCTTTATTTAAGAAATGCTAAATAGGGTAACAAGACCATGAGGTATGAATGGCTAAACTTTAAAGTTTTTTCATGCTCATATTTAAAACAGTGGTTCCCAACCTGTGGTTCATGGACCACCAGTGGTCCCCAAGAACTAAGATATGGTCTGCAGCCCCACTGTTAGTACACTGTTGAAATGAAAGCAACTGGTCTTGCAAAATTCTTTTTTAGTGCCGAGGCAACAGGGATGTTGGGAAGTCTCCCAAAGGGACTTGGAGCAGCTTACAAAGGCATTCCAGGGTGCACATATAACATACAGTAAGTAAAAAAAAAAAGTACCTAAGTATTAAATAAGTCACATAAAATTATAACAACAGCCCCTGTAAACACATATAACATAAAATCAGAATGATACAATTTAAAAATCAAGGCAGAAAATCTCACAAACTGGATCTCTGGGGCCTCTGGTGGCACAGTGTGTTAAAGCGCTGAGCTGCTGAACTTGCGGACCAAAAGGTCCCAGGTTCAAATCCCGGGAGCGGAATGAACGCCCGCTGTTAGCCCCAGCTCCTGCCAACCTAGAAGTTTGAAAACATGCAAATGTGAGTAGATCAATAGGTACCGCTCCGGCGGGAAGGTAATGGCGCTCCATGCAGTCATGCTGGCCATATGACCTTGGAGGTGTCTATGGACAACTCCGGCTCTTCGGCTTAGAAATGGAGATGAGCACCAAACCCCCAGAGTTGGTCACGACTGGACTTAACATCAGGGGAAGCCTTTACCTTTACCTATTTGAGTCCACACTGCCATATATCCCAGTTCAAAGCAGAAAATGTAGGATATTATTCAGCTGTGTAGAGGGGGCCTTAGAAAGCTCTGTCCATTTGAGGTTTTCCTCGGCATTCTCTCCATAGCCCTTTCCCCTTCCAAAGAGGCAAGTTGTTTTTTTGAAATCACATGGCATCTTGCTTCTCTTCCCTCCAAGGACTGGAGAAAACATCATCTGTGTACAAGAAACAGGAGTAAAAATGCTGTGTTCTCCAGATGTTGAACTGCCACTTCAAGCAGTCCAAACCACAGGTTATGCAGGTTAAGGCTGATGAGAACTAGAGTTCAACAACAGCTAAAGTGCTAGGCAATTCCCAGGCCTGGCATAAAGAGAGGATCTTCACCAAAGTCAACAAATCTTACAAAAGAGAACTTCTGGAATCATCACCAAAGTCGTACAAAAAAGGCAATGTTTGGCTAACAAAGTGTCTACTGCTATCATAGGGAGACCTCTACCTGTGACGGAGCAGCAATTCACAAGGTCCCATTTCCACATTTTTTTACCGTATTATGCAAATGTTTTTTATTCCTCTTTTCTATGCCCAGGGCACAGTACTTGAAAGGAACACTGTTACTCATAACTATTGGGAGGGTTTTAAAAAAAGTAAAAAAAGTCATGTTTTAAAGCAATGTAACAAGTTTCTTCATTAATGGTCTAGATAATATCTAGTTGTTTTAATAGCATTTTGGAGGCATCCCGACCAAACGTTTTCAAGCTCAATACCATTCCCTTATCAATCCTAAGGTTTTCTTTCCCCTCCAAAAATACCAAAAACTAATACAAAGTAAATCCACTCTTTTAAAATGAAGTGCTGGAGAAGACGTGGTGAGGCTGCAAGATCCAAGCAGGGCAGTTGATAGTAGGGTGACTTGGGGCCCCTCCACACAGTTATATAACCTAGAATATCAAGGCAGATAATGAACTATATCTGCTTTGAACTGGGTTATCTGAGTCCAAACTGCCATATAATCCAGTTCTTTGTGGATTTTATACAGCAGTGTGAAAGGTGCCTTAGACTCACCTTAAGTCATAGGCCCCATCATCTAAACTGCCACATAAAATTCATATTATCTGTTTTGAACTGGAATATATTTGTCTACACTGCCATATAATCCAATTCAAAGAAAATAATTTGGATTTTATATGGCAGTGTAGATAGGTCCAAAGTCAACTTGATAGCAGTTAATAACAAAACAGAAATAACTGGTTCAAGTAAAATGTTTCCTTTTTTCATAATTGTAATGCTGAGTAATGGAAGGAAAAACTTTTGAAAAGTAATTTTCCAAACTGAAAGATTTAATCTTGTATTTTTGGAAGTGATACATGCTACAAGTAAGACATTTACATAAGTGACCCCACCCCTCCAAGGCTGGATCATTTGATTTGAACTAGATTATATGGCAGCGTAGACTCATAATATCCAGTTCAAATGAGATTATCTGGATTATCTGCTTTGATAATTTGGATTACAGTGTTCCCTCACTTATCACGGGGGTTACGTTCCAGGACCACCCGCAATAACTGAAAATCCGTAAAGTAGGGATACTATATTTATGGAATACCATATTTTACGACTAATAATACAATATAATGATATTAATTATATATTCAATGTAATATTACTAATAATATTACCATATGATGATATAGTACAATATAGTAGTTTGGTGCTTATATTGTGCTATGCTATTAATATATTGTATGTTCATTTGATTTGTAAGCCGCTCTGAGTCCCCTTCGAGGTGAGAAGAGCGGGATATAAATGTAGTAAATAAATACATATATTTATTCCATGTGTGGAGGAGAGCAAACCACAGACCACTTACTACAATGCAGTCTGTACTTTATTTTAGCAGTTACAATATACAGTACACCGGCAGAGAAGAAGAATGGAAGCTAACCCTAACCCTAACCCTTTTTATTTCCAACCCTTCCTCTCCTCCCCCCCCCCCCTTTATTTTTCCCTTTTCCCCCTGCCAAAACCATTTGCACCCGCAAAAACCCACGAAACAGCAAAAATACCGCGATAAATGTGTACATTAATATTAATTGAAAACCCATGAAACAGCAAGGGAGCAAAAAGTGAACCGCGAAGTAGTGTAGGAATACAGTATATGGCAGTGTAGATCCAACCCAAGTGTTATGAATAACTTTTCAATAACTTTAAAAGCATAGGTTCCTTTTATTTCAGTTTCAGTGTGAGAGGAATATCAGAACTTTTACAGAACAACAAAGAACAAAATTAGACATAGAGACATACAGATTCTATGCAACTACATTGGATTCACAACCACCCTATTACGTTGGCTAACAAACAGACAAAGGGAGTTTACATTTTCACTCTGCAGTCACACACAACATGCATCCATCTTCATGCATACCAAAATTACCATATTCTTTCTCCCTCCTTGGAGAAGCACCTACTTAGGCCAGGCCCTGCTTTCCCCTACAGCCTGCCAACACATAGTTCCAAAATACCAAAATGCCAAAACTTCTCTTTCCCTAAGAACAATGCCAAGGATCAGAGCCCTGTTTTCCATACAGCAGAACTGACTCCCTGCAACACGCATCATGATTCCAAAATGCACTCCTTCCTCTTCCCTTGAGAAAAAAGGAGGCCCAGTGACCAGACTGTAAATCTGTCACTTTCCCATATATCACCTCCACTGAGCATGGCGTGTGAACAGCGTTGCTATCTGTCACACTTTCTGGATCATCATAAGATCACCTACATAGCAATATTTTGCTGATGTTGTCCCAAAGTTGCAAATGAATGATAGACGTCTTCCATCTTGGCTCCATCTCAGTTTCCTGGACCAGATGTTGACTCTTCTTGATCAGCGTTGGCCTTGTGTTGACTTCCTTCTTAACAGATGTAAACATTTCCTTAACTTGATGTAAACATTTATCTTATAATTGTCACAGTTCTTATCACAGTTTACCAGACAGGTCAACTATTTCAGGTCTCATTAGCAGGTTTTAATTACAGTTCAGCAAGCAGGTAGTAAGTCATTGCAGCCCTTAATATTAGAACGGTGTCTTCAAAATTTAGCTCTCATTCATTCATCTTCCATTTAGTTCATTCATACCCACACATAATATATTCACATTTTTGTCACACAAGAAGCAACAGAGATAGAAACACCTAGTTTGGTTACCTCTTTGGCCTCTTCTTCACTGTCCTATATCCCAGATCTAATCTCATTTGAACTGAATTATATGAATCTGCACTGTCAGATAATCTGGGATAAGCAGATAACCTGGAATCAAGTCCTGGGATATAGGGCAGTGCAGATCCAGCCAAGGTCACCTCTTACCTAGTGTTAAGGAGAAATCTGGCTGTTTGAAGTTACTCTTATTTGAACCAACTTTATTGCAACCACAACAGAGAACACTAACCATGACATGACAATAACTTGAGCAAGGAAAATTGCAGGGTGTTCAGAGAACAAGAGCGCCACTGCCAGCTGGTTTGGCAGGCTGCTTGTAAAAATTGCTTTCCCGGGGAGTAATGTTGTTTCTACCTATAATGTAAAACTCTCCATAGTTTATTTCTTCCCTAAGAAAAGAATGGGAAGTGTTAAAACTGAGCTGCAATCAGGTTAACACAGGCCCCCATCTACACTGCCATATAAAATCCAGATTATCTGATTTGAACTGGATTATATGGCAGTGTAGACTCATACACATACTGGTGGCACAGTGCATTAAAGCACTGAGCTGCTGAACTTGCGGACCAAAAGGTGCCAGGTTCAAATCCCGGAAGCGGAATGAGCGCCCGCTGTTAGCCCCAGCTCCTGCCAACCTAGCAGTTCGAAAATATGCAAATGTGAGTAGATCAATAGGTACCACTCCGGTGGGAAGGTAACGACGCGCCATCCAGTCATGCCGGTCACATGACCATGGAGGTGTCTACGGACAACGCCGGCTCTTTGGCTTAGAAATGGAGATGAGCACCAACCCCCAGAGTCGGTCATGACTGGACTTATCGTCAGGGGAAAACCTTTACCTTTACCTTAGACTCATATAATCCAATTTAAAGCAGATAATGTGGATTATCTGCTTCAATAATCTGGATTATATGGCAATGTACAAGAGGCCTCAGAAAGACACCTGGAAATTAAAATCAGTCTGCATACAAACACCTTCTTGAAGATATTCCTCAAACCACCTTTTCTCCCATATTTTAGCCTATATCCAAAACTTTCTAAATTAACATTTTTAAAAAACAGAACAATATAAATTATTTGGAAGAGATTTAAATAGTGCTACCCTACAAGTGACAGTACCAATGGCACCAGTTACAAATCAAACACTTTCGGAATGGATGTCAATAGGTGCCCTCCTCTTCTTCCCTTTCCAATATCTACTTCTGCCTTCAAGCCCTTTGCCCCCAATGTTTCCTGCTAACTAAAGCAACTTGCTTTCACATGCTCCAGGACAAACCTAATAGCTGTTGGAAGCAAAGAGGCATCATCACTTGTATAGAGAAATTGGAGAGAGGAAGCCCTCAATTGCATGCCTGCCCTTTTCAGTTTCACCTCTCTCTACTTTCATCGATCTGTGTATTGAAGCCTTTTCTGCTTTTGCAGAGGTCACTTGCCCCCAAAGACAGCCTTTTATAACCCTTTGTCTAGGAAGAGATCAAACCAGGAGGCTTTTTTCCAGGATGGTTCAAACTTTTACAGCTGACAGAGAGCTTTTACCAAAAAGCTGACTGTTGACTCTTGAACCAAAAAATCTGGGAATTCTTTTTTTAAAGTTTTTTTCCAAATTGTATTACTTGTAATAATAAAATACTGTCTTTTTTTTTTTTTTGCTTTTTAACCTTACCAGATGATTCTGAGCATTGTTATCATATAAGGCATGTGGTGGTATACCAGGTTAAACCACTGAGTTGCTGAATTTGCTGATTGAAAGGTCGGCGGTTCGAATCCGCAAAGCGGGGCAGGCTCCCACTGTTAGCCCTAGCTTGTGCCAACCTAGCAGTTCAAAAGCATGCAAATGTGAGTAGATCAATAAGTACCACTCTGGCAGGAAGGTAACAACGCTCCATGCAGTCATGCCAGCCACATGACCTTGGAGGTGTCTACAGACAACGCCTGCTCCTTGGCTTAGAAATGGAGATGAGCAACAACCCTCAGAGTTGGACACAACTAGACTTAATGTCAGGAGAAAACTTTACATTTACCTCTTGCATGTGCTATGCTGCATTCTGCTTTGAACTAGATCGGTAGTTCCCAACCTTTTTTTGACCAGTGACCACTCTCCAACATTTGTACCAAACGGGTTACGAATCAGTTTTTGGTCAACTTTAGATTCTGTTTGGTTATTGGGGTGCTGATTCAGAAAATTGCATTGGATAGACCACATCAGCTCTAGTTTCTTTTACAGAACATATGCCATCCAGTCACCATCTGCTCGCCCACAGAAAACCATATTTAATAATCTAGAGCTGATATGGTCTATTGAATGCAATTTTCTGAATCAGCACTCCAAATAACCCCAGGAACAGGCCTTTGGGATGTGTTATTATCCATAGTAGTAATGGTGATGCCGCGGACCATATTTTAGTTGTTGTGGACCACTGGTGGTCCACGGACCACAGGTTGGCAACCACTGAACTAGATAGATACCAAATGTTCCTGCAATGCCTTCCAACATTTCAAAGATGAAAACTAGGGCCCCATCTACACTGTTATATAAAATTGAGATTATTCGTTTTGAACTTCATTATATGGCATTATATCCAGTTCAAAGCAGATAATCTGGATTTAGAAACCAGATTATATGACAGTGTAGATCTAGCCTCAGGTAACTGATTGGAAATTACTGTTGCACTTTGCATTCAATTTTCACCAAGAGAAGTAAGCCAAGGGCAAAGGGGGAAAGTGGTAAGAGGAAAGAAAGGGACACTGGGATATTTTAAAAGCAGAAGGAAATAATGGACTGGTTTTTTTGGAACCATCTTTGGGTACATCTGCTCTTCAGTTTGACATCACTTTAACTAACATAGCTCAATGTTATGAAATCACGGGAGTTGTAGTTTTACAAGGGCTTTAGCCTTATCTACCAAAGTGTAATTGGCGCCTCATCAAACGACAACTCCCAGGATTCCATAGTTAAGGGTCGTGGCAGTTAAAGAGGAGTCAAACTAGGTTCGTTTTACAGTGTTTCCTCCAACTAAGCATTTTTTTAAAAAATATTAATTGGCAATTGTATAGTTAATGCCAATCAATGAACATAAATATTTGATAGAATAAAATGGTTCATAACAAAGAAGTACATTTTAATAATGCAGCAGTGAAATACTGTAGGTAAAGCTTTTTTTATTTGGGGAGGGAAAAAGCCAGAGCCATTACTGTTAATGACTCCAGGCTGTGTTACTTGTTTATGCATTTAGGGAAGTTATATCTAAAGAAAAAAAAATCAGAGATGTTTGTTGTCCCATATGGTTACTGCTAAGGCCCATGGCCAGAATCTAACTTGAATTTTAATTTATATGCTCATCTAGTCCACGGTTAAAATGAGAAATTGCTTTTTCTACTCCCATCTCTATGCAAAACCCTGAGCTTATGTGCAAGGATGGAAAAATGTTTTTAATATTCTGAGATATGTGTATGCGAACAGATGTTTGAATTACCATCCCGCAGCAATAATTGCAAGACGGCGATTTGGGAATAGAGCAATATGCACTAAAGGGCATCCATGTTGTCAAGATGTGTTTTTAATGCTAATTGTCTCTTTAGTATTTGGTAATTTGTGAATGAGTAACCATTGTACTCTCTTGATATTAGATAGTAACATGCCCACATTCTTCACATAGTTCTGTACTGCACATTCCAAAAATAAGTGATTCTTTACTTTTTGGTCTAATTATTTAGTTTTTGTACTCCAACTCTGAAAATGAAACCACACAGGTAAACATGTGGGACACCCAAACTCAGAGATGCCTAGCTATGCATATTTTGTAACATTTCATAAATGCCTTGAGGAACATTCACATTTCATTTGTTTTTATGATGAATCCGGATGTCATTGCCAGCCACACCATTGTCTTCTGTGTTATTCTCTCATCTTTTTTCAGGCATGATATATGGTTTGAATGAACTGTATGGAAGGAAGGAATGAGAGCTAATAATTTTGGAGACACCATTCAAAAATATTAAGGCCTGCAATGACTGACTACCTGCTTACTGAATTGTAATGAAAACCTGCTAATGAGAATTGAAATAGTTGACCAGCCTGCTAACTGTGATAAGAACTGTGATAGTGATAAGAGAAATGTTTACATCTGTTTACATCTGTCAACATTTGCTGACTTGATGAACCTTTGGGGCAGAGACAATGATTCTTTCAAGTTAAGGAAATACTTACAACTGTTAAGAAGGAAGTCAACACAAGGCTAACACCAATCAAGAAGAATCAACATCTAGTCCAGGAAACTGAGATGGAGCCAGGATGGAAGACATCTATCATTCATTTACGAGAGTGGTTCACAGCCTGTGGACTGCGGGCCAGCAGTGGGACGTGAGAACGAAAATCTGGTCTGTGAACCTCCTTCTTCTTTATTTATTTATTTTATTTATTTTATTTCCGCTCCTTTGCACAGAGCTGACCACTGCATTAGATAGACCACATCAGCTCTAGATTATTAAATATGGTTTTCTGTGGGCAAGCAGATGGTGAATATTGGATGGAATATGTTTTGTATCAGAGCAGCTGATGTGGTCTATCCAATGCAATTTTGTGAATCAGCACCCTAAATAACCAAACCAAATCTAAAGTTTACAAAAACTGATTTGTAACCCTTTTGGTACTAATGTTGGACAGTGGTCCCTGGTCAAAGTGGCCCCTGTTCAAGTGGGCCCTGGTCAAAAAAAGTTGGGAACCACTGATTTACAACTTTGTGGACAACATCAGCAAAATGTTGCTATAGAAGTGACCTTATGATGAGCCAGAAATTGTGACAGACAGAGATTTTGTTCACCCACTATGCTCTGCTCCATTGGGAAGGAGAGAAATAATGTACCTTTGGGCCTCCTTTTCTCATGGGAAGAGGAAGGAATGCATTTTGGATTCATGATACATGTTGCAGGGAGTCAGTTCTGCTGTACAGAAACAGGAGTCTGATCCTTGGCATTGTTCTTAGGAAAAAAGGATGCATTATGGAGTTTTGAAGTTTTGGCATCATTGAAGTTTTGGAATTATGTGTTGGCAGGCTGCAGGGAAAGCAGGAATCTGCAGGTCGAATATACCCAGAAATAGGTCTAACATTTTAGGCACCAAAATGTGCTTATCAGTGATATGCACAGGATGAAAGTAACTGAAGTTCTTACTACTATTTTGGAAGCATCACGCACAGGGATAGTTTAGTAGATTCATGTGTGGATGACAGTTCATTAGTCTACGGAATGTAAATAACAGTTATCTGAAGCATAGATAGAAATGTCAGGGGTACTTTCTCTGTAATAACAGGGTTTCAGAAATCATAGCTGAGGAACAGGATATCCAAAATGAAGAAAGGGAGAATCCAGCTTCCTAGATGAATGCACTAGCAATTCATGCATGTATAAAGTATTTCCACCAATCAAAATGAATATGCCCTTAGAACCTTATGATCCTTCCTACTTAATCTTGCCATTGGCCTTGAATGTCTGGGTGTGTCTATATGTAGAATTAATGCAGTTTGGGGGCCGGACTTTAGCACACCAGGTTAAACCACCAGTTGCAGTAAATTTTGTCAGTTGAAAGGCTGGGTCAGGGTGAGCTCCTGGCCTTTAGCCCCGCTTTCGCCTACCTAGCAGTTCAAAAGCAAAATGTGCGTAGATAAATAGGTATCACTTAAAAGCAGGGGGTATTTTAAGGCACCCATCAAGGAGAAAGTTTACAAACAAAGTTCTTCGGCAGGGAGATAGAGCGACAGCATCCCCCCTCCCTCCCGTCACCAGAACTGAGCACAAAGCCTCCAAGATGTCGAAGATGGGAAAAGCCAATATATACCTCTATGTATAATTGTCTGTCTTGTCAGTGTATAAACACTGAATGTTTCCCACATATGTATGTTCTGTGATCTGCCCTGAGTCCCCTTCAGGGTGTAAAGAGTGGAATATAAATATTGTAAATAAATAAAACTAATACTTTAACTGACATGACTTAAGTTAAAGAATGCTGGGATTTGCAGATTGGTGAGGCAAAAGATTATAAAACTACATGACTCTATAGTACTAAGCCATAGCCATTAAAGTGGTGTCAAATTGCATTAATTCTACAGTGTAATGCACCCTCTGAGTCCTTTTTCCATTCTCAGATCATGCAGACAATTCCTTTAAAAATTGTAGAGCTCTTTTTTATATATCAGATAATCCAACACATTAAAGCAGAATAAAAAATAATCCATTTAGGAGGTTAAGACTCAGAATTCAAGCAAGTCCATTAGGCTCCTGTTATCAGTTTGACCTCTAAATACTATCATGGTGGGGCAACTGGCAAAATACCAAAAATTTTATATAGTTTGCACATGGTACCATAGGAAAATTAAGCATATTATATGACATTTTCAATGTGCTTTTCAAACTGACCACCAAAATTACATTAAAACAGTTACAATATTTGAAAAGGGGGGTTTTATTCATAGACTTGTACAGTCTTATGAGTAGCTGTAAGACCTTTAGCTTAGATAAATTTACATATATATGTGTGCGTGTTAGTTAGATAGATAGATAGATAGATAGATAGATAGATAGATAGATAGAGATATACATACATACACACACACACATATATATTATTTATATATAAAATCACAAATGTCAGGCATATGAGTAACTTCACTGGTTGGCCAAACATACTAAGAGGCAATGCCAGGTTTGGTTTTTGACAAACAGACATATGAGTGACTGTACTTTCTTTTCATAACATTTTTAATATATGGGCCAGAGACATTCTTTAAAAAAAAGAAAAGAAAAGCTTGGAATCCAGGCCAGCTAATGGTTGAAACAGGCACTGGTGGGCAGCATGCCTAGAATCGAAGTAAAATTTGCCCTACTAAATAATATGGCAGCCTGAACTATCCACATGTAATGTAAGAGGAAATCCTTTTTGTCACTTCATCACATAGCATAGTAGCATGGGGTTTGAGCAGTGGCTCTCAACCTGTGGGTTCCCAAGTGTTTTGACCTACAACTCCCAGAAATCCCAACCAGTTTATCATTCTGGGTGTGCCCTCAGATAAGTATAAACCCCTGAAACTGAAAACTTCTGTCTTCAGGAGTACAAGTATTTTTTTCTGGCATAAATAATGCATGCATTCCTTGGGAGTTGACAGATAACAGCATTGTGAGTTACAATAAAGTTGAGAGCTACAACGTTTCAAAGTCCACATGTCTTCAATTTGGAATTTGGGTGACAAGACATAACAAATCTAAAATGTATGTGGATGCACATTTGGAACCACCTGGGAATTGGTTTTGGAGGTTTTTGAAAATCAATTGTAGCTCATTACAATCAGGGTATTTTAAAAAATGCCAAAAAAAAACTACAGTGGCAATTTTTCCACTGGAGTTAATGCTTCTTATCTATTATTTCGACCTCATCACATGGTCCACTGGAATCATCACACATTGTGGCAAATCCGGCAACCATCATCAGGGATGTTGGGAACCCGTGGCCCCACACCCTGCATTGCCCAGTTCAACAGGAAGCTGATCCCATGGAGAGAAGAGTTAATTACACGACTCCCCCCCCCCCCCATTGCATCCTGAACAATACAGGAAGCCTCCCATGTTGCTGCCACTGCACCATTCTCCAGCTGCACTCTATATGACCCACAGAGCCCTGCCGGAAGTTGCTCTGCAGCGTGAGATGGGAATCAGAAGGATCCGTGGAACACCTAGGGCTCAACCGGCGTATGCCACTGGAAATAGCCCTGTATGATGAGATCATTAATGTATATACCCAGCATTCTGGGTATCTATTGTGCTGTTGCCCCCTGCTTTCATCCCTTCTTTCTTTTTCTTTCCTTCACTTTTCTCATACTTTTTCTCCTTTTTCTCCCTTTTCTTCCTTCATTACTTCCCTCCTTTTTAGCTCCCTCTCTCCCTTCCTTCTTTTTCCTTTCCTTTCTTTTCCTTCTTTTTAGCTTTCGTTCTTTCTCCCTCCCTCCCTCCCTTTCTCTCATACACATATCACCTTTCTTTCCCTGTGACATCACAGAGAGCTAGTTCATCTGGTAGCAGCTGGTCCTCCACCTCACAACAAATCCAGTGACATCACAGAGGGCCATTTCACCTAGCAACAGCTTTTGAGGAACTTTTTATCTTTTACACACACACACACACACATATGTAAAAGTCTAAGGCCAAAGTTTGCTCATGTTTTCTCTATCATCTGTCGGTCTATCTATTTATCTTTTACACACACACACACATGTAAAAGTCTATAGATAGACCGACAGATGATAGAGAAAACATGAGCAAACTTTGGCCTGGGCGGCTGGTGTTTACCTCAGGCTTTCCTAATGGCGGCCTGCCATATCCTTATGTCAAAATGATGGGGTAGAAAGGCATGTAGCAGCTGAGAGCCTTCTAGAGCACTCTCAGCCACTATGTGTCTCGACCTCCTCCTGGCATAAGGACGGTGCGAGCAGCCCCATCCTTATTCCAGGAGGACTGCTCGAAGAAAGCAAGTGGTGTCTGGGAACCCTGTGAAGTACTATCAACTTCCACCTGTTATATTCCAGCCAGTCATGGCTTCAGAGCCTGATCGGGAGCTGAACTCTGACACAGATGAGACTTATTATGACTTTTCACCCAGTTCTGAGAACCCATTGCAGCTCCAGGTGCCTGGAGAAATCAGCCAGGAAGGGCTGTTAATTGGAAGGGAGTCTCCTACTCTTCCTCCCTTGTCTGTGCCAGATGTTCTCAGCTCGCCTGAGAATGTGGATTTTAATCGAAGAGAATTTCTGAATCGTGAGAGAAGCGCAAAACAAGGCCTTCATAGAAGTCAACGTCTGATGTCCCGAGGGGATAATGGTTAGAGTTCCCATGGGAAGTTTTTGGGAGAATTGCTCTCCCTATTTTGGATTTAGTTTAGGATCCATAAAAGTGTTTTGCTCAGTGGCTTCTTTGCGGTGTCAACGTAGCTCTTCCTTGAGAGTGGTTCTCTGTCTCCAGCTCCTGTTTGTTTCCAAGCCAAGTTTATCCAGTTTCCAGTCAGGCAGTGCCGTGCCACAAGTCCCAAGTAGACCTTGACTTTACTCCAGTTGTTTCCTTGTTCCTGATTCAAGTTTGCCTCAGCTTTGACAACCTTGCTGCCTTGATTGCTACGAAGTATTTCCAGTGGATTGAACTCTGTTTCTGCCAGCCTTGTTTCTTTGTTTCAATTCATGGACCCTTTGATTTCTTTGGAGAGCTATCGAGTTCTCATTGTGGATTATAATATTGGACCTTTTCTTTACCCATTTGGAACTACCATTGACTTCCTAAAAAGAACTATTCCTTACTCAAACTCTATACCTATTTTCATCTGGATTTATAATTGCTTAAATAAAGATATATGTTACATTGACTCCTGTCTGGTTTTCGAGTGCTCACGCTGCCTTGGAGTGCAACACTACCTGTCTTGCCCTCCTTCCTACATAATGCCAAGAGAACAGCCCAAGGATCAGGGGAGGAGGATGGACAGGGGGATTGGGGAAAGGATTGGGGTAGTTTCCACATGTCTGACTTTCCTCCCAGCATAAGGAGAGGGTAAGCAACCCCATCCTTATGCTGGGAGGATAACCTGCTTATGACCCAAACCCTGCCCCACCCCCTCTTACCCCGCCCACTCCCAGTCCCTCCCCCACCCAGTGTGTGCTCCCCTCCCTCCTGGCCAAGTGATCCTGGCCCACAATGCAGCCTCAAGACAAAAAAGTTTGCCCATGCCTGTGATAGAGCAACAAATCATTTATGGATATATATTAATTCATTAAATAACAAGACAATCTAGTCTTTGCAGTAATATAAATCCCAGCTCACTGACAGAGTAGTGCATGGAGCATTTTTACCACCTCTTCAAATTTGTGCTCCCAGATGTGCTTTCCAAAACCAGGGTTTTCCGAAGACTGCCTGATAAATACTTCTCAAATGCAGTTTAAAACTATTCAATTTTATACTACAATTAAAAGAGTAGAGTCTTTAACTGAAATGCCAAGCAGGTCTCCAGGCAGGTTGTTTTGCACTGACTGCAAAAAACAAACATGGGATTCAACACAGGCTTAAGGCACAAAAACAAGAGTATTTCAGGGGCTTTTCTAAGACTGTAGCAATATATTTATTATGTGTAGATAAAAAAGCTGAAGATTTTACTCTAAAAAAAGAAGCTATTTTAATATAGCTGGGCAGTTTGTTTTGAAACCAAGTACTAATTTGTGTGTACATGCTGTTCCTTTAGTTAAAGCCAAAACTATCTTGTTTTCCAACTGTGAATTATCAATTTTCTAACTAAACAATTTTTTCCCGATTGGATATTTTGAAATCGAATCGAATTCCAAGTAAATCTGCATATAGAACGGATGCCATCTTGTTCCCAAGGACACCATGAATAGGGGACGGGGACAAGTCACATAAGTCAATGAGAAACAACCTTAACATTTGTCCAGAGTGTTACAGAAAGAGAATATAGTTTCAGGGAGGTCTTCAATGGATGGACATATTTTACTAGAAGTGTATGTGGGCTTGAAACCTAGAATTTGTCCCAGAGCTTACGTTTTACGGTTAGGAGGTCAACTTTAAACCATACAGGGAGTGCATCATACTCTCTAAATACTGTATGTACCAGGCAGGAGCAAATCCAGGCCCGTGGGCTGCCACCTTTGGTCTTCCCTCCAGCCCTTGTCTGCCTTGGCTCTTGCAGACAAGTGGCTGTGGAGAGCTCTCCAGAGAGCTCTCAGAAGCGGCCTGTCTCTTCCTCCTCTCAGTCTGGGGACATGGCAGGCAACCACATCCTTGGGCTGAAAGGAGGATCTTCCCTCCAAGTGCCAACCTCTCCCATGCCAACTGCCCCCCTTGCACCAACCATACCCCCATCATTCACCAACCACCCTCGGCTTCGCCCCTGCCCCCCTCTGTTGCACCCCAAGGCAGTGTGAGCACTCGAAAACCAGACAAGAGCCAATATAACATACTTAATATCTTTATTAAAGCAATTATATATCCAAAGGAAATTTGATATAGAGTCCGAGTAAGGAATAGTTCTTTTTAGAAAGTCAATGGTAGTTCCAAATGGGTAAAGGAAAAGGTTCGATATTATAATCCACAATGAGAACTCGATAGCTCTCTCTAAGGAAGATAGATTGTCCAAAGATTGAGTCAGTATAACAGAGTTGCAATAAACAAAGTTCAGGTCCACTAGAAATACTTCATAGTAATCCAAGGTAGCAAGGTAACAAGGCTGAGACGAATCTTGAATCAGGAACAAGGAAACAACTGGATTGAAGTCCAGGTCTACTCGAGAGTCATGGCACGGCAACGGCCTGACTGGAACTGGAAACTTGGCACGGAAACAAACAGGAGCTGGAGACAGGAATCCTTTCTCAAGGAAAAGCAAAGTTGACACTGCAAGAAAACTACTGGGTGAAACTGTCCACAATTAGGGAGTATGAACTCTCAGAACTTTCTCATGGGAACACTAACCATTATCCCATCTGTTCGCTAATCTCTGGCTCCGGCGGACACCCTGTTTTGCACTTTGCTCTCTGGTCACAAAATCTCTACGATTAAAACTCACATTCTCAGGCATCTCAACAACATCTGGCTCTATCAGTGAAGAAGGAGTAGAAGAAGCCTCCCCAATTAATGAGTCTCTAAAGTCAATCTCTCCGGGCACCTGCAGCTGCATAGGCCCCTCCGTAGAGGGGGAAATGTTAGTACAGTCCTCAAAATCATCTGTGTCAGAGTTCATGTCCTGAATCACTGCAGGTCCTGGTGCCATGGCTGGCTGGGATCTAACACCCTCCCTCCAAGCCTGGCCTGGCCCACAATGTGGCCCCCACCCAAAAAAGTTTGTCCATGCCTGGTATATACCCATAGATAGATAGATAGATAGATAGATAGATAGATAGATAGATAGATAGATAGATAGATAGATAGATAGATAGATATTTAGTAAATAAACACCCCCAAAATGAGTTGACTTATCCATAAGTCAATGTAAGTTCTCTACCCTAAATCTTATTAAAGAGGGAGTAACCCCTTTCTCTTGAGTGGAGTGATGAAATGAGAGTCTGTTTTGAGAGAACTTTAAAAATCAGTGACCATCTTTGACGGAAGTGCCAAAAGGTTGCTGCTACAGCTGCCATTTTCCACCCAGGCCAAAAGCACATGATTCCTTTTTTGATAAGTTAATACTTCTCTGAGTCAAGTAGCAGAAGGTAGGAAAATGGCAGCAATGGCCAGGAGTAGCCGACCCCATAAAGCAGCATAGGCTTTCCCCCCTTTCTTCCGAATCACTCTCATCTATGCATAATATCAAAACCCATTATTTTGGCCTCAAAACCTGCCCTTGACTTATACACATAGTTGGCTTATACATGAATATATATGGCAACATAAAGATAGAATAGGAAGCTCACACATATTATAACTGTATGCCAGTTAAGTTTAAAATTAGGATTTCAAGATTTTGAGAAGTCGAATCACCATTTTTAAACACTGCTTTAAGTTGATCTTCCACCAGCAAGAGGGAAGTCATGTCACGTTTTCAAACAAGCTAGGAAATGAAATTAATCCCCAGGCAAAATTAAAAAATGTGGGGACCAAGTGGAGAAATAAATACTGCTGAATGATGAAGAATTTTCAGCATTGGAATCCAGTACATTTTTGAGCAGGTTAAAACACTGGCACTGCCAAAATGGAAGCTTGTTTAAGAATCAGTGAAGCCGGTGCTGCTTGGTGGAAATTAATCTCCCAAAGGATAGCTGACTGACCTGGCAGGCTGGGCAACTTTTTCCAGACAGACCAGACACTTATTATTTGCCCAAGAGAGAGCAAAGAGGCGGCTCTGCATTTCTCGAAGCCTCATTTTTTCATAAGGAATGCCCTTGTAGAATGAATATCTCTGTGTGGAGCAGCAATGAGATCTATACGCTCCTTAAATAACACTATGTAACATGATTTTTTTTTCTGTGTTAAAAATTTTATTTCCTAATTGGGTCTATCATATAAACATGGAAAAAGTTTATTAAACTGCAAAAACTTTTTTTTGTGGGACATCCAGCAGCACATTTTGCTATAGTTTTTCAATGAACATCTCACTGAGTCTCAATCAATTCAACATAGTTTGTGGCAGCCAGAAAGCCGAAGTTTCTGGAGTATAACAACTAGTTTCAAAATAAGCACCGCACAATTAAACAGGAACTAACACTTTCAAACCAAGAACAAAAAAAATTCTAATGTCGTTACATAATGTAATAATTTTTTAAGTTCCTGCATGTGGTCATTTTTGTGAGGAAGGAAATGCTTTTCAAACAACTGTGTTAACAAACTGGGAAAGAATGGCAGGATTAATACTGATCCAAAATCCAAAGCCAGGCTAGGCTGATCTTTCAAAAAAAAATTCTGCGTCTAATTTATTTAAAACATTATTGCTCAGAGCGCTTATGTTGACCAACCCAGGATTAGGTAAAGGTAAAGGTTTTCCCCTGACATGAAGTCTAGTCGTGTCCGACTCTAGGGGTTGGTGATCATCTCCATTTCTAAGCCAAAGAGTCAGTGTTGTCCATAGACACCTCCAAGGTCATGTGGCCAACATGACTACATGGAACACCGTTACCTTCCAGCCAAAGCAGTACCTATTGATCTACTCACATTTGCATGTTTTCGAACTGGTAGACTGACAGAAGCTGGGACTAACAGCAGGAGCTAACCCAGGATTAGCCCTAGGTAAAATCTGGCATTGTGATGATTGCCAAGAAGCATGGAAAAATGCAGCATGAATATGTATACCACAAGCAATTCCAGTATTGCAAACCTCTGAAATGGCCTTCTTTTCCATTCATCTCCAGTCTCAGGCATTAGATTTGACAAGGTTGCACTCTAAACAATTGTATGTGACAAATGTGTGACACAGAGTAGACATATAATGAGGTGCTTTTGGTGGATGTCTCACCGCCATAGTCACTGCTCCCATTCCCTGGAAAATCACCCAATTCTGATACCAATTCTTTCACTAAAGAAGTAACACAAGGCCCATTCTTCACCACTAGAGAAATATTTCATATTTCATTTTGGATTTTCATTTCTCCTTTTGTTTATGGCTCTGCTTTCTCACAGTGTCATAAATCAGAAGTGCTAGGCACAGAACAGAGGCTTGTTTTGTTTTAAAACACCATCTTTCCCTAAAAATGAGATTTAAAACTAAAAAAAGAAGAGAATCCAACAAAAAATAAATTATTCCTTGTGCGTAAAAGAGAAAAGAATACTTCAGCTGTGTAATGTACAGGACAAGCAATCAGCTATAATTCCCAGTGAGTCATGGCCATAAATTGTTAAGCAGGGTGATCATAGAGGAAAAGTCAATTCCGCAGGCAGCCTGTCTAATAACATTATTTCAGTTAATCTACATACAGAGTCATACAAAATTATGCTTTTAGTGTCATTTGTGCCTTCGCTTCATCCATTAAAGGAAGACATCAACTGCTGTCTTCATGGATCTGATGATCTCAGTGATGCAAATATAATCACTTAATATTGACTTGCTGCACTGGATTGCTTGGCTCGAATGGCATTAATCTTGTTTTCATTTCTGTGCTCATGAAGGTTAACTTCAGAGTGCAGAGAGCATAAGCCTTTATTTTGCAGATAGATTCTACAGCATGCAAATATAGAGGGTCTTACATAATGATGGAAATGTACTCCAGCTTTGTTGGATTGTTAGGAGGGAGCTTTTTCTTTCGCAGACAATAGAATGTGTACCAATTAAGGTAATTCATACTACAATTCTTCACATTTTTGTGTGTTTGCCAGATATTATTGATTTGGTGATGTAGGAACACATATCTGTTAGCATTCTCAGGGAGATTATCTGTTTCTTTCAAGCAATTGTGACAATATCTTGGTTATAGCAGGAAAACTACAACATGAACACCTTTGTTGTACAAGCACATCCTATTTACACTGGTGGTGAAATCTGTACCTTCCAAATGTGGCTGGAACTCCACCCATGGTCTAGATCAGAGGTTCCCAACCCTTTTTTGACCAAGGACTACTTACTTGACCAGGGACCTCTCTCCAACATTAGTACCAAAAGGGTTACGAATCAGGTTTTGGTCAACTTTAAATTCAGTTTAGATATTTGGGATGCTGATTCAGAAAATTGCATTAGATAGACCACATCAACTCTAGTTTCTGATACAGAACATATGCCATCCAGTAGTCGCCATCTGCTCACCCACAGAAAACCATATTTAATAATCTAGAGCTGATGTGTTTATCAATGCAATTTTCTGAATCAGCACCCCAAATAACTCTCAGAACAGGCCTAAAAATGAAGACATCAAGAAAAAAATTGGTGCCAGTAGTAACGGTGAGGCCATAGTAGTAACTATGGCCATGGACCATATTTTAGTTCTTGCAGACCACTGGTGGTCCACAGACCACAGGTTGGGAACCACTGATATAGACAGTGATCATGGGTAAAGGGAATTAGTTCAGAAACATCTGGATGCTAATATATTTTTCACTCCAAATCATCATCTGCTGGGAACACAACTGTGTCCTCTCTATAAAATGGTCTTTTTAAAAGTCAAACTTGATGTAACATGTAGAGGACATCTGGCTGAGGAAGTCTGGTTTAGTAGCTGTGTTATAGAAGCTTACTTATAATGATACCAACCCCAAGCATATGTTCAGTACTTTACTTCTTTTGTGTAAAGTAAATCTATCCTCATCTCAGAACAATAACAGGAGAAGAAGACACTGCAGTCATTCCATTGGCCAGGTGTAGACCTTCTTATATGATGATCACACCCTTGGAGTGCCATTAAAGTTGTATAAAATAACCTCATACAGGTTGAGCCACCCTTATCCCAAAATCCGATATTCTAAAACCCAAAAATGTTCACATGGGTGGCTGAGAATACGGAGAATACTGACGCCTTTGCTTTCTGATGGTTCAACATACTTTGTTTCATACACATTATTGCTATCAAAACTTTTTATTTTTTTAACTATCATATTGCAAAAATTACATTTTTAATCAAGATTGAATACAAAATTTTGATATGATGACTTCCTCTCCCTCCCCCCTCCAAAAATCTACACATATAAGTATATATAAAACACACATACTTCAGAACAATGCCTACAAGAATTGTTCCTTATTACACTATTTCCCCCCCCTTCACCCCTTCCAATACAGTGACTTCCCATGCTTTGGTTTGAAGTCATTCATACTCAACCTTACCCTTCCTTCCCAGTAAATCATTCACTCATTCTTCCCTCTAGCACAAGATTCATCCTCTAAAAGTTACAAGCCAAAATCCTAACAAAGCCCAAATTATGGAGCCTATTCTAAAATGCTTTCCCTTTTCCCCACAAAGTTTGAAGATACTGTATATACTCGAGTAAAAGCCTAGTTTTTCAGCCCTTTTTTTAAGACTGAAAAAGCCCCCCTCGGCTTATACTCAGGTGAGACTCCTGGTTGGTTTGTATTTGGGTCAGCTTATACTCGAGAATATATGGTACATTTATTATTTTTCTCTATTATTGTTGCTACTATTACATTTATTTTACTCTATTTTTTATTATTATTAATACATTTATTATTTCACTCTGATCTTATTATTATTATATTTATTATTTTACTCTATTTATTATTACATGTATTATTTTCCTATATTTATTATTATTATTATTATTATTATTATTATTATTACATGTATTATTTTACTCTATTATTATTGAAAGGATACATTAGCACATTTACATTGAAGAAGATGAGAATAATGATTTAATCAGAGTTGGACAGTCTTATCTTAAATTTGAGCTTTATGTAAATATTCAAAGACATTTAACCTACTGATGCCCCAATTAATGTAATTTTATTGGTATCTATTTTTATTTCTGAAATTTACCACTCTCGGTTTATACTTGAGTCAATGTTTTCCCAGTTTTCTGTGGTAAAGTTAGGTGCCTCGGCTTATATTCAGGTCAGCTTATACTCGAGTATGTACGGTAGTTCCAAAGATCTTCTCTATTTTCTCCCTATTCGCCATAGCCAATTTATCCACAAACTTTCACTATCCATTTTCTTTTTTTACTTTTCTTTTCTTTTTCTCTTTCACCTCTAGCCCTGTCCCTTTGCCTTCTTCTCCTCTTTTCTCTAATGCTTATTTATTTATTATTTATTTGCGAAATTTCTACCCCTCCTTTCTCAACCTCGGAGGAGACTCAAGGTGACTTTACACATAGGCAACTATTTGATTCTTTAAAACAATGTACCATTAAAATAAGCATTTTAAAATAGAATTATAAGATACATTAAAACTTTTAAAACTTTTACAACAATACCTTCACTATTAACCATGCTATCAACAATTGTAATCTGGGCCATGCCAATAGTCATTGCACATAGTTCCATATCTATCTATTGAAGAAATTCTCCTAAGACTTGATCACAAAGCCATGTTTTCACTCTCTTGTGGAAGGTCAGGAGGGAGAGAATTGATCTAATATCCCTAGAGAGGGAATTCCACATCCAAGGGGCCACCACTGAGAAGGCCTTGTCTCTCATTCCCACTAGTTGCACCTGCGAAAGAGGCGGCACCAAGAGCAGGGCCTCTCCAGAGGATCAAACTCCGAGATGGTTCATAGGGGGAGATCCATTCATACAGGTAAGCTGGGCCAGAACCATTTCGGGTTTTATAGACTAAAACCAGCACTTTGAATTGTGTTCGGTAGCAGACTGGCAGTCAGTAGAGCTGGCATTACAGGGGAATTGTATGCTCCCTGTATGCCGTTCCAGTGAATAATCTGGCTGCTGCACATTGGACCATTTGGAGCTTCAGAACAGTCTTCAAAGGCAACCCCATGTAGAGCGCATTGCAGTAGTCTATTTTGGATGTAACCAGAGTATGGACTACCATGGCCAAGTCTGGCTTCCCAATGTATGGCCTCAAATGGCGCACAAGTTTTAATGTTGCATCCACCTTTCTTCTTGCATCTAGTGATTGTTTTTAGTTCAAATCTATTTCTTCTGCACAACTCCAGACCTCACAACCTCTGAAAATGCCTGCCATAAAAAAGCAAAGGAATTCTGGTCGATGATTCATGAAAGCACTCAGGCAATATTAGAAACCAAATTCACTAGACTACCAGAATTGTACTTATTAGGAATTTCCAAAATGCAGGCAGGATCAAATGAGGAGAAAATGGTGACTTATCTAACGACTGCGGCAAGGATCGTTTATTCTAGATATTGGAGACAAAAAGAAATACCCTCAAAGACAGAATGGCTAACTAAAATATCAGAAATTAAAAATATGGATAGATCAACATTTTTATTAGCTAAATACCAGGGAAAACAAAGAAAAGAAACCAATTGGCAACAGGTAAATATATATATATATATATATATATATATATATATATATATATATATAAATAGCTAAGAGATTGGAAATACAAATATATATCATTAAAGAGTAGTAATATAGTAACTTTATTTATATTAATTTATATTAGTAATATAAAGGACAAAAGGCAACCCTCACCAATCTGGAGAAGAAAACAGAACGAAAGAACCCGAAGAATCAAATGAAGACTAAAGGGGAGAAACACGGGAAACTGGAATACACCCCTCGGACAGGACTCGGAAGTCATTTTTATATCCCCCCCCAACCCTTCCCCCCCCCTTTTTTTTCTCCCTATACCTTTCACTTCCCAATACCCCCCATCACTCATACCCGTTGACACTTTTCTTTCCCCTCTCCTTTTCCTTTTACCATAATTTGTACTAAAAATCTTAATAAAGATTATATTTAAATGAAAATGCCTGCCATAGATGTGGATGAAACATCAGGGGAGAATGCTTCTGGGACATGGCCATACAGCCCAGAAAACTCACAGCAACCCTCCCTAGTCTTCATTACTGAGTCTGGTACATGTTGTCTCTATGTAAAGTGTAAAGATATATATCCATACACTTGATCCAAAAACTCCTCCAGGTCTGCCTCCCCTCCTCCCATGAAACTCACCAAAGTGTTTATCTCCTATTTATATATGTTTTCATTTGTTACTTCCTTTAGGCCACCAAATCCCAAATCTAGCTTTCCTCTTCTTGTTTCCACTGGTGTATTTAAGTCCATTGGATGTTCTGTTCTCCAAAATGTTCTTCCAACATTACTGTTCTTCCCACCGGCTCTTGTACTTGATGCACCATTGTCTTCATGTCAGTTCTCATCTGTGTAAATGATTGTTCCACTTCTTTCAGTTCAACTATCTTTTTTTCCCTTAGTTCCTACAAATGTTTGAATGAACAAATCTCTGATTGCATGGATCTCTGCCAGAATCTTCTGATTTAAATCTCCCATTTTAGCCAGTATTTCAGCTGATGTTTTTCATTTTTCTTATTTGAATATATAATGTCTATGTCCAGCAATTACTTAGTCTTTCAAGATGGCACATCTGCTTGGTTGTAATCTTTTTCTATTACAGTTGTCTTTCCATCCTAATGGTTCTTGTGTATCTCTTGTATCTTCTATGTAGTGTTTATTTCAATTATTTCAGTTTGTATAGGTAGAGTATGAATGTATTTGAAGGTTTTAAATATTAAACGGATTGTTCTCACTGTGTCTCAATTCAGGTGTGACCTTGATTTGAAGGTACTCACAACAATGCTGGGTTTTTTCAGCTAGCTCTTGTTTATTTTCCAAGTAAAAACTTGTTTATATACTTAATATATTTCCAAAATCCACACTTTATTTGATGTTATGAAGTAGATTTTTCTCTTTCTCTTGGCTCCATATAATATAATGTTCATCTCAATATACAATGGTAGTCCAAATTAACTAATTGTGTAACAGGAATATTTCTTCATTGTTTATCTCCTCTTAGTTGTAATATTGCTTACCAAGAGAAAGAAAAACACACTGAAAGTTTAACTATCCAATACCTCTTGGATAGAGCTATATTTTCAAAACCAACTTAAAACATTTAAAGTAGATAAGGAAATATGTTCCTTTTTCTGTTCTGGATCAGTTAAACATATATTCCTGTTGTGGTTATATTGCCAGTAGAGTTAGCATTTGAAGGAAAGTTAACTGTAATTAAATATCCTACCTCAAAGGACTTTCTTGCGCTGTTTCTTGTCTGTTCAGTTTCTTTGCTGGAAATTCAGCTTTGATTGAAGCTTTGTTCCCAAAGCAATAGCCTTGTTGCAATTTAAACCAGTGTGGCTAGTTGAGTTTCCAGGGTCCCCCTCTGACTGAATTGTGTTCAACACAACGGAGTACATTAAAGTACACTAAAGTCACGCTGGTGCACTACAACTCTCATTTACTAAAGAAGGATATTCCGCTGTTTAGCAGTTATTGCTTTACAGCGATCACTGTTTTGTTTCCTCTCTTCAAAGAGCTGTGAGGACAGGACCTCACTCCTCTGCAGCCAAATTAGTCCCATACACAAAAATATTTAAAATATTGTATAGAATCCCTTCAGCTTATTTATTTATTCATTTATTTATTTACAGTATTTATATTCCACCCTTCTCACCCCGAAGGGGACTCATGGCAGATCACAATGTACATATACATGGCAAACATTCAATGCGACATACGACATACAAGGGCTATCCAGAAAGTAGATTACATTTTGGAATGAAAAATGAACAAAGTATAGGAGAAAACATTTACCACATGCAGTTGAAAGCCAGACCCAAATACCACTTCTCAACATAGTCCCCACTGAAATCTAGGCACTTCTCATAATGATAAAAGAGTTTGGAAAGTCCTTCCCCACCAAACTTTGCCGCTTGGCTTGCATCCTCAACCAGGCGGGCATCCCTTTCCGCAGCTGCACATGTGCATACGCTCAACTTTCCCCCATGCTCGTCCTGGATCACAGTTCTGTTTTGCAAATGCTTGCAAGGAAGGTTATGGTGACCGTTTTTTGGGACAGGAAAGGTGTGCTTCTTGCAAAACCTTAGAAGAGCGATCCAGGATATGAAATGATGCCACCCGTGAACTCTCACAAAATGAAAGTACACATGCAATCCTCGTTAAAACAAATTTTAACTTAATTTCTTATGGGAGCCCCTGGTGGCGCAGTGGCTTAAATCCTTGTGCCAGCAGGACTGATGAATTAAAGGTTGGGTTGCTGACCTGAAGGTTGCCGGTTCAAATTCAACCCGGGGAGAGTGCGGATGAGCTCCCTCTATCAGCTCCACCTCCATGTGGGGACAAGAGAGAAGCCTCTCACAAGGATGGTAAAAACATGAAAACATCTGGGCGGCCCCTGGGCAACGTCCTTGCAGACAGCCAATTCTCTCATACCAGAAACAACTTGCATTTTCTCAAGTCGCTCCTTACACTGAAAAAAAAACTTAATTTCTTAAGACTGAAATCATAAGTATGGCAGTAGATTCCCTAACATGAAGATTGGAAAAGCATATGACCTACACCCTTTAGCAAAATGTAAGCAGTCTCTGAGATATGAGCAGTGCTTACTTGCTCCCAAATCATATATAATTTCATCAGTGTCGAAAAAGAAAAGCCCTATTGGGCAAATCCCTGATATTATCCAGACTTGCTTTTGAAATATGTAGTAATTCCTCTTCAGTGTTTGAGCTCAGCAGGAACAGTATCTGAGGAAATGATTAAAAAGTATTAACAGCCAGGAGCACTGTTGAATACCGGACTTAGATAAATTTTGAATTCCGCAAACTCTAGATCTTACCATTTGAATGCATTATACAGATTAGCTCTCTGCATTATTCTAGCTTTAACATTTATTATTTGGACAATATTTAGAGTAGTAGATAGTAGCCTACTCAGTAGACTAGCCTACGCAGCCAGTTTTAAGCATGAATTTTAAACTCGTGTCTGGTGTTTAATCTCTATTCTGTGTATTTTAATATGCATTTTATAGAAATACATTTTAATATGTGTATTTATAGAATTTTTACAATGTTTATGTGTTTTGATTATGCTGTAACCTGCCTCGAGCCACAAGGACAGGTGGGTAAGAAATAAAATTACTATTATTATTATTATTATTATTATTATTATTATTATTATTACTATTATTATTATTATTATAAAATGGAAGTGTGACTATGACATACTGAGTTCTGGGTACTGTTGTCACTAGATACAGATTTCTTTGATCAATGTAAACAAATTTTAGTTGATTACTGTATATACTCAAGTATAAGCCTAGTTTTTCAGTCCTTTTTTCAGGACTGAAAAAAACACTCCTTGGCTTATACTCGGGTGAGGGTCCTGGTGGGCTTATATTCAGGTCGGCTTATACTCAAGTATATATGGTATATTTATTATTTTTCTCTATTATTATTGGTATTGTTACACTTATTATCTTACTCTATTAATTATTATTATTGCATTTATTATTTTACTCTATTATTGTTACTTTTACATTTATTTTACTCTATTTTATTATTATTAATACATTTATTATTTTACTCTATTTATTATTACATTTATTATTTTACTGCATTTATTATTATTATTATCACATTTATTATTTCACTCTATTATTATTAAAATGATACATAAGCACATTTACATTGAAGAAGATGAAAATAATGATTTAATCAGAGTTGAACAGTCATATCTGAAATTACAGTTTGATGTAAAGATTCAAAAACATTTAAACTCAATTATGCCTCAATTAATGTAATTTTATTGGTATCTCAGCTTATACTGGAATCAATGTTTTCCCAGTGATTTTGTGGTAAAATTAGGTGCCTCGGCTTATATTCAGGTTGGCTTATACTTGAGTATATACGGTAGTTGTATCTGCATATCAGTAAAAACAATGGCTCTGAAGCAGGTAGTATTTTTTATATAGGTGCTGCACACAATCGCCAGAACGTTGTTGGTGTATAACTCTGCTGTCATAGACAGTGACAGCCAGAATTATTTTAAACCATGGACATAAAGACTATCTAAGAAGGAAAACTTTGGAAAATTCTTTCTTCCACCCTGTACATTCCACAGATATATAAACCTCACTTGCCTAGTGTAAAGAAGTGTATGATTTTATTTTGTTTAATGATGACATGTTTATTTGATTTGTTTAAACAGTCAGGTTTGGTTAATTTAAAATGGTGAGCATTAGAGCTGCTAATACCAGGAGGTAGCCAGCTCAGCTTTGAAGGACAGGTAGTCATGACAACGGGGGCGGAGCCAACCGCCATTTGGAAAGGAAAAAGGGGAATGTTTTAAAACCCAGTTTCAGTCTGTGATTTCTAGTCGCAGGGAAGAGACTGATTCTCATGTGGAGGATCAGGGTGGCTCAAATAAAAGAATTTGAGTCAGATCTAAAATAAAGTGATTTATTTTAGACAGTCTGTGATTTTAAATCACAGGGAGCAGTCTGGTTTCAAGACTGAAGGAAACCAGGAGGGACAGACCTCTATTAGGCCAGACTAAGCAAGTTAGGAGACTTGTTTAGGGTTAGTTATAGAGGCTGGGGATTAGGGAAAGTTAATCCCAGTGGATCTAGGAGGATCAGGTTTTAGTTTAGTTTGTAGAAAGAAGCATTTTGAAAGTTTGAACACCTCATATCTATTTGTAACCAATAAGCTAAGTGCCTTTAACAAGTTATAAGAAACCATCAAGCTCTGTACATGCAATAAACTTGTTTTGATTTTATTCCATCTAAGTCTCTGTCATACTCCTATACTAAGTTAAGCAACATCAACATCTGAAGTAAAATAAACAAAGAAAGCATAAAAACAACAAGCGTCATCTGCCTGACATCTCCTCCATTGGTGGCAGCGAAGAAGAAGATAGTTAAAACATATAATAATATAATTAAAATCATCATCCATAAGACATCTTTATATTGGTGGTAACTGCGTGTGTGGTGGGACCAGAAAGGATTCCTCTACCTCACCTCTTTACAATTGGTGGCAGCGGTGGGATCAAAAGGATTCCATCCCTGTCACAGTTCTTTACACCTAGTTTCCAACAGACCTCACAACCTCAGAGGATGCCTGCCACAGATGTGGGTGAAACGTCAGGAGAGAATGCCTCTGGAACATGGCCATACAGCCTGGAAAACTCACAGCAACCCAGTGATTCCAGCCATGAAAGCTTTCAACAAACATTGAACTTTCACTGATATTTTTTTCAATATTCAGTGGAAGCCTTCTCCCACACCCAGAGAACCTCGTGCCAGACAAATCTGGTCCCATCCACCAAGCAGCCAGTGAAGGAGCAAAAAGAGCTACAAGACTTCCTTTCCATCACATAAGTCCTGTCTAATCAAACCCCAAGATCCTTGTTTCTCAGAATTTAGATAATAATCAAATCTCAGTTCTATTGTGTCCAGTTTTAAAAATGTGATTCCTCATGCTTCTTTCCGTAACAACCACCCTGTAGCAAAATAACTGGTTTGTTGTGTCGAACTTTGTGCTTTTACTATAGTCTCAGTATATTATTTTAATAACTGACTGGGTTTGTTTATCAGAACAAAGAATCTATTGCTCTATGTCTGGATGACACGGAGGGCAAAGATTTTGGTGCAAAAGATCACTTCTTTTCTCTTCCTAATGTGGCATCTTAAAAATAAGCCCAGTTCTCATACCTCAATTTTTCTTTCCCACATGAAAGATTATGATGTAGCACCACCTTCTGGCTGCTGGTTAAAAAGGCATCTTACCAGGAATGACTGGTAAAAACAGATCAATCTTATCATGAGTTAATCATGATTTTATTTCAGTCCAATGGGCCTGCTGATTTATGTCAACAAAAGCATGTTTATCTTCTTATCCATGACACCTTTCAGTTCAAGATTTTAATGGCCAGCTGCTCCATAAATAGAATGAAGCAAGGTGAAATATAAATGTCTGATAATACAGACAATTAAGGATCATTTAGTACAGTAATTGTAATTACCATGTACAGTTAGTACAACCAAATCCACTATATCAGTATCCTACCATAAGCAGCACAGAATTTTGATGAATTTATAAAATAAAAGTATAATCTATTTGTTCCTGATAACAACATATTTATGCAAGGTTTTTAAATTATCCATTTTTCTTTTCACCCAGCCTTTCTAATAAACTCAAGACAGATCTCAGGCATGGGTTTCTACTGACAATTTCTTTTCTGATATTAGTCAAGACAACTTCAGGGCTTCCAACAGCTGACAGCTTTGTCTTCAAGAAGAACAAAAGGATATCCCAAGGATGAAGACAGGCATCGGAGAAACTTATCAGTGCAAACTGCTGAAAGAAATAACTCTGAATGGGCTCTTCCACAGGGTCCCTATATCCCAGGATCTGATGCCAGAATATCTGCTTACCCTGTTTCCCCAAAAATAAGACATCCCCCAAAAATAAGACTAAGTAGAGGTTTTTCTGAATTGCTAAATATAAGGCCTCCCCCGAAAGTAAGACCTAGCAAAGTTTTTGTTTGGAAGCATGCCTTCCGAACAGAACATCAGAGCATGCAGAATTGGTAAATGTACGTACCATAGACTGTTGTACATGAAAATAATGGTAGTACAGTAGAGTCTCACTTATCCAAGCCTCGCTTATCCAAGCTTCTGGATTATCCAAGCCATTTTTGTAGTCAATGTTTTCAATATACAGTAGAGTCTCACTTATCCAACATTTGCTTATCCAACACTCTGGATTATCCAACACATTTTGGTAGTCAATGTTTTCAATACATCATGATATTTTGGTGCTAAATTCGTAAATACAGTAATTACAACATAACATTACTGCGTATTGAACTACTTTTTCTGTCAAATTGGTTGTATAACATGATGTTTTGGTGCTTAATTTGTAAAATCATAACCTAATTTGATGTTTAATATGCTTTTCCTTAATCCCTCCTTATTATCTAAGATATTCACTTATCCAAGCTTCTGCCGGCCCGTTTAGCTTGGATAAGTGAGACTCTACTGTAACAAGAAAATCATGATAGGATTCACAGTTTGTCTGGTTATGCTGGTTTGTGATGACAATTACTGTACAGCATATAATAAATGTTCATTTATTTGTTCAAGAATAAATGTGAATTCTTCTTCATGGAAAAATAAGACATCCCCTGATAATAAAACCTAGTGCATCTTTGGGAGCAAAAATTAATGTAAAACACTGTCTTATTTTCAAGGAAAGGGTATACTAGGTTTTCTGGCAGTGTGGACTCATATAATACACTTCAAACCAGATAACTTGGGATCAGATCATGGGATATAAGGACTGTGTGGAAGGGGCCTAAGAAAAGTCGGCTATATCTACTGAAACTGGGTTTGGAAACAGCCTTTCCAAATGGACACACTAACTTTGCAGCTGGTTCTGTTCTTCATGTCCCTTCACCATTGCTGCATCTTCATTTATGCATCTCCTTCTGAAGTAAGGTAGGTTCATTTGTAACAATAATGTTACTTGGCTCTGTTGTGAACAACTTTTGGTTATTTTAGTTTATGCCATGGTGAAGTACTAACACCACAGTTGAGGGATCATATTGGTACTACCCTGTTTCCCCGAAAATAAGACATCCCCAGAAAATAAGACCTAGTAGAGGTTTTGCTGAATTGCTAAATATAAGGCCTCCCCCGAAAGTAAGACCTAGCAAAGTTTTTGTTTGGAAGCATGCCTGCCAAACTGAACACTAGAGCATGCAGGATCGGTAAATGTACGTACCATAGAAATACGTACATGGAAATATTGGTAGTAACAAGCAATTCTTGATAGGATTCAGTTTGTCTAGTTATGCTGGTTTGTGATGACAACTACTGTACAGTGTATAATAAATGTTCATTTTTTTGTTCAACAATAAATGTGAATTCTTTTTCATGGAAAAATAAGACATCCCCTGAAAATAAGACCTAGCACATTTTTGGGAGCAAAAATTAATATAAGACACTGTCTTATTTTCGGGGAAACACGGTATGCAGCATGCATAATAAGGTCAAAAAACAAAATTCCATTTCACTTCTGGTAAGACAAAATTACTGTGTTGCAAAATGTATGCCCTAAAAATGTGTCCCCAACATGACATATTTTGAAAGCTCTGCACTATAGAATATAATTTTGAGTAAAAGTTTTAATGATTAGGGCACAGCAGCCAACATGGTGATAATGAAACGTTCCTTTATATAACTAACCTGCTATTGGCAACCGATCTCCACCATTTGGAGCTATTCTCCAGGAACAAAACCTGCAGGTTTGCTAATGTAGGCAGGCTACGTGATATAGACAGTGGGTGGATTTCTCACTTTTGTGTATCTTTCCTACAAATATATTTCCTACAAAGTAGAACAATTTCCCAACCCTGTAGTTGGCTAAAGGACAAATGGATCTTCCTTAGGAGATATCTCCATAATAGCATGCTTTGACAGTTTGGATATGCTATTGATAAAACAGATGGCTCCTTCTTTACCATTCCAGATCCACAATGCATCCACAATGGCTAGCTTCTATCTCAGCAACATCTCCAGAGGATAGGCTGAACAGATAACCAAGAGGTTGGGAGCTACTGTCTGGATAATAAGTTGTCCTATGAGAGAGGGGTTCCTGCCACAAGGCATTTAAAGGCCAGCAACAGAAGCAGCAAGGGTCAGCATGAAAGTGTAAGCCTCCCGAGATCTGGAACTTTGGATGTTGTGAAAAAGGGGAGAGCACCCTGAATCTAGACAAGAACATTATGCATACATATACAGATCCTATATAATCAAAGGGTCCAAAAGGTCAGAGTAAAGTGGTCAGCTTCCCATGCAAATATGGACAAAGAAAGAGAAGACATTTGCTGATTGAGACCGAAGTATGTTCGGGTGCAGGAAGCATCTCTGGGGATCTGGTGTCCACAGGAATATTTGCCTGCTTCCACGCTGCTCTGCTTGTATATTTTTAAACAACTCACATTATCCGGAAACGGTAAGAATCTCGTTTTGTGTTATCCACAGGAAAATAAACTCCATTAGGAACTCCTCACTGGAATGTCAAAAGCATTCTGTCTATATTTTGAGCAATAGCAACTTGTCAGAGAAAGTGCCTGTAATGGACAAGCTGGGAATGGTCATTGAAATTAGACTGCAACAGATGGATATAAATTCTTCAAGAGAGAAAAATGACTGGTTGAGACAGGAGTAGCTGAAATATTTTCAAACACATATGCTATAAAATGCCACTTCTCAAATTCTCCAGGGAAATAGACTTACGACGTACATTCGTCTCACACAATTCTAATATGAAGTTTCTGATAATAATGGCATTCCATTTTTTCAAGAGATACATTTGTTACTCATTACTGATTGCATTAAAACAGTGGTTCTCAACCTGTGGATCCCCAGATGTTTTGGCCTTCAACTTCCAGATATCCTAACAGCTGGTAAACTGGCTGGGATTTTGGGAGTTGTAGGCTAAAACACCTGGGGACCCACAGGTTGAGAACCACTGCATTAAACAAATGTTTATACTCCAATTTAAATTTTTAAAAGCTGGCATCAAAATTGGCACAATTTTAAGCTTTACATTCAAAAACATGATTGCCCCTTGTAGAATCACCATTCAATGCCAAAACTCTGCATGCAAAAAGTATCTGCTTGTTACAGTCACAAAACATTAACCATTGTGATACTCTGTTTCAGCATTTCTTAACCTGGGAGTCAGGACCCTGGGGAGGTCACAAGAGGGGTTCAAAAATGTTGCCAAAGACCAGTATTTTCTGTTGGTCATGGGTGTTCTGTGTGGGAAGTTTGGCACAATTCTATCATTGGTGGGGTTCAAGAGGCTCTTTGATTGTAGGTGAACTATAAGTCCCAGCAACTACAACTCCCAAATGTCAAGGTCTATTTCCCACAAACCCCACGAGTGTTCAAATCTGGGCATATTGAGTATTTGTGCCAAGTTTGGTCCAGATCCATCATTGTTTGAGCCCACAGTGCTCTCTGGATGTAGGTGAACTACAACTCCAAAACTCAAGGTCATTGCCCATCAAACCCTTCCAGTATTTTCTGTTGGTCATGGGAATTCTGCGTGCCAAGACTGGTTCAATTCCATCGTTGGTGGAGTTCAGAATACTCTCTGATTGTAGGTAAACTATAAATCCCAGCAACTAGAACTCTCAAATGACAAAATCAATACCCCCCCCCCCAACTCCACCAATATTCAAATGTGGGTGTATCGGGTATTTGTGCCAAATTTGGTCCAGTGAGTGAAAACACATCCTGCATATCAGATATTTACATTATGATTCATAACAGTAGCAAAATGAGTTATGAAGTAGCAACAAAAATAAATTTATGGTTAGGGATCACCACAACATTAAGGGGTCGCGGCATCAGGAAGGTTGAAAACCACTGCTCTATTTGATCAATTTTTAAGAATAAAAAAAGGTAGAAAATGCCACCATTCTTAATTGTTAGACTTTCTGACAGAATAAAGTCTTTAGAACCAACAATAAAATTTCACTCCTCCGCTCAGCACCAAAGAGTAAAAGACAAGCTTCTGAAGATAATTTTAATAGCTTCAAGATGATATTTGGTACATTAGAGATATATATAATTTATCCTTTGGATGAAATGTAAGGAGCCGTCCATAAACAGTTCATATCCATAATTCATTCGAAGACACTTAAAACCAATTTTCCAAAATGACAATACAGTTAAAAACCAATTCAATTATTTGCTTTTTTCCACCAATAAAAAAAGTTGAGGCTATTTTATATCCGAAGTCTTGAGTTTTTGTCATCCCACAAGATGAAAAATATCAGACTTCGGAAAGAAGGGAAAGAGAGGGCTCCAAAACATGGTTCTTCAGAGTTGGGCTAGGAATCCACTTGCAGCGCGCCTTGAACTGAGCACCTTCAGAAAGACAAAATGGTCTTGTGGATAATTTCAATGCACTCTCTGATCTCGTCTTCCTTGATCACGAGAGGCGGAGCTAAGCGGATGATATCGCCATGAGTCGGCTTGGCCAGGAGTCCATTGTCACGGAGTCGCAGACACACTTTCCAGGCATCATAGTCTTGGGGAAGGGAGGAAAGTATAAAAAAAGATACAAACAATTAGAAAGCTGCTTCAAAGGCAATTAAAATTATATCTTAATATGAAGCATGCAAGAGCTATGTTGCAAATCTGCTTTGTTTTCAGTTAAGAAGAGGAATGTGTTCAAAACCATTACTACTACTAAACAACATATTTTCTGTTTTTTCATTTTTTTCTTCTTTTTTATCTTTTTTATTTTTTATTATTTTTTGGCATTTCTTTTTAATGTAAATAATGCTTCTTTTAATCCCTCTGAACCTACACCCCCTAATTTTCTGAAATAAAAATTATTTGGAAAAAAAAACATTACTACTAAACCGTCTTGAAGGAATATATTTCAAATGTCTACGTGAAAATATCTGTGACTTATTTTGTTTCAGTGCTGTGCATGTCAATATTGGTTTATAACACAGTCCAACAAACAGGAAAAGTGTCTTGATTTTTAGACCTATTCCTGGAGTTATCTGGGGCGCTGATTCAGAAAATTGCATTGGATGGACCACATCAGCTCTAGTTTCTTAGATATAGTTATCATGATTTCTTATGAATAAGCAGATGAAGACTGGTATATGACAAATGTTCTATATCTCAAAAGCTAGAACTGATAGGGGGATACTGATGCTATTTTTGGAAACAGTAGGTCAAATATACCCACAAATAGGTGTAACATTTGAGACAAGTGTTGGCCAGTGTAATGATAATGTTACACCTTATTATGGTTCACTAATATATTCCACTTAGAATCTAATGCAGCATCAAATTTAATATGTACCTCAATTTTCAAAACCTTGCAACCAAAAAAAAGGATTCGCTGCTGAATGCACTATGCAGCATCTCTCTCCCGCCCAGCCAGTTTATCTTTATATGAGGATGTGGGTGGGATTTTGGGAGGATGGTCTGTTTTAAATGTAATTTTAATTGTATATATTGTATTTTAATTGAATTTTAACCTTATATCCACCTACACCGTATTATTTCATTGTTTTCTCATTTTTGTATTGCGATTTTTTAAACTATGAAAAAGTGTGGGATTGTTAGCCACCTTGAGTCTCTGTCGTGTCTCCCACAGAGGTTTTTATTGTGTGTTTTTTTTGTTAAGTCTCAGTTGTTCCCTTAGTTAGAATGGATTCAGTTCCCTTTTGTATAGTTTTCTGTGGGAGGGAACCTTAATTATGCTGTCCCTTTATGAACCCCCCCCCCCCCCAGAGCAGGAGATTGTAGTCCTCCTCAGCAACTCCTTCGCAGTTAGTCAGTCTAAGGGTGCCAAGGAGTCTAGAGGCTACAATGTCTTCCACGTCTTAGGTTAAGGAAATTCATTTTAAGACGTCAAAGTTTAAGGAGCCAAAAGTTGAAGAAATTAAGTTTAAGACTTGGAAAAACAAACTTTAAATATTAAGGAACCAAGTCTGCAGTTTAAAGCAGAAAAGAGACTTAAACAGGAGGTGTTAACAGACGCCAAAGCCAGACAAAAGACACAGAAAAGAGGCTAGAAAGATCTCTTTGGAAAAAATCAAGAGAAACCCAGTTAAGCTTGAAGCTTCCATCTATTCCTTCAAGTAATTGTTTGTTAGTCAGATCCTGGGAGGAGTTAGGGTACTGGTCTTAAATACAGTTAAATTACATCACGGCTATAGATGGATGGAATACTGTGCTACTGAATGGGATTCAAAGAATTTTCTCTCAAGACTATAAATGTGCCTTTGTAATCATACCAATGCATTGTAACGAGATATAAAATATAGCCTCACCTTTAGTTTCGCGAATAACAATAGCATTTAGTAATCCTTTTCCTCTGACATTAGTCACAACATCTGATGGTGTCTTCATAAGCTCATTCCTTAATAAATTGCCCATGGTTTCTGCATTTTTCACCAGCTCTTCTTCTTCAATCACCTGCAGCAGTTGGAAATAAGGCAGAAAAGGATGAATGATGTGCAGTCACGGCAACAATGAAAATAGTATACGTGTCTTACAAGAACATCCCTAACCATCTGATTCAAGAATGAAGATACCCTATTTACTCGAATCTAATGCTAAATTATCATGCCAACATGTAAGTGCAAGTTAAATTCACGTCATACATTAATCTTAGTGTTGAGCCAAAGTCAAAGGGGAAGATGCTTCTGAAGCAGCTGAACATCCCCTTTGCAAGAAGTCACCCCTAATTTCATGTCCATGGCGCAATACTATGCAATGATGGGATTTGTAGTTTGGTGAAGCATCAGTATCATTTGATAGAGAAGGTTCAAGACCTTGTCAAGCTTCAGCTCCCATGACTCCATAGTATTTTTGAACCAAGGCCGTTAAAGTGGATTCATTCTACAGCATAGATACACCCAAAGATTTTCCTTTCCATTTCTGGAAGCTTTGGTGTTCTAAATTATAAAGTACATTTTGCTGCTGCATATTATATTTGGCATCAAACACCATTTTTGACTCCAGGGTTTTGAAAACTGAGATGTGCATTAGTTTCAATGGCACATTAGACTCGAGTAAACACGGATAAAAGGTAAAAGTAAAGGTTTCCCCTGACGTTAAGTCCAGTCATGTCTGACTCTGTGGGTTGGTGCTCATCTCCATTTCTAAGCTGAAGAGCCGGCGCTGTCCGTAGACACCTCCAAGGTCATGTGGCCGGCATGACTGCATGGAGCGCCGTTACCTTCCCGCCGGTGCGGTACTTATTGATCTGCTCACATTGGCATGTTTTCGAACTGCTAGGTTAGCAGGAGCTGGAGCTAACAGTGGGCGCTCACACCGCTCCCGGGGTTTGAACCTGGGACCTTTCGGTCTGCACGTTCAGCAGCTCAGTGCTTTAACACACTTCGCCACCGGGGCTCCTTTATTCCCTCAAATTGCAGGGGTTAATATCGTATAAACTTGAAAATAAATATAAAAGACCACCATGTCCATTTTGAGCCGGCCCACAGTTACCTGAAGATGAGGATATACCCAAACACCATTAAATTAATTGACTTGTAGTCCAAGCATAAAGTCACCCTGGAGAATGAAATTCCTAGAAGTGTCATCTCTAGGAATTTGCTAGGCCTGTTAGGATGACTTTGTGGTAACGCATACCACAGAATCACCAGGCAAACCTAGCAAATTCCTAGAGAGACCATTTTCCCCAGGTTCAGTAGGTGAAACCAGAGATCTGGGTTCCACAGGTACATGGGTCTAACTGTTTTCAGTTCTGAAATCAAACAAATATAAAAAGATAGATTGTTCTTTAGTAGTATCTATTTAACAACTACAAGAATCCACAAAAAGGACAAGATTAGAAAAATAAGCAGTCCTCAGAAGTTTTTGATATGTTTAAGAATTGCAGTGTGTTGTGGATAGTAATTAGATGAATTATATAAAAACTCTTGTTGGCAGAGTAGGGAGATGGATGTTTCTCTCTTCCCCTGCAACTCAGTCCCTGGAATGTTGGGGCTATTCAGCTTCTTTCTTTATGTATATTTCTTTTTCATTCTTTATTAAGTATTGTAAAATCTCCAAAAATGTTAAAAATAATACAAATATCTGATCTCACCTTCTATACACCAACCCTCTCATTACTCACACAGCATTATAAAAATACAGCACTGTCAGTTCTATTACTTCTACATTATTCTAATTTTATCAATTACATATAATTATTATAATGTGTTTATTAATAGCTCAACCACAATTTTTCTTGGGCGGTGGTTTAAATTTGGCATTGCTTTTGCACATGAAGCGAATAAATGGTATCCAAACACTATCAAATAGATTTTCTTTCAATTCTCCTTTTGCTAATCTTAATTTATAGGTTACCTTTTCCAATAAAGCTATCGCCCACATCCTGTTTAACCTAATCTTTATTGTCATATTCTCTAACTTTTTCCAGGTTTTCACTATTTTGAGAATTTTATTTATCGGATCCTTAGCCTCACTTTCAAATACAGAGAACACTAATAGAGCTCCCCTGAAATGTATTGCTTCTCCTACTATTTGGCTTACTCAGACTCTTTGAGGGAGCAAGGAAGAAAGCAGGCTTAACCTTTTGATGTACTCTCCTCGAGAAAGAGTTCTGCCTTTGAAATGTATTAGGAATTTTAAGAAACAATTATTTTAAGAAATATATTGATGTATTTATTGGTTGGTTGGCAATCCTGCTTTACAGATGCTACCATATATAGTGGTCCTTTTCGGAGAAGGATTGAGCAAGTTTAAGAAACTCAATTAATCAAATCCCACCTATTCATAGCATTTTGAAAACCTACCTCAAGTGAAGCCATAGCCACTCGACAGGCCAATGGGTTTCCTCCATATGTAGAACCATGTTCACCAGGTTTTATGCTAAGCATGATTTCATCATCGCATAACACTGCAGAAACCTGTAAGACAACAAGCCTTCAAATAAGATTTTTTTACTGCTGCAAAACATCACAGAAGTATACCTATACAATGTTATTCATATATTTTGTGACTTACCACCACCACAACTACTGAGGCATGAACACAAAACAGCTTATTTTTATGTCCTATTGCCTTCTACTTTATGTATTTCTAAGAAAATGAGAGTTCAACTGCAGTGCAAGTTGTTGCAGTTATCCGTTCACTATAGTTAGTATGTATTTACTGTTTGAAAACTTACACTATGCTATGTTCTCTGTAATTATTTAGTCCACAGGGTCCTTTTCACCATTTTTATGTAGGCAATAACGGAACATTTTACTTCTCTTGGGATTTTTACAAGATTTGTCATTGGGCATCCTTTTGCTTTCAGGGCTTTAAAAACTACATTAACAACATTATGTCACAGAAAGATGGCTGCAGGCCAGTTAATGTCTAAAAGGCTGCATGGAAAACCTTACAAATATTATCTTAAGAATATAACAGTTCTGCCAAGGATACAGGAACACAAAGCAACACTCTTTAGAGATAGCATTGTGTTGGATCCCTTCCTACATTGCTTTTTTTTTTAACTAAAAAGGGAATGATTTACTGAAGCACTACCATGACATAACAGCATGATGTTGGAATATAACTCTAAGTGATTCCACTATATTCCTAGTTCACTAAGGACCTTTCTACACAACCATATAATCCAAAATATCAAGGCAGAAAATCCCACAATATCTGCTTTGAACTGGATTAACTGAGTCCACGCTGCCATATATTCCAGTTCAAAGCAGAAAATGTAGGATTTTATTCAGCTGTATGGAAGGGGCGTCAATGAGTAGCTCTTTCCTTGGGCTAGTTCTTGATTAGACAAAAGCTGCAGAAAGAAATTCAAATTCAATTCTTCGAAAAGAACCCATACTTACAGGATAGACACCACCAGACAGGGCTTTGCCGAGTAAGATGAGATCTGGTCTAACATTTTCATGATCAACAGCCAGCATTTTTCCAGTCCTAGCTAAACCAGTCTGAATTTCATCCGCAATAAAGAGAACCTGTTTTGTTTTCAAAAGGATGAATGTATAACATTACATTTAAAGAGAAATACCTCCTTCGTATAGTAACTTTATCCCAACATTCCCATTCTTGCAGACATTAAATATGAACTTTTAATAAACAAACTCCAGTGTTTAAGGGCTACTAAACATCAGCAGCATCACATAACACCTGCACACTTTTAATGAAGGCCTGAAGTCCATGACAAGAAATATTAGGTAGGTGAGAATGTCCAAGGATATTAATTCCCTGTTGCTGTAAAGCCTTTTGCTCAAATGCACAGGACAGTCACCATTTCCACTTCCCAAAGTGCCAGAGAACAACTCAAATGCAAATGGAAATCTGGTCATAGGAGACCCTTGGTCACATCACTAACCTGTGTTTATATTTATCTGGCCTTTAGTGTATCCTAAAGTCCAAGGAGAGAGCATATTATAAAAATTCCACAAGGCAAACTTTACCACTGTTGTACCAAAAGGTAAACAGAGTTGTTATCTCAAAGTAACCCTATTGACAGGCTGAGGAAATAAAGAGTAGTTGGCCAAAAGTGGGATAAAGTCCAAATTTAAAGGGTACACAGAGCATAATCCAGTGATTTTACTGTCTACTCAAGACAGACATAAGACTGATAAGGTAGCAAGGCTTGAGCAATGGCTCAGATTTCAGATAACTACTCTACCAAAGCAAAGCCGACATTGCTAGTGAGAAGAAAGAAATAATACTGATTTCTCCAAAAATCCCACAGATTACACACTACAAACCATATATAACAAATTCATAAATTAAAACATTATACCATTAAAAATTCCCTGACCCTCAGGCCACTAAGATTATCCATTAAAACGGTTATACTAGAATCCTAAAAACCTCATTTCTTTAAGGCCGTGTAAAAGAACTGCCAGGTCCAAAATAGCATTAAAAATTGTCCATATTCATCCACTAATTAGAAGACTATATTCATTAATTAGAAGACTGGAGCACTCTGTGGTGCTTAATTATTCTCATTTTGTTGTAGTGACTCACATTGTGCTTTGTGCAAAGTTCCCGCACACCTGTTAAATAACCTTTATCAGGAACAATCACACCAGCTTCACCCTGAATGGGTTCCACCATGAAGGCTGCTACATTTGGATCCTGAAGTGCATGCTAAAGGAGAAGCAGAGAAAATAAAATTACTGAACATAACAACAAAGAGATATTATTTCCACAAAGACTGTGGAATTATTTCCACCAGTGCCCTATATGAGTGTGACAAGACCAGAAATGGAAGCTAAAGGAAAAATGCCAAAAGGTCATGAAGGAAGGATGAAGAAGAAAAGTTGGCCACTCAGAACCAGCAGAATTTGTCTGCTTTCTTTCACTGCCGCTGCATGACCTTGGATGAAGTGTAGGGCACCAACTTCTATACCTGCCTGCTTAAATTGATCTCATGTGATGAGTATGTGAGAAAGACTAACACACCTTGACTTACACCCTTGCCTAGATATGTTAAACCTTGACTAGATACTGGAATTGACTTCAGTCTGTTGGTTGCCGCATATAATCTCATTTTTCGATGAGGTTTTAGCTATTAGTTTTTAGATGTTTTTATCCAGTGATAAATTTATATTATGCATTTATGTTTGTATAGCTCATTTAAGTTTCATCCTTAGTTATTTTTGTCTGTTTTAAGTTTAAAGTTAGGTTGTTTTAAATTGCTTCATGTGGTCTGTTTTGGTGTAATTTGTCTGTATGTTTTTCCTTTCTGGACTTGAATGTTTGCCATATATGTTGGAAACCGCCCTGAGTCCCTTCGGGGAGATATGGCAGTCTACAAATAAAGTTGTGTTGTTGTTGTTGTTGTTGTTATTCTGATTGTAAACTGCTACAGGGTTTTTTATTATTATTCCAACACCACAAGCATATGCTCCTTCTATGTCAAAATATGAATTTGCTTGAGAATAATAGAAAGGTGATTTTAACACTGGCAGTTGTCATTTCAGCAAATCTAATGGCACTACTATCATTTATTAACCACATTTTCATACTGTTATTTAATTAGACCCTAAAAAAGTAAAAGAAAACAAAAAGTGCACGGATTTATTTATTTATTTTTAAAGAATGTGGGTTTACAGAATGGGAATTGGGAAGTACCTCAAGAGCTGGCAAGTCATTGTATGGAATAACTTCAAAACCTGGCATAAATGGGCCAAAACCATCATAGCTTGAAGGATCTGTAGAACTTGAGATAGCCGAGAGAGTTCTTCCCCAGAAGTTGCCAGCTGGCATGAAAAAGAGAAAGAAATTCAATACAGAGAACCTTCATAATCAATATTTTACAAATGTACACAGCCCAACTATAGATTCAGTTCTTGCAGTATTGAGCTCAGACATACCTGCAAAAAGGATCTTTGCATTGTATTTTGGAATTCCCTTCACTGTATAAGCCCATTTACGAGCCAGCTTACATGCTGTTTCTCCAGCCTCCACACCTAAGACAAAAAAGTGCATACAATAGAAAGGAGTTTAGAGATGGTAGATGACAGTCAGAAGCCATGTCATTGCCTACCCAAGAGGTATAAATGCAGAACAAAAACACTCCTAATGGATATTGCAGGAAGGGTATTGGGGGATGTAACTTTAGTTGCCAAGGGTGGTAAAAAATTAAAACGAGAAACTATTGCTATTTCTCCTACCTACAAAAAAACCCCCCAGCTCTATAACTTTTCTCTAATTGGAACACATAGCCAATGACACAGGGAATATTTGGAATATACAAGTGTTACACCCATATAACACTATGTAACAAGATTTGAAAAAAAATCTGTTACTGGTTTAAAAGTGTTATTTCCTGTTTAATTGTGAGGTACTTACTTTGAAAGTAGTTGTTTTGTTTTTGTGGCTGCCACAAACTATGTTGAATTGGCTGAGACTCTATGAGATATTCATTGAAAAACTATAGCAAAATTTGCTGAAGGATGTCCCGCAGAAACAAAGTTTTTTGCAGTTTAATAAACCTTTTCCACGTTTTTATGATAAAACCAATTAGGAAATCACATTTATAACCCAGGAACAAAAACTGTTACATAGAGTAATTAATGGCAGGAACCTCTCATAGCAAGCTCAAGACAAGCACATCAAATCTCAAGCATGTTCAAATTTCAAGAATCCATAACTGTCTGTTATCACGTTCCACTTAAGTAACACAAACATACATAATTTTTGAAGGACAAGGGATTTTACCTGTGTTCATTGGAAGAACCTTGTTGTACTTGAACATCTTAGTGATGTACTCTTCATATTCACCAAGCACATCATTGTAAAATGCTCTTGAGGTAAGGGTAAGTTTTTCACTCTGGGACTTCAGGGCAGCTACAATCTTTGGATGACAATGCCCTTGATTGACAGCACTGTACGCACTTAAAAAGTCAAAGTACCTTTTGCCTTCGACATCCCACACATAAACACCTGGAAGAAATCAGAAAAGGAAAGTTAAGCTACTAGGGAAATACCAACAGGATACATCCTGTACATAAACAAAACAATTTTAGAACATCGTCATCATCATCATCATCATCATCATCATCATCATCATCATCATCATTATTTTGACAAATTAAAGTCACAGAGGGCTGTGCAGAGATATAAAATACAGGATAAATGTTAGCTAAATACATTTCTGCAAAGCAACCTTTCTATATAGATACATGCACGGTGTTATGGTCTGGATGCTGGATGATGATTCTGGAAACCAAGGTTCAGATCCCAGCTCAGCCATGGAATCTCAATGGGTGATCTTGAGCAGCTCACATTATCTCATCCTCTTAAAAAAGGCAAAACTCTGAACAAATCTTGCCAGGAAAACCATGTGATATGGCAAACCTAAGTTGAACCTAAATCGGAAATTATATGAAGGCACACAACAACAACAAAATGTTCTACACAGAATGGCTGCTTTGGAAAATCTTAATCATTGGGATATAATTCAGATTTCTTCCATTCCCAGACAGCTTTATAGAGGTTTAGTATTAAGGTTCAATTTCCACAAGCTAAGAAGTATGATTCTGTATTCACAGAGAAATGCAAAAATTAGAAAGTAAGTCACTTATAGATTTTAAGACACAAGAGTGGCTAATGTGACAAATATTATAGTAACAATAAGAACAGACTGATGTTTAAAAGCATTAACTGCTTGAATTCAGCTCATGATATTATCCTCTTCCCTTGCTGATAGACACCATGCTTTAAACAATCAAATAATTATTCAGTTAATTTTGCACTGCTAGCGCTAACCCCAGAATATGCTTTTGGCATTGATTATGCTGTGATAAGAACTACTGTGGAAAAGTTAACTTAATCTCGAAAACGATATACATATCACATTTGTATGCTAGGCAGTTTCATGAAAACAGGAATGAAGTGATCTTTCTGGGTGCCAGTTTGCAAACAATTGACACCAGTCATTTTACAAACAAACGAACAAACAAAAGAAGATGTTTTCTAAGTTGACAATTAACCAAAAGCTTCACCTGATGTGATGAGCAGGTTTTCTACTGATGCAACACTAGCAATTTCTGCTCAATCTACCTAAGGTAAAAACAAGAATGAACTCATTCGCAAAGGGATATTACAGCATATTTGAAACTAACTTTAGTGAACATACGTCTACGATCCCTTTCATGCTGATCCAGATTAACACAGCTGTCTTTTACAAAAATAAACTTGCAAGAGACAACAATAAACTCATGGATAAACTCACATATTAAAATGATGAAACCTTCTTGAGGTCAGTGGGGTGGAGCCAAAAGAAGACAGATTACATTCAAATTTCTAAGGTGAACAGAAGGCTACACAGCTGCCTCCTTTACTTCCTACCCAACGTGATAGGTTTCACCAGGCTGCAAGATGCCAAGATGAACCAACTGTTTACTTACCCTCAAGGAAGCACTCGATATGGTTATACATTACTTTGGTATACTTACTATCTGTCAAACACATGTTCGCTGAGGTAATATTGCCTTACGAAACTATTAATTTGCAGCTATAAACCAATAAAGAAGTTGGCCTGTAAAGCATTTCCAGGCACTTCGCTCCAAGCTTTAATCTAGCATTATGAGGTTACATAGTAGCAAGAACACAGTTAGACTTTGACACTCTTTAAGCTTCTAATTAGATTAAATATTAGATTTGTTGAAGCTTGCTGAGCGCAATAAAATTTCAGAGACAAGTCTAGTTTGGCAAACAGCTAGGACCCAAATACTGGAAAGCTCCTTAACATCAAGAGATAACAAGGAAGTCATCAACCACTTGTTTCCAACAATGGGGGCATTGCTGGCAATGCAGCGTTTTTGGCGATGCTGCGCAGCTGCGGAAAGGGGGAAGGTTTGATGACGGAGGCGGCAGAATTTAGTGGGGAAGGAGTTTCCAAGCTCATTTATCGCTATGATAAGTGCCTAGATTTGAATGGCGACTACGTGAGATGTGGTATTTGGGTGTGGCTTTCAACTGCATATGGTAAATGTTTTCTCCTATACTTTGTTCATTTTTAATTCCAAAACATAATCTACTTTCTGGATAACCCTTGTAATTATGAACAGCCGCATTGGCCAGATATGAATATTGCCTTCTCAATGGCTCATCTGAGCAGGAGCAGGTCATTTTAACATGTGAACTTACTTATCCAACATCTTGGCTTAACATCTCTTGTTCTATCACTGTCAATTTTTCTAAGATTTTCTACTTACTTACTCTTGCTCCAATGTATAATAGCTTTTACAATAATAGTCCTTGACCAAGGCCTTTTGTTTTCCATCGTAAAGCATGAACTTGTAAGCATCATTATTTTCTTCATGATGGCAACAAAGAAATGCTAGCACACATATGCAAAAAGAGGAACAGTGAATCTTTGGCCCCTTTTACACTTCCTTATAATCCAGATTATCAAAGCAGATAATCCACATTATTTGCTTTGAACTGGATTATGTGAATCTACACTGCCATATAATCCAATTCAAAGCAGATAATCTGGATTTTATATGGCAGTGTAGAAGGGGCCAAAGATTCAGCTCTCTTCTCTATATGTGCATATGTGTAACTGAGATAAGTAGTGAAGGCAAATATTTGTTCAAGGGATGTTTTTATGTATTTATTTATTTATTAGACTTGTATACCGCTACTCCCAGTTTGGCTCGGAGTGATTTACAGAAATAGATTAAAACAATACACTTCGCTTTAAAATAACACTAAAAACAATAAAAACAACAATAAAAACAGACATAGCCCAGAGTTTTTCACCCATTGAAAGCTTGTTATAAATAAAGTTTTGTGTGTATGTAACATGTTAAATGGTCTTAAGAAGAAAGGTAAATGGGCATGCATGCATCATGTCATGCAGGACAAATTCTGAATTTAGATCACTCCCCACAAGAGAAAACATGCCTCTTCAGAACACACGCAATGAGGAGACACATTAGCACTGCACTATCTTCAATATTTATTTCATATACAACACTAGCTGTGCCCGGCCACCCGTTGCTGTGGCAAAGTGGTGGGGGTATTGGTTAAAAATTGTTGTGTAATTTTTATTTGACTTTATTTGCATTTTTTATTAATTTTATTGTAAGTTATATTTTATTTATTATATTTTATTATTTTCTTGTATTATTTTTAGTTATTTTCTGTTATTATAATATGTTATTGTATTAATTTTTTAGTGTTTTTTATTATTTTTTATTGGGTTACTAGGAGACCAAGTTGGAGGAGCTTAGCCTTCTAACTGGCAACAATTGGATAAAAGCAATTATTCCTCTCTCTCTAATTAGGACTTTATTTTTCTTTTCTTTTTGTTGTATCAACCTAGAGGCATGGATGATGGGTTGTGTTATCAAATTTCGAGGTTGGGGGGCCTGTAGTTTTGTTGTTTTGTGGGTCGCCATGATGCCATCACTCTTTTATATATATATAGATTTGCATGCACTCAGCTCAGAAACCTAGTGGGCTGGCATTAGACTAATGGGTGAAATGCATTTCTCGGACCAGATACTATGTTTTCCTAGCCTGATTAGTTTTCCCTTGTTTGGGTGTTGTTTTTTTGAGAGGGTCTGACAAAGGTCGAAAAGAGCAAAGCCAACACAGAAGAATAATATTTTTACAAGCCACAGGAATCAGACAACGTAATTTAATTCTCTCTCCTTTGCAACCCAAAGGAAATTTGACCTTTTACATTACACACTCAGAACTTTCCAGGATTTAAAGGAATTGATATCATCCCCACTGAGCTGGTCCTAAATGCTAAGCGATACTATGTTAGCCAGAAATAGAGTAAGAGTCACAGATCCATTTCAGAAAGTTGCAGCTGTAGGCTGCTCCTCACAACTCTTACAAAATTACGTCATACCCCGTCAGTAACAAAAAGACCAGCAAACATACAGAATACCTTTGCTGGCCTCTGCTATATATCTCATGAATTATACAAGCCTGTGTTCTGATCATACAATCAAAACAATTCTTAACTTGGTATACTGACTGCAGGCTATTGTTTCCCCCACCCTGCCAAGCTTCCTCAAAACCCACACTATTAGTTTTTGGTAACAAAACATAGTGCTGAATTTGGGCCGCAAACAGTAAAGAGCAACATAAACAACCAGAAAATGCTTGTTTAGAAAGAAGTATGATCAATTCTGCACTGAATTTCAGTGACAGAAAGGGTAGAGCCCAGAGTGGGGCTTATAAAGGGCAAAACTCAGTGTCACCCAGCCTCCAAAGTTGTTTACTTCTATTCTAGCCAGTCTCTGGATCATAACCAGAGGGGAATAAAGAATCTATAATAATGAATACTCCACATGATGAGCATTATCTTGTCTTATCCTCCCCATAAGTTAATCTTCTCCATCCCCTTGATTCTTATAGAAGCAAACTGGGAGAAATGAACATATGAACATACATGTTAGGAGGTATGGGTGTGTAAAATATCGTTTTGGTGTCCTGGATTCCCAGAATCCGCTCATGTAGGTTTTTTTAAAAAAATCTTATGGTAAAAACTTTTTAAATTTCCCCAAAATTAGTGGATTGCTGAAACGTTCTGAAACTTGGCAGCCTTGCAGTTGTAAATATGGTCTACAAGTGAGATAGGTTTCATGCAGATAGGCCTAAAAATGACAGCAAAACAAGCCTCTAATATATTTCCAGCACGGAAACAGAAACCTCTCCTGAATTCAGGAAGTTCCCTAAAAACAGAACGGGGGGGGGGGGGGGGGGGGCAGCCGAAAACGGCACAGAGTTTTCCCGAATTGCACACCTTTATTAGGAAAAAGAACTTCTATGAACAGGAGCACCCAGCTGGGACTCCCTTGGAAGCCAGCAGGAAGAAAAGCAGACAGATTGCACAAAGCCGGTGGGGGGGGGGGGAACATATTTTACTGGCATGCTGCAGTTCTTTCATCTTATTTTCATTCCACCTTGGAAATTTTTACAAAAAGACAATTGTGCCTAGGTCTATAACCAGGTCACTCTGGAGAAGAGCATGGCACTTTAATTCCCAAACAATAAAAAGTGGTCACTGGATAAGCAACCACTAATGACAAAAAAAAAGGCTTCTGGAGCCCCATCCCATGATTTGCAGTAGATAGCAAAAACTGAGATCGCAAGCATCAAGACTTTTATGAGGGATGTATCTGGTTTCTATTCTTACAGACATCTCAGCCAGACAAACATGAAAAGAAAGGAACATTAACAATACAGACGGCTCCCTGTCAACTCCTTCCTCCCACTCATTTCCCCACTTGCCACACTAGTATCACATATGAGTTCCTCTTTCCTCTCATATAGGAAAAAGGGCAGCTAGAGATTTGTCTGTGTTTCTTAGCTGGATAAAAGGCAAGTGAGTACTATAGATGTTTGGAGAGTCAGCCGTCTCTTTCTACTGAACAAACAAGCCTGAGCAGAGAGAAAAGATGTCCAGCAGCTACAGTGTTCCACATTTTCTTTTCTGCAAAGAAATATCCCTATGGTAGTGAGTGAGGGTGGATTCCTCACTGGGTGGATTGTGGTTGAATAAAATAATATAGTGCATGGCATGCCTTAAAAATACTATAGTTTAAAAATAAATACCTTTTCCTTTTTCGAGTGCAACTGGAAGTGGGTGGTAGTTATGCGCACCATACTTGGCCTCTCGCTCATATATATATTCGGGTGAACAGCCTTGGATTGTTTTCTTTGTTGCAACTGATGTGGCTGAAGTCACAGAAGCATGAACACCCCGACGGAGAACAGCAAGTGATTGGGGATGAGCCAGTTTGGAAAACATGATTACAGTGTACTTCTGAAAACAGAAAAGTTTGTATCAAAAAACCAACCAAGAGACCTTTAGAGATATAGAAGTTTCAGTAAACCCAGACTGCAAATTCCTTAACATTTATAAACAGAACTCTAGAAAAACAGTTAACATAGTATTTTCAACAGTCTTCTTGTGATTAATACAACCAGGATCCTTGTGTAGTTTAGAAAGAAAATTCTAACACAAGCCCCATCTACGCTGCCATATAATGTAGTTTGAAACTGCATTATATGGCCTATATAGGTAACAGGTAAACAGGGCCGTAGCCAGAAAAAAATTTCGGGAGGGGTTTTTAAAATTTCGGGGGGGGGGGGGGTTTAACCCCTAGCACACACCCCTCCCCGCTACAAACCTGTCAATATCTGCTTGAGATAGTGCCTGGAGGGACTCTTAAGGTTTTGTGTCTCATAGACTTAGCATGGGGATTTGGTTAACCAGTTAAAATTCATGAGTAAACCAGGTTTTTTTTATAACCTGAAAAATTTCGGGGGGGGGGGGGGTTGAACCCCTAAAACCACCCCCTCGCTACAGGCCTGCAGGTAAAGGTTTTCCCCTGACGTTAAGTCCAGTCGTGACCGACTCTGGGGGTTGGTGTTCATCTCCATTTCTAAGCCGAAGAGCCGGCGTTGTCCGTAGACACCTCCAAGGTCATGTGTACGGCATGACTGCATGGAGCGCCGTTACCTTCCCGCTGGAGTGGTACCTATTTATCTACTCACATTTGCATGTTTTCGAACTGCTAGGTTGGCAGGAGCTGGGGCTAGCAGCGGGCGCTCATTCCGCCTCTGGAATTTGAACCTGGGACCTTTCGGTCTGCAAGTTCAGCAGCTCAGCACTTTAACACGCTGCGCCACTACCAGGGGCCATATGGCCTATATAGACTCATATAATGCGGTCAAACTGCATTATATGTCTAAACTTATCATATAATACAGTTTCAAACTGCATTATATGGCAGTGTAGATGGGACCACAGGCTACAGCTCCTTCTTCATTGAGAAGGAGACAATTTTCCCCTGCTAAGAATCTCCAAATAAGCTCAATCTGAATTTTCCAAATGTTAGCTTGAAAATAATGGTCACTGTGAGAGAACTGAAATTGGGGGTTCCATTCCAAACTTCAGCCTGGAATGCTAATAATGACATATAAATACATGTTCACTAATAACAGCAATATATCTTAATAGAGATATCATCAGATATAGAAGTGGAGAAACTGAGTAATAAATTGATAAATTTATGAACAGGCATTTTTACAAATCTGAAAGTGACAAAGATGCACTCAGTCAAATGGAAGTGTGTCAAGTGGCCAAATTCAGCAGCCTAGAAAAGTGCAACTTTGTTCTACTTTGTTATCCCAAAGCAATTGCATTACATCCCCATTTCTATTCAGCTTGTTAAGTTCAACACAATCCCCCCTTCACTCCACATTCCAATTTATTAGTGCATCTGCACTGTAGAATTAAAGCAGATTGACTCCTAAACTGCTATGGTTTAGTACTATGAAATCATGATAGTTATAGTTTGGGGAGGCCCAGCACTCTTTAGCAGAGAAGGCAAAAGACCCTGTAAAACTACAATATATCAAGTAGCTTTCTGTTTGGTATCTTTGAAATCCATTTTACCTTCTGGAGGAACTACTAATGGAATAAATATCTGATGGAATAAAAATCAGTTCAAAGGCAGCTCAGTGCTCCAGAACAGAAATTTCTATACCTATAAGATATATTACTGAAATGTACATTCATAGGTGTGGCTTTAGCAAGTTGGAAAACCCCTGGGGAAGCAGAAAAGTTTAGTTATTTGAATTCCTAACATTCTGTTGCTGCTAACATCGTATTAGAGTACTTTTACAGGCTGCTGAACCTGGCTGCAAGTTTCCATATATGGAGCTTTGAAAGAACAATTAATCTGCATTACAATGCAAAAGATGTCACTAGACCACTACAACCTAACGACTAATCCAAAGAATTAACTTTCAATACCACTGTCTACTGTTTCATGACCTATAGGCGTAAATGTGACCATGCTAATGGAGCACCCAGTCAATTTATCCCAAAGGTAGTTAAAGGCTCTGATGCATGTTCACAAATATTTGGTTGAGATATTAAACATCAAAATAAATATCTTATTGTGGAAATGGTATGTTACAAGATTCTCAATTATCTCTCATGCCACTGGACAAGACCAGTTCTTTTCCAAGAAGGTTATTATCATACCTCTTTCATTTATTGCAGCCAAGTTGTTGCATGCAAGGCTGCTCTTAAACCTGACCTTGTTTGCAATGTGTGGGATCAACTGAAAGTTACATTTAACAATCTTTTACAGCACTAAAGACATGATAGATTAATAAGTCGAAGCAAAGCATTTATTTCTATATCTTTCCTCTGACAACATTTCAAGCTTTTCATTTCTGCCTGTATCTGTAGGGAAAGTTCACCAAAGCCTTTGATTCTGTTCCAATGCAAGTAAATTTTGGAGATGAGCCAATGAGAGGCAATGATTTGAACATTGGACTAAGATTGTGGGAAACCAGGGGTGCATCTATACCACATTAACAACTATGACTAAATGCTATGGAATTATAGGAGTTGTGGTTTTATAAGGTTTTCAACTTTCTCTATCAAAGAGAGTTAGTGCCTCACCAAACTACAAAACTCAGGATTCAACAGCACTGTGCCATGACACTTCAACTGGTGTCAAATGGCAATCATTCTACAATACAGATACATCCCTGGGTTCAAATAATATAATAATATCAGACATAAATCTCACTAGGATCATGCTCTCTCAGTATCAAAGGAAGGCAACTGTAAAATAAATTTTTGCAAGAATAGTTTCACCTTGGGACCACCATAAGTTGGAAATTATTCCAAGAAAACAACACCCTGTTTTGGAAGACCTTTCCAAGTTATTTCAGGCAGAAATCGATAGAATAAGATTCATAAGAGAGACATTATGTGGTGAGATTGGCCACAGCATGGAGGACTACACTGTTAATGCCCTACAAAACCAACATACCAAAAACTTATACAATTATAAAAAAAATATCAGAGAAATGTAAACAGCTATTCTTATTAATATTAACATTGCTAACATAGTTCCAATATGACATTTAGGCATTTCACAAAAAAAGAACAAATACTGCAGCCCATTAAGACTTGGAAGACGCCCAGACTTGAAATTGCATCACTCAAAGTTGCATCAGATGGAAATACTCTGTGTGATAGGACTGCACAGGACAGGCCCACAAACACACCCCTCAAAGAAAACATACTAGGAGAAATAGATGCTGTGATATAGTTTTTTTAAAATTGGATGGATGTTTTGATGTTATGAATGCAACTATAACCACAAGACTCTTATTCTAGATAGTGAGATTGTGATCTATTTAGTAACAATAATTGAGAATTATTGAACAGAATGCACTAGGATTGAATTCATTCTTCAGAAAACACTGATTTGGTTCACTACTCATATAACAGTTTTTATATACAGTAGAGTCTCACTTATCCAAGCCTCGCTTATCCAAGCCTCTGGATAATCCAAGCCATTTTTGTAGTCAATGTTTTCAATATATCGTGATATTTTGGTGCTAAATTCGTAAGTACAGTAATTACAACATAACATTACTGTGTATTGAACTACTTTTTCTGTCAAATTTGTTGTATAACATGATGTTTTGGTGCTTAATTTGTAAAATCATAACCTAATTTGATGTTTAATAGGCTTTTCCTTAATCCCTCCTTATTATCCAAGATATTCGCTTATCCAAGCTTCTGCCGGCCCCGTTTAGCTTGGATAAGTGAGACTCTACTGTGTGTGTGTGTGTGTGTGTGTGTGTGTATATATATATACACACACACACACACACACACATACTGTATACACACACCCCTATACTCTTTTGCAACAATGTTCATCAGCTGGAGGTTGTGAAGGCACTTCCTGTAAGAAATGGATCTGCCAGATGAAGAGCTTCCTCAAATTTTATTTTTCCTATTTAATTCTTGAATTTCAGAACCAGCTTTTCAAACTTATCACAATAGCAAACACAGACATACAGCTAGTTTCCACAGCAGAGAAATGTGATAATAATATTGACTGGAACGAGGAAAAGTGTAAAACTAGGCTCACATCATAGCAGGTAAAATAGGTTTGGTTCAGTGGGTCTCAGAAATACCAGGCTGAAGGAAACTCTATTTTTTAGGATGCTGGAGTCAATACAAAAAAGTTGCAGCACAGATTGTATATGCTCCTCTCCCCTTTGCTTTGTCAACAGGTTTCTCAAGTTTTGAAGTGTTTTACAAACCCACAAAAATCTTGCTTGGCAAGGAGTACCAATAGAACAAAAACATATCACTGGCAGCAACATTTCTATCAGATAAGTCAGGTTTTGAAAACTAATGTCCATTTCCATTCTGTGTTTTGTTTTATTGAAGAAAACCTGTTGTGCCCTTCAAGTCATTTCTGACCTATGGGGACTTTAAGGAGAACATTAATGTTTTCTTGGCAAGAGTTGATCATAATCACTTTTTTTGCTTCGAAAGAAACTATGTGGAGTCAGGTTGTTTTGCATCTTCCAAGTCATCTCCAACTTACGGACATCTTACGATGGGCTTCCTTGGCAAGAATTGTTCAGAGCAGATTTGTCTTTGCCTTTCTCTGAGGCAGAGATAGTGAGACTGGCTGAAGGTCACCCAGTGGGTTTCCATAGATTAGCAAAAAATCAACCATTCACCATAGTCTAAACCACACTGACTCTTGGAACCAGGTACTTTCCCCTGTAGTTGAGTCTACACTGTAGGATTAATACAATTTGATAGCATCATGTTACAATATTATAGAATCAAGGGAGTTGTAGTTTGACAAAGTATTTAGTCTTCTCAGCCAAAGAGGGCTGGGGCCTCACCAAACTACAAGTCTCATGATTCCATAGCACTGAGCCTTGGTCACTAAAGTGATGCCAAACTGCAATCATTTTGCAATAAAGAAGCACCCTGTATATCACTATGGTTCTATAGAGTTCTATATAGACAGGGAGGGCCCTTCTGCACAGCTGAATAAAATCCCCCATTTTCTGCTTTGAACTGAAATACATGGAAGTGTGGACTCAGATAACCCAGTTCAAAGCAGATATTATGGAATTTTCTGCCTTGATATTCTGGGTTATATGGCTGTTTACATTGCAATAGAAGCAATAACGGTTACGGTGAAAGCGACCATAGTGGAAGCTGCCAAAATGTGGTAGCTGGCAGGCAAAGGCACGGGAAGGGGGAAATTTGACCTGAATTGCAGGTGAAAACTGAGGAAACTATGAAAACTGAGGTGTCTACCACTGGTTAATCTAATCCAGTGGTTCCCACCCTGTGGTCCATGGACCACAAGTGGTCTCCAAGAACTAAAATATGAGCTTAACTATACCGTTAACTACACCACTGCAACAAGAGTGAAACCCTCTTATAGTGCCGAGGGAATGGGGATGTTGGGAGCGGAGAGGCTGATTACCCATGAAAGGCATGACAACAAGCTTCCTGACTGCTGCTTCTCCTCCTCCTCCTTCCCCCTAAGTGGAGCCATTCCATGTGGCGCCTTGATGTCTTCGTTTTTAAGCCTGTTCCTGGGGTTATTTGGGGTGCTGATTCAAAAAATTGAATTGGATAGACCACATCAGCTCTAGATTATTAAATATGGTTTTCTGTGGGTGAGCAGTTGGAGACTCCTGGATGGCATATATTTTGTATCAGAAACTAGGCTGATGAGGACAATCCAGTGCAATTTTCTGAATCAACACCCCAAATAACCAAACTGAATCTAAAATTGACCAAAAACTGACTGGTACTAATGTCGGAGAGCGGTCCCTGGTCAAAAAAAGGTTGTGAACCACTGATCTAATCCAAGCCCTGCCAAAGAAACAATGGAACAAAGAGAAGATGCTGTGTCAATTGACTTTATATTAACAAGACTGTTTCTGATGACCAAATGAAAGCTCAATTAGTGCAAAATCCACAGGCTCCATTGCCAGAATATGTATTTACTGTGGATAAGAAGAGACATCTAAGTTTTCAACTGAATTGGTTCAGCAGATTAACCTGGTTAGCCTACTCTTTTCATGTAAAAGATGGATTCTGTAAGTACTATGTAGTGTTTGGAGGAGAAATTGGAGGTAAAAGTGGTCATCAGAAGCTTGGTGTACTGGTTGCTAAATCATTTGTGTGGTGGAAAAATACAATAGAAGTCTTCAACAGACACTAAAGAAAAACAGAGTACCATCAGAACAAGTTGTGTTTGGCTGAAAACATATTGCTAATTGACAGTGGTAAACGTCTTGATGTAACCCATCACCATAGAATCATAGAGTTGGAAGAGACCTTGTGGGCCATCCAGCCCAACTCCCTGCCAAGAAGCAGGGAAATCGCATTCAAAGCACCCGACAGATGGCCATGCAGCCCATTTAATCTATTTATGCAGGCCAAAATCCCATTGGCTTTTTTAGCCACCACATCACATTGTTGGCTCATGTTTAACTCGTTGTCCACAAGGACTCCAAGATCTTTTTCACATGTACTGTTGTCAAGCCTGGTGTCCCCCATTCTGTATCTTTGCATTTCATCTTTTCTGCCTAAGTGGAATATCTTGCATTTGTCCCTGTTGAACTTCATTGGAAGTTCTGCTGAAATGGTTAAGATGTCCCTGGTTGGCATACTCATTTCATCTACAAGATGCAGTCTGTAAGTACTGTGTGGTGTTTGAAAGAGAAGTTGCGGGGGGGGGGGGGGTAAAGGTGGTCATCAGAAGCTTGGTACATTGGTTGCTAAACCATGTGTGCGATGGAAAAATGCAACAGAAGTCTTCAATAGACACCAAAAACAGAGTACCATCAGAACAACTTATGCTTGGCTTAAAGGTAAAGGTTTTCCCCTGACATTAAGTCCAGTCGTGACCGACTCTGGGGGTTGGTGCTCATCTCCATTTCTAAGCCGAAGAGCCAGCATTGTCTGTATACGCCTCCATGGTCATGTGGCTGGCATGACTGCATGGAGCACTGTCACCTAACTGCCGGAGCAGTACCTATTGATCTACTCACATTTGGCTGAAAACTTCTTGCAAATGTACAGTGGACATCCTGATGTAACTCGTCATCATTATAAAAGAAATTAAGAAGAAAACACAAAAAAATTCTGCCAATTGTGGAAACTATTGTCCTTTGTGGCCGAAAAGAACTGGCTTAAAGAGAAAACAATGATTCTGAATCTATGTCCTGCGAAGAACATTTGCATAAAGATGGTAATTTCAGGGGCATGTTGAGATCTCGTGCCAAATCAGGAGACACTGGCTTGAAAAGTCATCTGTGGGAGAGTTTCAACTCCTTCCAAGAAAAATTCTGGTTGAGAGAGACTATTCACAGTATTGAAGGGATGCTTAGGTTTTTATTTCTGATCAAAAGTGATATAGAATATTATAGATGCACCACTGTTAACTGCAATGGCTCAGTGCTATGGGAGTTGAAGTATGACAAGGCCTTTGGCCTTCTCTGACAAAAGGTGCTCGTGCCTCACCAAACTATAACTCCCAGGTTTCCATAGCCTTGAGCAAAAGAGAGTGAAGAGTGCATGAACCCTACAAGGTGGATGCACCCTCTATGGCACTATCAGAGTTCATTCAAAGCCTTGCCTTTCCCTGCCCGGGCCTTTCCTGGGCATCTCCCGGAAGAGAAAGGAAAGGAATCCCTTTGTCTGTCAGTCATCTCAACGTCATCCTCTGCCCCAAATCCCCCTCCTCCGCCATCTTACCTGTGTGGAGCCCCTTTCCTCTTCTCCCTCAGCCGCGAGCGCCCCGCTAAAAAAAAAGACAGCCCAGCCACGTCACAACCCTATTGACAACAAGCCCCGCCCCTTACCCCCATTGGCGCCTCCGCCGGCCCCGCTTCCTCCTCTTTCAACGCCAGCCGCGTCACGTCAACAAGCCCGCCCCCAGCCGGCGTGGCTTCCTATTGGCTGGCTGCTCCCCTGGCTCTGTCACTCATTGATGGCTTTGGCCTATTCTTTCCCCTCCCCGTTTCCAGTCAACCAGGCGCTGAGGTGTTTTTTTTTTCTGTCTCCTCGAAGGGAAATAGTTCTTCATTCTTCATAGGCGTTGGTCTCTATTCTAGTCCTAATCAAAACAATAGCCCCGCTTGTGGAGGATGCTGGACAATTGACATTTTCTATTTATTTTTTTTTCGTATCAGGAGCAACCTGAGTTGCTTCTGGTGTGAGAGAATTGGCCGTCTGCAAGGACGCTGCCCAGGGGACGCCCGGATGTTTTGATGTTTTTACCATCCTTGTGGGAGGCTTCTCTCATGTCCCCGCATGGAGCTGGAGCTGATAGAGGGAGCTCATCCGCGCTCTCCCCGGGTGGGATTCGAACCTGGCAGCCTTCAAGTCAGCAACCCAACCTTCAAGTCACAAGGCTTTATCCCTCTACGCTATCGGGGGCCAACATTTCATATTGTTCATCTCAGTGGGAAGGCGAAAATGCCTCAGCCCAAACTTTAAAGGAGCTCTTCGTGGTGCTGAATGCAATCCCACAAGGCCATTGTGCCCTCCCTCACACACAGCTGTGTAAAATCCACATTGAACTGGGTTATATGGCAATGTGGACTCAGATAACCCAGTTCAAAGCAGGTATTGTGGATTATCTGCCTTGATATTCAAAGGGCCTTTCCAGACAGTTGCTTTCAGTTACTTGCCTTCTTTACTTTTATGGCTGGCCTTTCAGTTACTTCTCTTCTTTGCCTTCATGGCTGACCTTTCAGTGTATTTCCTTGCCTTCTTTGGAGGGAAAGTCAAAGTCTTGCCTTTGTTGGAGTCCTCGTAGACAACAAGTTAAACGCCAACAATGTGATGCGGCAGGTTAAAAAGCCAATGGGATTTTGGCCTGCATCAATAGGAATCTAGTGTCTAGATCCAGGGAAGTCATGCTACCCCTCTATTCTATTCTGCCTTGATCAAACCACACCTGGTATACTGTGTCCCATTCTGGGCACCGCAACTGAAAGGAGATGTTGACAAGCTGGAAGGTGTCCAGAGGAAGGCGACTCAAAAGATCAAGGGTCTGGAGAACAAGCCCTATGAGGAGCGGCTGAAAGAGCTGGGCACGTTTAGCCTGCAGAAGAGAAGGCTGAGAGGAGACATGATGAGGGCCATGTATAAATATGTGAGGGAAGTCATAGGGAGGAGGGAGCAGGCTTGTTTTCTGCTGCCCTGGAGACTAGGACGCAGAACAATGGCTTCAAACTACAGGAAAGGAGATTCCACCTGAACATCAGGAAGAACTTCCTCACTGTGAGGGCTGTTTGGCAGTGGAACTCTCTGCCCCGGACTGTGGTGGTGGCTCCTTCTTTGGAGGCTTTTAAGCAAAGGCTGGATGGCAATCTGTCAGGGGTGCTTTGAATGCAATTTTCCAGCTTCTTGGCAGGGGGTTGGACTGGATGGCCCATGAGGTCAGCCAAAGTCGCAATGGGGTCGCTTAAATACAAGGAGCTTCTTGGGATTTTTAAAAGTCTGGTTGGGAATATCTGGCAAAATCTGGATGCTATTGTTTGCCAACAGGACCTGTCCAATTGGACCAAAATGAGCAAAAGATTGCAAGATCCAAGAAGAATGGCAGCTGCAATGACGCCCAATAGTGCTTTTAATCAAAGGCATGCTGGTAATAGTTAGCAAGGATATTGTTTCTGTACTTTCCAAATTTATCTGACTTTCCATCATGGCAAAAAGTGTTTCCAACTAGATGCATCTTTGACCCAAAATCTCTAGGATCTTGTATCTTAACCTAAAGCTGGTCCAGGCAGGTTGACCCATATTTCCTGTAAGTAAGGTAGACCAGTGAAATATGAGATGAGACTTCTGCTCACCTTTATGGTGGTGTAGAAGAGGGGATATTGGAAGATGTTGCTTGCCACCTGCTGAAATTTCTTCCTCTAGACAACTGTTAGAGTAACAATTATGAGACTCCTGCCTCTTATTTCACTTGGCAACCCTACCTGGAAGGGCGTACATTGGCTCAAGGAGAGCTTCCCCATTCCAAACTCCTCTTCTATCATTGGATTGGCCAGAATTGCATGAATGCTCCCCTCCCTCCTTATTTGAGCTGTCAAGCAGAACAACTGCAAAAAAAAATTGTGCTTTCTCAGTCATGTGAGGAAAGAGAGTAGAGAAGCATTTCCCTCCAAGTCAATCTGCTACTCTAACCAAACATCTCCAGATGTTGTCCAGCTGAGTCAAATGTTGCTCTGTGTATCAAATATTAATCTTCACTGCCAGTGTTGTCTGAGTGAAGAACACATAGTCACAATCTAGTCACCCAGGCATGTGGACAGTGCTCCACAGCTTCATGCAGCTTGGTATTAGAGACAGTAGGGTATATCTTGAAAGAAAAGTCACCACTTACATTTTGCTGGATGCTAGAAAAAAAATCAAAAAGTAGGACATTGCTTTTTCCCAAACAAAGAGAATGGCAGCATTCATTAATGAGTTAACAAAGTCATATCTCTATATCTCTAGTAGAAATGGGCAGGTGTGGCCAGCCAGGTGTCTCTGGATTACACATCCCATAATCCTTCACCATTGCATGTATTTGGTAGAGTTGATGCGATTTATAGTTCAAAATCATAGAGAGGACCACAATTGCTTCATGCAGCTTGGTGATACATATCTACACATGTAACTCATGTTTTAATATCTATTTTATATGTTGTAAATCATGTTTTAATATCTATGTATTAATTTTATGTTGTAGTTTCGGATGCCCTGAACCTCAAGTTTACTTTCATATAAACTGGTGATTCTCAACCTGTGGGTCCCCAAATGTTTTGGCCTTCAACTCCCAGAAATCCTAACAGCTGGTAAACTGGTTGGGATTTCTGGGAGTTATCAGCCAAAACACCTGGGGACCCAGATTGAGAACCACTGATATAAACATATAGTTGAACACTGATATAAAACCAAGGACTTTTTCAGATTTATTTGTTTATTTATTTATATTAAGAAATTTATACCCCGCCTTTCCCCACTTTTGGTTGGGATTTATCTCACAATATTGTGTCTCTCCTGTAGAGTTACATTGTGCTTGAATTGTGATTGGATTTTCTTTTTTTACTGATTTGGGGGGGCGGGTAGAGTCAATGAATCCAGTATCACTGTTGTTTGACGACTATTTCCTGTGTGATAATTTTCTTCTGCTGCAGTCCCTACATTGTGAAATATTCATCAAAATGGAAATAATGGAAGACTGAGCAGTTTCAGTAAAATAGAAAAGTATAGCATGCTTGCACTTGGTAGGGCCAACACAGGTAGGAAGCAAGGCTACGTAGAAGATTGGTCATGGATTTTTGCATCACCGTGAAAATGTAATACATTCCATTAATCATTCCAATAACAATATCTTTCTGTTTGCATAAGCAATGTGATTGCCATGAGATAACAGTCTGGTGTGATAAAGTCCCAAGACACAATAATATCTGCCAATCGATAAGTAAAATGCTAATAAGATCATAAAAACATCTTTTTTTTTCTTCTTTTAGTTTACATAGCCTTCTCTTCTCACTATCACTTCCCATATATTGTTGGTCTCATTTGCCATATTTTTCATTTCATAGTGTCCTCTCTTTACCTTTATCACCTCTAGACCCTGTCCTGAAGTGCCTTCTGTCAACCTGGAACTGTTTCTTCTCCCAGACGTGAGTTAGAAATTGTTGATAAATCTATCTTACTCCACCCTCTTCAATAGAAATACTTCTGAAATACTTTGTGATAAAGAAGTCCTCAATTAACCTTCTGTCTGGAATATAATACTATGAGGCCTTCTGTTGAACCAAATTAACAGCACGCAAATATATTCAGATGTTTTGTTCCACTGAGGTCAAATGGGGTTGTTTTTTGGTATGTGGTTTTTTTCGGGGGGGGGGGGGTTGTTTGCTACAGAGACCATCACTCTGTGATAAAGCACCAGTTTGTTTGTTTTTAAGAAGATTCCTGGTACAACTTCTGGTATCTTTTGGCAGAGCCGGAAAGAGTGATATCCTGGAAAGCCAATACAAGTCAGCATCAACAGCAGCATGCTAGGTCACCCAAAAATGTGACTGCATAAAGGTCATTCTAAAGTTTATGGGCTTATTCGTGTACACAAAGATGTGAGGTGCATCTTTAGAGTATTTAAAGTATTTTATCAAGAGAGTTTCCTTACAGCCGTTGTACCCAACCTTTTTTTGACTAGGGACCACTTGACCAGGGATCACTCTCCAACATTAATACCAAAAGGATTACAAATCAGTTTTTGGTCAACTTTAGATTTGGTTTGCTTATTTGGGGTGCTGATTCAGAAAATGGCATTGGATAAACCACATTGGCTCTAGTTTCTGATATAGAACATATGCTATCCAGTAGTCACCATTTGCTCATGCACATATAACCATATTTAATAATCTAGAGCGGATGTGATCTATCCAGTGCATTTTTATGAATCAGCACCACAAATAACCCCAGAAACAGGCCTAAAAACAAAGACACTAAGGCACCCATGCTTCCAGGCACTCAGGGGGAGGGAGGAGGAGAAGAAACAGCAGTTAGGAGGCTTGTTGTCGTGCCTCTCATGGGTAGTCAGCCTCTTCCCGTTGCCTCGGCACTATAGGAGAGTTTTGCAAGACCATTCACTCTCATTGCAACAGTGTAGTAATGGTGAGGCCGCAGACCATATTTTAGTTCTTGCGGACCACTGGTAGTCCAGAGACCACAGGTTGTGAACCACTGCCTTACAGAAAAGACCTTCAAAAATATGAGTGAGTTCATTTTATCCAACTGTTGCAAAAGTCAGAACTATGAAAAAGTAATTTTTGCACTACAGCTCTCAGAATCCCCCTTGACCATGCTGGCACATGCCCTAACTATCCCAGTTTGACAGAAACAATTCCAACCAACCCTCTGTTGCTCTACTTTTTCAGCTCTTTTTAAAATACCTCAGTTTATGTTTTCCCTCTTTATCTTCTCATCCTGAAAACTCAATTCAAAATACAAAAGTAGTTTGCACTCAACAGAAGGGAAAGAAGAGCATATAAGAGGATGTGGTATAATCTTGCCCTTCCCAGTAGAATCAGGCAAAAGCAACATGTTGCAGTCTCTTCTAGCATGTGTAATCTCATTCATGGCATTTGCCACTTTGCTCCCACTCTGAAGCTGCTTAATCTTGAAGAACCCACAGACTACATAGCATGCACTGCTGTAACAGAAAAAACATTACATTTTCCTATTAATGAAACATTATTACCAGTATTTGAATACTGAGAAAAATGTTGATTTTGTATTGTTGGAGGCACCAACATAAAAAAATAATCTGAAACCTACTTTGTATCATTAATTGTACATCTTAGTGTGCTGTGGAAAGATGTTTGCAATAAAAAAACCATCATCAGTCAATACAAAATAATAAGAGATTTGTCAAATGTTCAACATTTCAGCAGCCTTATCAAAATATTCAGTGAATGTTGTGGATGTAATAACACTATGATATGTATCTCTTGCATTTGTGAACCTCACTAACATGTTAGCTACTGTGTGTAACAGCTAGTAAAATAGAAAATATGAAACAAACAACAAAACTTAATCCATGCATTTATGGCATGTAAGTCACCAGAATACAGAGCAAAGGTAAGCATTGTAAATCAGCCTTAAGCACCATATAAAAATGTCTTTTGAGTTAAACCTTCAGATAAGTATGTATGAACATTCTCAATCAGCATTTGTGAAAGTATCCCACAGACCAGCTCAGACTGGCTTCAATGGGAGGTTGTTTCTGTAATGAGGTGTCAGGAATTGGTCCTTATCTAAAGTCTGACCTTTGGCATGTTGTTAGCTATATGGTTAAATATATGTTATCTTATCTGTTTGTTGAAACACAGTGAGAGGGAGCATGTCAGCCATGCTGGAACTGTTCCAAGCTGAAAGAACTATGAATGATCTGTATTATCTTGGATCCTATAAAATAAGATATATTTTAAGCAACATTAGTCTTTTGCCATCCTTGAAATCATGCACTGGGGAAATGCTCTCCCTCCATTTCCCCTGCCATCCAGCTCATTTCAAGGAGCATAGACTGGAAAAGAGCAGAAATGCTTATATACTACCCTATCCATTACAGAAAACAGTGGAAAGGGCTTTTGTGTGATGGCATTCTTATGTTGCTTCCATCACAACAAACCCAGCTCAGTTAATATATGGTTTACATACACTGCCCCATGTTTTCACTGAAGCCAGTTCAAATTCTGGTGACAGTTAATGCTGGAACAGACAGTCCAGGTTAAGTGTTGTTTATACTGATGATGTGAAGCAAAGCTTTGAAGTAACAAATTGCTTTTTAAAACCATCACCTAGGTTAGATTTTTTAAACTTTCTTTCAGGTGCCTAATTCCAGTAAGAAGTCCAACATATCTCAGGGTATGATAATGCCCCATTGTTCATAGCAATGTTTACACATGCAGAATCAAGAGTATTCCTCAATACTCTTAATTCCATAGTACACAACCAGAAAAAAGTCCTCACTTGAAGTAGAATATTTGTTTTGAGTGACTATGGGCCAATTTCTTTCTCTCTCTCTCTCTCTCTCTCTCTCTCTCTCTCTCTCTCTCTGTCTCATTCTCTCTTCCTCCCTCCCTCCCTCTCCCCCTTTTTTTCAAATGTTACTAATACATTTTAAAAGATTTATTGGGACAATTCTCCTCTAGATCTTTTTGTCAACCATTAAGTGCACTCAGGAACATTATATAAAGTGTTTTAAACAATATTGTAAGTCTAGTTCTGTTTGGATTCCACATCAAAAGATGATTCTTGGAACAAAAATGTCCCTTCTATCTGGATGACGGTTAACAACTGCATGAGAAAATCACATTTCAAAAGCAAAATGAGTAGTTGGAACAAAGCTACTTTGCTAGTGTAGTGATTAACATTTTCTAGTGACTTTTAAAAGGCAGTTTGATATGACTTTGTATGGTAATTTGAGAAAATTTATCAGTTTTTTGTCCCCTTCATGCTAGGATTTTATTTTTCCAAAAAAAAAGAAGAAGAAGAAAAATGGAACAAATTGCTTTTGAAGTTTCATGGCATATTTGGAACACTGTGGCACATAATAGGAACACCTTAATTACAAAGCTAACTTTGCAGGCTTTGGTATCAAACCTCGAAGACCTTCCTCCTTATGAGAGAGGTAATGCTAGTCCCTGACGGGGGAAAAACCCCCACTGAATCAATGGGATTTACAGACTGTTTTTTTCTGCAGTTGCTTTGGTTTATGCTTTAAGCCCTTTCCACAAAGCTGAATAAAATCCTACATTATCTGCGTTGAACTGGGATATATGGCAGTGTGGACTTAAATATTCCAGTTCAAAGGAGATATTGTGGGTTATACTGCCTTGCTATTCTGGGTTATATGGCTGTATGGAAAGGCCCTTGGGTTCTTTCATCTCATCATATAATCCAATTCAAAGCAAATAATCTGGGATTAAATCTTAGGGCATAGGGCAGTGTATATGAGTCATTTGTAAGTCAGATGTTTGTAACTTGGGGACTGCCTATACATGTATATGAACCAAGATGCAACAGGAGGGTGTAAACATTGAAGCTAAAAGGCTTCAAAATTCAATTATACACATCTACATAAAGCTCAAATGTATAGAAACTGAAAACAGCAGTTGATTTCTATTAGGAACGCCCACTGTTCTCATCATGTGTACATGTGAATTTAGCTGTGAGTAGTCACATATGGCTATGCTCTTTATTCTCCCCTGAACGTATGTGATACAAGTAAGCACTTTCAAAGATTCAATTTATGTACTTGGAATCCTCCCAACAAACTTATAAAGTAAATTACTATTATTGCCCTTACAAACACCCTTGTCAAATGTGAACCATAAGGACAGTTCAAGAGAAGTTTTTTAATCATACTGTAACACTACTTCCTTCAGTAAATTTAACATGTCATTGTTCTAAACTCATAATCCTTTTGTTGGCACCATATTATTGAAATTTATGTCTTGTTTTTCTTAACAAACAAAATCAATGAATGAGTAAAAATATGGAAATACTTTCATGGAGCTTTCTGGTTACTAGCTCTGGAAAACAATCAGAGTTTTGAGAGATGGGGTAGGAAGGGTGGAGATTGTATAAGACTAGTTGATGTAGTGATTTGACCTGAAGATTTCTTCATTTAGGAGTACCTACTCTTAGAAGGTGTGTTTTCATAGAATCATAGTGTTGCAAGAGGGCCCATGCGCTATTGAGTCCAAACCTTCCCCAAACATGCACTCAATGCAAGATCTCCAGCTAGAGCAGTGGTTCCCAACGTGTGGTCCGTGGACCATCAGTGGCCCCCGAGAACTAAAATATGGTCCACGGCCTCACAGTTACTACTTTGTTGCAACAAGAGCAACTGCTCTTATAGTGCCGAGGCAACGGGGATATCGGAAGGGGAGAGGCTGACTACCTCGGAAAGGCGCAACAAGCCTCCTGGCTGCTGCTTCTCATCCTCCTCCCTCCCCCTGAGTGGAGCCATTACATGTGGTGCCTGGAAGCAGGGGCACCTTGGTGTCTTAATTTTTAGGCCTCTTCCTGGGGTTATTTGGGGTGCTGATTCAGAAAATTATACTGGATAGACCACATCAGCTCTAGATTATTACATATGGTTTTCTGTGCGCGAACAGATGGCAACTACTGGATGGCATAGGTTCTACATCAGAAACTAGAGCTGATGTGGTTTATCCAATGCAGTTTTCTGAATCAGCATCCCAAATAACCAAATCGAATCTGAAGTTGACCAAAAACTGATTCGTAGCCCTTTTGGTACTAAGGTTGGAGAGTGGTCCCTGGTTTAAAAAAAAGTTGGGAGCAAGAGCATCCCAAGCAAGTAATTGTCCAGACTCTTAATCCTTCTAATAGTTCTGTAAGGAAGGCCACAAATTACGAATTAAAGAAAAAATGACAGAAAACACATAATCAATGGAGAGTAGATCACTCAATATTGGATTAAGATATAGTTTTCTACAACCCAATGCTCTCCAGTTGTGCTAGACTACAGCGCCTACACTCTAAAGTCAAAATTGAAAGTCATCTATCTTTAGATATCCCACTAAGAAATCTGGGGCTCCTTCCACACAGCTGAATAAAATCCCACAATAACTGCTTTGAACTGGGATATATGGCAGTGTGGACTCAGATAATCCAGTTCAAAGCAGATATTGTGGGTTATTCTGCCTTGATATGCTGGGTTATGTGGCTGTGTGGAAGGGCCCTGGGATGGTTCACACTATTCAAATAAAACACTATGATTCCACCTCAGCTGCCATGGCATTCCCTGGAATTTGGGATTTGTTATCCATACCCTTCAAACATTTCACAGATGAAAACTGAGAGACAGGGGGCTTCATACCAGAATGTGATCAAGATGGTAATAGTTGTTAATGAAGAAGAACAGACAAGCAGGGAAAGGCTACAACAATTTGCTTTGGCCCAAGCCTACTGGGAAAGTTTCCTTCTCTGGAGAGCTTTAAACAGAAACTGGATGGCCACCTGTCAGAAGTGTGTATTGTTGTGTGACAGGGGGTTGGACTGGGCACCCCTTGGGGTTGCTTCCAATGTTTTGATTCTACTTATATCCAGATGAGTTCTTGTCCACAACCTATGCCAAATATGCCTGTTCAGGTATCATGACACATGTCTTGTTTTGAAAGGAAATACAATCAAGTTTGGGATCAGACTCGAGCATGCTTCCTTCAAAACATTGTTTTACCCAAGCAAGTAGATAAGACCAATAAATCTATGGGCATGTTTTTTTAAAGCTTTCTTACAGAAACAGTAGAGCAGAAGTCAAGCTTTTTTTCACTGAGATAAGTAGATCCTAAATATCGTCTGCTTGGAGACTGAATTGTGCTTATGCTGGTCTCCCTTATGCTGTGTTGCTATTATTGCTATGTGCAAAGTCATTTCTGACGTTTGGCAGCTCCAAGGTGAACCTCACTGGGATTTCATTACCTGAGGTATAGATGTGTTGGGTAGTGTGAACAGACCTCAGGTTAAAACCTTTTACACTTCTAATAAGCCTGTGTAAGATGTTCTCCAGTACCACTTTATGTAAGTAGTGCTCTATCATCCAAAGGGCTTCTCTCTCAGCTACCAGAATTTGGATCAGGATCTTGGCAAATATTTTCAGATAATGAAGAGGACTTCCACTTTGGTTGGGGTGAACTTGGTGTTACTACATAACATTACCATGTACTGCACTGCTTTTTTCTGTCAATTTGTTGTAAAAACATGATGTTTTGTTGCTTAATTTGTAAAATCATAACATAATTTGATGTTTAATAGGCTTTTCCTTAATCCCTCCTTATTATCCAACATTTTCACTTATCCAACGTTCTACTGACCCGTTTATGTTGGATAAGTGAGACTCCACTGTATTAACAATCTTTATGTGTTGTTTGTGCTGCCCCCTGGTGGTTCCAAACCCACCCCGTGAGAACATATACGTTAAACTACAAAATGGTATGCACATTTTATTAAAATACTATCTCCATTTCCAATCTGCAATTTGCATATGCCATTATTAAACACATCCTCTATTCCCATCTAGGGAGAGAATTTAATGGTCAAAGCAGGGTCATGCAGCACAGTTCGCAATAGAATAGTCTGGTCCCTCGACTATCAAATTCAACAAGAGTGGCAAAGTTATTAAGTTAGTTCATCATCTCCAGGCAGTTGAAGGGAGTGAAATTACAGGGAAGATTACAAGGAGAATCAGTCTTATCTGCCTTGGCTGACTGATAAATCCACAACGTCTGTGTCTTCTTCCATTCTGTGTACAATAAGCATCAGTTATATAAATACAAAATACTGTATAGCTTGTTTTGTGTAAAAAGGAGGAGATAAATCCATATACTTGCATTAATGTTCCTTCAGCTTCCAAAGGGGTTTCACAGTTGAGTGACTTGGTGGAGCTTTTTCTTTGGGAAAAGGTTAGGAGTGTCTTTTTACCACAATTTACGCATTCTCTTTTTCCATTGAACGGAAGACTGAAAACACACCAAATGGGGGCAATGGTTGCTGGGAGGGCATGCAAATGGAGGAGTAGAGACAGAGAAGATCTTCAAGTATATTACAGCTTAAGCATCCTTTATCCCGAAATCCAAAATACTCCAAAATTGTCCATGTGGGTGGCAGAGGTAATGATACCTTTGCTTTCTTGATGGTACACAAACTTGGTTTTGTGCACATCATTATTAAAAAATATTGTATAAAATTGCCTGTAGATGAAATATAGATGAATTTAATGTTTAGACTCAGGTTCCATCTCCAAGATGTAGATATACAAAGGTATATGCAAATGCAGGAATTTCCAAAAATCCAAAACCCTTCTGGTCCCGAACATTTTGGATAAAGGATACTCAGTCTGTATTTCTGTTCTTTGCTGACTTGAGAAAGCATGGCTCCCTCTCCATCGCCATACAAATGCAAATATTCCAAAATCCAAAACACTTCGCATCCCAGGTATACTCATCCTGTATTTCTGTCCTTTGCTGGAGTGAACACACATGGACTCTTCTCCACTCCACAACAGAGGAAGGGGTTCCCTTTATAGGTGTGGGGTATAGAAAGGGGCCAGATATGTGGGGCTGAGGAAGGAAGGGAAGGGCCCTCCTCCTGCCCCGAGAGGAATAGGTGCTGCGGCTGGAAAGAGGACATTGTTGGGTGCGTATGAGGGGAAAGTCTGGAAGGCCAAGGTGCTGGGGCCTGGTGGGCCTGGGCTGCCTCCTCCTCTGCTTATTCCTCCTCCGGCAGCTCCTGTGTTGCTCCCTGGCTGTCCGGCGCCATCGAGGCCAGGGTTCTGTTTCTTCCACTTGGTCCTCCGATTCTGGAACCAGATTTTCACCTGCGTTTCGGTCAGGCTGAGGGAGAGGGCCAGGTTGAGGCGCTCACACACCGACAGGTACCGCGTGGCCCTGAATTTGTTCTCCAAAGCCACCAGCTGCTCGTAGGTGAAGGCCGTCCGGGCCCGGCGGGGCTTGGCACAACTGGACTCGGCCCTACGGCGCTTGGACGATGACGAGGAGGAGGAAGGAGATGAGGAGGACGGTCGAGGAGGAGAACTGGGCTCCTCCAAATCCGAGGATGGCGAGGAAGAAGCAGGGAAGTCAAGTGAGGTGGCTCCAGGCCCTGCTGAGGTGGCAAAGTGGCTCCTTTCCTGGTCGTCATGGTCCTCTTGCTCCAAAGCATCAAGGGCAACTTCGTTCTCTCTGCCACTGGCATCTATGGGACACACAAGAGTGTAATGAAGCTACCGACAATTTGCATCCGCCAAAGATGCATGTACGCTGCCAAATTAATGTAGGGACCCTTCTACATTCTATCCAAAAACATCTGAAGAGCCACAGATTCCCCACCACTAACAAAATACATGCTCTTATCTTCAGATATTACAATTTATAGTCACAACCGAGGCTTCAGCTACACTGCCATATAAAGTCCAAATTATCTACTTTGAACTGGATTATATGGCAGTTTAGACTCATATAATCCAGTTCAAAGGAGCCCTAGTGGCGAAGTGTGTTAAAGCACTGAGCTGCTGAACTTGCAGACCGAAAGGTTGCAGGTTCAAATCCCAGGAGCGGAGTGAGCGCCCGCTGTTAGCTCCAGCTTCTGCCAACTTAGCAGTTCGAAAACATGCCAATGTGAGTAGATCAATAGGTACCGCTCCGGCGGGAAGGTAACGGCGCTCCATGCAGTCATGCCAGCCACATGACCTTGGAGGTGTCTACGGACAACACCGGCTATTCGGCTTAGAAATGGAGATGAGCACCAACCCCCAGGGTCAGACATGACAACCCCCAGGGTCAGACAGGGTCAGGGTCAGGGGAAACCTTTATATTTTTACTAAACCAGTTCAAAGCAGATAGTGTAGGTTATCTGCTTTGATAATCTGGATTATATGACAGTGGGGCCGAGATTGACACCACTTCAACTACCATAGCTGAATATAGAGTCCTAAGAGTTAGAGTTTTATGAGGCACTGGCACTCTTTGGCAGAGAAGGCTAAATACCTTGTAGAACAACAACCCCCATGATTCCACAGCATTGGGCCACTATATTCCTGGGAGCTATAAATTGCCAAACTACAACTCCCAGAATTCCATAGCCTCCAGCCAAAACAGTTAAAGTGGTATCAAACTGCATTAATTTTACAGTGTGAATGCACCCAGAGCCTCTAAACAAAGAAGCCTATGAACCTGAAGTTAATTCCATCCAAGTTAATCCATTTTATTATTTAAAAAAAAAAGCTATGGCTGCATCTATACTGCCAAATAATAGATCAAACTGCATTGTGTGGTCAGTTTAGAGTAGACTCAAATAATGCAGTTTTAACTAGATTATATGAGTCTACACTGACCATATGATGCATTATTTCGCAGTGTAGATCTAGCCTCTAACTAGGAAGGGATAATCCAAATAATTTCACAGTTTTTTTGCTTCCCCCAGGGGAAATGTAGTTGTGGAGAGAGAAGGGTGTAAATAAACATAATAACAATAACAACAACAACACTTGTGTCTCCCAAAAATCTGCCCTGCCCTTTCAGTGTGTGCCTGTGTGTGCATATATGTATATACTGAGGAAGAACATGGATTTCTAGACAAGCAGGAACCCAATTTCTTTTGATTTTCAGTGTGTGGCATTTGATTTTTAGTAATATAAAAAGGAGAGGATCTATTAAGACTTATGAAACTTCCATAGAGTCATTATATAGCATTATATTCACTTATCCAAGGTTCTGCCGGCCCGTTTAGCTTGGATAAGTGAGACTCTACTGTAATTGGAAGCTGGCCTTAGCATATCTGATGGGGGAATCTAAGAAGTAAAAATAAGGGGAATTTATTGATCCAGAAACACAGAGGGTTAAACAAAATTATGTATAAAATCTACGTTGTACAGTGTCGGGAGTCAAGGTGGCGGGATGCACTGGGGGTGGGTTCAGGAGTAATTGTATTGTGGGTGGCGGGTTGTCTATGTATGTGTATATTGTAATGTGTATTGTGGGTGTTTTGCAATTTTAAAATAAAATTCTATTACAGTAGAGTCTCACTTATCCAAGCTAAACGGGCCAGCAGAAGCTTGGATAAGCGAATATCTTGGATTATTTTTTTTTTCGTGTTAGGAGCAACCTGAGTTGCTTCTGGTGTGAGAGAATTGGCCGTCTGCAAGGACGTTGCCCAGGGGACACCCGGATGTTTTGATGTTTTTACCATCCTTGTGGGAGGCTTCTCTCATGTCCCCGCATGGAGCTGGAGCTGATAGAGGGAGCTCATCCGCGCTCTCCCCGGGTGGGTTTCGAACCTGGCAGCCTTCAGGTCAGCAACCCAACCTTCAAGTCATGAGGCTTTAATCCACTAGGCCACGGGGGCTCCTAATATCTTGGATAATAAGGAGGGATTAAGGAAAAGCCTGTTAAACATCAAATGAGGTTATGATTTTACAAATTAAGCACCAAAACATCATGTTTTACAACAAATTTGACAGAAAAAGCAGTTCAATACGCAGTAATGTTATGTTGTAATTACTGTATTTACAAATTTAGCATCAAAATATCACGATATATTGAAAACATTGACTACAAAAATGGCTTGGATAATCCAGAAACTTGGATAAGCGAGGCTTGGATAAGTGAGACTCTACTGTATTTTAAAAAATTCTAAATAATTTTGTCTTATGGAACTACTCTTCATGATTCAATAAAAAAAGTTTTAAACCTTCCCCCCCCCCCCCTCATTTTTAACTATTGCCCTGGTATCAGCCATGGGTTGAGGTTCAGGGTTTTAGTCTGCCACTTTTGGACTCTTGCTTGCTGAGGGATTCCTGAAAGTATCTGGGATCAGATCCTGGGATATAGGGTAGTGTACGCCCAGCCTCAGGCCCCATTTCCATTGCCATATAATACAGTTTGGAGCTACAGGGTTGTTGCATGTTTTCCGGGCTGTATGGCCATGTTCTAGAAGTATTCTCTCCTGATGTTTCGCCCATATCTATGGCAGGCATCCTCAGAGGTTGTGAGGCATGGCAACGTCTGAGGATGCCTGCCATAGATGTGGGCGAAACGTCAGGAGATAATACTTCTAGAACATGGTCATACAGCCCGGAAAACATACAACAACCCTGTGATCCCGGCCATGAAAGCCTTCGACAACACAGTTTGGAGCTTCATTAAAGGGTCAGCGTAGACTCACATAATGCAGTTCAAACTGTATTCTATTCAGAGTCTTGTTCCAAACTGCATTACAGGGCAGTGTAGACCTGGGCCTCATTGGAGGGCATGATTCAAAAGGAAGATGGCTGGAGAAAAGTTTATTTGGGAATTATATTTTTCTTTCTTGCCAGGAGCCGAGCGCCGCTTCCTTCCTTCTTTCTCCCCCCGCCCTCTCTTCCTTTTCCCATCTTCTTCTTCTTCCCCGGCCGCCCTAATAGAGTTTCAGATTTGTGATGGGCCGGATCGATAGATGTCATCTATTAAAGGTAAGTTTTAATCGAAGAATATTAGGATCAGTCCGAGGCGAGGGAGGCGGGGGAAGGGGGCGCTGCGCGTGGCGTGGGCGCCTGCAAGCTGCGGAAGGGAGATAGGCGGGCCTCGCTAATGGGATATCGATCACGGAGGCATCCTCCTCTCGCGGGGACAGCGCAGAAGGGACAATTACCGCGCGCCTCCTTTGGCCGGCGCGGCCAGCTGTCAATCAAGCCCGGACGCCGAGGCGGAGCCTGACCAAGACCCGCCACTAGAGGGACCCTCGCCCCCCTCCCCTTAAAAAAGCCTTAAAGGGACAGGACACCCAGAAGAAACTTTTTGACCGCTTCTTCTTCGAGGACATCGACACTAGGATGAATGCAGTTGGACACTAGTTTCACTGCTGTGGCTCATTGAATCTTGAGAGTTGTAATTTAAGACCCCAGCACTCTTTGGCAGAGAAGGATAAAGACCTTGTCAAACTATAACTCGCCAGGGCTGAACCAAAGCACTTCAGCGGCACTCCCACACAGACCTATATTCCAGAACATCAATCCCACAATATCTGCTTTGAACTGGGTTATCTGAGGGCCCTTCCACACAGCCAGGCAGAAAATCCCACAATATCTCCTTTGAGCTGGAACATATGGCAGTGTGGTCTCAGATAACCCAGTTCAAACCAGATATTGTGGGATTTTTATTATTATTTTCTGCCTTAATATTCTGGGATATAGGGCTGTGTGGAGGGGCCCTGAGTCCACACTGCCATATATTCCAGTTCAAAGCAGATAATTTGGGATTTTATTCAGCTGTGTGGAAGGGGCAAAGTTATGTCAAATTGCATTAACTCCACAGTGTGAAGTACTAACATTATTCCCCCAAATTGGATCTATACTGCCCTATATCCCAGGATCTGCTTTGAACTGGATTATATAGCAATGTGGACTCAGGGCCATTCCAGACAGGCTCTATATCCCAGGATCTGATCCGAGGTTTTTTGTTTATCCCAGATTATCTGGCAGTGCGGACTCATATAATCCAGTTCAAAGCAGAAAACCTGGGAATATAGGGCCTGTCTGGAAGGGCCCTCAGATAATCCAGTTCAAAGCAGATAATGTGGATTATCTGCCTTGATATTCTGGATTATGTGGCTGTGTAGAAGAGCCCTAAAACCCCTTCTACACTGCCACATACAATCCAGATTATCTGCTTTGTATTGTAGGGCTGTGTAGAATCATGTAATTCAGTTCAAAGAAGAAATGTGGATTATCTGCTTTGATAATGTGGCAGTATGGATAAACAGATAATCTGGGATCTGATCCTGAGTAGATGCAGCCCCAGTTTTAGGCCCCTTCTACGTTGCTATTTAATCTAAGTAGATAATCCATATTATTTTTGAACTGGATTATATGAGTCTACACTGCCAGATAATCCAGTTCAAAGCAAATAATCCAGATTTTATATGGCAGTTTAGGGCCCTTTCTATACTGTCATAAAATCCAGATTATCCAAGCAGATAATCCACATTATCTTTGAACTGGATTATATGAGTCTACACTGCCATATAATCCACTTCAAAGACGATAATCTGGATTTTATATGGCAGTGTAGAAGAGGCCTCTGTCTTGCTCTCGTTTAACAACACTTTAAGGCCGTATTTTTTTCTGAAATAAAATAACCTGGGGCCTTACTCAACTATGAAGTGAAAATAAGCACCTGCTTAGGACCTCAAAGAAGGGAATACAGCAGAAATTTCCCATTGCTTGATTTACCATGGATCATAGGTTACATCTACAGTATAGGATCAATATAAACTGGATCTATGCTACCATATAATCCAGTATCTGATCCCAGATTTAAGTTATGTCATTGCATCTAATGAGACTTGAGCATCCAAGACTGGATCTACACTGCCCGATATCCCAGGATCTGTTCCCAGATTATCTGCTTTGAACTGGATTCTATGACGCTACATTGCCAGATAACCTGGGATCAGATCCTGGGATATAGGGCAGTGTAGATCCAGCACAAAGGGGGTCCTGGAAGCAAACTCAAGCAAATACAAAGCTACCTTAACAGCCCTATCACACTAGAAGACTAAGGCGCCTTCTACACTGCCATATAATCCAAATTATCAAATCCACATTATCTGTTTTGAACTGGATTATATGAGTCTACGCTGCCAAATAATCCAGTTCAAAGCAGATAATAATCTGAATTTTCTATGACAGTGTAGATGAAGAACTGGACAGGGGGCATTTTAAAGTTTTTGAGTGAATCTACATTGTAGAAGGAATGTGGTTTAGCACCACTTTTAACTACCATGGTTCAGTTATATAGATTCAAGGGAGTTTTAATGTTAGAACGTCTTCAGTCTTCTCTGCCAAAGAGTGTGATGCTTCTCCAAATTACAAATCCTAGAATCACATAGCATTGAGCCATGGCAGTTAAAAAGGTGCTGAACTGTATTCATTCTAAAATGTAGATGCAACCTTCCCCTGGGAAGTTTTAATGGGAGCCAAAAATAAAATCCCTTTCTTTTGAACTTTTTTCTGCACTCTTGGCAATATGAAATCCCAGTATCAAACTCTGGATGCATTTAGACTGGAGAATTGATGCCATGTCTCAATGTCACAGAATCATGGGAGTTGTAGTATGCAAAAACACCAGCACACTGTAGTAGATGAAATTCAACACCTTGTAAATCTATAACTCTGACTATTACATAGCATCGAGCCATGGCAGTTATAAGAGTGTCAAAACTGCATTAATTCTACCCTATAGATGTACCCATGTCAGATGCATCCTGAGGCTCCTATGTAGTAAAGAAGATGTTTACTATTTAGTAACTATTTAATCACTCTGTGTTGTAAGGATTTCATGGCCGGAATCACTGGGTTGCGGTGAGTTTTCCCTGCTGTATGGCTATGTTCTAGAAGCATTCTTTCCTGATGTTTCGCCAGCATCTATGGAAGGCATCTTCAGAGGTTGTGAGGTCTGTTGGAATCCAGGCAAGTGAGATTTATATATCTGTGGAATAATGTCCAGGGTGGGAGAAAGAACTCTTGACTGTTTGAGGCAGGTGTGAATGTTTCAACTGGCCACTTTGATTAGCACTGAATAGCCTTTGAGCTTCAAGGCCTGGCTGATAACTGCCTGGGGGAACCCTTTGTTGGGAGGTGTTAGCTGGCCTCTATATATCACTATATTACAATATTTGCTTGCAGCTTTCAGTGGTTCTCAGATATTTCCTGCCTTCAATCTGAATGCAATGTATTTTCTAGCCTTATTTCGTAAAAACCTTACCTGCATACAGGCTAGCTAACAATGGCCCCTTCTACATTGCCACAAAAATCTGGATTATCAAATCAGATCATTCACACTGCTTTGTACTGGATTATATGAGTCTACAGTGCCATACAATTCAGTTCAAAGCAGATAATTTTGGGTTGCCAGGAGGTTTTTTTGGATTGTATGGCCATGTTCCAAAAGCATTCTCTCCTGATATTTTACCCACATCTATGGCAGTGAGGCTGTGAGGTCTGTTGAAAACTAGTCGAGTGGGGTTTATATATCTGGATTGTTCAGGGTGGGAGAAAGGACTGGACTGTTGTGAGTTTTCCGGGCTGTATGGCCATGTTCCAGAAGCATTCTTTCCTGATGTTTCACCCATATCTATGGCAGGCTCTTGTCTGTTTGAGGCAGGTGAGAATGTTTCAATTAGCCACCTTGATTAGCATTTATTTCCCATACTTATACCCAGGACTGTAGGGGGGGGGGTTAGGGGTTCACCCCCCCCCCCCAAATTTTCAGGTTTTTAGAAAATCTGATTTACTCATGAATTTTAACTGCTTAACCAAAACTCCATTAGTGTCCACTGAAGTTTGTCTGTCTTGAGTGTTCACTGAAGTTTATCAATGGAGCCTGATTTCTAAATTATTTTGTGTTATGGAACTACTCTTCATGGTTTGATTAAAAAAAAGTTTGTACCCCATTCCTCAAATTTCTGGATATGGTCCTGCTTATACCCATATTTATACCCTGCCCTTCTCACCCCCGAAGGGAGACTTGAGTAGCCTTTCAGCTTCAAGGTCTGGCTGCTTCCTGCCCGGGGGAATCCTTTGTTGGGAGGTGTTAGCTAGCCCTGATTGATTCATGTCTGTAATTCCTCTGTTTTCTGAATGATGTTCTTGATTTAGTGTCCTTATTTTAGAGTTTTTAAAATACTGGTATCCAGATTTTGTTCTGGATTTTATATGACTGTGTAGAAGGGGGGCAATGTCTAAACACCCTAAAAGTGGGTCACAAATCTCAGGCTGGCTTTATACTGACCTATGAGTAACTGCTTTGAATTGGAATATATGAGTCTATACTGCCATAAAATCCAGTTCAAAGCAGATTATCTGGATTGTATATGGCAGTGTCGATCCAGCCTCAATTTTAGAAAGTCACCCAACATTTGGCTGAGATGGGATAACCAATTATTTCCCTCCTTCAAAGCTCCAGTTTGTGAAACAACGAGCCCTTTCCACACAGCCCTATATCCCATAATATCAAAGCAGATAATCCCACATTAACTGAGTATGGACTCAGATAACCCAGTTCAAAGCAAATATTGTAGGATTTCCTTCCTTGATATTCTGGAACATAGGGCTGTGTGGAAGGGCCCAAAGATACTTTTTTGGAAGTACCACTTTCTGCTGGAAGTTATTGAGCACCTTTTAAAAAAACAAATCCATACAGTAGAGTCTCACTTATCCAATGTTCTGGATTATCCAACACATTTTTGTAGTTGATGTTTTCAATATATCGTGATATTTTGGTGCTAAATTCGTAAATACAGTAATTACAACATAGCATTACCGCTCATTGAACTACTTTTTCTGTCAAATTTGTTGTATAACATGATGTTTTGTTGCTTAATTTGTAAAATCATAACCTAATTTGATGTTTAATAGGCTTTTCCTTAATCCCTCCTTATTATCCAAGATATTCGCTTATCCAAGGTTCTGCCGGCCCGTTTAGCTTGGATAAGTGAGACTCTAAGATAAAGGTAAAGGTTTCCCCTGACGTTAAGTCCAGTCATGTCTGACTCTGGGGGTTGGTGCTCATCTCCATTTCTAAGCCGAAGAGGCGTTGTCCGTAGACACCTCCAAGATCATGTGGCCGGCATGACTGCATGCAGCGCCGTTACCTTCCCGCCGGAGCGGTACCTATTGATCTACTCACATTGGCATGTTTTCGAACTGCTAGGTTGGCAGGAACTGGAGCTAACAGCGGGCGCTCATTCCGCTCTCGGGATTTGAACCTGGGACCTTTCGGTCTGCACGTTCAGCAGCTCAGTGCTTTAACACACTTCGCCATCGGGGCTCCTAAGTGAGACTCTACTGTAGTAGATTTTGAAGCATCTCTTTGGGCTTGCAAAGAATAACGGCTCCAACCCTTTTACGTTTTGCAACCTTGGGATGCACGACTCCAGTGGGACACAAAAAAGAAAGAAAAGCATATAAAGAATCCTTAGAAGGGATGCTATATTTCTCCTCCCCCCCCCCCCCCCCAAGGCCCTCCAAATCCTCGCCTACCTTGGGACTCTTCGGGCTTCCTTCCCGAGCTGCTTTCCAGGAGTCCAACTCTGCCCCAACTTTTCTCCTTGTCGGGGATGCTTTTTCTCCTGGTGAACTTCTGGGGATCCAGGATGTCTAAGATGGAGAAGGAGATCTTGGTGTGGATGGGGGGCCCTTTCCCCCCGCTTTCCTGGCAGTCCGGCATCCCCCTCCAACGCCGCTGCCTCTTCTTCCTCCTCCTCCTAATCCCAGTAGATCTCCAACGAGGATCCACAAGGTCGGCTGCAGGTGGAGGCGAAGCAGGTATTGCGCTCCCGAAGGCGCACGGCCAGATCCCAGAGAGAGGCTGCTGTCCATAGAGGGGGGTGGATGCCTAGGAAGAAAAAAAGGGATTCTCCAAAGGGTGGGAGGAGGAGGAAGAGGAGGAGGAGGAGGAGGAGGAGGGGAAGAAGAGGAGAAGGAGGTGGATCCCCCTTTGACAAGAGAAAAAAGGTCTGCGATTGGAAAAAAGGAGGCTGGATAGCTGCCTCCTGGCACTTTCCTTCAACTATAGATTGCCAATGTTTTCATCCTCCTCTCTGGCAAACACGTGGAGGAGGGCTTTGTTATTTATTATTTTATTTAATGTCTTTATATCCCACCCTTCCCATCCCAAAGGGGACTCAGAGCAGCTTACAACAAAGGCACAATTTGATCCCTCAAACATATATAATAATAATAATCTATATACAGTAGAGTCTCACTTATCCAACATTCACTTATCCAATGTTCTGGATTAGCCAACGCAATCTGCCTTTTAGTAGTCAATGTTTTTGTAGTCAATGTTGTCAATACGTTTTGATATAAAAAGGTAAAGGTTTCCCCTGACGTTAAGTCCATTCATGACCGACTCTGGGGGTTGGTGCTCATCTCAATTTCTAAGCTGAAGAGCCGGCATTGCCCATAGACATCTCCAAGTCATGTGGCTGGCATGATTGCATGGAGCGCCGTTACCTTCCCGCCGGAGCGGTACCTATTGATCTACTCACATTTGCATGTTTTCAAACTGCTAGGTTGGCAGGAGCTGGGGCTAACAGCGGGCGCTCATTCCACTCCCGGGATTTGAACCTGGGACCTTTTGGTCCACAAGTTCAGCAGCTCAGTGCTTTAAGGCACTGTGCCCCACATTGTGATATATTGGTGCTAAATTCGTAAATACAGTAATTGCTACATAGCATTACCGCGCATTGAACTACTTTTTCTGTCAAATTTGTTGTCTAACATGATGTTTTGGTGCTTAATTTGTAAAATCATAACCTAATTTGATGTTTAATAGGCTTTTCCTTAATCCCTCCTTATTATCTAAGATATTCACTTATCCAAGGTTCTGCCAGTCCGTTCAGCTTCGATAAGCGAGACTCTACTGTATATAAAAATGTAATGTGCATAATTAGGACCAAGTTAACAACAAAATCACTGGGCCAAATCACACCAAATTTGGCCACAAAACTAATCATTTTCCAAGGAGTGACCATCAAAACAAAAAAAAGAAAGAAAACACCATGCCTGTATGTAGAAAGCGGACAGGCTTTTAAGCTGCAAGTCTATTCAGTGCAATTCAAGCTGGCCAAACAAAGATTCCCCTACAAAGGAAGTAGCCAGGTTTCAAAGCAGCGCTTTGATTGAGGGTGCTACTCCAGCTCGCCAAACAAGGATTCCCCTAGGTATAACACAAGCAGACATTGAAGCTGCAAGGCTATTTAGTATTTAGTGCAACAAAGGATTAACGTTGGTAGAAGGCGGCCAGGCTTTCAAGCAGCAATACTACTCTGTACTATTGAAGCTGACCAACCAAAGATTCCCCTAGGTAGCAAGCAGCCAGGCTTTGAAGCAACAAGGCTATTCACTGCAATTCTAGCAGCCCAAAAACCCATTCCGCTAGAACGCAAATACCCCAGGCTTCCAAGCAGCAAGCCTATTCTGTTGCATTCCAGCTCACCAAACAAGGATTCCCATAAGAAGAAAACAGTCAGCTTTGAGGCTGCAAGGCTATTCACTGCTATTCCATCTGGCCAAGAAAGGATTCCCATACGCTACAGCAATGCATGGCCAGGCGCAGCTAGTAATATAATAACTTTATTTTGTACCCCAACTCCATCTCCCCGAAGGGACTTGGGGCGGCTTACATAAAACAACACATAAAATAAACACACAGTACAGTACAAAATAAAACCACTAGTATATAAAACAATAATTTGAACTCAGGTCAGTGCTAGTAACCTAAAGTGTCATATGTCTGAAAAACATGGCCAGCTATAAACAAGAAGAAAGGAAAGGGATAGTGCAAGTTGTAGTTAAGGAACAAGGGAATGGGATGAAAGTGCTGTCCTGTATCATAATTGCAGACCATTGGGCTAGACATTCTCAAAGGCTTGTCTAAACATCCAAGTATTCAATTCCCTCCGGAAGGAGGATAAGGTAGGGGCCTGCCTATTCTCCCTGGGGAGGGTGTTCCAAAACCGGAGGCCACCACAGAGAAGGCTCGCTCCCTCGTCCCCACCAACTATGCTTATGACAGTGGTGGGACCGTGAGAAGGGCCTTCCCGGCAGATCTTAATGCTCGTGCAGGTACATGGGGGGATGCGGTTGTGAAGATAGGCAGTGCCTGAACCGTTTAGGACTTTATAGGTGATTACCAACACTTTGAATTGGGACCGAAAACTTATCAGCAATGAGTCCAGGAGAACTCCCAAGCTATGAACCTGCATCTTTAGGGAGAGTATAACCCCATCCAACATAGGCTGCAACCCTGTATCCTGTTCGGCCTTGTGACTGGCTAGGAGAGTGTCTGTCTTCTCTGGATTCAATTTCAATTTGTTCATCCTCACAGCAACCAAGCACAGGTTCAGGACTTGAACACCCTCCTTAGTAGTAGGTGGAAAGGAGTGATAAAGTCAGACATCATCTGTGTACAGATGACACCGAACTCAAAAACTCTGGATGATCTTTCCCAATGGCTTCATGTAGATATTAAACAATATAGAGGACAATATTGACCCCTGCGAGACCCCACAGGACAAAGGCTACAGGGCTGAACAGATATCCCCCAATGACACCTTCTGAGAACGACCCTCCAGGAAGAACCAGAGCCATTGCTGAACAGTCCGTACCAGACCCATTCCCACGAGGGGTCTCAGAAGGATACTGTGGCCTACGGTATCGAAGGCTGCTGAGAGGTCCAAGATAACTAACTGAGACACACTTCCCCTGTCCAGTTCCCGCTGTAAATCATCCACTGAGGCGACCAAGGCTGTTTCAGTTCCATGTCCTGGCCTAAAGTCAGACTGCGCCAGATCCAGATAATCCATTTCTAGCAACCTGGATTTGCGAGGCTACCACACATTCCAAAAACTTTACCCAAAAAGGAGAGATTGAAAAGCGGCCGAAAGTTGTCCAATTGAGTGGGGTCCAGTGATGGTTTTTTCAACAGTGGTTTTATGACGGCTTCCTTTAGGCCCGCTGGAATCATGCCTTCTTGTAAGACAGCATTAACCTCCACCTTCAACCACTCTGCCAAACCCCCTCTGGCTTTTTTATCAGCCAGGATTGGTAGTGGTCCAGGATGCATATGGTCACCATCGCTTCTCCAAGGTTCTTGTCCATATCCTCGAGCTATCCTGTATCTAAATCAAAGAATTAAAATGCGGATTGATGCCATGGCCCAAGGCCAGAGTGCTGGTGCCTCACCAAACTGTATCACCCAATATCCCATAGCGTCCTGGCTGTCCAACTGCATTGATTCTGCAACTGTGCATGTACTCTTTGGCGAGAAAGACCTTGTAAAATTACAACTCCCAAGATACCAGAGCAAGGAGTTATGGCCATTGAAGTCGTGCCAAACTGCTTTAATTCCACAGTGTAGTTGTCGCTTCCTTGAGGGTCTCCAATGCAGAAAGTTGTTGCTTTCTGCTCTCCTACCCACAGCTATTCTCCTGCTCTAAGGTGTGAAATGTAGTGCAAAGTCTTTCCATCTGTCAGGGATACTTTGATTGTGCTGTGAAGATTGAGAGGAGACATGATTGCTATGCTTAAATATTTGAAAGACTGTCATAAGGAAGAGGGAGCAAGCTTGTTTTGTGCTGCCCTGGAAACTAGGAGTCAGTGCAGCAGTGTGTTCAAATTACAGGAAAAGATATTAAACTTGAAGATCAGGAAGATCTTCCTGACTGTAAGAGCTATTCCATAGTGGAACTCATTGCCTCCGCACTGCCAGATAATCTGGGATAAACAGAAACAGAAAACCTGGGATCAATTCTGGGATATAGGGCCTGTCCTGAAGGGCCCTGAGCTGCATTTGGCTGCTTTCATCCATGCTTGCCCAGGCCCTCTCTTCAAAGGCTACACTTCCAACATTATGGGACTCCTCAGAGGTCAGTCCCATTAAGTACAATGTCTATGCAAAAGGGAACATCCCTTATAATTTACAATAAGAGAATCTACCAGTCCTCTACAGGGGCCCCCAGGGGCACAGCAGGTTAAACTGCTGAGCTGCTAAACTTGCTGACCAAAAGTTCAGCAGTTCGAATCCAGAGAGCGGGGTGAACTCCTGCTGTTATCCCCAGCTTCTGCCAACCTAGCAGTTCAAAAACTTGCAAATGTGAGTAGATCAATAGGTACCGCTCCGGCGTGAATGCAACGGCGCTCCATGTAGTCATGCCGGTCACACGACCTTGGAGGTGTCTACGGACAACACCAGCTCTTTGGCTTAGATATGGAGATGAGAACCAACCCCTGGAGTCAGATACAACTAGAGTTAATGTCAGTGGAAAACCTGTACATTTACCTTACCAGTCCTATAAGGGACAAGCTTTCTTGTCCTCATATAAGAGACATCCCTTATAATAAGAACGTCAGCTTTAAGCTTGATTTCCTAAATAAGTAGATCAGAAACTTCAAAAAAATTACAGGTTTTGTTGTTGTTGTATAGTATTCTAAAAGGTAGGACTTGCCTTTAAATTAAAAATTGATAGACAACAGTGAGACATTAAGAGGACTCCAAAAAAGACATGTTTATTGAAATACTCTTCATGAGATCTGGCTCTGAATCTCTGGTGATTTTGAATAGGACTGTTGGACACAGCTGGCCTTTGGGGAATAATTGAAAAAAAACCCACATTATTACTAGTTATTCAAAATATGGATTGATGTATCCGGCTTAATGTATCACATCAACAATACTGTTACATTCTAAGGGCCCTTCTACACTGCCATATAAAATCCAGATTATCTGTTTTGAACTGCATTATATGGCAGTGTAAACTCATATAATCCAGTTCAAAGCAGATAATGTGGATTGTGTGCTTTGATAATCTGGGTTATATAGCAGTGTAGATCCAGCTTAAGTTATGAAATATATACATATTGAAAGAATGGGAGTTAGGTGCAAGGTCAGCCCTACTGCCAGGCTTTGCAGAAGATCAGCAAAGTGTTAGTACTCAATTATTATTTTTCAGTAACCATGGTGTGGATATTTGGATAATTTTTTCTGTCTGGTATTTTGACTTCAGAAATCCCTTTTGTAACGAAAAGTTGTAATATCAGAAGATAAGAGTATGTATCTGGCAAGTGTTGGGGAATCTGTGGCTCTTCAGGTGTTTTTGGACTATAGCTGCCACCAATTTAAGACAATATGAACAAGATTGTAGTCCAGTTACATGCAGAGGGGAATTATTTCTCTATTTTATTTACAGGAAAATCTATACCAAGATGAGCTGATCTTGGTGGCCAGCAATCTCCTACCCCTTATTCCCCCATATATTGATTTCAGTCTTCTCAAAATGGAGTTTTAAGCCCCTTGATGTCGGGAAGGACAATTTCACAATGTTTTGTTCCCCTCCCAGGATTGCAAAAGTATTTCATCACCTAAAATAGGGAGTGACTAGATCCCCTGAAAAGCATGCAGGGCAACTTGATTTTTTCCAAATATCAAGGTGTTGGTGGCATTTTGTGAGCCTTGGATTTAGACACATTTTTCCCATCCGTGATCTATACAAATGGAATCATACTTCCTAAGGGCACCCTGTATTTCTGAGTAAACAGGTGTGGGATTAAACTGTATGAGTTCTAAGCATACAAGTCAATAAATCTTGTTATAACTCCTTACTGCTCATACTCCTTGGTTTGCGGCTATAAACCCCTGTTTTCATCTGGCAAATGTTAGAAGCGAACACACTCTTACATAAGCCTATGGAAAAATAATTCCTATTGAGTTTAGTGGGATTTACTCCCCGATAAATGTGTATGGGACTGCAGCCTAAAACATTTATCCTAATACATCCTACATCGACATTGTCAATAAGTACAACAACAAATAACAATATGACACTGTCAATATTCCCCTCTTAAGCGGATTAAAATGGAAAGTTTCTAACATATTTTTCCTTGTCCGTATGATCAAGGAGAAGCACAATCTCTGTGTTGCATTATTCCTTTTTAAAAGATAGGTTGTATATCTTTTAAAAGCAAACCAGAAGTTCTGCTTCTCCTTGATCAAGGTTTGCAAAAAAAAAAGTGTTTCTATCATTTCTGCTTTGGAAGGCATAGCTCTGTTTCTCTTTTCCTGTATACATATTCTGTTAGTATTGATACTTACATGGTGCACATATATGTGGAAGCAATGGACCTTTAAAAATTGATCTATAGGTTTCAGTCAGAAATTGCTGTAAATGTAGGAAATGTGTTTATAAAGCATTTTTAGAATTCATTAACATTTTATATTTTCAGAAAAATAGACTTTTTCACAGAATTCAAAGAGAAAATATCACTTTTTGTTCCCAATTATATAAACTGAAATTCTGGTCTTACTTTCATAAATTATTTACAGTGTAAGGATGGAATGCTCTTGGACTACTACATGAGTCGATATAATCTTTTCAGGGTTTGTGTGATAGTGATGATGAAGGAAGGCAGACAAGATCTATTGGCTCTGAGCAGTTTTTTCAATGCTTAATTTCTTTCTCCTACTAATATCCTTTTTCTTCCAGCTGCCATCCTCTACATTGGTGGAAGTATACGAATACAGTACATAAACCAGAACCCATCCTTTATTTGCTTTACAGTTTACTTGGAAGTATATCTGTTTATTGGATTATAGCCTTAGCATCTTACTACAACCTTGTGAAAATAGTTAATGCTATTATTCTTTTTTTCATATACAAAACCCAACTGGCGTTTGGAGAGGAATGTGTGCAATGCCATCCATTGTATTGCTTTGAACTGAGTGAATCCTGATACCCCAGGTTTTTAGCAACCACTCTTTCCACAAAAAAGATATTATTGTTGTGGTCCAAGTTCCATTTATGCAATCATCAGAAATACTGTGGAATGGCTAGGAATGTCTGTTATGCGTTGTTTATTGAACATGTGAAATGAGAGAATGTTTTGTCATTTTAAAGTGTTATAAACTGAATTCTTTTATAGTACTCTTCTGATAGGTAAAGGTAAAGATTTTCCCCTGACATTAAGTCTAGTTGTGTCCGACTCTGGGGACTGGTGCTCATTTCTAAGTCAAAGAGCCGTCATTGTCCATAGACACCTCCAAGGTCATGTAGCCGGCATGACTGCATGGAGCACTGTTACCTTCCTGCCAGAGCAGTACCTATTGATCTACTCACATTTGCATGTTTTCTACTAGGTTGGCAGAAGCTGGGAGCTCACCTCGCTCCCCAGATTCAAACCTTTCAGTCAGCAAGTTCAGCAGCTCAGCGGTTTAACCTGCTGCGCCATCGGGGCCTCCCTAATATCTCTTCTAATTTTCCTCAGTGGTTGGCTATGGCCCATACGTGTCATAATAAGATGTGGTTTGATCCTGATGTTAGTGACAAAAATAGCTTACTAAAATAAGAGTCATGGATCTGTTCTGATTTGTAGAAACAAACAGGAGAAAATCTCAGTGGGTGCAATGAAAAACATTTCTTTTCTTGAATAAATAAACTGTAATAAACAATTACTGGCTACTTTCTGGTCTTTTGATACTAATGTAGAACAGAATCTCAATTTTCTGAAAAATACATGTTGAAAATTAGCGGAATTTCTGATTTTTGTCTTTTGTTATTATCCTGACCCAACACAGCTGTGGCTGTTCAGGTTGATAAAGTTGTTCTGAAGCAGCCAGGCTTTGGAGCTGCAAGGCTATTCAGTGCTAATCAAGGTGGCCAATTGCAACATTCACACTTGCCTCTAACAGACAAGAGTTCTTTCTCCCACCCTGAGCATTCCACAGATACATAAACCTCACTTGCCTAGTTTCCAACAGACCTTACAACCTCTGAGGATGCCTGCCATAGATGTGGGTGAAACGTCAGGAGAGAATGCTTCTGGAACATGGCCATACATCCCGGAAAACTCACAGCAACCCAGTGATTCCGGACATGAAAGCCTTTGACAACACATTGTTCTGTTCTAATTAGTCTTGTATCTGCCTCTGGTGGCATGGAAGTTGAGTTCCAGGGACATTTTATATTTCTGGATGTTGTGGGTGAGACTGAAATGGCAGGATCCCCTTTTGGTTTCCTTAACAACAGGCCTGCCGCCTTGCCTCAAAACCCATTTGCAACAGAAAAGAGAACCCATTTCAAAATTGCCATAAAGACTTCCCCAGCTGTAAAGCAAATTATTCTAAGTGCCCCTTTCGGTAGGTGGGCTGAGACATTCAGATCTTGAATGAAAGCATGGCATTTCAAAGCCCTCCATTGAGTTGAAGGTTTAGAATCGGAAGCACAATCATCATGCAGTTTGTCACATAGCGCATGCCCAGACATTTTTAGAAGGGAAACTAAAAGGTGTTTATATCATCCGGAAACAGCACTAGGGGGCTAATGACCCCTTACTCATTACTTCTCAATTTTGCTAAGGAACAATGAGGTAGCAAATAACATAGTTAGCAGATTCAAGATAGACAAGGAGATGAAGGTTCTCTTTCTATTCCATTGCTTTTAAAGCACCATATTGCCATATTGTCTCACGTTCCAAAACTCTTTTCCCTCTGTTTTCACAGCAAGCTCCAAGTTGTCTTTTGAAATGCTTAGCACAGTGAAAGGGTACCTACAATCTAGCTTCATCTTACTAGAATCTCTACAGTTTTTCAAAGACCTTCATATCTTCAGAGTATATTTATCACATCAGAAGTGAACTGAGGGTACAGTTATAATGAATTTAAAAAACACACAAAGTCAAAAACTTGACATTGTACTACATTTCCCTTGACCAGAAGCTGGCAACTTGGAGTGTCTCCTGTGTCGCTGTGAGAAGGTCCTCCACCATGCAGGCCACACTGTAACAAGTGGTCTGTGGTCTGCTCTTCTCCACACTCACACATCGGGGACTCCACTTAGTAGCCCCATTTCTTAAGGTTGGCTCTGCATCTTGTGGTGCCAGAGCGAGGTCTGTTCAGTGTCTTCCAAGTCGCCCAGTCTTCTGTGTGCCCAGGAAGGAGTTTCTCATCCGGTATCAGCCATGGATTTGGGTTCTCTGTTTTAATCTGCCACTTTTGGACTCTCGTTTGCTGAGGTGTTCCTGCGAGTGTCTATGTAGATCTTGGGATGCTATTTCTTGATCAGCATGCTGGCTGATATCTGAACAGAGGATGGGCCGGAAATGTCAATGCTTTGGTCCTTTCATTACAGGCTGCTACTTCCCAACAGATGTCAGGTGGTGCAATACCGGCTAAACAGTATAATTTTTCCAGCGGTGTAGGATGTAGACATCCTGTGATGATGTAGCATGTCTCATTAAGAGCCACATCCACTGTTTTAACATGGTGTTATGTATTCCACACTGGCAGCAGCAGAGTAGCAAAGCACAAGGGCAGATGTCTTCACTGAGTCTGGTTGTGATCCCTAGGTTGTACCTGTCAGCTTTCATGTGATATTATTTCTAGCACTCACTTTTTGGGTGCCATATACGTTTTCGGAGCCCCTGATGGCACAGTGGGTCAATAATAATAATAATAATAATAATAATAATAATAATAATAATAATAATAATAATATTTTATTTATATACCGCCCTATCTCCCGGATGGGACTCAGGGCGGTTTACAGTCATAAAAACAACACAAACATTACATAACAACATAATAACACATTATTAAACAAAGTAAGTCAAACTGCTGAGCTGCTGAACTTGCTGACCCAAAGGTCAACAGTTCAAATCCAGGGAGCAGAATGAGCTTCCACTATTAGCCCCTGCTTCTGCCAACCTAGCAGTTCAAAAACATGCAATGTGAGTAGATCAATAGGTACTGCTCCGGCGGGAAGGTAACAGTGCTCCATGCAGACATGCATGTCTTGAGGGTTTTCAGACTGCACAGAACAATTCAAAAGGCTGCTCTGTCACCACGATATATATTTCCCACTCCTAAACCAAATTGTGAAATTCTCCAAAGGTAGAAATAAAATCAAAATGTGAGAGAAATTGTACTACCCAGAATTGGCATGTCAATATGAAATGAAAGGAAAATACTGTAGAAAAGAAGAGTAAGAAAGAAGATAAACACTGTTAGATTAAGATACATCTCTCTTTCACAGCCAGAATGGACAAGAGGCAAACTAACATGATTCACTGGTTAAAAGATTGTGAACAGAGACATAAATATTGTCTGTGTGAGAACAGTCTCGCAAATCATTATTTATCCGCCAGTACGTATTTCCCTGGGGTAGATTCTTCTTCCATTACTCACATTGAGGAACACCTTACATGGCAAAGGATTCAGATGAAATGAATTATTGCTTCGGATGTATTTAGATACGTTTTTATTGTGTCTAATTGTAAGGAAATACAGGTTGAAATTCAATATGCTTCGACCTGGAGGTAATATCTTTTTAATTCAATATGACTTCTAAGGCATTTAGAGGATTGCACTGGGGGAAAAAATCTATTGGAGTATATATATATTTTTGGAAGTAAGTAACTGCATCTGACCCCAGAGCCTGCAGGGCGAACATTTCAGAAAACATTTCTGAATTAATATAATTATTAATCAGAAAAACTGAATAACAGATATGTTTAAAATATTCTATGAAGTCAGACATTATTCTTTACAACGCATTATAACTTCAGGCATCGAAGAGCCATAGTTTACCCTGTTGTTGTTTTTTTTAAAACAAGATATTTATTCCATAATGTTTCCATGCAATCCTAGCTAGTTATTTATGGGTATGTACTATTATGTGTCACCAGTGGTGCAGCGGGTTAAACCACTGAGCTGCTGAACTTGCTAACCGAAAGGTTGGCGGTTCGAATCCGGAGAGCGGGGTGAGCTCCCGCAGTTAGCCCCAGCTTCTGCCAACCTAGCAGTTCGAAAACATGCCAATGTGAGTAGATCAATAGGTACCACTCCGGCGGGAATGTAACGGCGCTCCATGCAGTCATGCTGGCCACATGACCTTGGAGGCGTCTACAGACAATGCCGGCTCTTTGATTTAGAAATGGAGATGCGCACCAACCCCCAGAGCAGGACACAACTAGACTTAATGTCAGGGGAAAACCATTTCCTTTGCCTCTTACTATTAAAATCAGTTCAAAAACGGAGCATATTCCAGGTTGTTTGGATTCTTCTTTCTTTCCAAACAGCTTCCACCTTAATATACTTGGGGCAACTTTAGGGAGGAAGGAAAACTTGTCAGTTGATATATTGTTGAACAACTTCTTCTGAATTTATCGTAATCATTGTTTCAACTGACTGGATTACAAGGCATGAAACAAATGGAGTTCCTTAAATTATCAATTTTAGGGCTAAAGGGTTCCTTTAAATAATGTCATGTCACCAAGAGAGGAAGCGAAGGTAAGAGACCGAGTAGGAAAGAGAGTCCACTTGGGTTTGTTTTTGTTTTCCAACCCAGGAAGACATTAAAATTCCACCGGAGTGCTGTCTTTAAATTGCTTCGATGCTAGGTGGGTCTCAGCCCTGACCTGTCCTGATGGCAAGTGATGGCTGCTACAAGCTCTGGATCAATATTCATAGCGGGTGTCCTGGACTGATAACACTATCCAAGACAATGTTCCCTATCAGTGTGGACAGCTGAGATATTGTACCATTAGTGGTGTTGTTTTAAATAACCTGATCCATTTCTGGGTCTATATAATGAATTTTACAGTTTAGATACTATCTCTAAGAAGAAGTGACTCGTAGCACTGAGGCAAATCAATGATGCCGAGGCGCCTTGGTTTTACTTGAAATAAAGTACACTATAATTCCAAACCCGTTCCTTATACATTCTTGAATTGTGGCATGTCCGGTGATTGCGCTGACAATCGAAAGCACCCGAAGTTTATCAAGGAAGTACGAAAACACATTATCACTTGAGTTTATACACACTCGATAAAATCTCTCATATTGCTATAAAACAGCATGGATCAGACCACAAGCTAATGAGGTTTTCGAGGTATTTATGTGAGGTGGTAATCTGGCCCTATATATGCCAAAGATGTCCAGCCCTCACCTCAACCCTTATTTGCAAGTATCCAGTACCAGCTCTGTCAGTAGCAACTAGTGGTTTCAATATCAGAAGTTGGAGCCCCCGGTTGCACAATGGGTTAAACCTTTGTGCCGGCAGAACTGCTGACTTGAAAGTTGGGTTGCTGATCTGAAGGTTGCAGATTCGAATCCAATCCAGGAAGGGCGCGGATGAGCTCCCTCTGTTGACTCCAGCTCCATTCAGGGACATGAGAGAAGCCTCCCACAAGAATAGTAAAACATCGAGGTGTCTCCTTGGCAATGTCCTTGCAGACGGTGAAGTCTCTCATAGCAGAATCAGTTTCTCAAGTTGCTCCTGAAACACACACACAAAAAATCAGGAGTCTTCCACATCTGTACATAGCAAATTCTTGCAGCTGTTGTTAATAAGAATAGTAATTTATCTTTATTATTTTCTATTTTGATTTTGTGTATATCTAATAAAAATGTCTTTGCTTTGAATGGTATCCTAATCTCTAATATCTTTTCTAGTTTTTCTTGTATTTCCCCCCCAGTATTTTTGGGCCTTTTCGCAAGTCCACCACATGTGGTAATACATTCCCTCATTTTTCCCACACTTCCAACACTTTGGGTTTATGTTTTTATAATATTTCCCTAGTTTCTGAGAGGTCATATACCACCTCTAGGCCATCTTTATCCAATTTTCTTTTAGGTCTGTCGCATAGCAATCTCTCAACTTTTCTTCCATGGCTGTGGAAGAAACAAGAAATCCCAGAAGAAAACGATTGGCTGATAAAGGTGCTGGAAATACAAAATATGGACAGGCTTACGTTTCTACTAGATAAATACAGAGGAAATCCTATTAAAGAAATAAATTGGAACAGAATTATGGAAGATCTAAAATAAAGAGAAGAGAGAAGCAATGAATGAGAGATGAAAATGAGAAAAGAAAGATAGAACATGAGAGAAGGTAAGACAACCCACCAGAGAGAGAACATAAAAAAGAGGAAAAGGAGAAGAAAACAAAGAAAACATCATATGGACTCACTAATCCCTAACACACAGGATCATCATTTCAGAATCTTGGATAGCTCAAGTTCAGACCAAAACCTTGGACTGGATTCAGAAATACTGTACATTGAAATGGAAGCCACCAGCTGACATTGGTGGCTGCTTCCAGTAGTAGAAATTAGAGACCAGTGAGCAGCAGCAGTGATGGCCAATAGAACTGAGTAGATGCCCCATATCATGGCCTGTTGCAATATTGAAGTAGGATGGAACTGCCAGTCTTTTGAGCTTTGGTGCATGAAATAGGTGCCATATTCTGTTTTGCTTCAGGCAGAGAAAAAACATCAGCTGACTTAAGGAAGAATCCTCTATGACAATCATGCTGACTATATTCAAACAAGTCTCTGGTTATCCATCACAGTTATCAGTCATATAACCATAGATGTAGTTGTTGATCTCCATGCCCTTGGAGCGTTGAATCTGCTCTACATATTTTTCTTTTTTTTAAAAAAAAATTAATTAAAGTTTCTGAACCAGGTATAATTAAAAGGTAGAGGAGGTTGGAAAGGGGGGCATTGGTTTGGGAAAGGGAAGGGGGGGGGGAATGAAAAAAGGTGGAAAAAAAGGATAAGAAAAAAGGGAAGGTGTGAACATAGGGGGGGAAGCGGGGAGGGGATTTTTTTTTTTGTATTCCAGTCTTCTTCTTCGCGTTATTTTATATTTCTAATTCTCTTTGTAATTTTTTTTAAAAAATTGTCTTTCCCCTTATCTTAGTCCATTTTCAGGGACCTTTCATTTCTGTCTTCTTTAGATTTATATTTGCAAATTTATATAGTCCTTCAATGGCTGCCAGTCGGTTACCTTTGTGGGTCTTCCTGTATGTTTCTTCATTAAAAATGTTAGTCTATCCATGTCCATAATTTCCATGATTTCGTTTAACCAGTGATCTTCTGTTAGTATTTTTCCACTTTCCAGTGCCGCACATATATCATCCTTGCTGCTGTTGTCAGATAGATAAACAGGATGTCTTTATTCGTATCTGTCAGTCCTAATAAAAAATATTCTGGTTTCATTGGAATTTTTATGTTCAAAATCTTCTGGAATGCCTCTTGTATCATTTTCCAATAATTTCTTGCTTGTTTATAAGTCCATCACATATGGTAAAATGACCCCTCTTGTGTTTTGTACTTTCAGCATTTGTTCTGTTTTTTTTTTTTCATATATATTACCTAGTTTCTGTGGAGTCATGTATCATCAGTAAAACATCTTATACCAGTTTTCTTTTAGATCTATAGCATATGTATATTACGATGTCTTATTCCACATCTGGTCCCATTCCTTTAAACTTATGGGCCTCCCAATGTTTGTGACCTACTTATTCATGCAAATTTTTACCAGTTCCGTTTCAGTGGACCATTCTAATAATTTGTTATAGACGCATGTTGTATTCTTCTTATCCATGAGGATCCCTTTATCCCAGAAAGTGTCTTTATCATTAAAACCTAGCTCTGCATAATTTTTCAAACTTTAATGAAATTACTCAAAGTGCTCATCTCTGGATTTAAAAGAACTTTCAGCACCTTGGATAGCTGCTTTAAAGTTCATGCTAAAACATGAAATATATTAACCAGCCCCCCAACCTTGAAGCAACCAGTGGTCAGGGGATGTTTGCATCTACAGTAGAGTCTCACTTATCCAACATTCACTTATCCAACATTCTGGATCCAACACATTTTTGTAGTCAATGTTTTCAATACATTGTGATATTTTGGTTCTAAATTCGTAAATACAGTAATTAGTACGTAGCATTACTGCGTATTGAACTACTTTTTCTGTCAAATTTGTTGTATAACATGATGTTTTGGTGCTTAATTTGTAAAATCATAACCTAATTTGGTGTTTAATAGGCTTCTCCTTAATCTCTCCTTATTATCCAACATATTCGCTTATCCAACGTTCTGCCGGCCCGTTTATGTTGGATCAGTGAGACTCTACTTTATATGCCATCTTTTGCCCCAGTTAGCCTACCCAGGAATCAGACAGAGATGAGGGATTGATAACTATGTAAGTGCCCACTGGAGGGTCCCATGTAAAAGTATGGTGAATCCTGTCTGGATTTCAATCTAAACTTTAAAAGAGCAATCCAAAATTGGGTTTGATTTATCAGTTTTGATAGTTCTATAAATGTTCAGATAAAACCCCAGAGTGAATCCACCATACCACTGCTATGACATCCTTCAGTCACCATGGGCTGAGAGCAGGGCTGTAGCCCGAAAATTTTCAGCTTAAAAAAAACCCTGGTTTACTCATTAATTTTAACTGGTTAACCAAATCCCCATGAGTGTCCACCTCAGTTTATCTGTCTTGAGTGCCCACTGAAGTTTATTGATGGAGCCTGATTTCTAAATTATTTTGTGTTGTGGAACTACACTCCATATTTCGCTTAAAAAAGTACCCCCCCCCCATTTATTTTCCAGCTATGGTCCTGGCTGGGAGTGTTACTTATTTAGACGGACCCTCATTGTCCGAGGATGATGGCCTTCCAAGTGCAGTGTCTTGGCGGTGGATACATAGGTAACTGTGGAGCCCTATTCTTGACCCGCATGTTCTTCCACAGTGAGGACATTGGTTTCCAAGTGGAAGGTGGTCCCAGTCAGGGTTGGCTTGATACGCCTTCCTCTTGGCACATTTCTCCCTTTCACCCTCCATTCATGTCTCTTCTCCCTTTCTGCCCTCCATTCGTACCTCCTCTTCTTGACCAGCTGACCTCCAGTTAGAGTGCTCGAGGGACATGGCTTCCCAGTTCTCGGTGTCTATGCCACAGTTTTTAAGGTTAACTTTAAGCCAGTCTTAAAATCTCTTTTCCTGTCCACCCTCCGTTTCCCATTCTCGAGTTGGAAGTATAGTAACTGCTTTAGGAAATGATGATCAGGCATTCAGACAATGTGGCCAGTCCAGCGGAATTGATGGCATGGGAGCATTGCTTCAATGCTGATGATCTTTGCTTCTTCCAGCATGCTGACATATGTCCACGTGTCTTCTCAAGAGATTTGCAGGATTTTTCAGAGGCAACACTGATGGAATCGTTTCAAGAGTTGAGTGTGATGTCTGTAGACAATCCAGGTTTTGCAGGCGTATAGCAGGGTTGGGAGGACAACAGCTTTATAAACAAGCACCTTGGGATCTCTACGAATGTCCCTCAAATACTCTCTGCTTCATTCAGAAAAATGCTTCACTCGCAGAGCTCAGGTGATGTTGTATTTCAGTGTCAATGTTGACTTTTGTGGAGAGATGGCTGCCAAGGTAACGGAAATGGTCAACATTTTCTAATGTTGCACCATTAAGCTGTATTTCTGGCATTGCAGAGGGATTGGCTGGTGACTGCTGGAAGAGCACTTTGGTATTCTTGATGTTCAGTGATAGGTCAGGCTTCTCGTATGCTTCTGTAAAGGTGTTTAGAGTGGTTTGTAGGTCTTCTTCTGAATGCACACAGACTGCGTTATCATCAGCATATTGGAATTCTGTAGCAGATGTTGTTGTGACCTTGGTTTTGGCTTTCAGTCTGCTGTTCAGTAGTATAGCTGGCTGAGAGTATTGCCAGCTATCTTTGCTTAATATTTTAAGGAAAGTGAGATCAACAAATGGTCTGACTCTACATCTACATCCACATTGTAGAGTTAATGTAGTTTGACGCAATTTTAACTGCCATGGCTCAGTGCTGTGGGATCATGAGAACTGTAAGCTTTCTCTGCTTAAGAGCGTTGGTTCCTCACCAAACTGGAAACCCCATGATGCATTAGCATTGAGCCACAGCAGTTAAAGTGGTGTTAATTCTACCATGTAGATGCATGCTTAGATTCTATACAAAGCAGCTTCCTATGCTGGATCAATGAACCTTGATTACATTGGTTTACAGTCAGTATTTGTCTGCTTCCATCAAAAGTCCTCAAAACCATTCATCTAAAGTTCTGAAAGCTCTGAACTAATCTTCTCAAGAAAAGCCTTAGAGTCAAAATAAGTCAGAAATAACTTGAAGGTACATGACAACAACAACAATGCTGTATATGTCCAGGGCACTGATGTGTGCTCGCAGGTCTAATACTCTAAAGGTACCAAATTCTGTCTGATCTTGGAAGCTAAGCAGGGTTGAACATGGTTAGTCCTTGGATGGGAGGCCACCCACCAATGAATACCAGGAACATGTCAGATATATTTCAGAGGAAGGAACCGACAAAACCACTTCTAAGTATCCCTCACCTAAGAAAACCTTGTGAAATTTGTAGGGTTGCCATAACATAAGTTGATGGCAGACTTGAAGGCACATTCACACACAAATCAAATTATTGCCCCAGTTCTTCTTTCTCTGTTGTTGTGTGCCTTCGTGTTATTTCTGACTTATACGAAACCTATTGCAGGGCTTTATTGGCAAGATTGGTTCAGAAGAGGTTTCCTCTAAGGCCGAGAGAGTGTGGCATGCCCTAATAGTGGAACAACACTATATAGACATGCCAGATCAACTCCGTTTTACACAGCTTAGAAAAGATGAAGCCAGGACTGGTTTTCCCATTAAGCAAAATAAGTGCATGCATAGAGCATCAAGGGAACAGAAGCATCACAGACATTTTGCATTGCTGGATTTACTATGAACCATGGCATGTCAAACTGGAAATGGTGCCACCAAACCAGATTCCTAAAGATTTGGCAGTTAGAAATAAGTAGGGAAAAGTGTAGTTTCTGGTTGCTTGAGAGTTACTATTAAAAACAGAACTAATAGTAATACTGTCTAAAAACAGAACTGTAATATATCGTAAACTCTGTCTTGATATTAATATTGAAAATGGCAATTAAAAACAAATAAAGAGAAGTTGAACTTAAAGTAACACATTTTATTGTATGATAAAAACAACTTTGTGAATTTAACATTATTTCTTCGATTTTGTTGCCTGTTGCTTGAGAGTTATGCTTACTTGAGGTTCAGTTAACTGAGAGCTCTCTGTATTTTAATTTTAATTATTATTTCTTCTATTTTTGCCAGTTACTTGAGTTTTGGTTAACTGAAAATCTACTGAATTTCAATTTTTATTTAACGTATTATTTCTTTGGTTTTGTTGCCCATTGCTTGAGAGTTTTGATTGTTTGAGTTCCAGTCAACTAAGAGACTACTGTATTTTAATTTTTATTTAAGGTATTATTTCTATTATATTTTTGCTGGCTGTTTAAGAGTACTGATTGCTTGAGTTCCAGTTAACTGAGAGTCAACTGTATTTCATTTTTTTATAGTATTACTTCTTTGATTTTTGCCTGTTGCTTGAGTTCCAGGTAACTGTGAGTCTACTCTATTTTAATTTTTAATTACAGTATTATTTTTTAATTTTATTGCTGGTTGCTTGAGAGTTTTTGTTGCTTGAGCTCCTGTTAACTGAGAGTCGACTGTATTTCAATTTTTATAGTATTACTTCTTTGATTTTTGCCTGTTGCTTGAGTTCCAGTTAACTGAGACTACTCTATTTTAATTTTAAATTACAGTATAATTTTTTGATTTTGTTGCTGGTTGCTTGAGAGTTTTTGTTGCTTGAGTTCCAGTTAACTGAGAGTCTACTGTATTACAATTTTTATTTAAAGTATGATTATTTTTGAAATTGTTGCCGGTTGCTTGAGAGTTCTGATTGTTTGGGTTCCAGTTAACTGAGAGTCTACTGTATTTCAATTTTATTTAAAGTATTTTTTGAAATTGTTGCTGGTTGCTTGAGAGTTCTGGTTGCTTGAGTTCTGGTTAACTGAAAGTCTACTGTATTTCAATTTTTATTTAAAGTATTTTTAATTGTTGCCGGTTGCTTGAGAATTCTGGTTGCTTGAATTCTGGTTAACCGAGAGTCTACTGTATTTCCATTTTTATTTAAAGTATTATTTTTTAAAAAAATTGTTGCCGGTTGCTCTAGAGTTCTGGTTGCTTGAGTTCCGGTTAACTGAGAGTCTACTGTATTTCAATTTTTATTTAAAGTATTACTTCTTTGAAATTATTGCTTGAGAGTACTCATTGCTTGAGTTCCTTTAAGAGCGAGTCTACTGTCTATGGAAACATGCCAGATCACACTGCTTTGAAAAGGTAAGAAGGCGAGAGGTGGCTTAAAGTTGCAGGCACCGAAAAAAACAGGAAGCTTTTCCTTACTTGGCAAGGCAATGCCCGCATTTTACCCCTCCCAACTTGTTGGGGGATTCTGGGAGCTGTGATGTTTAAAAAAGGAAAACTTTTTCAAGCTCTGCATGTAACTAGAGCCAGGCTCTGGAAGTGTAAACTACATTTCCCAGGCCGCTTTGCAGGCAGGAAGGGTTTGGGAGCCGGCAAAGCTTGTATGCCTGCTGGACTCAGACCTCCTTCCCTGCTCATGATGGCCGATTGGGCTCAATCCCTTTTGGGCATCAAGGGGCTGCTGCTGGATGTCAGTGGGGTGCTTTATGACAGTGGGGGAGAAGAAGGAGGCGGCGTCCCCATCCCTGGATCTATAGAAGCTGTAAAGAAGTAAGTGTGCGTTGTGTGTATGTCAATGTGGGGAGATCTCATCGAGCAGCTGCCTAATAAATGTCTTGCCTCTCCTCCAGCCCTTGATAGCCCTCTGGAGAAACACAGAAGTGGCTGGTTCAAAGAACTCACTTTAAGTGCATCTAGACTGAAGAATTAATGCACTTTGATACTTCTTTAACTGCCGTGGATCAATGCTTTGGAATCATCAGAGTTATAGCTTTAGAGGAACTTTGGCTTCCTGTCAAAGCTATGGTGCCTCCCCAAAGCACAACTCTCATAATTGAGCAATGTCAGTTTATTTATTTATCATTTCGGAAGCGAACCAAGGGTACAAGTGGTAATGTAATAATAATAATAATAATAATAATAATAATACTTTATTTTTCTATCCTGCCACCATCTCCCCGAAGGGACTCGGGGTGGCTAATATGGTGCGCAGCCCAAAACAGAAACAGAGTACAATAGAGTCTCACTTATCCAACATAAATGGGCCAGTAGAACATTGGATAAGTGAATATGTTGGATAATAAGGAGGGATTCAGGAAAAGCCTATTAAACATCAAATTACATTATGATTTTACAAATTAAGCACCAAAACATCATGTTTGACAACAAATTTGAAGAAAAAGCAGTTCAATACACAGCAATGTTATGTAGTAATTACTGTATTTACAAATTTAGCACCAAAACATCACAATGTATTGAAAAGATTAAAAACATTGACTACTAAAAGATAGACTGTGTTGGATAATCCAGAACGCTGGATAAGCGAATGTTGGATAAGTGAGACTCTACTGTATAACAGTTTAAAAACACCTATCAATAAACTAAAACAAAGATACAACAATCAAATAAAATAATCGATTAAAACATAGCATACAATAAAACATATAATGACCAAGCAATTGAAGTAATACAGTAGAGCCTCACTTGGATAAGTGAATATGTTGGATAATAAAGAGGGATTAAGGAAAAGCTTATTAAACATCAAATTAGGTTGTGATTTTACAAATTAAGCACCAAAACATCATGTTGTACAACAAATTTGACAGAAAAAGTAGTTCAATACGCAGTAATGCTATGTAGTAATTACTGTATTTATGAATTTAGCACCAAAATATCACAATGTTTTGAAAACAGTAACTACAAAAATGCGTTGGATAATCCAGAACGTTGGATAAGTGAGTGTTGGATAACTGAAACTCTACTGTAATACAAACCTCAACCACTATGGATAAAAGGGGTCGGGCCCAAGAAGATACACGATTTCAAGGCCTTTTAACAAAGTGCATGGACAGTGTCAGTGAGTCGGCTGGGATAATGTGGGATAGGATAAGTAGGAAGGGAATAAAGTGCTAAGAAGCAATGTGTCAGAGATGAGGGTCTTTGTATTTGGAAACACAAACAAAGTCAAAAAACAATAACAACTTGGAATTATACTAAATGTCCTTTGACCAGTAGCTAGCCACTTGGAGTGCCTCTGGTGTTGCTGTAAGAAGGTCCTCCATTGTGCATGTGGCAGGGCTTGGACTGCATTGTAATAGGTGGTCTGTGGTTTGCTCTTCTCCACACTTGCATGTTACGGATGCCACTTGGTAGCCCCATTTCTTAAGGTTGGCTCTGCATCTCGTGGTGCCAGAGCGCAGTCTGTTCAGCGCCTTCCAAGTCACCCAGCCTTCTGTGTGCCCAGGAGGGAGTCTCTCATTTGGCGTCAGCCACTGATTGAGGTTCCGGGTTTTAGCCTGCCACTTTTGGACTCTCGCTTGCTGAGGTGTTCCTGCAAGTATCTCTGTAGATCTTAGAAAACTATTTCTTGATTTAAGGCATTGGCGTGCTGCTGGTACCCAAACAGGGGATGGACTAGAGATGTCAATGCCTTGGTCCTTTCTTTGCTGGCTGCTACTTCCCTGTTTAGCAATGCCGGCTATACAGTATAATTTCTTCAGTGGCGTAGGGTATAGACATCCTGTGATGATGCGACATGTCTCATTAAGGGCCACATCCACTATTTTAACATGGTGAGATGTATTCCACACTGGGCATGCATATTCAGCAATAGAGTAGCAAAGCACAAGGGCAGATGTCTTCACTGTGTCTGGTTGTGATCCCCAGGTTGTGCCAGTCAGCTTTCATGCGATGTTATTTCTAGTACCCACTTTTTGCTTGATAGTCAAGCAGTGCTTCTTGTAAGTCCCACATTATCTGCTTTGAGCTGGAATATATGGCAGTGTGGACTTAGATAACCCAGTTCAAAGCAGATATTGTGGGATTTTCTGCCTTGATATTTAGGTTATATGGCTGTGTGTAAGGGCCCTGAGTCTACACTGCCATATAATCTGGATTTAATAGAGCATTCTAGCAAGGACCTTAGCTGCTTATGTTGATGGTAATTTCTACTGTAACTGTAACATTGCAGTGATCCTATCAGTGTAGCTGCTTAGATGTATATTTACAAATAACTTACAAAGTAACTTATGAAAGTTTGTGCTGTTATTGTTACATGGCTTCCAATGTTTTCTTGGCAAGATACATTCAAATACATTGCTTTCCTCTATGATTGAGAAGTACAACTTGCCTATGGCCGTACAGTGGTATTCCATGGCTAAGTGGAGATTCAAACCCTGCAGTCTCAGAGCCTATTCTTACTGCAGGATTATACTGCTATGGTTCTACTTTAATTGTCGTAATTCTATTCTATGGAATCCCAGGGTTTGTAGTTTGGGGTGACACCAGCGATCTGTGGCTGAGAATTCTAAATTGTGGTAATTCTTGCCTTCAAATCATTTCTGACCTTAGGCAACCCTAAAGTGAACCTATCACAGGGTTTTCCTGGCAATATTTGTTCAGAGAGGGTGAGTTACTATGACTTTGGGCCTTTCCACATGGTCATATAACCCAGAATATCAAGGCAGAAAATCCCACAAGATCTGCTTTGAACTGGGTTATCTGAGTCCACACTGCCATATATTCTAGTTCAAAGCCTAGGAAGGGAAGTTTACTCCTGAAGGAGTTATCATGGGGAAAAAGTGTCTCAGCTAAAGATTTCCCACCAATCTTTGTTTCTACAAGAAGCCAAGTTTTTCCAAATCCAATTCTCACAGAGGGAGAAAGTGAGGTGAAATCTGAACAGCAAAGCAAATATTATAGGAGTGTTAACCCTTCCCTATGTTATCCAAAGCTTACATATATATACAGTGGGACCTTAACTTAAGAGCACCCCATTTTAAGAGCATTTTGAGTTAAGAGCTATTGCTCAGTTTGGGTTTCACTTTGACATAAGAGCAATGTTTTGAGATAAGAGCAAGCACCAGAGGTGGATTACGACAAAGCTTTAGAGCTTCAAGGGAGCAGCCTCCATGCCTCGTGCTTTGAGCTCTTGTCTGCTTTGTGCTCTTGTCTGCCTGTTCCGACTTACATACAAATTCAACAAACGTACAGAACCTACCATGTCTTGTTTGTAACTTGGGGACTGCCTGTAATGATTATCTTGTTACATGCAGGAAGTTTGAAAACAGATCACAAGTATGTACAGGAAAAATTTTCCTTCCTATGCTTTCTAGGAACTGATACACCAAGGCCCACATTGTTCAATACTAAACAGTAGACATAGATAATCACAGCTGGCTGGCACAGCTTACATTAAATGTAAGACTTCTGATGAAAAAAATCCTCTATTACTTTTGCTGTGTGCCTTCAAGTTATTTCTGAGTAATAGCAAGCCCAAAGTAGCCTTAGCATAGAGTTTTCTTGGTAAAATTAGTTCTAAGGGGATATGCTTCTGAGGCTAAAAGAGATTTGAACCCTGGTCTCCTGAATCCTAGTCCAGCTGTCAAACCATTACACCCTGTTAGCTCATAATATCCATTTACATTTTTAAAGACTGACATAACCAGCCAAAATATGCATAGCTAACCATTCCAATGGTGAATAGAATGGACATTAAATTGAAAGTTTACCTACTGAGAGTATCAAATGAGCAAGCTGATGTACAATATAGCTTCTAATTATGATAAAAACAAGTGCAACCTCTCTTTTTGCTAAAGGTACATTCATTTTAAGGTATTGCTGTGAATTTAAATGCATGCATCTGGAAATAAATGTAATTAATTCCCCAGAATTTATGTTCAGTTTAAATACATGAGCAAATGGGTTTAATTATTTGTTGTCTCACAATTTCCAACATGGAGAGTGTTGTGGTTGACCATATTGCTTGGGGCTCAGAGAATGTAAAGTACTCAGCAAACCATGGTTATTTCACCATCATAAAATATTAATGGAAAATGGAAAATAGTGTCACATACTATCACTTATATATCAGATCCATGCAAGCCAAACAATCACATGGCACAAGCAAATGTAAGGCAAAAAAAATTGGAGATAAAAGATCAAGGAATTAAGATTACAAGCTACGCGCTCATACATAGGAATAAAATTCTGATCCAAGTGGACCCCAACTGATAAATCAGAAAGGAACCATATTACATCTCTTGGATAGATCATGTTCAAAATCAATTTCTCTGTTTCCAAAACTCTTCTAGGTTCTGGTCCTTGAACTGGATCTTTCTGACAGTTAAAATTGCTCTTCAAATCTGTTAAAAGACTACCCAAATCCTCAGAATATAATATGAAGGGTTTCTACAACCTTAACATTCAACTGAAGTGTTCATACTATTTTGCCATATTGTGACATGTATTACCCTGTTGGCCAGATGACACTACAACAAATAAACAATAATGGTGTTTTGTAGATTATTTCATGATATATGCATTTACTTCGGACTAAGTCTTCTTTGGCACTAGAGTTTACTTTTGAATAGATGTGTGCAAACACAGTTTACACTTTGGGTAACCATCAAAACAAAATAGTACACACATGAATTAATTAATTTTATATTTACGGTCACAGACCAGGAGTGTGAAAACTTAAAACATTAAAAACAGTGGTTGCTGTTGTTGTTCTTGTTGTTTTTTGAGTGTTAACATTAAGTCCAGAAATTCACAACGTTAAAAGCAGAAAATCCATAATATGGAATTAATCTACACGGCACACACGTTTTACTAGTTATTTTGATTGCTGTGAGTTTTCTGGGCTATATGGCATTTTCTCCTGACATTTTGCCCATATCTATGGCAGGCATCCTCAGAGGTTGTAAGCTATATTGGAAACTAGGTCAGTGAGGTTTATATATAGAATCATAGAATCATAGAATAGTAGAGTTGGAAGAGACCACATGGGCCATCTAGTCCAACCCCCTGCTAAGAAGCAGGAAATCGCATTCAAAGCACCCCCGACAGATGGCCATCCAGCCTCTGCTTAAAAGCCTCCAAGGAAGGAGCCTCCACCACGGCCCCGGGGAGAGAGTTCCACTGTCGAACAGCTCTCACAGTGAGGAAGTTCTTCCTGATGTTCAGGTGGAATCTCCTTTCCTGTAGTTTGAAGCCATTGTTCCGTGTCCTAGTCTGCAGGGCAGCAGAAAACAAGCTTGCTCCCTCTTCCCTATGACTTCCCTTCACATATTTGTACATGGCTATCATGTCTCCTCTCAGCCTTCTCTTCTGCAGGCTAAACATGCCCAGCTCTTTAAGCCGCTCCTCATAGGGCTTGTTTTCCAGACCCTTAATCATTTTAGTCGCCCTCCTCTGGACGCTTTCCAGCTTGTCAACATCTCCCTTCAACTGTGGTGCCCAAAATTGGACACAGTATTCCAGGTGTGGTCTGACCAAGGCAGAATAGAGGGGGAGCATAACTTCCCTGGATCTAGACGCTATTCCCCTATTGATGCAGGCCAGAAATCCATTGGCTTTTTTAGCAGCCGCATCACATTGTTGGCTCATGTTTAACTTGTTGTCCACGAGGACTCCAAGGTCTTTTTCGCACACACTGCTGTCAAGCCAGGCGTCCCCCATTCTGTATCTTTGATTTCCATTTTTTCTGCCGAAGTGAAGTATCTTGCATTTGTCCCTGTTGAACTTCATTTTGTTAGTTTTGGCCCATCTCTCTAGTCTGTCAAGATCGTTTTGAATTCTGCTCCTGTCTTCTGGAGTGTTAGCTATCCCTCCCAGTTTTGTGTCGTCTGCAAACTTGATGATCGTGCCTTCTAACCCTTCGTCTAAGTCGTTAATAAAGATGTTGAACAGAACTGGGCCCAGGACGGAGCCCTGCGGCACTCCACTTGTCACTTCTTTCCATGATGAAGACGACGCATTGGTGAGCACCCTTTGGGTTCGTTCGCTTAGCCAATTACAGATCCACCTAACCGTAGTTTTGTCTAGCCCACATTTTACTAGTTTGTTTGCCAGAAGGTCGTGGGGGACTTTGTCGAAGGCCTTACTGAAATCCAGGTACGCTACATCCACAGCATTCCCTGTATCGACCCAACTCGTAACTCTATCGAAAAAAGAGATCAGATTAGTCTGGCATGACTTGTTTTTGGTAAATCCGTGTTGACTATTAGCAATGACCGCATTTGTTTCTAAGTGTTCGCAGACCACTTCCTTAATGATCTTTTCCAGAATTTTGCCTGGTATTGATGTGAGGCTGACCGGACGGTAATTGTTTGGGTCGTTCTTTTTTCCCTTCTTGAAGATAGGGACCACATTCGCCCTCCTCCAATCTGCTAGGACTTCTCCCGTTCTCCAAGAACTCTCGAAGATAATTGCCAGTGGTTCTGAAATAACTTCCGCTAGTTCCTTCAGTACTCTTGGGTGTAGCTGATCTGGCCCTGGGGACTTGAATTCGTTTAGAGAGGCCAAGTGTTCCTGGACAACTTGTTTCCCTATTTGGGGTTGGATTTCCCCCAATCCTTCGTCCATTCCGTGTTGCTGAGGTTGAAGATGGCTTTCTTTTTCTGAGAAGACCGGGGCAAAGAAGGCATTAAGTAGTTCTGCCTTTTCCCTGTCCCCTGTTGCCATCACCCCATATCTGTGGAAAGTCCAGGGTGGGAGAAAGAACTCATGTCTGTTGGAGGCAAGTGTGAATGTTGCAGTTAATCACCTTGATTAGCATTGAAAAGCCTTGCAGCTTCAAAGCCTGGCTGCTTCCTGCCTGGGGGGGTCCTTTGTTAGGAGGTGTTAGGTGGCTCTGATTGCTTCATGTCTGGAATTACCCTGTTTTCAGAGTGTTGTTCTCTATTTACTACTCTGGTTTTAGAGGGTTTTTTTTAATACTGGTAGCCAGATTGTGTTCATTTCATGGTTTTCTCCTTTCTGTTGAAATTGTCCACATGCTTGTGGATTTCAATGGCTTCTCTGTGTAGTCTGACATGGTGGTTGTTAGAGTGGTCCAGCATTTCTGTGTTCTCAAATAATATGTTCTGTCCAGGTTGGTTCATCAAATGCTCTGCTATGGCTGACTTCTCTGGCTGAGTTAGTCTGCATTGCCTTTCATGTTCCTTGATTCGTGTTTGGGCATCGCTGCATTTGGTGGTCCCTATGTAGACTTGTCCACAGCTGCATGGTATACGGTAGACTCCTGCAGAGGTGAGAGGATCCCTCTTTCCTTTGCTGAATGTAGCATTTGCTGGATTTTCTTAGTGGGTCTGTAGAGAGTTTGTAGGTTGTGTTTCTTCATCAGCTTCCCTATGCAGTCAGTGGTTCCCTTGATGTATGGTAAGAACACTTATCTTCTGGGTGAAGAAAAGTGGGTTGTTCTGCTTTTGGTTTGCTTCGGACATTACTGAGATAATTACATGTTGATTTTTTAATGCATTCACCTGATTTATTTTTTAAAAATTAATATTCTTCTCTGCACCCTTTAATAACAGTAGAGATATACTATAAAACAATTGCCATTTCCATAGGGTAATTACATCTTAATTTGTCTGTATAGGATTTCTGAGATGCCTCCCTCCTGCCATAATCAGGCTGCAACATATTGCTGTATTGTTCATGACTGTATTTACTGTAGTTTATTTACTGTAATCTGTGCAGACAATGTAAGCTGCAATTGAACTTAGGGTGATGTCAGGCCACCTTGGCTGAAATGGCAGCAACACTGGAGCCTTCAGGCAAAATGTGACATGCTAGAGTCCTGTATGAAATGCTGAAAAATCTCTGAGTCCCAGTTGTTTATTAGCAATCGGTTTGTTTCAACAGTTAATTTGACTTCTCCATTTATTTGACCCAAGGGAGAGAAGGAGAACATATTGAATTTTGAAAGTGTGCCTTGACATGCTCACTAACGATGGTCCTCGGGATGTTTAGTCCAAACAGTCAACATACATTTGAGGCTGGTCTGTAGCTGTTGTAGAAGGGGGTGAAATCTGCCTTAAGCCCTCAGAGCCCAAAATAAGGATTGCATCAACTGTAGCCTGGATTTTGCTTTGGGGTTGAGAGGATGCCTTATCTCTTCATTGGACCCAGAGTTTTCTTGTGCTCTTGTCACTAACCCTAAAGATTGGTCATGAAGACATTCTGCAAAGCACTCGCTGAGAAGGAAAATGGTTCAAGTTGCATATTGCTGTGATGAGAAAATGGAAAGAGATACATCGAAATGTGTTTGTATTTTAGTAGAAGGTCGAGTCAATGGCAATGCTGAACGTCTATGCCAGTGGTTCCCAACCTGTGGTCCATGGACTACCAGTGGTCCTCAAGAACTAAAATATGGTCCGCAACCTCACCATTACTACACCATTGCAACGAGATCAACTGGTCTCACAAAACCCTCTTATAGTGCCGAGGCAACGGGGATGTTGGGAGTGGAGAGGCTGACTACCCACAAAAGGTGCGTCAACAAGCCTCCTGACTGCTGCTTCTCCTCCTCCTCCCTCCCCCTGAGCGGAGCCATTCCATGTGGTGCCTGCAAGCAGGGGCACCTTGGTGTCTTTGTTTTTAGGCCTGTTACTGGGGTTATTTGTGGTGCTGATTCAGAAAATTGCATTGGATAGACCAATGGGTGAGCTGATGGTGACTACTAGGTGGCATATGTTCTGTATCAGAAACTAGAACGGATGTGGTCTATACAATTCAATTTTCTGAATCAGCACACAAAATGACCAAACCGAATCTAAAGTTGACCAAAAACTGATTCGTAACCCTTTTGGTACTAATGTTGGAGAGTAGTCCCTGGTCAAGTGGTCCCTGGTCAAAAAAGGTTGGGAACCACTGATCTATGCTGAGAGATTTATTCTTTCTTATTTTCTGCTAGAACCTAATGAGAGAAGCAAGCCTGGTATTAGGATTGTTCATCAAGTTGGTATCATTGCCTTTTCCCCTGTTTAGAAAATCTGCATTTGAAATGCAGAGGGGGTTTTGTCAAATCCATTTTTGATTGTCTTATCATTCTCATGTTTTGCATATACATATTTTCACCACATGGATTTTATTCTTGTTCTGCAGTTCAACAGGGTGCTTACAGGGCCATAGGCAGCATAACGTAACAACTTTTGCAGTTTCCCATGTGATCCCTAATATTGTGTAGCATTAACGTCCTACCTGTGTCTACCTAAACAGCCTCATGGGGGGGAACCTCTCTCATTTACACTATAAATTATTAGTTTGTAATTGACTTGCTGCTCAATAGTAGCTTTCTCTTCTGCCTGAAGCCCATTGTAAAGGATCTATACCAGGTGTGGGCAAACTTTGGCCCTCCAGGTATATTGGACTTCAACTCCCACAATTCTTAACAGCCGGTACATATAAATAAACTTTGACTTATACAGAAAGATTTATCTATCTATATACACACACGTACACACACACACACACATTGTGCAAGGCTTTCTGCATTTTAAAAAATAACATAGGAAGACTTTTTATGTCAACTTTGCCTTTGGAAAGAATTACTTGTATAGCTCAGTTTATTGCTGCGATAGGAAAGAATCAGAAACAAGTCTCGTGTTTGAAAACCTGTATCAAATCAGCCAGACCATCTCCTCTGTCCTGGGCCATTATTGCTCTGATTAGTTTATACAGCACCAACATGAGGCAATCTATTTGCTTTTCCTGTTGCAACCAGTGAAGAGCTGGCCAGTTACAATACAAAAGGGTGGTTACAGAGCAATAAAACACCTCCTCCTGCCTGAGACCAGCTCTTTCCATTTACAGCTGTATGCTGATAGCATACCTATTAACATATACATTTGAAAAGACCACAACGGTTGGACATTTACAACGTCCTGTTGTTTGACCGCAATAGGGCATCTGTCCAGTACAATGTTCAACGGGGGACTTTGTTAAAAAGAAGGGAAATCCAGGGCAGAGCAGCTGGACAGTCATGTTAGACTAAGCTACCTGCAGAGTCTTAAAAGGGAAGAGCTGTAAGGGAAGATAGCCCAACTCAAATTGTAAAACAATTCAAAATGGGGCAGGGGGGTGAATTGGTGGACAAGGGGCATGACGCTGGGATTTGGTGGAGATAATTGTGCCATTTGAGCTATAAAAACCCTCTTGGGGGGAATGTGACATCTGTTAGGTTCTGGTGATGGTGACACTTTCAAAAATCAGTCTGCATTAAGTTAGTGAATGAATAAATCACAAGAGTAAATAGCTGCACTTCCCCTTTTTTGTCTAATACATACCAACCTACCCTTTATTACTATTTCTCTTTAAAATTAACACAGCTGTTTTTGTCCAGGTTGTGTTTACCTTACAGAATTTTTGAGACCAGAAGTGTTTTGGATTTTGGATTGGTTTTTGGGCGGGGGGGGGGGGGGATTTTGGACAACCTGTATTTACACATATGTCCATAATGAGATACGTTGAAGATGCAACCCAAGTTTAAACACAAAATTCATATATACTTCATATACACTTTATACACACATAGCCTGAAGGTAATTTTTAAACACAATATATTTAAAATAACGGTGTGAATAAAACAGTTTCTGTACATTGAAGCATAAGAAAACCAAATCTCCAAATCTATTGGATTTCAAAATTTTGGACAAGGAATGATCATCCTGTATATAAAACACATGCATGTAATCTCCATGAGTACAAGGATTCAAGAGAAAGCCATAGGAGCTATTTTAACCACAGCTTGTCCTCAGTTTAAACTTCTTTTCTATGTCCTTCAGCATATTTGTCCAAAGTACTGAAGATATTTGAAAATGTGCCATCACTCAAGCTATATATGAAAATAAAAGCTGAAATAAGATTAATGGTCAAGAGAACCATAAAAAAAGGCTGAATAGCCCTTATCCAAAATGTTTGGGACCAGAAGTTTTTGGATTTTTTTCTTTTGCAGATTTGAGAATATTTGTTCATACATAATGAGATATCTTGGAGATGGGACCCAAGTCGAAACATGAAGTCCATTTATGTTTCTATGCATCTTATACACATAGTCTGGATATCATATTATACACCATATTTGTAATAATTTTGTGCAGAAAAAATTTGTGCACACTGAACTATTGGAAAGTAAAGGTGTCACTAGTTCAGCCACCAATGTGGACAAATCTGGATTTTAGAGCACTTCCAAATTCTAAACAAAGGATTTTGAACCAGTAGCTTATTGTAACAAACTTTATTTATATTCATCATTTCCCCTCAGCACTGAAACATAAAATGGCCTAAGAAATATGACAGTATTTGAATTTGAGAAGAAGCTTTTAATTTTCCTCTCTCAAATGTGAAAAAGGTTATCCCAGTTAGTATTGTTTTTGTATTTGGAATACAGCCTCGCTCACATAGAAATCACAGTGAGAGGTAACATAATACAAGTGGAGTATCCTTTATCCAAAATGCTTGGGATCAGAAGTGCTTTAGATTTTGGATTTTTGGAATAGAACACAATGTTATCTTGGAGATCCAAGTCTAACCACAAACATAATTTATATTTCATATGCTCTTTATACACATTGCCAGAAGGTAATTTTGTATGATATTTTTAATAATTTTGTGATGAAACAAAGTTCGTATATATTAAACCAGTAGAAAGCAAAAGTAACTATTTCAGCTATTCATATTTTAGAATGTTCAATCTATAGTAGCAATGTTAAACAGTTACCTTAAGCAGTTATGACTGTTAATGAGACAAAGGCACCTAGTTATGCTCACTTTTGCTTTGTATTTAATGACCACAGTATGGAATTTCCGCTACATGATATCATTATGTCTCCTCAGGTTTGCATCTCAGGAAGTATGCCAAATTAAAGTTATCATTTTTTAATCATTTTTTCATATACATTTGTGTTTTTCAGTTGAAATATACAAGCAAGAGCAAGTAAATGAAATAAACAATTAGATATAAGCCAGACTTCTACACTGTACATAGATGTGTGTTACAGTTCAGCTTCTGCCTGCCTTTAAGCAGAAGGAGGGATAGGAAGCAATTGAAACCATACAGAAAAAGCTGATCTCAGAGTACTTAGATCTTTGTGTATGAATTGCTTTCTACTCCTCTAAGATGAGAAAGAGTAACAGTGGTATATGTGTGACATGGCAGACTGTGAGAGGTTTTGGGATGGGGTGCAAGGGCCAAAGTAATAGTTTTCTGCACCCCAAACAAGGACTTCCAAATACACAAGCTGCATTTATGTGAATTTAAGTCACTTCTAGGATTCAAGCCGAAGTTTATCACATTGTGATATAAAAAATGTCTGTCCATGTCTTTTGGAGCATTTAAACATTAAAATGTCAAAAGGGTGCCTTTACACCCAACACTTTTCAGTGCAATCTTGGTGTTTTTGATTCAGACATAAGCCCCATCATGTTTTTTGGGGGGTGGGGGTGGAAAGTTACTCCCCATAAATGTGACAAGGATTACAGCCTTGATATCATAAGGAAAATGTCTTGTCTGACATTTTTCTGTGCTTAATCCAGAATCTAATAGAAGGATTCCACTTTTTCCAATAAAGAAATAGATGTGTTAAATCCTCCTTCTCAGAGCTATTTGTAAAGACTTAAAATAATCATCAATACTACTTGCTAAGACCACCTCAGTTCTTCTACAATTGGAACATATTCTTGCTTTTCCCCTTCCTGCTTTTCTTCCTTCCTTCCTTCCTTCCTTCCTTTTGCTATTGTCATCTGTGTTGGAATCTATCATTTATTCACCAACTCTCCTCATTCAGATTAAATGCTGTTTTTCGAAAGCACTATGTAACACTATTTTTGTTCCTGGATTATAAATCTCATTTCCTAATTGGTTCTATCATAAAAACATGGAAAAGGTTTATTAAACTACAAAACCTTTGTTTTTGTAGTCTACACAAGGTAAAAATGGCATATGTCTAGACTGAAGGAGATAATAGTATTACCCTCAGCCACAAAAACGAAGTTTCTGGAGCATAACAACTACTTTCAAAGTAAATACTGCATGATTAAACAGGAAATAACACTTTCAAACCAGGAACAGATTTTTTTTCCAAATTTTGTTACATGGTGAAATCATAATAATGTGGTTTAGAGGCTTGTGTCCTTACTCCCTACTAATAATTTAATTCTCATTATGTCTTTCCAATATTGTCTTACATTTGGAAATTGTCACCAACCATCCAAAAATGTCCTTCGTCCTTGTTACATATCTAACACAGTTTTTATGCAGCTGAGTATTTTTAATCTTGTGAGCTATGAGGAGCAGTCTTTGTGAATTTCTTATTTATTGGTAAAGACCTAAAAACGTGGATGTTCCACTGTGCCTTTGATTAAATAGTTAACAAGATAATTTTGGCTCCCCAGCCATAACTCAATGTCTTGCTCTTGCACTTTTCCACTGTTCCCGCCCTATAGTTATAGTTTTTTAATTAATATTGCCCTCCTACCCCTAACTTATCATCTCTCTCCTGCACTTTATCCATCAGTCCTGTCCTTGCAACTGTATTGCACCAGCCCCTGCCTGCCCGGATTTAATATTGATTACCATGTGAGGCTATTGGTTGTGTGTTGAAATGATTGTTTTATGTTGTTCTGTGATGTTATTTTTATAAAATTTACTGTGCTATATTTTAACTATGTCCGACCGGGCTTGTCCCTATGTAAGCCGACCCGAGTCTCTTCGGGGAGATGGTGGCGGGATACAAAAATAAAGTTGTTGTTGTTGTTGTTGTTGTTGTTGTTGTTGTTGTTGTTAATAGAAAATTTAGAACTTTCACTCTGCACATCATTCAAAGTGGACCTAGGCCGGGTTGTTGTATGTCTTTCGGGCTGTGTGGCCATGTTCCAGAAGCATTCTCTCCTGACGTTTCGCCCACATCTATGGCAGGCATCCTCAGAGGTTGTGAGGTGAGGTTCTGAGGATGTCTGCCATAGATGTGGGCGAAACGTCAGGAGAGAATGCTTCTGGAACATGGCCACACAGCCCGAAAGACATACAACAACCCTGTGATCCCGGCCATGAAAGCCTTCGACAACACATTGGACCTAGGCCTTTTGCAAGCATTCATACATGATGTCACTGGAAATGCAGAAATGGGAAGCTCTATTGCTTTCCACTTGCTGGAAGAGTAACTTTTTGACACAGGGATTCTTTTCAACTAGTGTAGAATCCTTATTACTGAATATATCCTGCTCTCAAGATGCAGTGAATATATCCTGCTCTCAAAATGCAGTGAATGATAGAATTAAAAGGAAAGGAAATGCAGGGAAGGGGAGGGAACAATAGGTGCAATACGGCCTTCAAATCCTGTGCAAAGAGGATGGCTTAACAGAGCTAGTATGAAATGTATTTCTAGATTTCCCTCCCTTTTGCTTTTATAGCTGAGTTCTGTACCTACTATTCCCATCCAAGGTTCAAAGTTTAATGACAAAAGTCCTATAGTTTTCTATAGAATAAGATTTCTAAAGTCTAGCAAGCTGTGTCCTTTTCAACCTTAATGACATTTCATTATTAGACTCTTGGTTTGAAAGAGAATGTAGAACATTCTAAAGTGTTCTAACCAGTTTTATTTTTTGCCTTTGTGGAAAGCACATTGGTTTATAAAAGTTGGTGTACTTGATTTTTTTTATGGTTTCTCCCTCCTTCCTGAACTTGATTCTGTTTTTCCCCCTGAAGGATTCTGCAAGCTTGTGTATTATAGAAGGGAGATTAAATGGAGAAAATGGTCAGCAAGAACACATGTCATAAATGGCCTGAGCAACAGCAACTTTAGCTAAAGAGCTGAACTGTGGGCCACATGCCGTGACCCTTTTACATAGTTCCTCATGTTGTGGTGACCTCCATCCATAAAATTACTTTCATTGCTACTTCCTAACTATAATTTGTTTATTGTTATGAATCGTAATGTAAATATCTGATATGCAGGATGTATTTTCAGTCACTGGACCAAATTTTGCACAAATACCCAAATTTGAAAATTGGTGGGGTTGGGGAGGATTGATTTTGTCATTTGGGAGCTGTAATTGCTGTGCTTTATAGTTCACCTACAATTAAAGAGCACTTTGAACCCAGTCCACAATGGATCTGCACCAAACTTGGCATACTACCTACATGGTCAACATTGAATACTGGTTGGGTTGGGGGGGGGGGGGTGTTTTTAAATTCTGGGAGTTGTAGTTCACCAACACTCATAGAGCACTCTGTACCAAACTGGTGATGGAACTAGTAAACTTGCCACACAAACCCAACATGCCAAACTTTGAATGGACCGGGCTGTGGCGCAGGCTGGTTAGTAGCCAGCTGCAATAAATCACTATGACCAAGAGGTCATGAGTTCGAGGCCAGCCCGTGGCGGAGTGAGCACCCAACCATTAAAATAAAAAATAGCCCTGCTCGTTGTTGACCTAAGCAACCCGAAAGATAGTAGGAAATTTAGGTACCACTATGTGGGGAGGTGTCACGACCCAGGCTACAGAGCACCAATAACCATACGCAGAGGCCAGATTCTATCTAATATCTTTATTAAGGAAATATATAAAGTTAGTAAAAGCAAATGTAAAAGTTAGTCCAGAAGCAGACCTTTCAGGAAAGGTCAAAATTAGTCCAAAGAAACAATGTCCAATATGAAATATTAAGGTCCAAAGTTGTAATCCAATAACCGAAACACTCACTTTGCCAGGCAAAGTGAGGGGAGATGACAAGGTCCTTTAGTCCATGAACTTGAGCAAGGCTAGGAAATAACTTGATACTTGAAACAAGGCTTGAAACGTGGAACAAGGTAACGAGGAACAAGAACAAGGTCCGTGGAACAACTTGGTAAAATCCGTGAAACAAGGCAAGGTTTAGTCCTGGGAAACAAGGCAAGGTCCGTAGGTAAACAAAGGCTGGGAAACAGGAGCGAAGGCTGGAAACAAGGCAAGGCTTGAGCAGGAACGAGGCTTGAATCGGAGCGCGCTGTCCAGACACAACTCGCTCCGGAGGCTGACGAATTGACTCCGCGAAGTTACTACGCGGGTAAAACACCTATATAGAGTCTAACTTTCCCGCCGAAGCAGTTCTCTGGGAACCAGAAACGAAAGCTAAACTCTGAGACCAGATGTTTGACTCCTTAAAGATTCTCACGAAAAGCAGACTTAATTGGGTACATTCTTAGCTGCTATTCTCGCACTCCTGCGCGAAGCTGCTTCCAAACCCCTCTGTTGTTTACAAAACTCATGGCGAGAGAACACGGGAGATGTAGGCTCAGGGTTAGTTTGACATACTTCTGGGACACAACTTTCTTGCAGGTGCAAGGTTCCCAGATCTGCCTGGGAAAGATCTGGCTGAGAAGATTCCAGTTCTGACTGGGAAGGTAAAAAACCCAAGTTTTCTTCTTCATCAGGCATTACAATGTCACGAGCAGGACTACAAGGCCCATGAGTCATCACAGGAGGCTAATTTAACTAATTTACGACACCATAAAAATCGTCCAGCAGCGTTTGGAATGGGGAAGTCAGCATCACAGTGGATGATGAAGCAGCTGCCCCCCTGTGGCCGGAATCGAGCATACCCTCAGGAAGCTGGAAGCTGGAGAAGGTTAAATTGCCTCTGTGTCTGTCTCTGTCTCTATGTTCATATGGCATTGAATGTTTGCCTTGTATGTGAACATTGTGATCCACCCTGAGTCCTCTTCGGGGTGAGAAGGGCGGAATATAAATACTGCAAATAAATAAATAAATTCTGGTGGGGTTTCGAGAAGACTGACCTCAGAGGATTTGCTGTCCGTTTCCAAAAAAGGAAGATAAGGACAGGCAATCTTCAGCCTTCTGTTCCAAAGGGGATCCTAAGACCATCAGAAATATGTGTTTTCTGATGGTCTTTGGCGACCCCTCTGGCACCCTCCTTGTGTCCCCCCCAGGGGTCCCTACCCCCAGTTTGAGAAATGCTGCTATATTAGGACAACATTCACTTTCTCTCCCCCTTTCTGCGCACATACACAACACCAGATTCAGAAATGCATGTTGCATTCATCGTCCAAATATTTGTCCACTTCTGCAATTAGAAACGGTCATTGCAGGGTATAAGTTGTATTTCTAAATTTTCATTCTATATTGAAAGCATCAAGGAGTCTCTTAAGACCATCTGCCTTGATATGTGAAAGGAATATTTTGATACTGATTTGGCCATGCTGAAATGTTTATGTAAACAAGCAGACAAACTCAGAGTCTGGAGACTAGGCAAGGGCTTTTGCAATCTTAGACCAGATTGATCTTGACTTGTGTAGGCTCGTATCCTTGTATTTCCATTTCCAATCTTCTATGCAAAGCTTCATTGTGGCTGAGAACTAATAGTCATTAGAAGGAAAAAGGCTTCCTGAGCCACTAAAAGATTATATAATTCTAGGATAGTAGAAATATTGTTTTCAGATGTTGCATCAGTTATCTTGGTAGTGAATATTACAACATGACCTCCTATCCATCGGGGATATGTTAAAAGAAACTACCTGAAACTGTGGATAATAGAAAACCCTATATTTTGATTATTACTGGACTGGAAACATACCAGAGAATTGCACTGAAGAATATAGAGAGGCCCAGAAACACTGAAGTTGGGGAGGCATTTTTGAAGCATGGATAAGTGAAATCATAGGTGTAGAATCTGTGGATAGTAGGGTCATACTGTAATGGTAAGAGGTGATGTAATGGACTCATATAATACCACATCATTGATGTTAAGAATGGGTCAGGCTTCTTAGTTGGAAACTGTAATCAAATATTAAGTGTGGAATGTGTCGTTTTAGGAAGCATAGGAGCGCAGAACTTAACACATTGGAAATTGCCTTGCACTGTAATTTTACCTTTAACCAAAAACGAGTTTCCAGAAGCAAACCTGGCAGGAATGAAACCATTTCCAGCACTTTTTAAAACAGGGGTGAAAATTTTCCCCCTTCCTAAATGCTGTTTTGCCCAAATGTATGAGACTATTTGGCAGAGATGGCAAAAAAATGTTTACCATGCCATGATTCCATAGCATTGAGATAAAGTGGTAGCAAACAGCATTAAATTTATTTACAGTGTAGATTCACCCTTAGTTTAAGCACTTTTTGTCATATCCAAGCAGTGTGTGCTTGTCTTCCTATGGGAGAAATGACAGTAGCTCATCATTCTCATTCTCATCCACGTGTCACTGACCTGTATACAAAACAGTGTATCTTTAGTGCCTAATATTATTGTCCCAAAAAAAATGAACATGGCATACTGTCTGTAACTTCCAGGATAGCAGTAATTGGCATGTCTTTGTAGCTTTTGCAATGGAAGACAGCTGGATGAGCAACCCACTTTACTTCCTGTTGCAAAGCATTAGCTAAGCAATTATTAAAATGAGGCAAAGAATAGCTTCCTTTCTGTTAGTCTCGTTAATTGTTTACCAACAGATGCTCTTTAAATACAAAGTGTAATAATGGTTTCACAGTGGAAGTGTTGTATTGGATTTGATTGGCTTTTATAGATGATAATTAGTGGCTTCAAAGGCAAACAGTTAACTATCCATCAGTATTAAACAAAGGCCAGCGTAATATGATTACCAGGTTATATTGCCCATAAAAATGTTGTGATTAAGGCAGCTCACTATGGTGGTAATGGAATATAAATTTATTTCCTGCGCTGTTCTAGCTAATTAAATAATAGTTGAACTACCAAGGTTCATAGGTGTCTTTGGGCTAAACACAGGCGAGAACAGAATGGCTTTACAACTTCATGCCTATAAAGATAAGCTTTTTCATGCAATTTCAACTTACAATTAGATCCCCTTTCAGAAAGATCAGAGAACTAATTGGTGAACTTTTAAGCAGCGGGTTGCCGTTAATAGATAATAAACCCCGAAGCTACTGTTTTATGTTTTGGGTTAGAACAATAGAATTGAGGGCCCCGCATTGTTGGACAGATAGTGATGCATGTTTGTTGAAGCTGAATTGTGCATTTTCAAAGGGTCACTGGTTGTATGGCTGTTAAGACATGCTGCTTGTAGGATTCCTTTCAAATTCTAGCTGCTTGGCTATTCTTCTCTGTCTCTCTCATTTTGGATTTCCTTGCATGACATCTGTTAATAGTACTATTTGTACTGAACATAATTGCCAAAGTCCTCCATCTTCTATGGCTAGTGGCAGTTTCCATCCTGTTCTACCGATTTTGCAGTGCATAAGTCATAGTAGTCAGATGGGAAATTTTCTATGGGAAATTTTTGAATACTGTATTTTTTTCGGTTGGGGGGGGGGGAATCCACAGCACACACATATATCCAAAATTACTCCATAGTTTTCTAGATTGCCTTATTTTCTTCATTTGTGCCAGATGGCTAAGTATACAATATTGATTTGTTATTCCTCTAAGGAGACATGCATTTCACACTTTAGTGTTCAGAGGAATAAACTAACAAATGAATGCTGTGGTGGCACTATTTATTTATTTACAGTATTTATATTCCACCCTTCTCACCCCGAAGGGGTCTCAGGGCGGATCACATTGTACACATATGAGGCAAACATTCAATGCCATATAACATAGAACAGACACAGAGACAGACACAGAGGCCATTTAAACCTTCTCCAGCTTCCAGCTTCCTGAGGGTATGCTTTATTCCGGCCACAGGGGGAGCAGCTGCTTCATCATCCACTGCAATGGCACTTCCTCATTCCAACAGTGGCTGGGTGATTTTTATGGTGTCGTAAATTAGCTTCCCCACATATAAGTGGTACCTAAATTTCCTACTTGATAGATGCAACTATCTTTTGGGTTGTTTAGGCCAGCAACGAACAGAGGCTATATTTTATTTTAAATTGTCGGGTGCTCACCCTGACACGGGCTGGCCTCAAACTCATGACCTCTTGGTCAGAGTGATTTATTGCAGCTGGCTGCTTACCAACCTGCGCCACAGCCCGGCCCCAATGGGTTAAACTGCTGACCAGAAGGTTGACGCTTTGAATCCACTGGATGGGGTGAGCTCCCACTGTTAGCCCCAGCTTCTGCCTACCTAGCAGTTTGAAAACATGCAAATGTGAGTAGATCAATAGGTACTGCTCCAGCGGGAAGGTAACGGAGCTCCATGCAGTCATGCTGGCCACATGACCTTGGAGGTGTCTACGGACAACGCTAGTTCTTCAGCTTAGAAATTGAATTGAGCACCACTCCCCAGAGCCGGAGATGAACACCATTCCTCAGAGCCAGAAGGGGAAACCTTTACCTTTATCTGTGTTTGTTGTTTCTAGGCATTGAATGTTTGCTTTGTGTCTGTTTTTGCTGGAATCCGCCCTGAATCCCCTCGGGGTGATAGGGCAGAATACAAATAAAGTTGTTGTTGTTGTTGTGGTTGTTGTTAAATGCTCTGAAATCTTGTCTCTATTTTGAAAAAATCTCATGCTTCTCAATCAGTCACAAGGGCAAGGAGTTGAGACAAATTGTGATAAGTTGCCTGTGCCCAGAAACGCACCTTCATCCATTAATGAAACAGAATAAATGATCAGTTCTGCAATTAGACCCCTGTATCCATTATCCATTGGAGATATATTCCTGACCAGATTGCTGTTACATGAAACTGTAGATATGACTGAATGACACATTGTGTTCAAGTATTATATACTGAGATAGCTTTGGGATGGTCTGGCAAAGTCTCAGTAATTCCAGACTTTGTTCAAACCGCAGTTGTCCTTTTTGGTGTGGTAGGTGAACACGTTCCTCTAATTTTTCAGGACCCTAGTATTGCCTCACTCTGAGATGAAAAAAATGTATCCTGTCCCAAGATGAAGTTGTGATGCCACCTGAGCTGTCATGTCTCCATGTTGCAAGATCCCAGAGTTTGTAATTTGGTGAAGTACTTCAGATTCTCTGCAGGAGAACTTTGGCCCACTCCTGAGAGCCAACGCACTAGATTCTTCCCAGCAGAGAATTCTAAGTATCTCGCGAAACTACCAGCTCCAGGATTTTGCAAGATGGATCCTTGGCACATAAACTGCTCCAATGATGTTGCATTGATATAGCCATGGTATCTGAACATAATCCATCTGTTCATTATTCGTTGTTTTGTTCTTGAAACTACATACAACTTTTACTAGCTGGCAACCTTAAGCTGTTCTGTGGTATAGGCCATGATCATTAAAAATTACTGTCTTAGTTGCCCCAGTTTTCTGTCCCATAACTGTCCCATAAAAGAAATCTCCTGTATTCTTACTGTACACAAGCTCAACTCAGTTTATCACCTTTGCTCCAAATCTCTTTGATGGGCTACCTTCTGTTTATCATGACCCATTTCTTTTTCTGTTATTTTTTGCTTTTCCTTGCTATTAAAATGGTTAAATGAGAAGGAGGTTAAAGAAATAGAAGAAGGGAGAGAGGGCATTGCCACTGAACATAAACAAAGAGAACTTAATAGGTAAAGGTTTTGAGAAAAGACCGAAGAGGACAAAAAGGAAATCAAAGATTATAAATCAAGGTTATGGGATGAGGATACAGAACAGTATTGTGAAAGGGAATTGTGAAGTTCTTTTAAAGAGATACACGGTGAATGTCCTTTATCAACTTTTCTTGGGAATAGAAATGTTTTCGATTTCAGATGTTTAATGTTGAATACTTGTAGCAGAAAACTGTCCAGCAGAGCTGTTTTGGGTTGTTAGAAGTCTAATCCAACCAGTAATGGACTGGGTGAGGGCTTAATCCAGACAAAACAGAGATGTTCCTGGTCAGTCATAAAACAAATCTGGGAATAGGAATACTGCCTGTGTTAGATGGGGTTACACTTTCCCTGAAAACACAGGTTTGCAGTTTGGGAGTACTCTTGGGTTTGGCTCTGAACCTGAAGGCCCAGATATTAGCAGTGACGGAGCATGATTTTGCATTTTTATGTGCATTAAACCATGATAAAGCAAAGGTGTCACTATCTCTGCCACCTACGTGGACAGTTTTGGCTTGTGGAAACAATTGGTGATAAAGCTTCAGTGCAGACATTTTTTCCCCATAATAATTCTATCAGGAGTGAATTTGCATTCCTGGGGGCAGATTTCTCTCACTTCCTAATGTCTCATTCCTATTATTAACTATGAGTTGTTTGTATGTTGGATATTTGTAACTCAAGGACCGCCTGTATAGAAATAGGAAATACAATAGCATGGATCATCCTTACTTTAGAATTCAGTGATATATCTTTATACTTCAGGATCTTGTGTAGTTCCTTCATTGCTGCCCTTCCAAACTGTAGCATTTTTAAGATTTCCTGTCTGCAATTTCAACTCTTATTGTTGATTAATCCAAGGCATGCAAGATCTTGAACTATTTTAATGCATTCATCATCTGCTTTAAAGTTATGTAAATCGCCTGTGGCCATTATTTTAATTTTCTTAATGTACAGCTTGAACTTTTTGGTATGACTTTCCCGAGTAATTCTGAATTTGGAATCTGAGTTTTGCAAACCACATCCTGTCTCCAAAATAGGTTTGGAAATGGTCATTTAAATGAGACATACTAGTTCTAGGTAAGAAACTAGCCATGGTTTGCTATGAACGAGTTTAGTAGAAAACTGAAACCCTCAAGGAAGGGGAAAGGAAGAATATGAATCTGGAATATAGGCCTGTACGCATCTAAAAAGGGATAATCTAACCTCTCCAAATCCCATAATCTGATGTATTATCCCCAAATGGGATAATAAAAACTAATCTGAGGCAAACAAATCCATCACTTGTCAGGCGAACCTCAGTTTTTTTATTTCATTGTGTGTTTCCCAAGGATGCCTGGATCTCAAATCATGCATTTTCATGGTATTTCAAGATGCTGGTATGTATTTGGCAATGTTTAAATGGAAAATGATAGGCAATGTGAAAAAATACAAGTTTGGATAGTGAGACTTCTTTGAGCCTAGAAAATGTTCTCAAGGTATCTGAAATAATTCTGTATGTTCATCTTGGTGAATAATTTCAAACCAATGTATCTTATTTTGAATGTCTCCGAAGAATGATAAATTAAACAATAAAAAGTTATATTTTTGTCAGGGAAAAAGCAGATGGAGAAATTAATGAAAGAGCATAATATCTACAAATGGGAATTGGTAACTGTTTTTGAATCTGCTTGTATGTATAGAACACCCACCAATTTCAGTTTCCCATGTTTTGCGTAAGTCATATTACTAGAATCCTTCTTGTGTTTCCCCATGTTGTGGGTTGAAGATATAGGAGATCTATGAAAATATTTTTTAATTTCAGCGAGGAGCTGTCTCTTGTGCTATGCCAGTTCTTTGAACTGACCTTTACCTCATTCTGACAGAACAGGACAAGAGTCTGAGTGACAATGTCCCACAATGCAATTACTGTGCGTCAGATGAGCTGGTCCCTTACAAATCACCTCGAACTTTACACATCTGCTGGCTGTCAGCATCTGCCAGGTTCATTCACCCGAAAATAATGAAAAAAACCTCTCATTATTGTGCCATAACAGGTAAAGTGTTAGGACAATTATTGGACATCCTGAGTGACCTTGTATAGTCTTAGCCACCTGCCCTTGCCAACGTTTTTTGGGGTCAGCCTTTGGTTATGTAAAATGTAGCCCCTCTTTCTTCTCTTCCTATTTTTAGATGACACAAGGTGATGACACAAGTTGGACACAGCGGGCAGGGGGAGAAATCAAAGGATCATCTCAGAGCACCATTACTTTCTAAATAGCTGTTGTTGCTTCTTCTGGAAAAAGGCAGGATGAAGCAAAGATTCACACACATCAGCTGAGCAGACTTTACGTAGACATCTAAAAGCTTCAGTATCTGAAGTTGTGTTTGCACTCAAACATGCCTTAGTACATTTTCTGGGCTCCCATTTGTGTCCATAGAACTCTACAAGTATAGGTCCTTTTTTGGTCCTGTTGCAAATTTGCTAAGACATTTAATCATGGTAACAACAATGAAAACATGCTGTAGCCAGCTCTTTGAAAAATAATTATCAGATACATTTTGATAATGTACATTCTTGTTCTTCGCTGAACATAGCATTTGTTGGATTTTCATTTTCCATGAAAATGAACAAAATCTGGCTACCAGTATTTAAAAAAAACTCAAAAATCAGAACAGTAAATAAAGAACAACACCCTGAAAACAGAGGAATTACAGGCATGAATCAATCAGGGGCAGCTAACACCTCAGAAAAAAGGATCCTCACAGGCAGGAATGAAGCTTGCAAGGCCATTAATGCTAATCAAGGTGATTAATTACAACATTCACACTGGCCTTCAACATACAAGAGTTCTTCCTCCCACCCTGGACCTTCACAGATATATAATAAACCTCCCTTACTTAATTTTTCAATATACCTCACAACCTCTGAGGTGCCTGCCATAGATGTGGGTGAAACATCAGGAGAGAATGCTTCTGGAACATGGCCATACAGCCCAGAAAATGCACAACAACCCAGCATTTGCAAGGCTTGCTAAACAAGCTGATTTTCCTTTTTGTGGAGTACAGCTGAAGCATTTTCGGCACAGTCCACTATAAAGAGTGTACATTGTTGCTAGCAGATTTGTGTAAATGGGTGGCATTCAGAAACCTTTTACTGTTGCCAAATGTTTTGCGACCCTAACATTGGACTAAACAAATACCATATTTCCTCATATAATAGTCACCCCACACATAATAATTGAACCCCCATTTTTAGGGTGGCAAAATTGGTATTTTGCTGTTCCTCACAAAATGATCGCACACTTTATTCACTCCCTTGTACACCTGCCCGCTTTTCAGCTATGGGGCTTCACCCAGCTGCCAGCTAAGTAAAGCCCCACAGCTGGAAGTTTTTTCACCACATAATAGTCACCCCTCCCTTTTTCAATCAAAAAGGGGGGAGTGCAACTATCGCTTAGTGAAATGTGGTATGTTGTTGTTCAGTTCCATTTCTCCAGAAGGTTAATTGTTGGAAAGATTATTCCCCCTAAAACACTTCCTGCATGAATTAGGATTAGAATCTATTCCATGGCATGACAGAATTAATTTGGTAATATAATGGGACAGGCATAAATTGGAAAATAATGGCAATATCATTGAAAGTTTTCCCCAGTTCTCAGGCCTTTTCTTGGATTAGTGGGGCTTAATCTTGTAGTCTGATTTCCTTTAAAAGTTTGGTCCTGAAGCTGTTGATGAGGGAAAATGTGTTATTGTCATAGGATCCTAAAGTCACTCAGTGCCCTTACAGGAATTGCAATGCCCTATCCCTTCCATTTTGGTTCTCTATATAATTCTGTGGTGGTGCTTGCCACATGATGGAAATAATTTTGTTGACTCAAAATGAAGAAAAGCTGGTGACCTTCAGAATATGTTGTTAGCAAAAAATGCTCCATGTATGCTTCTTGCATTTGTTGCAACCATTTCCCCTTACTTTAATTCCAGATGATTGTCAGGAAGAATTCTAAGATTGTGTTTAGATGGCAGCTTCTTTAATCATGAAGAATAGCAATCAAACAGGAAATGAACAGAGACATACCTCAAGAAAGATATACAGGCTGAGTCTCCCTTATCCAAAGTGCTTAGGACTAGATATATTTCTGATTTTTTGAATATTTGCATATCATAAGATGGGACCCAGGTCTAAACATAAAATTCCTTTATATTTAATATACATCTTATATACGTAGCTTGATGGTCATTTTATACACTATATTTATATAAATTTGTACATAAAACAAAGTTTGAGGATACGGAACCATAGCAAGAGGTTCACTATCTCCGCTACCATGTGGAAAATTTTGGATTTCAGAATTGCAGATAAGGGATGCTGAACCTGTCCTCTCTAACTATGAAGTTGGTTCAGTCTTTCTGTTTTGTCTAGCATTTATGTCTTTCAAACACAGGGATAGGTTAAGTCCCCTGATGTCGGTTTATCCTGTTTATCACACCCCACTATAGCCAGACTTTCTGCCTGGAACTGTTGCTTACCCTTTTTATCTGAATTAAATCATCTCTATATTCACGACCAGCTCTACTATTAGAAAGAAAGAAGGAAGTCTCTTGTTGGTCAGGAAAATATAACAATTATGTTGTTTAAGCTTATTTTATTGTATTTTTACTTCCAGAGATAATACTTCTGAATTATATGCTCTGGGCCCCCCAAAACATGTCAAGAATTTGTGGGTAGGGCACTGTTGTTCTTCCATCTCATGTACAATCATATTTTGGGCAGGCCCTGACTGTTTTAAAGCAACCTATGAAGGTGCCTTCATATGCACATACTATTTGATTTATTTGATCCAGATTTGTATGAATTAACCTTTCAACTAATCACTAGCATCTAAATGAATAATCTAATTCAAATCAATCATGTCCCCCAATCATTATTTTCTAAACATGACAATTTCTTTTTCAAGTTAGATTTTTTATACCATATAAGTGTTCTCAGAGCCCTTGTTGAAAACAAATACATTATTTTTATACACTGGTTTAAACCATATTTGGAATAACAGATGTGCAGTGCTGTCATTTAACTGTCACACCTATTGTTCATTGTTCTGAGAAGGTCACATCATAATTCATTAACAATAATTATTCCCTAGGTACATGCTGCACTTCTTTACTCAATTGCTTCATTAGCTCATGAGTGAGTCTCACATTCATTGCTCCAATCAATGAAGATATATTTATAATATACAAGTGGATGCTATTAGTTACAATTTATTAACTGCTTAATTTAAAATAAAAAGCTATCTTTATGAAGGGCAATTAACCACTAAGTGTAATTGATAATTCACATACCTGCGATTAGGAAAGACAAATAAGAGGGGGAAAACTGCATTTGGAGATGATATCTTTTGATACTTGAAATGGTCACAAGCTGTTTTTCACTTTAGAGCATCACTTCCAATAAATATATTTTGTCTGGCTTGAGCTGATACTTATGTCATACTATAGAAACAGAGCAGCATGGTTTGGTGTCTTTTTGGTAAACAATTTGAGTTCCTAGATTTTCAATCTCTGAAGGACATGGGCAGTAATAAATGAGATATAATAAAAAAAATGAGATCATTATAACCTGGCTCTGTTATCCCCAAAGTGAGTCGTGCAGTATTGTATAAGACATACTTTCAGAAAAATACGTTTGGCATTGCTGCAAATTGTCATATTCACTTTGAACTTGTACTGAAATTTGCTGCTAAATATTGCAATTGTCTAGTAGTAGATCTGTGACAATAGATCAGGACTAATGAACTTATCTTTTGTACTTGTGTATAAAACGCCAAAGAATGCTCAAACTTTTGTACAGTGGCACTTATTTCTCATGCCAGTAAGGTAATGATCAAGATCCTGCAAGACAGACTCAAGCAATACATGGAGCGAGAGTCACCAGATGTACAAGCTGGATTTAGAAAAGGCAGAGGAACGAGAGACCAAATTGCCAATACAGTGTTCCCTCACTTATCGCTGGGGTTAGGTTCCAGGACCACCCGCAATAAGTAAAAATCCGTGAAGTACGGATGCTATATTTATTTTAATATTTATACATTATTTTAGTAGTTATACACTATTTTAAGTCTTTATCAACCAATCGTGTGTTGATAAATTGCCTCCTTCTCCTCCCATTGCCGCTTGGGCTCCTTTTCTCTTCCTTTGGCTTCTCCTTCCTCCCTTCTTTAAAAAATTGTATTTTTTTATGATTTATAATAGTCTTTTAGAGTTTATTGAAAACCGTGAAACAGCGAATCCACAAAAAGTGAACCGCGAAGTAGTGAGGGAACACTGTATCCTCTGGATAATGGAGGAAACCAGGGAGTTTCCGAAAAACATTTATTTCTGTTTTATTGACTATTTTAAAGCCTTTGACTGTGTGGATCATTGTGGCAAGTTTTTGGTGGTATGGGTATACCACATCACCTTGTCTGTCTCCTGAGGAATCTGTATAACAACTAAGTAGCAAGGGTAAGAACAGACCATGGAACAACAGACTGGTTCAAGATGGGAAAGGAGTACGGCAGGGCTGTATACTTTCACCATAGCTATTCTGCTTGTATGCAGAACACATCATGCGACGTGCAGGGATTGAGGAGTTAAAATTGCTGGAAGAAACATTAACAACCTTAGATATGCAGATGATACCACTTTGGTGGCTGAAAGCAAGGAGAAGCTGAGGAACCTTATAACCAAGGTGAAAGGAGAAAGTGCAGAAGCTGCAGTTAAACATCAAGAAAATCAAGATTATGGAAACCAGACTGATTGATAACTGGCAAATAGAGGGAGAAAACATGGAGGCAGTGACAGACTTTATATTCCTAGGTGCGAAGATTAGTGCAGAGACAGACTGCAGCCAGGAAATCAGAAGATGCTTACTTCTTGGGAGGAGAGCAATGGCCAACCTCGATAAAATAGTGAAAAATAGAGACATCACATTGGTAACTAAGGTCCGCATAGTTTAAGCAATGGTATTTGCCGTAGTAACCAATGAATGCGAGAGCTGGACCATAAGGAAGGCTGAGCGAAGGAAGACAGACGCTTTTGAACTGTAGTGCTGGAGGAAAATCCTGCGAGTGCCTTGGACTGCAAGAAGACCCAACCAGTCCATCCTCCAGGAAATAATGTCCGACTGCTCACTGGAGGGAAGGATATTAGAGGCAAAGATGAAGTACTTTAGCCACATAATGAGAAGACAGGAGAGCTTGGAGAAGAGAATGATGCTGTTGAAAATGGAAGGAAAAAGGAAGAGGGGCCGACCAAAGGCAAGATGGATGCATGGTATCCTTGAAGTGCCTTCTTGACCTTGAAGGTGATGAGGGTGGCCACGGCCGACAGGGAACTCTGGAGTGGGCTGGTCCATGAGGTCATGAAGAGTCAAAAGTGACTGAATGAATAAACAACAACATAAATCGATTACAGGTTTACATCAAAATTATGGGGGAACCTAAGAGAAGGTTAGGAATACAGGAACCCCCTGTATTTTCTCAGGTTTCATTGCAGAGGAAGTGTCAAAGAGCCACTGCTACAATTTTTCCAATGACACATTTAAAAAGGACAGAAGTTGTGGCACAAAGGAGAAAGTACAGAGTTTAGTGCTTCTTTTAGTTTCCCCAGGACAAATGAAGCTCTCGCCTTTCACCATTCTATCAGAGAAGGCGATAATTCCTTTATTAAGAGTTATGGGACAGTATTTACATTAACCCATGGATAAGGTCACTCATTTTATAGTCATTTTTGAATAAATTTTCTATACTTATATGTATATACACTATGTTTTCCAGTTTCGTTGGGCTTTAGCCCCTACCAGCCCTAGCCCACAAATTCAGTGGTAAAGCCCGACAACATCTTGAAGACCACAGATTCTCTTCCTGTTGTAAATGGAACTAGAAAGATACATCCTTAAGATAAATATAATATCTCGTTCATTGTTTGCATTCTGCTAAAATGCTGTTTCAGGCCCAGAAATCCTAAGAACACAGGAAATAATGTTCTTTATAGTTACGAAACGCATGAAAGGCTCAAAAGTCTTTGAGACAGAAAAGTAAAAAAGGAAACATAATTTATACACAGTGATGCCAGATCTCTGAATTCTGATTCTTCAATCTTCAGTCCAGGTTCCAATATATTGTACGAGTTAACACTGTATAGAGAACTAATGATGCTTAATTAATTGGGGGAAAAAAACAGTTAATGCAATGAATGAAGGCTAAAGTTTTGTTTTAGGTTTTGTATTGCCCCTAGTGGCACAGCGGATTAAACCGCTGAGCTGCTGAACTTGTTGACTGAAAAGTTCGCGACTCGAATCCGGGAAGCAGGGTGATCTCCCGCTGTTAGCCCCAGGTTCTGCCAACCTAGCAGTTTGAAACAACAGCAGCTCTTCAGCTTAGAAATGGAGATGAACACCATCCCCCAGAGCCGGACACGACTAGACTTAATGTCAATGGGAAACTTTTACCTTTACCTTTATTGCACCCTGTAATTTGGGATGATATTAAAATTATTTTTCATATTCCATCCGTCTCCCCCTGTCCGTCCCTCCCCTTGTTACCTTTAAGGATAGTCAAACCTATTCTGGAGGGCTGGGAAATCCATATGGATCAATTTGAAGAGCAGAGGGGAGGAAAGTCTAATTGCACTAGTAGATAAATAGGCTTTTGTGGAATGCTAGGTTTAGGTCAGATGCTAAAGTGTTATAATAATTAATATATTTTCACAATTGGTTATTTACCCATAGTGTCTATTAGTCCTCTGATCTAGTGATTCTTTTACAAGAGTTATCAGCCATATACTTTAACATTCATGCTGAGACCCCTTTGACTGGTGCAGCTCAGGATTTCGTGGTCGCCATGACGACCATGGGGCTATCACAAATTATAACTGGTCCTACCCATCAGGCTGGACACACACTCGACCTAGTTTTTGTGGCGGACGGTGGAATGATCAGAGTGGAAGAACAAAACACCATTCCTGTGTCATGGTCTGATAATTATCTGGTCAGTTTTAGACTTTCGGCGACCCTAAACCTCCGCAGGGGTGGAGGACAAATTAAGATCGTCCGCCCCAGGAGACTGATGGATCCGGAGGGATTCCTGAGGAATCTTGGGGTCCTTCCTGCCATGGAGCCTGGCGATCCTGTCGACGTCTTGGTCGATCTCTATAACAGGGAAGTGACCAGGGCGATAGATACGATCGCTCCCGAACGCCCCATCACGTTGTGTCATGACAAGCCGTCTCCCTGGTTCACCGGGGAGCTGGCTGTGATGAAGCATACGAGGAGGGGGCTAGAGCGCACTTGGAGGAGTTCTCAGGACGTGTCCGACCGAGCATGGGCTACAGCCTCTCTTAGGGCATATACCGTGGCTATACGGGCAGCCAAGGAGTCCTACATGACTACCCGTATAGCGTCTGCAGCAAATAGATCATCGGAGTTGTTTCGGGTCATTGAGGAACTCCTTCAGCCACCTGTGGTGGAGGAGACTTTTGACGACCCAGCAACTCGGTGTCGCGATTTCGCACACCATTTTGCGGACAAAGTCGCTCAGATACGCCTTGAGCTCGACTCCAATTTCACCACAGTGCCAGGGGAGGTGATTGAGACGTCTGCTTGTCCAATTTTGTGGGATTCTTTTAGGCTTGTTCTTCCTGAGACCGTGGTGGAGGTCCTTGGGGCGGTGAGGGCAACCACGTCGGCTCTGGACCCTTGCCCGTCTTGGCTAATTAAATCGGCCAGGGAGGGGCTGGTTGATTGGTTTGAGTTGATCATTAATGCATCGTTGGAGCAGGGGTTTTTTCCATCTTACCTGAAACAAGCTGTGGTTCGTCCACTCCTTAAAAAGGTTTCCCTTGACTCCACGGTGCTGAACAATTTCAGACCAATCTCCAACCTCCCTTTCTTGGGTAAGGTGCTGGAGCGGGTGGTTGCCTCCCAGCTCCAGGGCTTTCTAGATGACATCAACTACCTAGATCAGTCACAGTCTGGTTTCAGGCCTGGTCACGGCACCGAGACAGCCTTGGTCGCCTTGGTGGATGACCTCCATAGAGAGCTGGACAGGGGGAGTGTGACCCTGTTGGTTCTCTTGGACATCTCAACGGCTTTCGATACCATCGATCATGGTATCCTTCTGGGACGTCTCTCTGGGATGGGGGCACGGTTTTGTCGTGGCTCCGATCCTTCCTGGAGGGTCGATCCCAGATGGTGAAGCTGGGAGACGCCTGCTCGGACCCCTGGCCTTTGAGCTGTGGGGTCCCGCAAGGCTCTACTCAGTCTCCCATGCTCTTTAACATCTACATGAAACCGCTGGGAGAGGTCATCCGGAGTTTTGGAGTTGGGTGTCACCTCTATGTAGATGACGCACAACTCTATTACTCCTTTCCACCTAATTCCAAGGAGGCCTCTTGGGTGCTGGATGAGTGCCTGGCCGCTATGTCTATCTGGATGAGGAGGAACAAGCTGAAGATCAATCTCGACAAGACAGAGGTCCTCCTGGTCGATCGTAATCCTGACCGGGGTATAGGGTGGCAACCTGTGCTGGACGGGGTTACACTCCCCCTGAAGCCACAGGTCCGCAGTCTGGGAGTCCTCTTGGATTCATCGCTTACGCTTGAGGCTCAGGCGTCGGCGGTGTCTGGGAGGGCCTTTGCACAATTGAGACTCGTGCGCCAACTGCGACTGTACCTCGCAAAGGCTGATCTGGCCGGGGTAGTCCATGCCTTGGTCACCTCCAGACTGGACTACTGTAATGCGCTCTATGTGGGGCTGCCCTTGAAAACGGCTCGGAAGTTCCAACTGGTCCAACGAGCGGCAGCCAGGATGTTAACTGGGGCCCCTTACAGAGAGAGGTCAGCCCTCCTGTTCAAGGAGCTCCACTGGCTGCCATTTATTTTCCGAGCCCAATTCAAGGTGCAGGTGCTTACCTACAAAGCCCTGAATGGTTTGGGACCATCCTACCTCTGTGACTGCATCTCCGTCTACGAACCCATGCGTTCACTTCGGTCATCTGGAGAGGCCCTGCTCGTGATCCCGCCTGTGTCGCAAGCGCGGTTGGTGGGGACACGAGACAGGGCCTTCTCTGTGGTGGCCCCCCGACTCTGGAACACCCTCCCCAAGGATCTCAGACAGGCCCCTACATTGGCAGTCTTCAGAAAGAACTTGAAGACCTGGCTGTTCCAATGTGCCTTCCCAGATTAATAGGAAATCTCCAATACCAAGTCCTATAAGCACTTTATTAGAACTTAGATTGCATATCGCACCCTGCACTTGCCCTATAAGCCTTATATTTCACCTGTCACATCAGCACTTTTAATCTTGTACCCATTACTCTGGCCCGGCCCAGTTTTATTGTGTTTTAGCGTATTGTTTACTGCTTGTTGTTTATACTGTTTTAATTGTTTTAATTTGCCTTTTGTTTTGTATTGTTATATTGTGTGTTGAGGCCTTGGCCTTTGTAAGCCGCATCGAGTCCTTCGGGAGATGCTAGCGGGGTACAAATAAAGTTTAATAATAATAATAATAATAATAATAATACTTCGATGTAATAACACTATGTAACAAAATTTGAAAGATTTTCTGCTCCTGGTTTGAAAGTGTTACGAGTTTCCTGTTTAATTGTGCAGTACCTACTTTGCAAGCCCCCAGATGGCGTAGTGGACTAAGTGACTTGAAGGTTGGGTTGCTGACCTGAAAGCTGCCAGGTTCGAATCCCACCTGGGGAGAGTGCGGTTGAGCTCCCTCTATCAGCTCCAGCTCCATGCGGGGACATGAGAGAAGCCTCCCACAAGGATGGTAAAAACATCAAAAACATCCGGGCGTCCCCTGGGCAACGTCCTTGCAGACGGCCAATTCTCTCACTCCAGAAGCAACTCAAGTTGCTCCTGACACGAAAAAAACAACTTTGCAAGTAGTTGCTATACTCCAGAAACTTAATTATTGTGGCTTACACAAACTATGTTGAATATCTTTACAAGATATTCATTGAAAAACTATAGCAAAATGTGCTGCAGGATATCCTGCAAAAAGAAAGTTTTTATAGTTTAATGAACTTTTTCCATGTTTTTATGATACAACCAATTATGAAATTACATTTATAACCCAGGAAAAAAATCATGTTACATAGTATAGTTCCTTTAACTTGTGGTATTAAGTTCTCATCATTTTGTTCTGACAGGATCAAGGCATCTGGTCTGAAACTGCGATTCTGCACCAATGAAACTCAAGCGACTCGGGAAAAGTTTGTAGAGAAGTTGCAGCGTTTGGGTTTTGACATTGTAGTGAACGAAGTCACTGCTCCAGCACCAGCAGCCTGCCGAATTCTGAAGGAACGTCAGCTGAGGCCACATCTCCTTGTTCATGATGGTGTGTAACACATGCAGTTACTGTCAAATATGGGATAAATTAGTAATCAGAACATACTATATTCTCTTGTCTTAATTGAGAATGAAGACATTTTAGAAATTACAGAGTATAACTGAAAACAGATAATTTGAAAGTTTTATGCCATCTTCCATGGGAACAATGTGGGCAATATGGGTGGGAGTATGATGAATGTGATCTCTCACAAACCCATCTATAAGACAGCCTAAATACATAACTGTTTCTAATCTTCTTTTTGGGACAATCTTTCTTTTGTGGAGAAAGGTGATCGAGAGGGTAGTTGTTCTTCAACTCCAGGCAATTTTGGGTGACACACACATCCCTGATCCATTTCAAACAGGCTTCAGATCAGGTAATGCGTCTTCAACTGTAGATTGTTCTGACTTGTGTGTTGAATTCTATTACAATTCAACCAAGCCTCTTTCAGAACTATGTGAATAAGATCACCTTATATACTCACACACAGTAAGGAATAGCTGATCACTTTTCTAACATGAAATCTCTAAAGGTTGAGATCTGAGGACCCCAGCTGATCTCCCAACAGTCTGGTGCGTCTGATCCATCAAACTGCAAATGAAAGACTCAGTTGATTTAGTTTGAGAGATTTAAACAAAAGCCCATGGCTGTTTTTTATGCTCATTAGATTAATCCTTTATATCCAAGGAAATTGGGTAGATTTTGTTAATGTGGGATTTGTGTATTGGTCGTGTTTAAATGAAATTTGTGTCTTTCCTGTATTGCATACTGATTGCATCATCCAGAGTGTAACATAGTCTGGAAAGAGTTAATTACTAAGAAGCTGTGATGTCCTTGATGTGTGGCTGGAACCAAGGAGTGTCCAGACACAAGTGTGTGTGCATTGCTGATTGCATCAGTTCAGTTCAGTTCTGAGTTGAGTTGAGTCCTGTCTGCCTGGAGTGTGAGTCAAGTCCTGTGTCTATTGTCTTCAAGTCTGTTTGTCTTGATTATTACTGCTTACAGTAAAACTTGTATATAGTTTTACCATCGCCTCTGATGATGTCTCTTCATTCTGCATTCCACTGATTCCATCCAACTGCTGCTGTGCTGCAAATACTCTGACAGATTTGACTAAAGTGTATGTACAATCATATTGAAAAGAAACCCTTCCTTCAAAGCATATCATCATCATCATCATCATCTCTGATTTCTGAATGGACAGAAATGTTCAAACCTCCAAAGGGGACAGAGATTTAGTTCGGGTGATAATGAGAAGATAATGAACCCTACTGAATCTGCACATAGAAGCAGAAACTTGAAGAAAGGGAGCACCACAAAATTCAGACAAAGGAAAACGAATGGGAAATTAAATAAAATGATGCTGAAAGTGGGATGTAGTACGTAGATAAAAATGACTTGACAACTTGAGTGGCCTTTTGTTGTTTATTTGTTCAGTCACTTTCGACTATTTGTGACCTCATGGACCGGCCCACGCCAGAGCTCCCTGTCGGCTGTCGCCACCCCCATCTCCTTCAAAGTCAAGCCAGTCACTTCAAGGATACCATCCATCCATCTTGCCCTTGGTCAGCCCCCCTTTTCCTTCCATTTTCCACAGCATCATTGTCTTCTCCAAGCTTTCCTGTCTTCTCATTATGTGGCCAAAGCACCACAACTTTGCCTTTAATATCCTTCCCTCCAGTGAGCAGTTGGGCATTATTCCTTGGAGTATGGACTGGTTGGATCTTCTTGTGGTCTAAAGCACCAAGGCCATGAGGTAAAATAGTTGTAGATCATGTCCTACTTACCTCCATTCTTCAGTGTTAAGATCTTGGCACTGTTAACCAATATTAAGCCAGATTTTCCTATTATAGACATATTGTGGAACACAGGTTAAAGCAAATCAACATCTTTGTGCTGGTGCTGGTATATAATAGAAAGAATGAGTGAAAGATCTGTTTTAATAATGAGAGATTTCTACTTCAAATTATTAAAATTTCCCATTGAAATGCTCTTAACTGATTCCAGCCCCCCAAACTCCACCCCCATTTTTGTTATATGTTTTAAAATAAGAAAATGTACTTTATACATAGCAAATAATGTATAAATGCATATTCACATGGAACAATAATAAAGAAAGATCAACTTTAAGATGGTAGAAGCACAAAGTTGTGGCAAAGGAATCACATTTGAGGCAACAAAATGTGTGTTGGCAAAACCTGCACATTCACATGTAATGATTTTTAAAAAAGAAAAATCAGCTTTAAAATGGTAGAAGCACAAAGTTGTGGCAAGAAAGCACAAAACACAAAGTGAAGAGGCAGAAGCATCATTTTCTTCATACTGTACTCATTCCAGCCTCCCTCCCAGTCTTGCTCTTGCTCTATCTCTTCTTGAAGCCAAACACATCGGGAATAAAAACCACACAAAATCAACTAACCCAAAGTTCCTCAAAGCGGACAAGAGCAAAGCGAACAGCAATCTCCCAAAGTGGACAAGATCATAAGGCATAGAGACTGCTTCCTTGAATCCCTATAGCCCTGTACTCTCACGATAGTGCTCCCTCTTAACTCAAAACATTGCTGGTATGTCAAATCAAAACCAGGGCTGAGTGACAGCTTTTAACTCAAAACACTTTTAAGTTGGGATGCTCTTAAATCAAAGTTCCACTGTATAGTATTGCATTTCTTCCATTCTAAGACTCACTTTTTCCTAGATAAACATCTCTAAAAACTGGATGCATTTTAGAGTGGCAAGCATATCTTATATATTTTTAATTGAAATTAGGGTGCATATTACACTTGATGGTGTCTTAGAATTGAAGAAATATGGCTAATATGGAACAATATAGTAAAACATTCCCAACTGTTTTAACTTTCTCCACCTCAAAAGGGAATAATTGCTATCCCCTTGATACTCAAATATCCCCTTGAGTCTTGGTTGTGGAATGCAGATGGCAGAATATTGAATTTTGCTAATGCAAACATATGTGTGGCCAAACTTAAGTGGTTCAAATTCTGTGTCCTAACTATACTGTTGGATAGCTGCTTTAACTTGTACATAACCAAGAGCTAAAAAAAGGATCAGGAATAACAGCAAAGTTTTATATTTTCATATTCAGTATCCTCTGTTTTGTCAGAAGGAAGTTAGAGATAATGGGACCAATCCCAAGTGGTAAAAAAGTAACTTACTAGAAGTTTAAGTTATATACCTTTCCATAAGCCTCTACAGAAGTTTGCCCTGCCTCTAGCCACAAAATTACATTGGGCAAATAGCTTAGAAACCCACTTCTGACTCTTAGAAATGTAGAATATGCAACTTCCAATGGAAAAATATTTGTCATAAGCTCATAGCTGAGACCCAGTATCTGAATTATATCTTTACATGCACATACCTGCACAGCTGTTGAGATAATGTCCACCTTTGATGTTTTTTTTTAAAAGAAGCAGTGACTTTGTACATGCCCTTTTTGGTGATTGATTCCAAGTACAATAAATGGACTGATAAATTTTATGTATCCATGGCGCCTGGATCCATGGGTCCACGGTATTGTCCAATAAAATGTATTCAAGTTAAAGCATAATTTTTGAGCCTCTGTTATCTTCTCTCATTTTTTCAAAGCAGCTAACATGGCCACATTTTCAGATATGTCAATTCATCTTGAAAATCAAAAGCATTAAGTTTTGACACAACAATGATGTATACTTTTGCTCTTAAGTTGTGTCCCTGGACACTGCTAAAGTGCTGAATTGCATATTTTTAGTGTCAGGTTGACTTCCAATATCTGCTTGCCATGTTGCAGCTACACTTGCTTTCTTTCCCAACAATCAAGTGTCTACATTTTGAAATGCCCTGTCGCTTATGACCTGACCTGAAATTGTGGCATACTAGCAAAAGACACTCGGGGGGGGGGGGGGGATTGCATGGGCATAAAGCATCATTTAACACAGCATGTGCATGCTATGATCACCATTAGATCTTTAAAACCAAGGTGTACTTTATGCAAAAAAAAAAAAACAACAACAACAACAACAGTTTGGCAAAGTCCCCAAAATGATGTGCTGCATATGCCAACTTGCTGCTGAGATATGGGTATCAATTGTACTGGTTGTTTTGAATTTTGAGTTGTCTTTTTCTGTGTTCTTCCACTGAATGTTATCACAAAAATGAGTTAGATGTGCAACAAATGGTTGTTGCATAATGTGTGTAGGATGTCAATCACTCAGTAATAACCATCTTTAGACACCTATTTTCTGCTTCCTTTTCATGTAACAGTCATGAATCTGTGCCTAGTGAGTACGTAAGTTTATTTTGTTCAGTTTTCCACCATTGTTATTTTATTTTTAAGAAACTTTTTTCCTACTCCAGAATCGTGTGTCTCTTGTCCCAAGCCTGTTGATAAGTAATATCTATATGTTGCTGTTATTTTAATTACATGAGATTATCAAGTGGATAATTCAAAACACAATGAATATTTAAAATAGAATAATTTGACCTTTTTCTCTTTTTACTCTTTGTGGTTTTCTGCAAAAAAAAATTTTTTTATTGTGTCAGAGCGATTTGCGAACATATTGCAAGTCGCTTCTGGTGTGAGAGAATTGGCCATCTACAGAGACGTTGCCCAAGGATCGCTGGGATGTGTTAGCTGGGAGGCTTCTCTCATGTCCCCGCAAGCTAGTTGACAGACAGGGGCTCACCCTTATCTCAAACCAGCAACCTTCACATCAGCTACCCAACCTTCAGGTCCGCAGTTCAGTCGGCAGAAGGATTTAACCCATTGTGCCACTGCAGAATGCAAAATATAAGGGAGTAAAAATAACAGTTAGAATATATAACTCTTAAGAATGATTGGACTGATCCAGTTTATTGAAGGGCACCTCAATTGAAGGGAGATGTCGACAAGCTGGAAAGAGTCCAGAGGAGGGCAACTAAAATGCTAAAAGGTCTGGAGAACAAGCCCTATGAGGAGCGGCTTAAAGAACTGGGCATGTTTAGCTTGCAGAAGAGAAAGCTGAGAGGAGACATGATAGCCATGTACAAATACGTGAAGCGAAGTCATAGGGAGGAGGGAGCAAGCTTGTTTTCTGCTGCCCTGCAGACTAGGACACGGAACAATGGCTTCAAACTACAAGAAAGGAGATTCCACCTGAACATCAGGAAGAACTTCCTCACTGTGAGAGCTGTTCGGCAGTGGAACTCTCTCCCCTGGACTGTGGTGTAGGCTCCTTCTTTAGAGGCTTTTAAGCAGAGGCTGGATGACCATCTGTCGGGGGTGCTTTGAACGCAATTTCCTGCTACTTGGCAGGGGGTTGACTGAATGGCCCATGAGGTCTCTTCCAACTCTACTATTCTATGATTCTATGATTCTATGAGTTTAACCAGGTTACATTTCTTTATTAAAAAGAAGAAGAAAATGTATGATTTCTTGAGACTTTGCAATACAGGCATGTGATGTGTAGTTTGAATGAAATTGTATGACAGGGGCCCATAGAGGCTGAAGATATCATTCTAAGATTGAAACCTGGATAACTGGAAAAAGCAGATGAAGGAAAAACTACTAAACTGCTGACATGAGCAGAAACAATGATTCCACATGTGGTGGAAAACAACATGTTTACATAATCAAACATGATTCTTTAAGTTAAGGAAGCAAACACAATGCACCTTACTTAGGAAGGAGAATCAACATCAGTTAAGAAGGAAGAAAAACCAAACCAACATCTGTCCGGAACTGTTGGAGTTAGCAAGTTTTAGCTGCAAAACAACCTGTCAATAATTTACAACTTATTGGAACAACAACAGCAAGAAATATGCTATATAAGAGACCTTTTTACTTTACAAAAGTGTGCAGGCTGCAGGAGTGCAGGTTCTGTACATCTGCCACTTTCTCCAAGGGACGGAGAAAGGTGGTGTATTCAGAAGAATGGCAGATTTGCAGGGAACACAATCTGGCCTATGTTTGAATCTATTCTCCAGGAGAAGAAAGAAGAGATGATATTGTATGCATGGAGAATAAATGATGAATGAATGAATGTTGGAGTATATGTGAATGTTTCCCTTTTTTGTTTGTTGTGTAACCAGTGTAGCTATTGTCTGTGTGTCTACCTTCTTTCTCTGTAAAGTGCCTGATACTCTGTCTCACTGTAAATGGAATAAAAGAATCATTTTAATGTTTAAAAAGTATCCATGACAGGTATACACCAGTAGACTAGATATGTTTCAGAGCACTGCTTCTTTAAAAAAAGAATTTGGTATCAAAAGCCAAATGACATAGAAAGAATAACTATAGGTAAACAAAAGAGCAGTTCCACATGTTTCTGCAAACATTTTGTTTAAAACCAACAGTATGCACACACAAAATCAAACAACCAGATCAGGGAAACCTTGCATAAGTAAATACACAAATTTTGAACCTTCTAGAGCAGAACTTTACAGATTACGCATCAAAAGATGTTAGTGTTTTGTCTGTGTGTCATGTGCATGCAATGAGAAACCTCTTATGTCTATGAGAAATAAGCAATAAACCATACTTTTTAAATAAATATAAATGAGTGATTTTCATGAAATGTTGTATTCCCATACAATATTTTATTAGAAATCATGTATATGTCGTTATCTCTTGTAAGGGGTTGTTGTAACCTCCAGTTTGCTAGAAAAACTGAATTACTATGTTGCAAAATTATGCTTATCTAGAAAGTACATCACCAACATGAAATGTTTGGAAAGCTCTCCTTGAAGGTTTTTACAAATATGCACCAAGAGTTTAACCTTTAAACAACAACAACAACAACAACAACAACAACACAAATTTCATTTTCATGATTTCCCTTTTGGTGGCCAAAGTAATAGCTCTATCTTTTCCTAACATGTTTGTCAGCTGTTCCACTTTCTCTTTATTTTGCTGTTCATGAATGCCCAGTAAAAATGCTGTTGTTGTTTAACATGTTCTAGATTGGCACAAAATGCTATGGTGTGTAATCCTAATAGTATGTAATCCTGCTGTTTGCTTATTGTTTCCTATGACACAGTGGTTCTCAATCTGTAGGTCCCCAGGTGTTTTGGCCTACAACCTCCAGAAATCCCAGCCAGTTTACCAGCTGTTAGGATTTCTGGGAGTTGAAGACCAAAAACATTTGGGGACCCCAGGCTGAGAACCACTGCTATAGCAATATTCTACAATCCCCTGTCACAAGTCTATATTGCTCTACCATCTCTTCACCACCAGAGGTGTTAATTGAGGTATCTCTGTGTTTGGTTTATTTTATTTTAGATGTTCTCCCTGAATTTGAAGGCATTGACAAATCAAGTCCAAACTGTGTGGTTGTCGGTGATGCAGCAGACAATTTTTCATACAAAAATCTTAATGATGCCTTCAGAGTTCTCATTGGTCTGGAGAATCCAGTACTGCTGTCTTTAGGAAAAGGGTAAGTTACATCTTTGCAGAGTTCCCAATCAATGAAAATAGAAGCAATACTTGTATTGCGGGAAATTGACCAGCTCTGCTAGCTTCTCATCACTTCACATATTCTCTTTATTTTGGGAAGAATACAAGTTAGTATTAAGCATGTGCTTTTTATGCAAACGATCATATGTTACATTCCTATCATCGCTAGTTAAAATAATCTGGTGATCTCTATCTGAGATTTCTGCCAGTCTGCTACTGAGCACAATTCAAAGTGCTGGCTTTAGCCTATAAAACCCTAAACTGTTCCGGCCCAGCTTACCTGTCCAAATGTATCTCCCTCTATGAACCATCTCAGAGATTAAGATCTTCTTGGCAGGCCCTGCTCTCAGTCCCACCTCCTTCGCTGGCCTATGGAACTATTATATTAGATCAGCTACCTCTCTCCTGGCATTCAGAAGGAAAGTAAAAAATGTGACTGTGGAACCAAGCCTTCATATAGAAATGCAGTGCAATAAATGGATACGGAATATATGAAATGACAACTGGAATGGTTCTGGATTACGACCTTGAACTGTGTGGTTTAAATAATTGTTGTAATGTTTAGATGTTTTAATTCTTTAATTTTAATGTAAATGCTCATTTGAATTGTATGTTGTTTTTATGGCATTGAATTTTTGCCTATATGTAAGGCTGCTCTGAATCCCTCTCAGGATAAGAAGAGAGGGGTATAAATATGGTAAATAAATATCTGGAGAGATGCTTTCATCCATAAAAGGTAAATATAGTACAACTTCCATCACTTTTGATTATCTGCCATATGAACTAGGGATAATGGGAATTGCAACAACGCTTGTGGTTCTGAGGTAGTGGGAAGGTGAAAGGCCATTTTAAAGAGACATCATATCCACAAGACTTGTATCTAAATTCAAACTCCACTATCCTGACTAAACAGAACAAACTACAGCCTTCCAACTGTTCCTTTATCACAACTCCCATCCTCTCTAGTAATGATGTTTGATGATGAGAAATATAGGAGTTGTAGTCCAACATCTGGAGGTCCACGGAAAAATGACATGGAGGACCACAGGCCTTGAGCTTGACACATGTGTCCTATGGCATAATATGTAGTTGGCATAAATCTATAAAAGCTGACTTCAGTGAGATAAATTTTTGCAATAATATGAAGTATGCACTGGCTATGCAATGGATGTTTAAGACTACTTTATTTGAGTTTGTAAAAGTTTCCAAAAGGGAAAGAATCTATCATCGCCTTCTGAGAAAATGTGGTATGGTGTTTCTTGACTTGGAAACAATGCATGTGTGGTAACAGAGAAGTAGCAATATACTTTTTTTTTTGTTCTTATGTGATATCAGCAACATTATATGAAGCATACAAGTGTTAACAACATTCATATCTTCAAACTCACTTTCAAGAAAGATGCATTGTTTGGCCTAAAATTTTAGATTGATCTCTAGAAACCCAGAGCATCAGAGTTAGTGGAGCAGAATGTTCTCCTTTTGAAGATGGAGTGATTTACATTTAGCATCTGTTTTGGGCTGAGAGTGGGAATTGGCTTTGTAATTTCTTCTGTCATGCCACTGTCAGAAAATTAAGCTGTTTACGCTAGACTATAGAAGGTTAATGGCTGTTCTAGCAAAGGTCAAGTGGTCATTTTAAAGAGAGGCTGTGCTGAATAATCGAAAATGGCAGAAGGATAAAGCATAAAATCTTATCTGACTGCTCATACTACACATTTTTGTTCTCTAGCTATCTATCGAGATTTGAAAAGAAAATACTTGCATTATGCTGGTTTTCTCTCTTACAATTTCTTTTAAAAAATAGAAATACTCCAAATAATATTCTGAACACCCATTGAAAAAAAAGCCATTGTTATATTTTATTGCCAAGCATGATTACTTGAAAGTAAATCCCATCTTAGCATTTCCAAAGAGAAGCACTAGAGTTGGTTTGTCAAGCCTAGGCAAGTCACCCTAGATGACTTAATTTTGCATTCCTCATTGGAATCAGTTAATGAAAAACTAATGGTTAGGACTGTTTCAGATATAAGGGGGAAACAAAATATGTGTTAAAGATGTACAGTAGAGTCTCACTTATCCAACACTCGCTTATCCAACGTTCTGGATTATCCAACGCATTTTTGTAGTCAAATGTTTTCAATACATCATGATATTTTGGTACTAAATTCGTAAATACAGTAATTACTACATAGCATTACTGTGTATTGAACTACTTTTTCTTTAAAATTTGTTGTATAACATGATGTTTTGATGCTTAATTTGTAAAATCATAACCTAATTTGATGTTTAATAGGCTTTTTCTTAATCTCTCCTTATTATCCAACATATTCGCTTATCCAACGTTCTGCTGACCCGTTTATGTTGGATAATTGAGACTCTACTGTATATGTTCAGGAGGATGCTTGGGCAATTGTCATCAAACTAGTGAATTCACTTATCTTTTATTTAAAAAATTGACCTGTCCATAGAGATCAATTGGACAAGACAGTGAAAATTAATCACAGAACTTCCCATTTCTTTCAGTTTTTTTAAAAAGCAAAGTTGGTGTCCCAATTTAAAATTGTGTCAGTCCTTTCCAACTTAACCACCCATAGAAAACATAGTGACTAAACATACATTTCTTATAGTCAGACGAATAGTTGCATGCAGAGCATAATTTTTATTAGGAAATTCACATCTTTTTATTAACTGTTGGTCACTGTTTTAGAATAAATGTACTATTATTTATGATTGCAGGCTTAAATTGAGAACAGGGCTCACGGTTACAGCAGGCCAACCAAAAAGGCACAGAACATTTGATTATGAATTGATTTCCGTTTATTTATAAGTAGAGGTAATCTTGGTTTATCTTATTTTCATGTAGGCCTTTGAAATGACAGCTTATACCGAAGGCTGTAAAATAAGTGTGTGCATATATGTGTGCATTACATGTTTTGCTAAGGCATGCTCTCAGGCTATAAATTTCTTTGTGTTTAATTTTGTGTGTGTATATATATATATATAGCGCATATCAAAAGCGCTTGAGACCAATAGTGTTTTGGACTTTTTTATTTTGGAATATTTGTATTTGCATATATGTACATAATGACATTATTATTATGTTTATTTATATCCCACATTTTTTCTCCATAAGGAGACTCAAAGCGGTTAACATTAAAAGCATTACAATACAATTTAAAATATACAAATATTAAAACAGTATTGAACATCATTAGTATTGGATTGCTGTGAGCTTTTTGGGCTGTAGGGCCATGTTCCAGTAGCATTCGCTCTTGATGTTTCGCCTGCATCTATGGCAGGCATCCTCAGATCTTTGTTCTAGACCTCTGAATAAACCTCTGAGGATGCCTGCCATAGATGCAGGTGAAACATCAGGAGAAAATGCTACTGGAATATGGCCATACATCCTGAAATACTCACAGTAACCGAGTGATTCCAGCCATGAAAGCCCTTGACAACATAATTACTATTAAAAACAATTCAGATTAAATCCATAAAAACGTATAAAAACCACAGCATGTCTTTGGAGATGGCATCCAATTCTAAACACAAATTTCAGTGATTTTTATATGCACCTTATACACATAGCCTGAAGGTAATGTTATACACAACATTTTAAATAATTTTGTGCATGAGACAAAGTTATTGCACATTGAATCATCAGAAAGCAAAGATGTCGCACTCTCATCCACTCAATTGGATGAATTTGGATTTTGAAATATTTTGAATTCAGAACTCCACATAAGAGATGCTCAACCAGTATTACTTTCAATAAAAGTTTTTTTTTAAAAAAAAATGGTGGCATGTATAGATATCTTCACATAGGACCCACTTTGAGGTAATTCTTCTGTGCATCTGATATAGTCATTTTTGAAGCCACAGGATGTCAGTATCATGATGTCAGGCTCACAAGTTGAGGAATTTGTGTGACTTACCTAGGTTCATGTACTACAATAGCAGTTTTGGCATTAAAGGAAGAAACTGGTGTCTTGTATCAAAGAGAAACAACTTCCATTTTTGTTTACATTTTAACATTTTCATTTTTAGTCGCTATTATAAAGAAACTGATGGCCTGAAACTCGATGTTGGAGTGTATATGAAAGCATTAGAGGTATGTTATAATTTGAAATAATATGTAGCTTATTATAATATAAAAATTAAACACTGCACTGCACAGCCATATTTGTACTCATATGTATTACTCTTAAGTCACAAATGGCTTAAGGTAAAGGTAAAGGTTTTCCCCTGACATTAAGTCTAGTCGTGTCAGACTGTGGGGGTTGGTGCTCATCTCCATTTCTAAGCTGAAGACCCGGCGTTGTCTGTAGATGCCTCCAAGGTCAGGTGCCCGGCGTGACTGCATGGAGTGCCATTACCTTCCCACCGGAGCAGTACCTATTGATCTACTCACATTTACATGTTTTCAAACTAATAGGTTGGCAGAAGCTGGGGCTAATAACTGGAGCTCATCCCGCACCTGCATTCAAAATAATGACCTTTTGGTCAGCATTTTCAGCAGCTCAGTCGTTTAATCCGCTGCACCACCGGGGGCTCCTTACAAATGGCTTTGGGGTACCTTATACTAGGATATAGATGTGCCTTTGATACATCCCTGAAGATGCTTCAGGCCCCAATTTTCAAAATATTTTAGGATGAGTTTTTTTACTTGCAACCTCCCCCTCCTCAAACGACTCATGAAGTGATGTGAACTGCCACACTAGCATATGACAAAAGCAAAATGCCACCACCAATAGTCCCACAAATCTGTTGAAATCAAAACCAGAAATAATGCAATGTTACTTCCAAATGTCTTGGGTGTGCCCTGCCTCCTCCAGTTGCCCACCTCTGTATTAGAACAAAGTTCAGAACACCTTTGGCCCTCCAGATCCTATTGAACTGGAACTACCATCAGCTCCTATTGCTGCTTGGGGATAATGAAAATTGTACCCTAACAATCCCTGGTGCCCTCATGTTTCCAGCTCCTGTGATAGAAACTGAAGATCTAGAAACTGAAGGCAGGAAGAAGCTATACTAGGTTCTATAGAAAAATGCCCAGTTGCTTTATTTCAAATTTGCTTTGACTTTTTAAGAAACACACATTGTTTCTTTAAAAGCTTTTGGAATTTGCTTGCTTGCACAGCCAGTGGCCTTGGTGGTCAATAGACTCTGGGAGTTGTAAACCAACTCTTCTTTTGTTACCCTGCAAACTGAAAGTTTTAAAATGCAAAGAATGAGGCAAACAGTAAAGATCCAGTGTCATCATTTATGAAATTGTGATGGTTTCTAGAGCAGAGTCATGGCCCTACAAGAAACCCATTGTCATGGCCATGTATCTCTCTTCTTTCTTATTTAAGAGTTTGCAGAGGCTTCAAAATTTGGAAGACTACAAACAAGGACGAAAACTGGTGATCCATAGAGTTGGACCCTGATACCGTTTCATCTGTTTCTTTCGTGTTTTCCTACCGTTCCGTCCATTTGGATGGCATGGAATGGTACAACCCCCTCTGGAACAGAAAGAGCAGTGAAACAAAAAAAAGGGGGGGGGGGAGGATGGTAGCCATTTGGCCAGCTGATTTTTGACATGCTGGCTGTAGGCCCTGGCTAGCAGGGCTTACAGCTGAGTGCCAGGCGCTCGGCACTCTTAGGACCGGCAGGCAGGGCCTACAGCTGAGCGCTCGACATTCGTAGGCCCAAGTGCCAAGTGCTCAATGTTCGTAGGCCTAGCAGACAAGGCTTACAGTTGAGCACCAAGTGCTCATTGTTCGTAGACCTAGCAGGCAAGGCCTACAGTTGAGCACCAATGTTTGTAGGCCTGGTAGGCAGGGCCTACAGCCAAGATTTCAATGCTCGTAGGCCTGGCTTGCAGAGCTTACAGCCGAGTGCTTGACGCTTGTAGGCCTGGCATGCAGAACCTCTGAGCTCAATGCTCAGAAGCCCGGCAGGCAGGGTCTACAGCTGATCGCCGGGCCCACTCAGATGTAGACCCGGGCTGGCAGGGCCTAAAGGCCCTGGCAAGCACTGGTGTTTTGCTGAACAAGGTCCGAAAATCTTCATTTTTTTCAGACCTTGGGTGGAAAAGCTCATTTGTATAGCTGCCCGTTTTCGGAAGCGGCGGACAGCAATAGAAACTGGGCCATATGAATGGGACAAACTGAAACAGGTAGTGATTCCATACAAATGCATGAGATTAGTGATTTTTTCCATAAGGTTGTAAGCTCACATGTGAACTGTGGTGTTAGTTCAAAAAGGAAGATATTAAAGTTGAGTCTTGCATTGGAAGACATAAGATATTCACAGAGGGATGTTTTTTTTCTAGAATAAAAAAAACATAGCTGTAGCAGATCACTACAGGTTTTTCAATCAGATCACTACAGGTTTTTCAAAAACAAAGACATTTTGATGTTTGTGACTCACTTCTCAGTTCATAAATTGTTCAGACACATATGTTGCATGAGATGCAAAGTTAATTTCTCTTCTCTTCTAGTACGCCTGCGATATTCAAGCAGAAGTGGTAGGAAAGCCAGCCAAAATGTTCTTCCAGTCAGCCTTGACAGAAATGGGCATTGAACCTCACCAGGTAAGATTTCTCTACAAGCATTATAATTATTAATTCCAGCCATCCTCCTAGGGGCTGAAGAGGCAAATACATGTACATAGTCTATTCAAGGCATGGGAAAACTTCGGCCCTCCAGGTATTTTGGACTTCAGCTTCCACAATTCCTAACAGCCAGAAGGCTGTTAGGAATTGTGGAAGTTGGAGTCCAAAACATCTGTAAGGGCAGAGTTTGCCCATGCCTGGCCTATCCTCTCAAGCAATGCAGTATACAAGTTGTGAATTCACAAAAGATGTCTGCACCCCTTCTGTAGAAAGAAGAAGGGCAAGAATTTGCACAGGCATCTAACTCTCACAAACAGGACCTTTAAAATGTTGGGTCTTGGTTATTGCTGAGATGAATTCATAATTAACAGGACAGTGATGGCCTTTTCCATTCTTTGATGCTCTGCTGTGGTTTAAAACACAAGAAATCAGATTTATTGAGGCGCAACTGAATCATGCCAGATAAGTAAAAGGAATATTGCACATACACAGCACCCCATTTAAACTGCTACATGTTCATTTTTGCTATACCTGTGAAATAGTAGTTCGAATTAGGAATCTTGTATATGATAGTACGGTTAAAGAGAGCAGATTCAAATGAGATATTGGACACTTGTAACTCTGCATGGATGAATTTTTGTTGGTCCCAAGGCTTCAAAAGTTAGAACATATGAATTTGGAGAGAGTATCTAATGACAGAGTGCATCTCTTTAATAAGATTCATTGTGGTATGCAAAACAGCAAGACAAGCTAAGAGCCGAGGTTGGCTTGAACAATACATTCATCCAAGGCTAGTGAATCAATTTCATATTAGTCTTTAGGGACCAGGTTGGCTAAACAGTGAGAGAGTCTACTACACCACTCCATAGTGGTGGTGGTTGGAAAATGCTTTCTATGCAAGCGACCACAAAATGAATATGGGTGGAAAGACACAGTTGGAAATATTTCAGTGATTGTTTATTGTATAGATGTCAGTGGCATCTAGCTGGGATAATGAATCATATTTCTGAGGCACATTTTTATCCTTTATGGCACCAGAATCTAAGCTGAGAATGAAGTATTCATAAAGTTTGGAACTAGGATCAGGTCTCCTAAGATTTCTGGGTTACAGAAATGTTACACTAAAAATGTGTTACACTAAAATTACTATTGATTATAGAATGAATACATGTTCACATGAAAGGAATATGAATTATAAGATAGTAATTCCATCCTGTGGTATGGATGGTATAAAAATAAACGCAGCACATGTTGGCACCTGGAAATGACATTGTTTCATGGTTTGTTTGCTTTGATTATAGAATACAGGCATTGAAAAAACATAGTAAGTCACTTGAACTCAAATGTATGTTTGAAGACTGAACCTTGGAGGAGAAAATGAAGGCAAGGCATTGCCATCCCAAACAAGATTTCTGCCCCACTCAATGAAATTTTGTTTCACTCTCTGAATTTCTAGAATTGCAGTTACTTCTGTTTATTTATTTATTTCATGTCAAAAATATCACATAAATAAATAAGTATAAAACTGATAAAATAAAGGGAGCACAAGCAGCTAAATAATTTTAGACCAAAAACAGGCAACAGTGACCGCATTGTCTATAGCTTTAAACAGTTCTTCCTCTGTGCATGAGGCAGGGTATTGTGGGCAAGCATAAGGTGCAGAGTTGTTTGTTCTGCTCCACAGTCACACAAGGTGAAGGATTCTTCTAGCTAGTGCCATTTTGCCAGGTTGTCTTTTGATCTGCCCCACTCCACTTCTGAGTCTGTTCAGCGACTTCCAAATTCCTCATTCTTGTGGGGGGCATCCAGTTGGCATATCCTTATTTTTCTGCTCACAGGGATATTCTTGCTGTTGCTGGAGGAACAGAGGAGTGGTAGTCCTCATGAAACTTTTCCTTGATTTGAGTCTACTGGGAGGAGGCTGATAGCTATGCAGTTGATGGCTTTCACAGTGTTCAACTTTATTTCTCTCACAGTTAGCAGCAACTTCCCGTCGCACATCGGAGGGACAATGCCAGCTAGCTTATAAAGTCTATAAGCAGATGTAGGTTTAAGACATCCCATGATTATTCTACATGTTTCATTTAATGCTATATTCACTTGCTTTGTGTGGGCAGATTTATGCCATCAAACCATTAAACTATAATACAGTTAAAGTGTCACAGTTTAATAGCATTTTGGGTTAAAGAGTCATCGCTCGGCCCTCATTTGGCTTTGACATACAAGCAGTGTTTTAAGCTAAGAGCTCATCATGGTACAAATTAAACTCTTGAGTCAAGGTATCACTTTACCTCAACAGCTGGGAGGAACTTATTTCAATAAACTGACTTTTGAAGTTTATACCCAGTTCCTGTGTAGACCAAACCTTGCATTTTCCATAGTTTTTCATGATTTCTTTATCTTATTTTGGAATGATTGGATACAAATTGGCAAGATCTATATCTTCTTGATTTTTATGTATTCTGTGAGTTTGTAGCACTTACATTTCTCTACAACTGTGGACTGACCAAATCCAAAAATAACATATAAAACAGCTCTGTTTTTAAGCAAAGCAATAAGTGTGAGAACCACATATGTGGGGCTGATCGGGGTAAATTGTAGGGGTGATACGGAAACGTGATGTATATATTCAATTTTATCATATTTATTTACTGTATTGTTATAAGTGTTTTATTTAACTTACTATATGGAGTGTAATCATGTTTTTTAATCAAGCCTTTTTGTTTGGTTTGGTATTGTGATATGGCCTAAGGGCGAATCAGTACATTTACTACAACTGTGGACCAGCATATATGTATGTATATATATGTATATGTGTGCATTTATATGTGTGTATGAATTCTTCCTTTCAAATAGAAGTCTAGATGTCTTTTTTGTATTTCTTGGCATAAGAAATACTTCTTTTTTATATACGTCTAGTCTTTCCAACCTTGTTTTTTGAATCATATCATTATCTCTGATTTTCCAAGGTGGTACTCCTCAAAATGGTGCTTAGTCTGATATAAAATTAGTTCCTGTTTATTACTTAGTTATTTGTAAACCGTTTTCCTGATCTTTCCTCCTGGTTATCTTGCGGTTCAGTTCTGTGTTTCACTTTCTTTAATCTTCCTTCACAAGTCAATCCCTCCGCATTCTGAGTTGTTTTCGCCACTCTTCTCCAAGCTCCTTCCAATTTGTTACTATCTCTCTAGTATGAAATAATCAGAACTGAACACAGCCACCCACTTTTATTAATCCAGTAATCTCAGTTGGAAGGGCCTGATGGAACCCAAAATGGCAACAACTCTTAAATACAGACATAAAAAATATATTGATGAACTGTGCCAGGATTTTGAGAAAAGAGTTCAGTGGACACCAGCCCAGTTGCTTCAAAGGCAAAAAGAACAGAAACTACATAGCAAACAGAAAGCTTTGACTTAGGCTTTTAGAATACGAGATATAAGATACCTTTTCTGCTACTTTAGTGATGGGATTTCCACTGAATTACAAAGATTCATTCTTGCTCTCTTTGCTTTGCAAGACCCAGGGCCCTTCAACACAGCCATATAACTCAGAATATCAAGTCAGATAATCCACAATATATGCTTTCAACTGGATTATCTGAGTCCACACTGCCATATAATCCAGTTCAATGTGGATTTTACACAGTTGTGTGGAAGCGGCCCCAGGCCCCTTCTACACGGCCATATAATCCACATTATCTGCTTTGAACTAGAATATCTGAGTCTACATTGCTATATAATCCTGTTCAAAGCAGATAATGTGGATTTTATACAGCTGTGTAGAGGGGACCCCAGATGTTCACCATTCCATAGTATTGTGCCAAAATTTTATTTCACTGTCTTTTACTCAACACAAAGTTTCAAAATTAATTTAACATGGATTCTTAGTAAGGAAGAGGTTAATTCAATGACATTAACAGCTGAGAAGGCAGAAATTTAGGTTTCTTAGGCCTACAGTTGTAAATGGAGTTTAAAACTGAGGTAGATTTTATGCAGATAGGTCTTAACATGGCTGAGGATTGAGCTTTTCAAGTTTCCCATTGTAGCCAATGGGCTGAATATTTGCTGAATGAAAATGGCAAACCCCCTCCCCATTCGAGTAACTTTCCAATAACAGACTGAGGGGTCAGCTGACAATGGACTCAAAATGGCATGCCTTTTGGCCGAATTGCACACCTCTAATACCAACGTGGAGCCCCCGGTTGCGCAGTGTATTAAAGTGCTAAGCTGATGAACTTGCAGACCGAAAGGTTGCAGGTTCGAGTCCAGGGAACGGAATGAGTGCCCGCTGTTAGCTCCAGCTCCTGCCAACCTAGCAGTTCGAAAACATGCAAATGTGAGTAGATCAGTAGGTACCGCTCAGGCAGGAAGGTAATAGCACTCTATGCAGTCATGCCAGCCACTTGACCTTGGAGGTTTCTATGGACAACACCGGCTCTTTGGCTTAGAAATGGAGATGAGAACCAACCCCCATAGTCGGACACGACTGGACTTAATGTCAGGGGAAAACTTTACCTTTACCTTTAATAACCAACGTGTCAAAACACTTGAGAGTATTCGATATATGTCTAGCGTTTTACCATTTTTTGGAGGTGATATTTGTCACATAGAGATTTGTCTATCACTTAGGTCCCCTAAAGCACTAAACAGTTCTGGCCCAGTTTACCTGACTGAATGTATCTCTCTCTATGACCCACCTTGGAGGTTAAGATTGTCGGGGAGGCCCTGCTCTCGGTCCCACTACCCTCGCAAGCGCGACTGGTGTGGATGAGAGACAGGGCCTTCTCAGTGGTAGCCCCTTGCATATAGAACTCCCTTCCCAATGAAATCAGCACAGCCCCCTCCACCCTGTCTTTTAGGGAAAAACTTAAGGCATGGTTGTGGGACGGAGCATTTGAGCAATAATTATAGCAGTGCAATAATTGAGAACTTTTGAAAGTGCTAACTAATGGACTGATTCTGGACTATGATTTTGAGCTTGCATGATTTTAATTGCTGTTTTAATAATTTATGTTTTACTGTTTGATCTTAATTGCAATTGTTATTTTTGGAATTTGTATGTCGGGCATCGAATTGCTGCCAGTTGTGAGGCCGCCCTGAGTCCCCTTCGTGATCAAAAGGGCAGAATATAGGTATCAGAAATAAATATATGATAAATAAATAGTGATGGCTTAAAGATACAGTCTTATTTTTTTCTATTTGGGGAAAATACCTGGTAGTTCTTTCTGGTATTTGGAGTTCTCTAGCTGTGTCTTTATGTGAGGCTTAGGCTATGCCTGCCTAGCATAATGACATAAGGGTGTCATTATGACTTTGATCTCATAAAATGTTCAGGTCCATTTATGTATTGCACTTAAATATAAAATTAACTGCATCATTAAATCACTGTAAATTCCCATCTGTGCTTGATAAAGCACATTACAGTCTTCTGCTGTCTTCATTCTGCCACTGTAACTTCTTAAATTGTCTGGCTGCAGAACAGCTTGACAGTTGCCAAAGTTAGAATTTTTTTGGAGTTGTTTTAATCAATAAAGTTATCACCAGTCATTTCCCTTGATAACCACCCTGTAAAAAGAGCCCAACGTTGCTTGCTGCAACTGAGATGCTTTCAGCCTGCTCTTCAAATAGAAGGTCCTTCCCAAAGTCCAATTTTCATTTTAGCCTTTCCACAATTGCCCAGGCGGAATAAAACAGATTACTGGTATTACTTTAATAGATAAAAAATTTAAACTTCCTAGCGGTAACTACCCCCTTCTTATGATTCAGTAATATGACAAAGAATAACACATCTTTTAAGGTGACTGAAATAGCCTAATTCGTATTTTTAAGGTTGTTGTAAAGTGGGTGATTTTTACTGCTTTACGATAAAACCTAAATAATGCTAAGGTTCCAGTAGTTTAATGCCATCATAAAAACAGTCGATCTGTTGCAAATTGTCCAGTTCTAAGGGGAGTTACAGTGGTTCACACAAGAGTGCATAAACTACTAGTTGTTGTAGATTCAATTTTGACAGTGCCAAATACAGGTATGAAATGGTACACAGGAATATATTCTTCATGCCATACATGAGGTAGCTTTCTCACCCTCTTCCAATGTCATGTTATTACACTATCAAAGCAAAAAATATTGTTTGTTTGATCCAAGCCCCACTGTTTGCTACAACACATCCTGGTAGTTCAAAAACAAAAGCAGTCCTCAGATTTGTAACCTGTTGAACTCAGGCTGAGAGACAGAGTCTTGTTCAAGGCCAGGAACACATCCTGGTCCACTTTCTTTGAACCTGTTACTTGTGCTCTTCCACCATATTTATAACTGCCCGACATCATCAGATAAGGCCTACCCAGAGTTCTATGCACAAATTCTTATCCTCTGAATTTCCAGTAATTATTACTACTCAGGTTCTAATTTGCTGCTGATGTTGTTTTATGCTGTTTTATGTGGTTATAATGTTTTGATTTCGCTGGTTGTGTTTGAATCCATGTTGATTGGACTTGTCTTCATGTGAGCCACCCCGAGTCCCCATGGGGAGATGGAGGAAGGATACAGAAATAAAGTTGTTGTTGTTGTTAATATTGTTGTTGTTGTTGTTGTTGTTATTGACACAACGACATAATATGACAAAGCAAACAAGATAGATATGCTGGATTTCATATCACAAAATCAAAAGTCGAACACTTCCCAAGCGTTTAGGACTGTGTGATGTATTTTCGGATGATGCACGCAGATCCCAGTAAGGTGGCCTTTTGCAGTTGGCAGATCGTAAATTTGTCAATGTCTATTGTTTCCAAATGCCGGCTGAGATCTTTTGGCATGGCACCCAATGTGCCCATCACCACCAGGACCACCTGTACTGGTTTCTGCCAGAGTCCTTGAAGTTCAATCTTGAGGACCTGATAGCGGCTGAGTTTTTCCTTTTGTTTTTCATCAATTCGACTGTCACCTGGTATGGCGACATCAATAATACAAACCTTTTTCTTTTCCACAACTGTGATGTCTGGTGTGTTGTGTTCCAGAACCTTGTCAGAACCTTCGAAAGTACCACAGTATCTTTGCATGTATTATTATTATTATTATTATTATTATTATTATTATTATTATTATTATTATTGTATCCTGAGCTCTTGGTCATCATTCTCATGTTAGCAGAGGCAACTGTTGAGAACCGTTTTTCCCCAGATCAACTGGATATATGATGTTCATTTCTTGCCTGGAAAACAAGGATATATACATGGGAATCTTATCATTCCTATTGTTTCAAGGCACATGCCTATATGTGGTTTAGGCTATGTACAATCAAACCCATTGAGTTCAATATGGTTTAGTTTTGAGTAGACATGTGTAGGAGTGCCTTTCTGTAATACACAGGGGTTTTTTCTTGATCCCTCTCTATGTGATTTAGTTGAAAACGGACAATGTTTCCTGCTGTGTGCAGCCCATTCTAAATCTTTCCATGGGAGCTGTAGTCAATTTAATGTTGTTTCCTTTCACTAATTGCACGAGACAACTGTGCTCAGGGTGCAAAACGTGAGGACAGACTGGGGATCTTTTAATTCTGGCCTTCAACGGGTGTGTGACCTTTTAGTTTTATCTTTTTCTCCCTTCCCTCCCTCCCTTTCTCCTTTCCCCCCTCTGCTCACTATATTGCAGTAAGAGAGGAAGTTAAACCTAGGTTTGACAGGTAGAGTTTTTTATTTCCCTTGACAGTGCACCTCTTGACCTCTATCTTCTTGCCAATGATTTTTTAAATCCTAAATGATTTGGGAATAATTGCTCCTCCTTTAGTGATTATTGCCCTTCACCGATAGTAAATCTGTGAAATCCCAGGGGCTTGGAGTACATTTTTGTACGCGTATGCCACAAGCTGGCCTGGATAGGCACTGCTGCTCATGTGCAGCTGCACTTGCAATGTGGAGGGTCTTCTTGCATTAAAACTTCGGCACAGACAAAATGAAATACTTCACCAGTAATCAAGCATCCCAGTTAAGTGGTAGCATAAGAGATTTGATTCTTAAATGCCCCGTTTTACAGAAATTTGCCATGGAACTCTTATAAACAATAGGAAAAACCGTGTTTCCTAGGATTGCAAATAAAAGCCCGGAACATTACTTGTTGTTGCGTGTTGAGCGTTGATTTGTTTCCATAACGTATTCCATTATAAAACTGTATCTTTGTTATCTTTTTGTTATTTTTTAAAAAAACCTTAAGATTGATAAGAGAATGGTATGAGACGTGGGAAAAATATTGTCACAGTGACGAAAAGTAACCAAGTAATACTACATACAGTTAGAGTCTCACTTATCCAACGTAAACGGGCCGGCAGAACGTTGGATAAGCGAATATGTTGGATAATAAGGAAAGATTAAGGAAAAGCCTATTAAACAATTTTACAAATTAAGCATCACAACATCATGTTATACAACAAATTTGATAGAAAAAGTAGTTCAATATGCAGTAATGCTATGTAGTAATTACTGTATTTACGAATTTATCACCAAAATATCACGATGTATTGAAAACATTGACTACAAAAATGCGTTGGATAATCCAGAATGTTGGATAAGTGAGTGTTGGATAAGTGAGACTCTACTGTACTACCACAAGAAGGCAGATTTGTGCACATTTGATATGATACTTTGGAAATTTAATGTTGTTAGACTTTTATTGCACTTAAAATATATTAAATACGTTATTTGTAAGTCATTGACTGGGATCTTGTCAGTAAAGTAAGCAAGCACAAACCTAACTTATGTGTTGTCAAAAGCTGTCATGGCCAGAATCACTGGGTTGTATGGGAAGCTAGAGCTGACAGACGGGAGCTCACCCCATCGCGCGGATTAGAACCGCCAACCTTCAGGTCAGCAGTTCAGCCAACACAAAGGTTTAACCCATTGCAACACCGCAGCAAAGGTCACGAAGAGTCGGAAACGACTATGCGATTGAGCAGCAGCAGCAACACCGCAGCTCCTAGTACCCAGACAAACCTGTCTTCTTTGTTTATCATAGGTTTTTCCATCCAGCAACTATCCATATTCAAGGAGTATAGTGAAACTCTTCAAGGTTTTTGTTTGTTTTTAGCCTGACTTGGTTGGAAAAGCTTGCTAAACTTGAACGACTTGCTTTCAGTACTAAATGCGATCAGAAAAAAATTCAGCTGTTTTTCAACTGGCTGTGCAAAACGTAGAGCACCAACAGAAACATGTTGCCAAGTCAATACATTTTCTATTACCCCAAATCCCATTGCTCCAAATCTTTCCCCATTTCCACATTATGCTGATAATTGATTCTTGCTGTATGGCGAACAACATTACTCTGTTCGGTGATGACGGAAAGCACATAACTCTACAAAAGAAGATTGGCTGTTTGGTATGAAACGGGAACAAGAATACTTTGCAATAAACAGGGCTGACTCGAGCTATTATTTTCTGACAAGGCAAGTAAGATGTGCACAATCTAACTGACCATTGGTACTTGACCATTTCTTTAATACTCATAGTGGGGACAACACCCACTACTGGACCTGAGGACAGCCTCATGTGTGGGACACAGGGTACAATGTGTGACATACGGTAGTTGCTTCTCACAATATTTTGATGCTGCCTTGTAAGACAACTGCTTCACATTGCCTTATAGTTGTGCTATCTCTGAGAATGAATCTACAACATTGAGCCTGTTAGATTTTGAAAGACGTAATGGTAACATTTTGAAATAGCAACATGCCTATGGAATTGGGTTAAAAACACTAAATTCCTCTCATGTGTCAAAAAAGTCTCCTACATATTTTAAGGATTCCAAGATGACACTTTGGTTCCCATATATTTTAAACACTATATTTTCTGTTTTACCGTTCTGATTGTTAAACTAAAGCACAATAAATGTCTCTTCGGATGCCTTTCATATTGCCTCTATGTCTAGTGCTTTGGCTATAGAGTCCTTGTAGGTGGATGCTGAATTATATCCCAGGTACGTTAACTTTTAATCAATACGGTGACAATATTATCTTGTTTAATTTGTATGATGGTGGTATTAAACATCAAAACAGGCAGTTTATTATGTCAAGGAAGATGAAATAGGACAGGAATCAAATGCACTTGACATCAATTCTGTCTGTATTTCATTGCTGTGACAGGCCATCATGATTGGAGATGATATTGTACACGACGTAGGAGGTGCCCAACAATGCGGCATGAAAGCTCTACAAGTACGGACTGGAAAATACAGGTCAGTGGACGTTCAATGTACCTTAATGCCTTGTACAACTGCTGATGGCAATAACAGAATGTAACACAGTTTGTGATTTTATGTGTCTGTTTTTCTCCATAGTCTTTTCCTCTATGATTCTACAGAATGGTTACAATATGTGGCTTCATAATGAGAGGAAAGGAGTTTTGCCATTTTGTAAAATACCGTTTTGGAATGCATTTTGTCTGTGTTTTATTTCTAGCTTTATTTATGTCCTAAGCTTCTTCCAAAAGTGGGACTCTGTGAAGCTCACAGTAGGTGCAAGTATTAATAATAATTACGATAGAATAAAATATAATGGTAAAATGTAAATGACTTAAACATGGTTTTAAACAACACTGGTAAAAGAGAAATACAATTTACCCACTAAAATATAAATTTCTTAGTAACTATCATGGATAGCAAAGAGAAGGCTCAACTTCACAGGTCCTCTAGATTAGCAGAGAGAGAAAATCTAGCAATAGGTAACAGAGAATTTAATATATAAAGAGCTCAAGTGTGGCACCTTGTTGCTGGCACTTGGAGCTGTGACCTTGGGCTGTTGCTTATCTTGGATTCATGGTATCTGGACTTACTCTTAGACTGTGGCTTTGGGATTTTGGATTGACCTTGGATTCTAAACTCTCTTGGATTCAGCTTTGGATGTTGGAACAGACTATCAGTTTCTCTGGTGTGTTATCTTGCCGTTGTTGCCTCTCACCTGGACTACTTGGCTTGAACCCAAATCATTTATTTACTCCCCACTTATAAACGGGGTCAAGGTTTGTGACAGTTACTAGTAGTGATGTGCGCGGTATTTGTTTTATCTGTTTCATTTGTCTATTCGTTTAGTATCGTCCATCCGGACAAAACAAAAGGCGACACGAAAGAGAATGCTGTACGGTCACCATGCTTGCTTTCATTTTCCTTTTGTTTCGGGCTGCGTAACAATAAGCAGGTACTGACTGAGGGCTGCTTTCCCATTACAGCTGATGTGTACCAATGGGTGGTAATAATAATATCAATATTAATAACAATAGTCACTCCTGGACCCTAAGCTGGGTCTGAGAGAGGGCTGCTTCCCCATGACAGCTGATGTGTGCCAATGGGTGTTAATAATAATATTATTAATAATAATAACAATAGTACTCTGGGGAAGACCTGAACGTTTTAAAAGTTGGTGGGCTAAAAGTGGTCGAAATGCCCTTTGTGTGTGTTGATTTTCACATCTCTAGCCCAAAAGCCGAGCCAGGGGGGCGGGGGTTGAGCCTCGGAAGCCTTCCCATTGCCGCCAATGGTCCGAAAATTTTCATTTCTTCGTAAGCGAGACAAAAATTCTATTCGTATAGGCACCCCGTTTTTGGAAACGGGGACAAATACAAAATGAATGAAACTAAACAAAATGAACAGCAATTCTATATAAATGCACACCACTAGAACTAGTCATTTGCCAAACCATGTCCAGAACATGAACAACTGGTTAATGCTCTGGATAGTTAATACAGTAGAGTCTCACTTATCCAACACTCGCTTATCCAACGTTCTGGATTATCCAACGCATTTTTGTAGTCAATGTTTTCAATATATCATGATATTTTGGTGCTAAATTCGTAAATACAGTAATTACTACATAGCATTACTGTATATTGAACTACTTTTTCTGTCAAATTTGTTGTATAACATGATGTTTTGGTGCTTAATTTGTAAAATCATAATCTGATTTGATGTTTAATAGGTTTTTCCTTAATCTCTCCTTATTATCCAACATATTCGCTTATCCAACGTTCTGCTGGCCCGTTTATGTTGGATAAGTGAGACTCTACTGTAGTTGCTTTCTTAGAGGGCAGTCAGTCTTGGAAAGCCTACTTGAATCAAAAGATATAGTCTGCTAATTGAAGGACAATGGGAAGCCCAGAATTCATTTTGAAATAAAAAGGATTTTTTTGCAGTGTCCATCTCTGTCCCATCAGCCTTACAGGTGGGAAGAAAGGAGAAGGATTCCTTGGTGGTTGATCCTAGGCTCCTGGAAATTTAGACTGACACCTTCTGTGCTATCTTGAGGACTAATTGCTCACAAGGAAAGGGGTTTTCAGAATGTACTATATTGTTTTATCTTCAATGACTGGGTTTTAACTTCTTCTAATATGAGTTGACCTTTTTATAAAAAAACCCAACAACACTTTTTTACCATATGTAAGTTACTTAACCTAAGTTACTTGCCTGGAGGCAGGTCATAAATAAAGATGGTGCTCTAATATGAAGGTGATTTCCCTCCATATTTTCTTCCCCTCTTCCTCCACCTGTTCTTCCTTTTTCTTCTGGAGGCCCATGCTATGAACTGGTAGAACTGCTTGTTTGGCTGCCAGAAAGCCTATAATTGCCCTCTGGCCTTGAGGAAGCGTATGTGATATATTAGCACCTTTATGTGCTGTAGGAGGTGGGTGTGCATTCAGACCTTTTCCAAACCTTTCATAAACTTTGGTGGATGCGTCATGGGGATTGTTAAGATGAATGAGCATAATCAAGACTCAATAAAGCTTTCATGCCTCCCTCAGCATTTTATGGACCAGAAAATTATTTTATATACCTTTTAATAACTGGGGGGGGGGGGGTGGTTAATTTAATTATTAGCCTTATAATCCATTCTTCCCACAAAGCCAATTCTGGCTAAAATTTCTAAAATGAAGCATTCTTTCATTATTACTTCAAACCTTACAATATATCTTAGTTACTTTTCTTTTGTTGTTGCATGCCTTCAAGTCATTTATGACTTATAGCCAGCCAAAGGTGATCTATCACATATTTTACTTCTTCGGGGGTTGAGGGTGCCTTTGTCTTCCTCTAAGGTTTGAAAGAGCATGACTTGCCCAAGATCACCCAGTGGGTTTTTCTGGTTGAGCAAGGATTCAAACCCTGGTCTGTAGAGTTGTAGTCCAATGTTCAAACCACTAACATGTTGCATGATTAACCATAATACTATGTAACACCATTTTTGTTTCTGAGTTATACATGTCATTATCTAATTAATTCTATCATAAAACATGGGAAAAGTTTATTAAACTGCAAAAACTTTGTTTTTGTGGGACATCCTGCAGCACATTTTGCTATAGTTTTTCAATGAGTATCTCAGACTCATTGTCTCGGCCAATTCAACATAGTTTGTGGCAGCCACAAAAATGAAGTTTCTGGAGTATAATAACTACTCTCAAAGTATTTACTGCACAGCTAAATAGGAATAACACTTTCAAACCAGGAACAAAAAAGTTTTCAAATTTTGTTACATAATGTAATGGGATAGTTCAAAAGAGGTCTTTTTTCTGAATAAAGCCAATACACTGCAAAGAAATGGAACGCTTCTACACAATAATACCCCTCACACAATTTTGTTTTTCTACCAAGCACAGACTATCTTCCATATTTCTCTTGGATGATTTGTGAACTGCCTTATGGAATATGTAGATGTAGCAGCTTATATTTTTGAGTGTTCATTGCTGGATGTAGATGTGTGTGCACTTAAAGATTTGCAATGTTCAACCCATCTAAAACCTAGAATATTATCATATGTTGGTTTCCTGGTGTCCAAGCAAATTTAACAGGAAGATATCTATAGGTTCTGGAAGTAGGGCATGTATGTTTCAAGGTAGTGATTCAGCATGGCAACTGTGAGTTGTAGTGGTTGGATTAAGACTTGGGAGTTACATATTTTGATTCCCCATTGAAACATAAAGCTCACTGAGTGATCTCCTTATACACTGCCATATAATGCAGATTATCAAAACAGATAATCCATATTATCTGCTTTGAACTGGTTTATATGAAACTACACTGCCATATAATCCAGTTCAAAGCAGATAATATGGATTTTATATGTCTTTCCTCTATAAAACTCAAGTTTTCTCCTCAAAACAAACCATGAAGTAGGTCGGACTGAGGGCCCTCAGTCCAACCTACTTCATAGTTTGTTTTGAGGAGAAAACTTGAGTTTTATAGAGAAAAGGCAAATATGAAACCGTCACTATCATAACAACAACTAGATTCTGTTATTAGATTCTACTTAGGCCCTTTCTACACTACCATGTAAAATCCATATTATCTGCTTTGAACTGGGTTATTATGGCAGTGTAGACTCATATAATCTAGTTCAACGCAGATAATGTGGATTATCTGCTTTCATACTCTGATTAGATGGCAGTGTAGAAGGGACTTTAGTTGGCATCTTAACTGTCCTGGACCTTTCCTGACAGAGTATGTAAAGCAACTGGAAATATGTGCCTATTGTAAAAAGAAATAGCATTTAGCAATTTACTGACTTGTAATATTATTAAAGGATGTGTAAAAAAGACTTGTGGGAAGTTGTGCACATAGTAGAGGAAGTGCTCAAACTCTTACTTCTTGGCAAAGCTCCATCTATACTGGCATATGATGCAAGTTGAAGTTGCATTATGGTTAACTGCATTATATGAGTCTATACCAGTGGTTCTCAACCTGTAGGTCCCCAGATGTTTTGGCCTTCAACTAACAAAAATCCTAACAGCTGGTAAACTGGCTGGGATTTCTGGGAGTTATAGGCCAAAACACCTGGAGACCCACAGGTTGAGAACCACTGGTCTATATTGACCATATGATGCGATTCAAATTTCATTATATGGCAACTTCGATGGGACCTTAGTTCTAAAACCCAAGAACATTTTTCAGAAAGATAAACAAGATGAAATTTTCACTATTTTTCTACAGGATGGATGTGGGAAAAGCATTCCTGTTAATGTGCAAAAGGAGAGGTGATAAATAATGATATCTTGGTTTATGGTACCTAAAAATCAAGCATAACTTTTGAGCAACTTATGTATATAAAATACAGGACAAAATTAATGCAATGTGAAAAATGAAGAATGTATTGCAAGCAAAAAGGCTATATTACGTGTTGGATTCTGGATCAATATTGCATATAGAAAGTACTTTTGAGAGAAAGAAGTGTCATATATTTTAGTGCCTTTAGATGGTGCTGTTAGTACATTTACTGCAGCTTTGAGTTAAATTCTTTCCTAGAGACTTTGAGCAGCAATGGCCAAATTGGAGGAGAGCTTCAATGCTTCTTTATAAGTGTGGTCTACACCATGATATTTTTCCAGAACTTGGAAACTTTGCCTATACGACTACTGCTCCCCGATATTCTCCATTTCTGGGAATTGCAGGGTGAGAGTTAGTTAGTGACTTTTTCAAGATGTATTTTCTTGATCGAAGGCTTGTAGGACCTATTATACATAGCAATTAGCACTTTCTCGATTACATGAGCTGGAGTAAGGAAACTGCAGTGTCTAAACGGTTGTAAAATACTGGAACAAATTTGTAACAGAGTTCAAGAAGATACACTGCAAAGAAATGTAATAGTGGCCATTGAAATCTTCAGATGGAAAACTGAAGCATGAAGTGGAGGTCTGGTTGGTCTGGTCATATCACAGAGGCAGTATGTAGGTACAGGATGAGAAGACACAGGATTTCCTTTTTAGAAACTTGCCAAGGCACTGTTCTCTTTGCAACTGAAACTGATTCAATCACAGAGAGTTTTATTAATTATTTTTGGCCATTCCTACTGTGCTTTATGAAAGCATGTGAGAAAGTTGTTGCAACCCACATTCATATCTTATTGTTCCATTTATTTTATTACACTTCTGTGAGATAGGCAAAACTAAGTGTTACAGATATTGAAAATAACACACTTAGCGGGGGGGGGGGGGGAGCAAGTAATACAGCATAGAAATATCCTTGTGATTGGGATGGCATAAAACAGTGAGCAGCTGAGATGAAAACATGTTCAAATGGTGAGAGCCCAAGGCAAGAATACAAAGAGCCCAGCATGAGTAAAATTGTCTTCATATGCGATACACACAAAAACAGCATAAAAATGCCAAATTAATCTCCTTTCTGCTGCTGGAATATCACCACAAAGAAGACCCCTTTCTTAATAGCCATCTGCATGACTTCACCTGGTTGGGACTCGTGGGATATGGCTTCTAAAGAGGATTTTAAATCTGAATGAGAATGAATGGGAAATACCAAGTGTCAAGTTAGTAAGAGTTACTTTAAGGAGTCCTCCATGTGTTTTGAACTTTGTTGTTGTTGTGTGGCCTCAAGTCATTTCTGACTTATGGCAGCTCTAAGGAAAACCTACCACAGGGTTTTCTTGGATAGATGTATTCATAAGAGGTTGGCCTTTGCCATTATTTGAGACTGATAAATCATGACTTGTTCAAGATCACTTGGGAGGTTTCTATGGGCAAGTAGGAATTTGAACCCAGATTTTCTATGTCTATGTCAGCCCATTTACCACCGTCGGCCAAATAATCCAATCCACACAATTCTGTTGAACTTCAGTTAGCTTTTGCAAATTACTGTGAACGTTTATTTAGATTTTATGTCATTATATAATTCTTGTATAATTCTGTCTGACTATATTGGTTATTGATGTTATACTCAATTCACTGATATTAGGTTTAATTTGATGTTAGGTTTTTAACGCTGTATTCATATGTGGGGTCTTGATGGAATTTTATGCCAACATTTATTTGTTTTTGAAGGCATTGAATGTATGCCGTTGTTTGTTGGAATCCACCCTGAGTCCCTTCGGGGAGATAGGGCAGAATAGAAATAACATTGTTGTTATTGTTGTTGTTGTTGTTGTTGTTGTTGTTGTTGTTATCAGATATAGTCCATTAGGGTTGCTCAAAATACCACACAATGCCGGCTCTATAGCCCCTATATTTCCATATAAAATAAATAAATATATAAATAAATATCCTTGCCTGCCCTAACTGGGGCTTCAAGAAATTTTGTCGATCTATATGGACAAAAGTTTTCATCCCTTGTTTAGCACTTTATACTGGCATGTTATGATCAAAATGTCCAGTACTGGTTGATAATCTTGTGACTTTATTTTAAATGAAAGGAAACTTGCCTTTTACTTTTAAAATCAACCCCACCTAGGAAACATTGATGTTGAATTCCCCCCCCCCCCCAACTAGCTAATCGAACCTTTACACATAAAATATCGATGCCAAAGTAAGTTAACGAACTGTACTTGACTCTCATAAAAAATGATAATATATATTATTTGAACATTCTTATTGCTACTTTATATTTTCCTATGGCTACTGTATGTATAGTTACCTGGACGTTTGGGTTATTTTTGCATTATTTATGATGGAGGCCTAAGAAGTCCACATGTGCTACAAGATCCAAGGTGAATCTTTTCAAAGAAAACTCTTTGGCTATTTAGTTGGTGTCACTCATCACTTTAATTCTGTACAGATCTGGTAGACAAATTTTAAGAGCCACTTTCACCTATTCAGATTGCCTGTCAAGTCAATTTGGATTTCTACCCTCCCTCTTGTACTGCTGCATTATTCATGAAGCAACATGAGTAACTGGAATGAATGCATGAAAAGAAAAGCATGCCATGTAGCCCTTTTCAAATTTCTGAAACACTACACTTTCCTGCACAATATAAGGTGCAAGAAGAACCCACTTCCATTCTGAAGACATGCAAGACTGAGCCAGTCCTCTTGAGATATGCTGTAACTTTCGGTCATCTCTTTCTCTCTTACAAATTTCAGAACATGATTGACTTAAATTTTTGTGTGAGGAAGAACATAGACATTTTCTCCATACCAGTTTAACCTTGCAACAGAGACATTAAGCTGTAGGATAAATGAGGTAACCAACTAAAAATTATACTGTTTTCTTTTACTCTCACAGCTTGTAATGTGGCCACATATTCACCAGCTCATTATTTAGCATGCCTGCTGCATGTAATCGCTATAGAAATTGATGCGTTCAAGATACTGGTAGGATTGCTTGAACAGCTTTAATGTTGGAGACATTTGTGGTTTCACTACCAATTTTCAGTGTGACGAGAGTGATTTGTTCTTTTTCTCTCAAATCTTGCCCATCTAGTTTATGTAGTTTATGTGAAAATTCAATAGGAACATTTTCGTGTGTATCAATAAGATCAAGGCTTCTTAAACTTTTTCTACTTATGACCCCTTTCCACCTGATAAATTTGTACGTGACTCCAGGTATATCTATATATATAAAAGAGTGATGGCATCACGGCAATTCACAAAACAACAAAAGTACAGGCCCCCCAACCTCAAAATTTGACAACACAACCCATCATCCACGCCTCAAGGTTGATACAACAAAAAGAAAAGAAAAATAAAGTCCTAATTAGAGGGAGAGCAATAATTTTTTTATCCAATTGCTGCCAGTTTAGAGGGCTAATCTCTGCCCACTTGGTTGCCTAGCAACCAAGGGACAGCCAGGTTTCAGTTAGGGGACAGGCAGATTTAGGCCTCACTTAGGCTTCTTCCACAGATTATCTAATTTGCACTGGATTATATGGCAGTGTAGACTCAAGGCCCTTCCACTCAGCTATATAACCCATTTAGAATCTTATATTATCTGCTTTGCACTGGATTATCTTGACTCCACACTGCCATATAATCCACTTCAGTGTGCATTTTATACAGCTGTGAAGAAGGAGCCTCATATAATCCAGTTCTGAGCAGATAATATAAGATTATCAATATACAGTAGAGTCTCACTTATCCAACGTAAACAGGCCGGCAGGATAAGTGAATATGTTGGATAATAAGAAGGGATTCAGGAAAAGCCAATTAAACATCAAATTAGGTAATCGTTATACAAATTAAGCACCAAAACATCATATTATACAACAAATTTGACAGAAAAAGTAGCTCCATGCGCAGTAATGCTATGTAGTATTTACAGTAGAGTCTCACTTATCCAAGACTCGCTTATCCAACGTTCTGGATTATCCAACGCATTTTTGTAGTCAATGCTTTCAATATATCGTGATATTTTGGTGCTAAATTCATAAATACAGTAATTACTATATAGCATTACTGTGTACTGAACTACTTTTTCTGACAAATTTGTTGTCTAACATGATGTTTTCGTGCTTAATTTGTAAAATCATAACTTAATTTGATGTTTAATAGGGTTATCCTTAATTCCTCATTATCCAACATATTCGCTTATCCAACGTTCTGCCGGCCCGTTTTTGTTGGATAAGTGAGACTCTACTGTACTGTATTTACAAATTTACCACTAAAATATCACAATGAATTTAAAACACTGACTACAAAAACATTGATTATGAAAAGGCAGACTGCGTTGGATAATCCAGAACATTGTATAAGCGAATGTTGGATAAGTGAGATTCTTCTTTAATATGAAATAATTACTGGGATAGAATAATGCAGAACAATATAATCTCTAAAACCAGGACAGTAAATAAACAGGGGAATTCCACACAGGAAACAATCGGGGCCAGCTAACATGTCCCAACAAAGTATTCCCATCATCAAAGTCTGGCAAATCCTGTTTTCTCAGGGCCACAGACAGTAGAAGCACATAAAATATCGCAAACAACACCACTCTGAAAACAAGGGAATTCCAGACAGGAAACAATCAGGGCCAGCTAACACCTCCCAACAAAGTATTCCCATCATCAAAGTATGGAAAATCCTGTTTTCTCAGGGCCACAGACAGTAGAAGAACATAAAATATCGCAAACAACACCACTCTGAAAACAAGGGAATTCCAAACAGAAAACAATCAGGGCCAGCTAACACCTCCCAACAAAAAACTCACTCAGGGAGGAAACAGCCAGGCTTTAAAGCTGCAAGGCCATTACATCCTAATCATTTTTCCTAATTGCAGCATTCATACTTGCCTCCAACAAACAAAAAAAAAACCAATCAGAAATATTGTATATTCACAACCTTTAGGAAATAATATCCCCTGATGGCGCAGCGTGTTAAAGCGCTGAGCTGCTGAACTTCTGGACCGAAAGGCCACAGGTTTGAATTGGAGGAGCGGAGAGAGCCCCCACTGTTAGCCCCAGCTTCTGCCAACCCAGAAGTTTGAAAACATGCAAATGTGAGTGCATCAATAGGTACTGCTCCAGCGGGAAGGTAACACCGCTCCATGCAGTCATCCTACATGACCTTGGAGGAGTCTATGGACAACGCCGGCTCTTCGGCTTAGAAATGGAGATGAGCACCAACCCCCAGAGTCAGACACGACTGGACTTAATGTCTGGGGAAAACCTTTACCCTTGACCTTAACTACCACCAATTCCTCAATACTTTATTTCCCATACCACCAGACTTCGCCACAGCAACGCGTGGCCGGGCACAGCTAGTAGATATATATAATAGGTATTAAAAATCAAATATATAATCAGCATTTGCGAGGTTTGCTAAACAGGCTAATTTTCCTTTTTGTGAAATACAACTGAAGCATTTTCTGCAGGGTCTACTGTAAACACTTCACGCTGTTGCTAACAGGTTTGTGTAAATTAGTGGCATTCACAAACCTTTTACTGTTGCCAAATATTTTGTGACCCCAACATTTGAGTTCAGAACCCATGGTTTAAGAAGCAGTGTTATAGATAACTAACCTTCCACTGGGTAACATAGGAGCTAGGAGGAGCAAACAAGTATGGAGTACTCTGAGTGCTGAGTTGTTGTTCAATTCTATATTTCAAGAAGGTCAGTTTTTGGAAAGATTATACTCCCTAAAAGACTTCCTAACTGAACTGGATTAGCACCTAACTAAGGTGACCACATTTGGGGTAAGGACCCCCAGTTGAAGAAACAGTGATCTGGAGCAGGGTTTCTTAAACTTTTCCATTTGAGACCTCTTTTGTCCTGAGAAATTGTTACATGACCCGGGTATGTGAGTATATAAATTAGTTATAAAAACTAAACATTTACTAATAATAAATAAGTATTTTCAAGTCTTGCTAAACTTCATTGTAGAACCCTGTTTTCTGTTTGTTCCAGTGAGACTCTAAAGCAGACCTGTCCAAACTTTTCATACTGGTGACATGCTTTTTAGGCATGCATCCTTTTGCGAGACGGTAATTCAGATTTACTAGCAAACTGAAGATTAAACCAACCCGTTATCAGAGTTTCATACAATATATTATATTGTATTAATTAGAAATACTATATAGGTTGGGGAAAATGTATCTTAATTATAAACTTATCAATTTTTGTGGTAATTCCTGCAACTCAATCAACAAATTGTGCAAATAATAAAAGTTATAACAGTACCTACCTACACTTGAACGGCACCAGCACTCCACCTCTGTAGTCATTAAACCAACCTCTCTGGAGGTTTTGAAATGGAGGTTGGATGGCCATCCAGGTGTGCTTTGATTATGCATTCCTGCCTGGTTGAAAAGGGCTGCACTAGATGTCCTTTGAGGGTATCTTCTTCATTCTCACTCAACTTCTCCCCACCACCCACCTCACCCCGTTGTATTTAGGGCTGACGTTTTGGCTGCTGCCATTTTAGGACCAAGGCAGAGAGCTGAGGACGACAAGAAAGAGGATGGCAGGGCTTCAGGCTTGGGTTCAGCTCTGGCCACCCCCACCCACCACCCACCTCCCGTGGCTGCTGCTGATGTTGCCCCCACTGGCTCCTCCTCCCCTCCTCCTCCAGAGCCAGCCGATATGCTCCCCCCAAGCAGCTGCCAGACAGCTTTTGTTTGTGGGGGTGGGGACAAGGGGGGATCATTTTTCATGTGACACACCTGCAGGGCCGGTCCAAAGTAATTTTCCAGTGTAAGCGAACAGAATTTTGCCCCCCCCCCCCAAAGCAATCACTGAAAAATAAAAGCTTTAGATAAGTGAAAATGTTGGATAATAAGGAGGGATTAAGGAAAAGCCTATTAAACATCAAATTACATTATGATTTTGCAAATTAAGCACCAAAACATCCTTTCTCCCACCCTGGACATCATTATTATTATTATTATTATTATTATTATTATTATTATTATTATTATTATTAATATAGCCCTATCTCCCAAAAGGGACTCAGGGCAGTTTCCAATCATAAAAATAACAAGTACATTACATAACAACATAATAAGCATATATTGAGGTCCAGATATGTAACCTCACTTACCTCGATTCCAACAGACCTCACAACCTCTGAGGATGCCTGCCATAGGTGGGCTTCTGGAACATATCCAGGCAGCCCGGAGACCTGGCCTCAAGGAGGCAAAGGCAGGCCAGGCCGTGGAGGGTGGCGCGAGGTCTCGGAGGGCGGTGCCAGGCCTCAGAGGGCGGTGCCAGGCCTCGGAGGCTGGCCAGAGGCCTCGGCATGCCCCCTCCGAGCAGGGAGGGGGAAAAAAAGAAAAAACAATGAAGCTGCTCATGGCACTTTGAGGCGCCTCGAGAGGCACCCCAGTGGCGCCCCCCACAGGATGGCGCCTTCTGCAACACCGTAGTTTGCCTAACGGGTGAACCGCCCCAGCACACCTGGGCACTACAGGGGACACACTAGTGTGTCTCGACTGATAGTTTGGAAAGCTCTGTTCTAAAGTCTCAGCATATTTCAAGGCTAATTCTTGAATTTCAAATTCAGCTGTATACAATTCAAGCTCCAAAATCCCCTTGATAAGTCTTAATCTTATACTGAAAAACTAGTATGGAAGTGGACATTGGGAAAATAGGTCTTCACTATTAATTTGAATAACTTTTTGGAAAGCTTGAAATTCATATCCTTTAAGCATCATCAGGTCACTGCTAGCATTCCAACAATAAACAGTAACTGATGCGTTAGTAACAACACATAACTTAAAAATTGTGAACAATAAGTAACAAATCCAAGTTCTGGTTTCTGTTTAGCCTAGTTACAAAAGAGGTATAGCCATGTTTTTGGAGCATATTAAAGATTCTAGTCTAGATAGTCTGATCTCACAGGCTTTTCTTAAATTCATTTACATGAATTTTCATGCCAGCATTGGAACTATGGTAAAAGCAGAACTGTAGTCTGTTTCAAGGATACTTTTGTGGTCCGTGAATTTCTCATGGCTTTTTCAGTGGATTGTTTCCAGATCAGTCATGCTCCAAGTAGATTCCATGTAATCAAGAGATGAATTGGGCTTGTGCCAGAGGTGGGAATCACATGGATGTTGTGGATTGTGGCTCCCAACATTTCTCACCACAGGCTGCTAGGAAGTATAGTCAGTTATATTTGGAGAACCACATGATTCCAACCTCTGGTGTATGCCAAGTAGGAATAAGTTTCTTTCCAGCCCATAGTTAATATAATTATAAATCCTAATGACTTCCATCCATAACAGGCTTTCTCTTCAACCCACATAACTGGCAGATCTCCTGAACATTAGATTATTCAATTTCAGTTGTGAGTTCTTCTAGCGATGTATTTTATTGCATACAGCAGTCACTGTCATTCAGATCCAAAACTGTTGAAACCTATTAGAGGATTAAATGAGAAATAGGAAAAAATATGACAAGTTTATGTTATAATACCATGGTCTGAGTCGGATTAAAGTATCCCATATCATCTAGATTGTTTTTTTAAACACACACACACACTCATGACGGCTATTTTATAATTCTGTTGCAGGATTTCATATAATTTTTAATACTCAGAAGCATATTGTATCTGGAAGTCTTCCATAGCCTTTGTGGGGATTGTTGTTGATTGTCATGGCCATACATGAGTGTGGTCTGAGATGTAATTTATTGTGTCCTATTTCCAGTCCCATTTGTTAACTGGTGAGACATTTTTGTTAATACAGTAGTGTCTCACTTATCCAACATAAATGGACCAGCATAATGTTGGATAAGCGAAAATGTTGGATAATAAGGAGGGATTAAGGAAAAGCCTATTAAATGTCAAATTATGTTATGATTTTACAAATTAAGCAGCAAAACATCGTGTTTTACAACAAATTGACAGAAAAAGCAGTTTATAATACACAGTAACCTTATGTAGTAATTACTGTATTTACAAATTTAGCACCAAAATATTGCAATGTATTGAAAACATTGACTACAAAAACATTGACTATTAAAAGGCAGACTGAGTTGGATAATCCAGAACGTTGGATAAGCGAATGTTGGATAAGTGAGACTCTACTGTATGTAGTTGCCCTCTTGTATAGTCTGTGCTCTCTCTTTAACCATGCATTAGTCTTGTTAAGTACAGATAACTGATCCTTAAATTTTCAGTATGCAAAGGGATCTTGTAGCAACATAGGCACTAACTGTTAAGAGTAAATTTGGTAGCAAAAACTAAGTCGACGAAATCTTATGCTACTAAACTCATTCTCTCATTAAGGTATTATAAGATCTCTTTGCATACTAATATTTCAGACTAAAATGACATTGTTTTAATTTGATGTTTTCTTAATTTTATTTGTACCTAAGAACTGCCAACCTAGCAGTTCGAAAACATGCAAATGTGAGTAGATCAATAGGTACCGCTTTGGCGGGAAGGTAACGGCGCTCCATGCAGGCATGCCGGCCACATGACCTTGGAGGTGTCTATGGACAATGCCGGCTCTTCGGCTTAGAGATGGAGATGAGCACCAACCCCCAGAGTCAGACATGACTGGACTTAACGTCAGGGGAAACCTTTACCTAAGAATTTAACCTGAACACCATTCAACTTTTGTTAAATAAGCTACCCTATTATTGTGGCTGAAATGTTACTTTTGTGACTGTTATGCAATTGATAATTTGATTATGAATAGGGTAATATTTTCAGTGACCTTGCAGAAGGGCCTTCATACCTCAGAATGTCAAAACTGAGCAAAAAAGACATGTTTCCATCAAATGTGGCTACAGGATTAGGAATAGCCAATCAAGTCTACAGAAATTCTGGTTACTTTTTCCCAAAGCCCCACTATGTCTAAAGAGAATCAAGACACAGCAGGGGATCACTGCAGCCAGAAATTTCAATTTCCAGAAAACTAGCTTCGCTTCTCTCTCACGCTTTCTCATGCCAAGAAGGTAAAGCCAGTCATGATGCCGCCAGATAGTGCACTGAGATCTAAGATAACCCACAGGATTTAGGTCAGTGGTTTTCAATCTTCCTAATGGAGCAACCCCTTAATACAGTTCATCATGTTGCGGTGACCCCCAACCATAAAATTATTTTCGTTGCTACTTCATAACTGTAATTTTGCTACTGTTATGAATTGTGATGTAAATATCTTCTATGCAGGATGTATTTTCATTCACTGGACCAAATATGGCACAAATACCTGATACGCCCAAATCTGAATACTGGTGGGGTTGGAGGGGGGATTGATTTTGTCATTTGGGAGTTTAGTTAACCTACAATCAAAGAGCATTCTGAACTCCACCAAGGATGGAATTGAACCAAACCTGGCACACAGAACTCCCACGACCAATAGAAAATAATGGAAGAGTTTGGTGAGCATTGAATTTGAGTTTTGAAGTTGTAGTTCACCTACATCCAGAGAGCACTGTGGACTCAAACAATGATGGATCTGGACCAAACTTGGCACAAATATTCAATATGCCCAAATGTGACCACCGGTGGAGTTTGGAGAAAATAGACCTTGACATCTGGGAGCTGTAGTTGCTAGAGTGTATAGTTCACTTATAATCAAAAGGCCCCTTGAACCCCACCAATGATAGAACTGGGAAAATTGTGCTTTTGGTGGGAGGGTTCGCTGTCTGTTTCCAAAAAGGAGGAGAAAGACAGGCAGAGAGATCTTCAGCATTCTCTGCCAAAGGGGTTCCTAAGACCATCAGACATATGGGTTTTCTGGTGGTCTTTGATGATCCCTCTGACACCCCTTCGTGACACCCCCACCCCCCAATGGGTCCTGACCCCCAGGTTGAGAAACGCTGATTTAGGTGATTCCAAAATTACCTGCTCAGTGAATCCAGATATTCTTCTCCTCTGCCTTGGGAGGTTTTTTTTTATGTCAGGAGCGACTTGAGAAACTGCAAGTTGCTTCTGGTAAGAGAGAATTGGCAGTCTGCAAGGACATTGCCAGCTGGATGTTTTACCATCCGGTGGGAGGCTCGCATGAGAGGCTGGTGCTGACAGACAGGAGCTCACCCCGCTCCCCGGATTTGAACCACCAACCTTTCCGTCAGTAGTCCTGCTGGCACAAGGGTTTAACCCATTGCACCACCAGAGGCTCCTACCTTGAGAGGTCATCAACACCTACTGGACAATGGCCAACTGGAGATGTCAGGAGGTATGACCAAATCTCTGGATGTTTTTTTGATCAACAGGGCATTGGTTCCACGGATCTGGCCCCTCAAATTCTTGGGCTAGGGAAAACATTTTAAAATATTGATATACTTGTAACAAAGAAACAAATTACTTATATGAAGGTAAAAATCTATTAAGGAAAAAGTTGTTCAAAAAACAATCCTGTAATGATCAACAAGGCGTGAGAATGAAGAACTAATGAATACTGAATGTGTGCAGTCTTATTGCTATTGTTTTTTTAATTAAAATGATCAACATTTGAAATATTATTCATTGAAAGTAATAACTTATCACTTCAAAAGGTATACACTGTTTTCTGCAGGATTATTGTTCTCTTCTTTCATTTCCGATAACTGTAAACGTACTAATTAAAAATGGCTAGAAAACAGCCGTCGCTATATTATCCTAGACAATTCACTTCTGAAAACCTTCCAGAAACATATTCAGTGGTGAACGCAGGCTCCCATCTGTCTAGACGTTGTAAAATATTACATACTTTATTATACATGGTATGTAATGGCAAAAAGTCAGGTCAAGTTATGTGTTTTCCCCTTTGTGCCTGAAGGATAAAAACTTACAATATTATAATGCTACAGTATTCAAATTTTCATGCTCCTACTTTGCAGATATGGTAGAGGAGGAAGTCACTTATACACATTTTTTTCATGTCAGAAGTGAATTAAGAATATAGTGCAAGTCACTTCTGGTGTGAGAGAATCGGCCATCTACAAAGATGTTGCCCAGGGGACGCTTGGAAGTGTTACTATCCTGTGGGAGGCTTCTCTCATGTCCCTGCATGGGAAGCTGGGGCTGACAGACGGGAGCTCACCCCGTCTCACGGATTCGAACCGCCGAGTTTTAGGTTTTTAGGTCAGCAGTTCAGCCGGCACAAGGGTTTAACCCATTGCGCCGCCATGGCTCCTACTTATACAAATGATACAAATAAACAATGAATAATTTGGGAGCAAGTGGACCTAGCCCACAATAAGCTCTTTTGTTCACTAGTAAGATCTGTATTTCTAATTTGCACATTATATATTTTGTCAAATTTCCAGAAGAGTAATTAGCTCTCATATTAACTATGCTAGTGCTGAAAGAAGTATCATTTCAGAAATAATTCCAGTGCTGAAAGGATTACAATCTCAGAAAGAAAATAGGTGAGTTCTCCTGCTTATAGAATATATTGATCACATAATAAGAGTGAATCAAAGGAAAGACATATTGCTGTGAGATAATGAAGTTTCCAGGAATCTGCATCGTTTGAAAGCTCCTCGGATCAATTGGCAGAAGCTGGCAGGGGGATTGAGTTGAACATGAGAATAAATTACGTATGTAATTTATTACATATGGGGATTTTTGGAGATATGGACTATGAATGTTTATGACTCTTGCTGTTACAGCACACAAGCCTTTAAGTAAGCTCTTGTGATTCAGTCTTCTGTTAGCTACAGTAATCAATGCAAAAATACTCGTAATTTATATGCATTTTTGGCAGTCTTGATCAGCATATTCATAATGCTGTTTTTCTCTTTGGTTTTAAACTGGTATGTGCTTGACAACATCTACTAATAGATCTGTGTATGATTTGTAGTCCCTCAACAATGGTAACAACAAATCTCAAGCTGTGGACCTGTGTGTCCCCAGGTGTTTTGGCCTACAACTCCTAGAAATCTCAGCCAGTTTACCAGCTATTAGGATTTCTGGGAGTTGAAGGCCAAAACATTTGGGGATCCACAGGTTGAGAACCACTTCTCTAAAGCCTTGAAGGAATATAGTAGATGAACTTCCCTCTTACTTAAAATAATAATAATAATAATAATAATAATAATAATAATAATAATAATAATAATAATATTTATTTATACCCCACCACCATCTCCCCGTGGGGACTCGGGGCGGCTCACAATGTTACAAAAGTAAATTCTAAGTATGTATGCTCTACTTGGTTCCAGATGGTAGATCCCAGGGATCTTGTATGGAAAACAGCAACAAAGTAGACCCAAGAAGCTAGCCTAGTGAGTCTGCCCCTATAATAATGGTGTATTTTGAGGCTAGAAGAAACTATTGAGGTACAAACCAGGCAGTATCGTTGCCTCTAATGAATAATAATAATAATAATAATAATATATTTTATTTCTACCCTGCCACCATCTCCCCGAAGGGACTCGGGGTGGTCAACAAAATACATCAAAATGCTGTATATAGTTAATACATAAATCTGAAACAATAAAAACCACAGAATTACAACCACATACATAGATAATTACAGTGTAAAACATTTAAATTCATAAAATGCAGCCATAGCTCCGAATAAAAACAAGTTGTTTCAATTGACATGAAGAGCAATTGCTCAAAATATATGAGCCATAATAAATATATATTAGGATGTTGTGTGTTCTTTCTCAGCAATTTGTGGTTTACTTGTTCTTTGGCTCTTGGACAGTCAAATGTCCATTCAAATGTGTGTCAGTCTGTATCCTAGCAGGCTGCTTGTGTTATTTAAATGCAAATTCCAATGTCGTTCATAATTAGAGTACTTAATCCAATATAAGTACCCTATACCACTATTTTTCGCTCAAATATTTTAAAGTGCAGTGCCTTCTTTTAAGCTCACAGAAATTCTTCACACACCTTGAGAATTAACTGGCATGCCTATATATCTCCAGTTAGCTAATTTGACTAGGGATGAGACAACTTTATTATTGCTTTCAGTGTGTAAGGAAACAATATAAATATTTAGTCTAAGGTTGGGCAGGCAAGCAGGCTTCAACCTTGCAGGAAGTTCTTTTTCACTCTATGCTTTTGTGCTTTTTTTCTGTCTCTGAATTGCTAAGATTTACCAACTAGAAAAAGACGTACACAGACAACAGAAAGTCATAATCATTATTTTAAAATGTTTCATTGACACATGAAAATAATTTATCTGCTAGCCTAATTTCTTCTTACTTTCTGCCATCCTTGAAATGTTTGTGATTTAATAAGACTCCACATGTTCCAAACTGCATTGAGAGCCTGGACTCTTCAGACTGTTGTCTTCCATAATAATATAATAAAAATAAAACTTTATTTATATACCGCCCTATCTCCTCAAGGGACTCAGGACGGTTTCCAACATAGCAAGGAAATTATACAACAACTTAAAACCATACAACAAAACATAATACAATAATGAGCATAAGTACATGAAACATACAGAACTAATAACAAAATACTATGCCTAGACTCTTCAGACTGTTGTCTTCCAAGCCTAGAGAGTAATGGAACCAGAAATGGAGTTGGTACACTCTGTTTCTCACATATTGACTGAACACTGTGAAATACATTTGAATGAGCTTATAAAGATTTGTGAACCAAGGAATTTGTTCCAAGCAGCAGAACTAATATAATTCATGCTCATTCCATGTGAAAATCCTCTGACCTTTCTTCATTTTGGCAGTATCTTTTAGGGTGTATATTGGTGGACAGTTTTTTCACTGCTTGGAGGCAAAAAAAATCTGACCTTCTGCAGAAAGACCTCTCTGTCCATCCCAATTTAGTCTTTTTAAAATCTGTTCAGTACTGTTTTTTAATATTTAAACCCCTTTGAATGCAGATATTACTTTAGCCACTGAGTTATCTGTACCATGGCGTGAATGTTTTACCCTTGTGGGAGGTTGAATGTTTCCAGCTGCTCCATGACGCAAAGTATTTCTTCTTGTGCGTGACCCCTGCAGAACCATGCTGAGCATAATGCCTCCATTTGAAAACTCTTGCATGTCTTTCTGAATTCAAGCCCTCACTTATCCTGCAAAATGCATTTTATGGACAGTGGGACCTTCAGGGGCTTCTCATCATCACGTGAATTGCCCGAGCAGAGAGCTCAGCGAAACAGCTGCGCTGAGGCTCTGTAACCTGTTACAAAGTGAACCTTTGTTCACACTATGAAAGACATTTTGCAGTTGAATAACATTAGCTTCTGCTAAATCATTGGCTGGAGGGTACTGAATTCAGACCTAAAATACGAGGAATGTTTAAAGGAGTCTGTCCAAGTCCAACATGAAGAATTTGCAGTTGTAACCAAGCTTGACATCTGCCTGAAGATTACATCATCTGGAAGGGAAGCTGGAAAAGCTTTCAAAATTATGCTTTTCTAAAAAGTACCAAGCAGTTGTGTCAGTTCATAATTATGCAATGTATTTGTAGGGAGCCATAACATTTCATTTAAAGGAAGTGTAGGAAGACAAGTGAAGGGAGCTTTGAAGAAGCAAATAAGTTGGTATTTTCTCTAAATGCAGACCATTTATATACTGCTAACAGTATATAAATGGTCTGCATAATAGCAATGCCAATAGTCAATTAAAGTCACATGGAATGCAAGATTCTTATACTGAAGGAGGCTAACATGATATTTATTTACTTCATTTATATACCGCTTTTCTTCCCCAATGGGGACTCAAAGCGATTTCCAACATAATTATGAAAAATTAAATGCTTTACATACAAAGAGCTAACACAATAATAATAACATACAATAATCGATTAAATCATAAAGCAACAACTTTTAAAATTAAAACGTAGAATTAAAAACATATCAATATAACATTAAAATCACATAATCTAGCCATCGTGGTCCAGGCCATTCCGAATGTTCTATCTATTGCACATAATTCTTGATCATTCATTGTATTGCTTACTGCCCCGAAGCTTGGTGCCATAACCAATTTCTAAAGGCCAGGAAAGAGGGGGTTGATCTAATTTCATTTCCATAGCCAAAAAAGCCACAGCTGAGAAGGCCCTGTCTCTCGTCCCCACCAGTCATGCTTGCAAAGGGGGTGGGACCGAGAGCACGGCCTCCCCGGATGGTTTTAAACTCCAAGATGGTTCATAGAGGGAGATACCTTCGGGCAGATAAGCTGGGGTGAAACCATTTAGGGCTTTATAGGCTAAAGCCAGCACTTTGAATTATGTTTGGTAGCAGACTGGCTGCCAATGAAGCTGGCACAACAGGAGGGTTGTGTGCTCCCTGTACCCTGCTCCAGTTAGTAATCTGGCTGCTGCCCGTTGGACCAATTGTAGCCTCCAAACAGTCTTCAAAGGCAACTCCACGTAGAGATAGACTTCCCTTTTTTATGAGAGCCAGCATGGCATAGTATTTAGAGTATTGAACCACAGAGGTTCAAATCCTCACTTGACTATAAAGCTTACATTGTGATACTGTGCCTGTCACTATCACTTTGGGCCCTTCCAGACAAACCCTATATCTCAGGATCTGATCCCAGGTTTTCTGCTTTAAACTGGATTATATGAATTCGCACTGCCAGATAATCTGGGATAAACAGAAAACCTGGGATCAAATCCTGGGATATAGGGCTTGTCTGGAAGGACCGTATGTCTGACTTACTTCTTATAGTTGTTTTAGAGAATAGCATTGGAGTGGGGAGACATGTATTTTGCCTTCAACTCATTAGAGTAAAGGGAAGATAAAAATGCAACAAGATATATACAGGATTGTTGTATGTTTTCCGAGCTGTATGGCCATGTTCTAGAACATAGAAGTAGATATATACATTTCTCCTGATTTGAGAATAGGTAATTGACTTAGGCTTTGATAACTTTCAATTTATAACTACAAGCCTACTCATAAGACCTTGAACAGATCCAGGAAAGATGGAAAATCTTGCCTTCTATTTAAAATGTTTAATCCTGTTTTGCTCTTACAGGCTACTGTGAAACTTTTCCCCCATTCATACTATGTGGACAGGAGTTTTGGTCCCATAGAAAATAGGCCAAATGGAATACAAAAATCTGTTGCCAGGTGTGATTAAAGGACAGGCAGATACATACACTCAAGATTGGTTCATTTCTACATTTATAATCCAGCTGTTCTAGTCATAAACTCATTCTGAGACATGCTGACAGAATGTCTGAATGTGTTTCGTTCTGCATATATGTCCATTTGGTGGCAAATCTATGAGCACATTTACATGTAATAGAGTGATGTGCAAACTGGGCTTACTAAATAGTCTGTGTCCATGCTGCCACCTAAATAACCTTGGCAACAGTATACAATGACATAAGCATAGAAAAGTGCCTTATACCAAATATAACTACACCATTCACCAATATAGTTCAAGAAAGTTGACTTCGTTGCCCCCTCTTGTATCACACGTGAGCATATGTAGTGATGGTATTACTAAGAAACACTCAGAATAGTTTACTATATATGAGCAGAATTCCAAGATTGTGCTCTGTGTCGTATATCTTGAAAACTGATATTTGAAACACAACTTATTTGGCGCTTTCTCTGTGATTGTTTAAATAAAACACAAAGGGGTTTTTTTAAGTAGATAGGGCTAGGGCACAACTGTATGTTCAAATCTAGTTTGCGACAGAAGTCTAGAAGGAGAGAGCACAATCAGAAAAAGGAATGCTGAACATTATAGCCACCTCCATCTGTGCATCTTCTTGCTGCAAGGAACTGTTTGGGACTTAGTATGCACAAAATCCACATGTGGCATTTTTGTACAGAAAACTGTAATTTCTGTGTTAGAAACAACCTTTTCTGCCCAGGAAATATGTGTGCAGAAAATGCTGTCTAGGTAAGGACTTCTGTTTCATGTGTTTTCTATGCAAAAAAAAGTGAATTTTGTACTGAATATGCCCCACACGGCAAATATTCTTTCAGCCCAGGATGCTCCTCATTAAGGCTTTTTGTTACTCAAGAAACACCTATATATATCATATTTTGAATATTTTCTAATATTCTGACATACCTTTTCACCATACATGCTTCTCTCACATTTTCAATACCGTTAATCTGAAGGAAATATTGGTACTTGTTAACTAGCTTTTATGAGAAAAGGCTTTTAAGGAATGTGTGTTTTAAACTGCTTTCCATTTCAGTAGTATTTGAACATTATAATTTGTTAAATCGTGTTTTAATAGTAAGGTTTTTGTTAACTACATTTCAATTTAGCATTGTAGGATTACGTTATGTTGAATTATCTTGTGAATTGACTTGAAGACACAGTTCTGGAAAAAGATGGGACAATATTTGACAGAGATAGACCTGAAATTTGTTTCATCTGTTTCAGCTGTGTTTTTGTTTCGTGCCGTTCATTCACTTGGCACGATATGACAGACCCCTCCCCAATCAGAAGAAGCAGTGAAATGAAAGGAAACCAGGAACAGTAACCATTTGGTTGCCTGATTTTCATCCCATTCTTGGCAGTGGGTGGGCTAGAGAGGGTTAGAGAGTCTCACTATTTCACTGATCCTCAGGCTCTCTCCAGCATTCATTGGCGCCTGTGACTGCCAGGGCTTGCATCTGAGTGCCGAGCAGAGGAGCAGAGCGCCTCTTAGGCAGTCGGCACTTGGTGTTCGCCTGCAAGTCCTGGCAATCACAGGCTCTTTCAGTGTTTGTGTGGCCTGCAGATCCAAAGAGCCCGTGACTGCCAGGGCTTGCAAATGAGCGCCGAGTGCCAAGTGCCGAACAGGCTTCAAGCCCTGGCTCAGCTTCAAGCCCTGGCAGTCACAGGCGCTTTGAGCCTGGAGGCCATACAACACTTTCTTTAAAAGAATCTCTTTCCTTGTTTGTTGAAAAGTACAGGGGGGCTTGCTATCCATTTAAAAAGATAATCGAGCCTGAAGAAGAGCCAAGGGCTGCAAAAACAGCATCAATGAGCCACAGACTGCATTTCACCTCTCCGGATTCAGAGACAGGGGTTTACCCCACCAACTCTAACAACTCAAATGAATGCTGGAGAGCACCTGAGAATCAGTGAAATGGTGAGACCCTCTAGCCCTAAAACTGAGGGGAAGAAGAGCATGGGAAATCCTCCCATGTTGGCCATTGGGACAAAATTTTCGTTCATTCAGACAAAATAATGAAACAGCTCATTCGGAAAGACCCCGTTTCTAGAAGCAGCGCTTGAAAACAAAAATGGGGCTATACAAATGAAACAAACAGAAACTGATTGCGATTCTACACAAAAGCACAAGACTAATAGTTGAATAAAGTAACAGGAACAACTCTAGTGTTTTATCTATTTAATGATATATATTTTCTTAGGGTTTGTCTGAACTGTATTTTCCCTGCATGAGAGAAAGCACATTAATCTTCCCTTTACAACCAAAGAAAGATGGCTTCTGGCTTTATTTTGGTTTGTATTGCTCACTTTTATAAGAGTATTATAGCATGAGTAATTGTGTGAAAGGTAAGGATGTAAACCTTAGTGGATGAAATAAATCTACTTTTTAATACAGCTGCATATGGCAAGTTAGGGACAGGTCAATGGTAGTATTGCAGGCTTCTGGTCTCGTGAAGCATTAGCAGAACTAACAGAAATGAATAATGTTTCCACCACAGATGAGGCAGGCTTTATTTCTGTGGACACAGCTTATTTCTCTTTTCTTCTTCTTCTTCTTTTAAGTAGGTTCCAATAGAAAGTCTATTTGCTTGCCTTCTTGATTCACATAATTTAGAAAGCTTGTCAATTACACCTCCTCATGGAACAAGGAATTACCTTTCCTGACCCATCTAACCCACCTCCTGGGATTCTTGGCATGACTAAATAGAGCTTTGTTCATCAATCTCCCAAGCTTACATTTCATGGTGTAATTCTTGGGTTTCCCCCATTTTAACAGAAACACTGCACTACACAATATGTTTATTATTTCCAAATTCAACCCCTTCTTTTCATCTCTGTGCCCAGGTCTTTGGAATTTATTTTCCTGCTCTCATACCACAACTTCATATTTCAGCTCTTATGAACAGATAATTTTTTCATTTGCATTTCATTACTTTGGAAGAAAGGTTCTGAGTCTAATTGCTGTTTTTACCTTTCTTGGTTTTCAGGGTGAGCTAACTTGTTATTTCACTCATTTAGTAATATCTTGCAAGAGACCTGTATAACCACATGTAAATTGAGAAGTGGTGAACTGATATATCCTGTATACTCATGTATAGAAATTGAAAAAATCTCCCCCAAAAACCTGAATATTCTTCTCCATGGGTCAATGTGAGTACTGTAGCTTTATTCTTATTTTTAGAAGGAACATCCCCTTCACTGAATAGAGTGGGGAAAGGCAAGAGCTTAGTCTGCTCTTGGAGAACCCAAAAGAAGGACTGCTCTCCTCTGCTCTTTCCACAGTGGTGCTGTTTGTGGCCTTTTTAAATGCCTGGGTAAGGAAATGGCAGCAATGACCAGAGATGGCTGGCCACGTGAGACAGCATTAATGCTTTCCCTATTCTGTAGAATGACTCTTGACTTATCCACGGCTTATATCAAAATTCATAATTTTGATCCCAAATCCTGCCCACAATTTATGCATGAGATCAACTTACACATGAGTATATATGTTAACCCAAAATGTTTTTTCATAGTTTGGGACGCAAGCATCCCTGGGCCAATTTATGCACAAAAACTATAAATTTTTAAAGGATAAGAACGTGATGTAATATCTGATTACTTCTTACTGTTAAAAAAGGTGTGACCCCATGATATGGTGGGAATGCCCCAATATCTCATAGAGAACTTTTGGGAGCATTTGGAATACAAATGACTTTAAATTATTTGTGTGTGAGTGAGTAAATGCAATGCAAGAGTTATAGTTTTCAAGGTATACGGGGGGGAAGGGGAGGGGATTAACGTGCCACCACTCCAGCCTCCCACAATTCCCTCCCCTGTTTTAAATGGCAATGCCATCATAATATGCTGCTGCTCAATCACACAGTTGTTTCCGACTCTTCGTGACCTCATGGACTAGTCCACGCCAGAGCTCCCTGTCGGCCATCGCCGCCCCCAGTTCCTTCAAGTTCATGCCAGTCACTTCAAGGATACCGTCCATCCATCTTGCCCTTGGTCAGCCTCTCTTCCTTTTTCCTTCCACTTTCCCCAGCATCATGATCTTTTCCAAGCTTTCCTGTCTTCTCATGATGTGGCCAAAATACTTCATCTTTGCCTCTAATATCCTTCCCTCCAGTGAGCAGTCGGGCATTATTTCCTGGAGGATGGACTGGTTGGTTCTTCTTGCGGTCCAAGGCACTCTAAGGATTTTTCTCCAGCACCAAAGTTCAAAAGCATCTATCTTCCTTCGCTCAACCTTCCTTATGGTCCAGCTCTCACAACCATAGGTTACTATGGGTAATACCATTGTTTTCACTATGCAGACCTTCATTGCCAGTGTGATGTCTCTGCTCTTCACTATTTTATCAAGGTTGGCCATTGCTCTCCTCCCAAGAAGTAGACGTCTTCTGATTTTCATAATATGAGTACCAGAAAAATGTAGTGTTTAGACCAGGCATGAGCAAACTAAGGTGCAGGGGCCACCAAGGTGCTTATCTCAGGCCCTCTTCTCAACATAAGGACACGATGGCCCGCCTCCTTATGCAGTAGCTGAGAGTCCTCTGGAATGCTCTCAGCCAACGCATGTCTCACCCTCCTCCCAGCATAAGGATGGAGCGAGCGGCTCCATCCTTATGCCGAGAAGATGGCCTGGGAAAGGCACATAGTGGCTGAGAGCCCTCCAGAGTGCTCTCGGCCATCACCTGTTTCGCCCTCCCTCCAGCACAATGCCAAGAGGACATTGCGAAGATTGAGGATCGGGAAGGAGGGTCAGGGCAGTAGTCTTGTGTCTCATTTTGCTCCCAGCATAAGGATAGCGTGAGCAGCCCTGTCCTTATGCTAAGAGGACAACCTAAGGATGACCCGGGCTCTTCCCTGCACCCTCCTGGTTCCGCCTTTCCCCAGGCCCGTCCCACCCAGCACATGCCCAAACGCCATCCCTTCTAGCCCAGCCCTCCCGGCCCACAATGTGGCCCCAAGGCAAAAAAGACTGTAGGGGTGGAATTTGGGAAACACAAGTTCATGACTTTTATTTCAGCCTGGCTAGCTCACAAGATGGTTGCAATAAAAACAACAATAAATAGGATAATGTGTATCACATCTATGTTGTGTAGTGAATATTATTAGTTGTGAAGCTTTGGGAGGATATTTACGAGGCCATAGTAACCATTTGGAAAGTGGTAATATTGTTCCATGGCTCTTTTACAATAAGGATTAGGTTTCAGAACATTATGAAGCAAAAAGCATATTTCCATCTCAAATATATTGCATGCATCATGGCGGACGCACATTCCTGGGGAAATAGAGAGCTTTGTTTGTCATTGTCATGAATAAAGTTACAAAAAAAGGACAAATAAAAAAATCCATCTTAACCAAGACCCTACCACACTACAATGTTCTAATAATATATTCGATTCTCTAACTTCTGCTGTTTTTGTGTGTCACGAATGACTTGAGAAACTGCAAGTTATTTCTGGTGTGAGAGAATTGGCCATCTGCAAGGACGTTGCACAGTGGACACCTGGCTTGGCAGAAGCATCCTTGTGGGAGGCTTCCTTGTGGGAGGCTTCTCTCATGTCCCCACATGGGAAGCTGGAGCTGACAGAGGGAACTCATCTGCTCTCTCCCCAGATACGAATTGGCAACCTTCAGGTTAGCAGCCTAACCTTCAGGTCAGCAGTCCTTCCGGCACAAGGGTTTAACCCATTGAACCACTGGGGGCTCCTCTAACTTCTGCTAACGGGGGTGAAATCATGCTAACCAGTTTTATGCCATGTTAGATACTCAGAACATCATTTGGACTTCCACGAGTGACCTCTGGCCCTATTTGGGTTTGTGGCCCATGTAGATATATAGTTTTGGGCTTTCAAATCAAGATAGTACCCCACTTTCATCTGCTGTCTCTGTGAAGCCTGTATTTGCCATGCAAGTGGATGCCATAAACAGTTTCTATTTCATCCTCGTTTAAACAGGCAACTGAGGACTACAAGCTTTGTCCGGCAGTGGTTTCCTGTATTTGTTTGTAATGAGAGAGATAATTTTAGCAGGCTAAATAATTACTTGTACTTCTTCCAGTATGGGAATATCCTTCTCAACCATGAAAAAAGAAACCAAGCTCAAAAGTAACTGAACAAACAGCCACAGTGCCATTGCAATTTTAGTTAATAAAACAACTCCCCGGTTATGGAAAATAACATGGGGAGGGAGAGGTTGGAGAGGGTTGCTTTGATTTCCATTGCTTTTTAATCTACTTGGATTTCAAAAGCTATTACTAGTGCATAGACCATACAAAGCCTGTCGTTGATCTGAGTCTACCCCATCATTGCTTTCATTACTGCTATTTGTGCTACTTGCTTGGTATGCAAGTCGAGAAATTTTCAGCAAAGTATCCAAGTGGGGAAAGAAAATACATTCTTGAGTACCCTGTCCATTTGTGTTCAGATTGCATAAAGTTTCCATTCTCTCTCTTTTCCTTTATTTGTGACTGGGTTGTTGGGGTTTTTTTAAATACAATTATACACACATACACATTTGTTCCTTCCTTTGTAGTTTTCTTTCCCACCCCCACACAAAATCCGCACCTTAATATTGGGCCTCTAATTTCATGCCCATAAAACACACAAAGTATATGTCCAAGTGCTTAACTATGCATTCATGATTTAAGCATAATAAACGTTGTGTTTTATTATATTTTAATACAGCAAAAGAGCACTAACCATTGCTCTGAACCCACAACACTTTGTAGTCTAAATATCCTAAAGACACAAGATCCTGTCTGAACTTGGGAGCTACCCTGGTTAGTTCTTACATGGGGGACTGGAAATGAATACCTGTTGCTGGAGGATATATTTCAGAGTTATGAAGTGGCAAACCACGTCTGAGTATTTCTTGCCTAAGAAAACCCTATGAAATTCATGAGGTTACCATACATTTCACAGGTGACTTGAAACACATGCACATTTATAGCCTCCCTAACATGCTACTCGTAACTTCCCATGCTGAGAGTTACCTTGTGTGTAATTTCAACAAGGGGTAACACTAATACATTTCTATCAGCCACTCATAAGTAGAGAAAAAGAGACAAATTATTATTATTTTGATGGAAAACTCTGGTAATAATTACATGTATATAATATACAATATAATTTACAATAGTAAATAATAATTAATATATTGTATATACATGTAATATTGATTATAATATTATAATGTAATGCAATACAATACTAATAATAATACAATATAATAATATTAATTACAGTAGAGTCTCGCTTATCCAAGGCTGGATTACTGCAACGCACTCTACGTGGGGCTGCCTTTGAAGACGGCCCGGAAGTTCCAGCTGGTGCAGCGGGCGGCAGCCAGGTTAATAACGGGAGCGGCTTACAGGGAGCGTACAACCCCCTGCTAAGCCAGCTCCACTGGCTGCCGATATGCTACCGAGCCCAATTCAAAGTGCTGGTTTTGACCTACAAAGCCCTAAACGGTTCTGGTCCTGCCTATCTATCCGAACGTATCTCCTTCTATGAGCCCGTTAGAACCTTAAGATCTTCCGGGGAGGCCCTGCTCTCGATCCCACCTGCCTCGCAGGTGAGGCTGGTGGGGACGAGGAACAGGGCCTTCTCGGTGGTGGATCCTCGGCTGTGGAACTCCCTCCCCAGGGATATCCGGCAAACCCCATCCCTCCTGGGATTTAGAAGAAAACTAAAAACTTGGCTCTGCGCCCAGGCATTCAGCGAATAAGCTCATTGACTGTTGTAATCGGGTCGCAAATCTGTAATTGTAGCAGTAGTGAATGACTGAGGATGGTGCAATATCGCTGCTTTGCAGCGTTTTAATTTTTGTATACTTTTTATCATGTTTTTATCACGTTTTTATCATGTTTTTATCATGTTTTAATTGTTTTGTTTTTATAGTATATTTGTTGCTGGCCCTCGTGGCAGAATGTAAGTCGCTCTGAGTCCCCTCGGGGAGAAGGGCGGGGTATAAATGCATGTAATAAATAAATAAATAAATACGGTTCTGGATTATCTAAGGCATTTTTGTAGTCAATGTTTTCAATATATCATGATATTTTGGTGCTAAATTCATAAATACAGTAATACAACATAACATTACTGTGTATTGAACTACTTTTTCTGTCAAATTTGTTGTATAACATGAAGTTTTGTAAAATCATAATCCAATTTGATGTTTAATAGGCTTTTCCTTAATCCCTCCTTATTATCCAAGGTATTAGCTTATCCAAGGTTCTGCCGGCCCGTTTAGCTTGGATAAGTGAGACTCTACTGTATATATTATTTATTTCATGAAATATTACTGGTAATATTACAGTATAGTGGTGTGGTGCAATATGCTAGTATATGGTGTTAGTGTTTTGCTGTGCTATTGATATAATAAATATTATTTATAATAATAAATATTATTTATAAGCCGCTCTGAGTCCCCTTCAGGGTGAGCAGGCCGGGATATAAATGTAGTAAATAAATACATTAATCATCATCATCATCATCATCATCATCATCATCATCTTTATTTATAGACCGCCCTATCTCCCTGAGGGGACTCAAGGCAGTTTCCAAACATATGGCAACCATTCAATGTCCAAAGAAAACTATTCAAAACAGCTTATTTATTTATTATTTATTTACCCTATTTATATCTCGTCTTTCTCTACCCCGAAGGGGACTCAAGAAAGCTTACATATAGCAATTATTCAATGCCTTAAACACGTACAAAACATAAGCTTAAATAAATTGAATTAAAATTAATACATATTAAACATTTAAAAACATTACATTTCGTGTTAAAATCACACCATCCAGAAATCGTAGTCAAAGGGCGTTTCGTAGTCATTGCACATATTCCAAATCTATTATTTCACTGAGTTATTCTCCAAAAGCCTAGTCCCAGAGACAGGTTTTTACTTTCCTTCTGGAGTCTAGGAGGGAAGGGTCTGATCGAATGTCATTAGGGAAGAAGTTCCACAGCCGAGGGGCCACCCCTGAGAAGGCCTTGTCTCTTGTCCCCACCAGTTGCATTTGCACAGCAGGCGGGACCGAGAGTAGAGCTTCCCCAGATGATCTTAAATTCCGGGGGGGGGGGGTTCATAGGGGGAGATATCTTCAGACAGTTTACATCAAGACAAAGCACATTAGACAATATAAACAACCTAACTGTAACTTAACGAAGAAAACGACGACCAACAGAATTAAGACTAACAATGAAAAGAAATAAAAAAATAAAATAAAACATCATAAAATACAAAAACCCAGATAATACACATTAAAAATAATATATACCATATATACTTGAGTATAAGCCAACCCGAATATAAGCCGAGGCACCTAATTTTACCACAAAAAACCTGGGAAAACATTGACTCCAGTATAAGCCGAGAGTGGTAAATTTCAGAAATAAAAACAGATACCAATAAAATCACATTAATTGAAGCATCAGTAGGTTAAATGTTTTCGAATATTTACATAAAGCTCTAATTTAAAATAAGATTGTCCAACTCTGAATCATTATTCTCATCTTCTTCAATGTAAATGTGCTTATGTATCAATTTAATAATAATAGAGTAAAATAATACATATTATTATTATTATTATTATTATTATTATTATTATTATTATTATTATTAATTACAGGAAAATAATACATGTAGTAATAAATAAAGTAATAAATATAATAATAATAAGATCAGAGTGAAATAATAAATGTATTAATAATAATAAAAAATAATAAAAATAGAGTAAAATAAATGTAATAGTAGCAACAATAATGGAGAAAATTAATAAATGTAATAATACCAATAATAATAGAGAAAAATAATAAATGTACCATATATTCTCGAGTACAAGCTGATCCAAATATAAGCCAACCAGGACCCTCACCTGAGTATAAACCGAGGGAGGCTTTTTCAGTCTTAAAAAAAGGGTTGAAAAACTAGGCTTATACTCGACTATATAGTGTATATAAAACTGAGTTGCTTGTTATGGCAGACATATTCTAAAATGTCTCTGAAGTCTCTGAAGTTGTTCAGAAGGTGGAATGTAAGCAAAAGCTGGTTGTTAGAAATATAAAACATTTTCTTTCTGTGTAGTTAGCAAATTATTTGCTTACTACTGCAGGCGATTCCCCCTCCCCCTTTCTAATCAGAACTGGCACTATCAAGCCCAAATGTGATCTCCTGGCCCTCTGCTTTTGTGTACTTGTGTACTAATATGGTGATTGCCAAGGGAGTTACTGATGCCAGAGCACAGCTTGTTATATAAAAGGACAATTGAGAGGAAGCAGCGGGGTGCCGTGTATGAAATGATTTAAGATCTTGCCCATATTCAGCAACTCAGAGCACACGCTCATCCAGACAGATGCTTCCTGGATTAATGTGAACAACTGGACCTGATGGAAACTCAATTAAGCAGCTTTACTGTTCTGTATTCTACAATTTACAGTGCGACATGCTGCCATTCCAATTATAACATTATCCCCCGTGTTTGCCCATTTTTGGTGATGGGTAGGGCTGATAGAAATATAGTTTAATACTGCCAGTGTCTTCAATCTGACTTTATGTAAGGTTTATCTACTAAATTTTCACTGGCAGGATCTGCAAGAATTTTTTTAAAAAAAATATATCCAAATTGCATCCTTGTGCAGCTGTTTCATGGTTGATAAGATTATATAACCTTTATTTAGTTTCTCACTTGCTAATATGTGTGAAGCCTGAAGATATCTAGCAGAAGACAGAACTGGTACCCAGTAATGATATAGATAGATACCTAGGTTGGAGGGAATATGTAAAATCATATCTAAAATGCTCTAATTCTAATGTCTACTCTTTTCATGACCATTGTTCAAGGCATGAATCCATGCTATTTCTGTCTTCACAATTCACAAATGTCGGTGCATTTCACTTATAGCAGTATCATGCTATGAAACTGTACAGATTCCTTAGCGAGAAATAATGTAGTGAGTTGTGAGATGTGTGAAAGTTGCGCATTGTGGTCTGTAAACAAATACAACTCAGTACATTATTATGATATGGGTTTAAAAAAAAACTGGCATCGCATGATATTTCAAGATCTCAAGATAGCCAATGAATCAACAAACCACAAAAAATATATAAGAATTTACAAAGCACGGATAAAAATCATGAGTCCCTGTAAAGTGTTGGGTTTGTTGTTGTTTATCCGTTTAGTCACTTCCAACTGTTTGTGACCTCATGGATCAGCCCACACCAGAGCTGTTGGGTAGCTATAGCCAATGGTGAGTAATTCTAAGATGTGCAGTACATTTCCCGTCCCCTATAAGACGAAACACCTATAAAATCTTAATTTTGACAGGATGATGATGATGATGATGATGATGATGATGATGATGAGTCTTTATTTGTACCCCGCCACCATCTCACCGGGGGGATTCGGGGCAGCTCACAGAAGCAGTATAGCGCCTTATATAATCCACAATACACAGTAAACAAGTTCATAAGTATAAATATATGACATAAGTATAAGAACAACAATACATATAAAATCCCAGTAAAAATAGTAAAAATTCTAAAAATTTCCTAAAATGAAGAAGAACCTATGAATAAGCTGGCTATCTGCAATAACAAAGTGCAGAGTGGCACAATCGGTCATTGGGCTGGCCAGATTACACAGTCTCAAAGGCCTGTCTGAAGAGCCATGTTTTTAAACTCACCAGAAAGGCTTGAAGAGTGGGGGCTAGTCTAATTTCTTTAGATAGGGTATTCCAGAACCGGGGAGCCACTACCAAGAAGGCCCCTTCTCTCGCCCCCACCAACCGTATTTGAGACGATGGTGGAACCAAGAGAAGGGCCTCCCCAGCAGATCTCAATGCTCTTGCCGGTTCATAGAAGGAGATGCAGTCTCGAAGATAGGTTGGACCTGAAGCTTCTAGGGCTTTATATCACCTGCACTTTGAATTGGCGCCAGAAACTTACCAGAAGTTAGTGAAGCTGCTTTAGGAGAGGCGTGGTATGCTCCCCAAAGCTTGCCCCAGTTAGCAATCTGGCTGCCGACCTTTGCACTAACTTCAGTTTCCAAGTCTTCAAAGGCAGCCCCATGTAGAGAGTATTAAGTAGTCCATTCTGCATGTAACTAAGGCGTGGACCACCATGGCCAAGTCAGGCTTTTTGAGGTACAGTTGCAGCTGGTGCACAAGGATAGGTCTAAATACTTTTAAGAGGCATGAGATTCTTGGAATCTAAACAGGGTCAGGTATGGTTGATGTTTGCATGGGAGATCATCAGTGAATCTCAGGTGCTATATTTCAGAGGAAGAAACTGGCAAAACTACCACTTGAGTATTCTGTGCCTAAGAAAGCCCCATTAAATTATTGTGTTCCCATATATCAACAGGCAAGTTGAATACACACAGAATAACAATACAGTAGAGTCTCAGTTATCCAACTTTCACTTATCCAACGTTCTGGATTATCCAGCACAGTTGTAGTCAATTTATTTGTAGCCAATGTTTTCAATACATTGTGATTTTTTTGGTGCTAAATTCGTTAATACATTAATTACTACATACCATGTATTGAACTGCTTTTTCTATTGATTTGTTGTAAAACATGATGTTTTGGTGCTTAATTTGTAAAATCATAATGTAATTTCTTAATCCCTCCTTATTATCCAACATTTTCGCTTATCCAACGTCCTGCCAGCCCGTTTATGTTGGATAAGTGAGACTCTGCTGTAATACATTCTAGAGTCACAAGGCAAAAGAAGGGGAAGATAAAAAAAATAACTCAGGAAAATATTCCTCTATTTGAACAACTATGTTTATCCCCTAAGGATACACCTAAAACAATAGAACAATGGGCCTGGAAAAGTCTCTGTTGGCAGATAGTTATAGAGAGCAAATGCCACTGCAAAGAAAGCCTTAAATCTGGTAGCAACCTTCTACTTTCACTATATTGAGAACTGGAAGCAGAGGCTCAGATGAAGACAAGAACATGCTAAAAGTTTTGTGTTTGGAAGAAAGTGATCGTTTAAATATCCAAATCTTAACTTTTTAAAAATAGGAATGGTTGTAAGAATTGACACAGATCGTTAGGTGTTGGCTAGATGGGATCACCAGAAACAGGATTTTTAATGTCTTTGGTGATTATAAACGTAATGACTATGAGGTTACACTACGGTGCAATACTCACAATATCTACCATATAATACCTTTGCCTGAAAGATTCCAGTGACAAAAGTAGACATGATCGCTAAACAACAGTGTGTTGCTTAGTTTGACTTAGAGTCATAGAATAAGAATCATAAGCTTGTAAGGGGCCTTATGGCCTTCTGCTCAATGCAGAATCTCTATCTAAAGCAGGCATGGGCAAACTTCCAAACAGGAATTGTGGGAGTTGAAGTCCAAAACACTTGGAGGGCCGAAATTTGCCCATGCCTGATCTAAAGCCTAACCAGAAAATAGCTCTCCAGTCTTCTAGGGGCTCTTCCACACAGCCATATATAACCCAGAATATCAAGACAGAAAATCCCACAATATCTGCTTTGAACTGGGTTATCTGAGTCCACAATGCCATACATTCCAGTTCAAAGCAGAAAAGGCCCGCTTTTATTCAGCTGTGTGAAAGGGGCCTTGAGACATCTGGAGAAGACTTGACAACTTCATTATTATGCTAGATAGCTCCCACCAAATTAATAGGCAGGCATTTGGTTTCCTCGTGAACCATCATGCTTTTATCAAGATTTGCAAGTGTAAGAATATGGAAGCAGACAAAACTTACTGGATTTGGTCCCAGTCATTCCACCCAAAGGCTGAATTGGAAGACATACAAACTACAAATTATGCAGTATGAAAATCCTAATCAGAAGTCAGTCTGTTATTCACACAGTGGGTGGCCTTGGCATTTTAGGTTGGTTACTTTGTGCTAAATCATTGATTTTATAAAAATCGATTGCCTTGGCATTCTAACTGTTGTTAGGATGCCACCATATTCTCCATCAAAACTGGACATTGAAGAATTTCAAATAATTTGTGATGTGGTGCTGGATAAGGGTCTGCTGGTACCGTGGACTGCTAAAACGACAATTAAATGTGTGCTAGAACAAATCTGGCCTAAATGCTCCTTATGCTTATCATCACTTTGGCCATATCATGAAAAGAGATGACTCATTAGAAATGGAGATGATGCTTCGTAGAGTTGAAGGCAGTAGAAAAAGCAAAAAGTAAGATAAAATTCTAGATGGATAGATTCAATAAAGGAAGTCTGGACCCTGAATCTGTATGACCTGAGCAGGGCTGTTGATAATAGGATGGCTAGGAGCCATCGGTGGTGCAGCGTGTTAAACTGCTGAGCTACTGAACTTACTGACCGAAAGGTCAGCGGTTCATATCTGGGGAGTGGAGTGGGCTCCCGCTATTAGCCCCAGCTTTTGCGGACCTAGTAGTTCAAAAACATGAAAATTTGAGTAGATCAATAGGTACCACTCCGGCGGGAAGGTAACGGTGCTCCAGCCGAGTTGTGGCGCAGCTGGTTAGTAGCCAGCAGCAGCAATAAATCACCACTGACCATGAGGTCATTGGTTCGAAGCCCGGGTCGGGATTAAAGCTCCCGACAGTTAATAGCCTAGTTCGCTGTCGACCTAAGCAGCTTGAAAGCATATATGTCTGTAAGTAGAAAATTCTAGGTACAGCTTAATGCAGGGAGGCTAATTTAACTTAATTTATGACACCATAAAAAACTGTCGGCGGCATGCGAAGAACATGAGGAAGTATTACCATCAAAAGGACTCACCATCAAAGTGGATGATGAAGCAGCAGCTCCCCCTGTGGCCAGAATCGATTATACCCTCATGAATCCAGAAACTGGAAAAATGTTAATAGCCTCTATGTCTGTCTTTATATGTGGTATGTCTGATAATGGCATTAAATGTTTGTCATGTATATATGCGGGTGAGAAGGGCGTAATATAAATACTGTAAATTAATAAATAAATACAGTCATGTCGGCCACATGACCTTGGAGACGTCTACGAACAACACCGGCTCTTTGCTTAGAAATGGAGATGAGCACCAACCCTCAGAGTCGGACACATCTAGCCTTAATGATGGGGAAAACCTTTACCTAGGAGGTCCCTCATTCATAGGGTCACCTTAAGTCAAAATTGATTTTAAAGCGTTTAACAAAAACTGACTTGAGGTACGATCTGTTTCATGAAGCTGTATACTCTTCATGGGAAGGAAATGCATCCTTAAATTAAATAACAGCAGGATTTAAAGTGATAAAGATACTGATAACTACATTTTAAAAAAATCAGTTTCTGTTTGCTTAACAATAGTGCATGGGATGCTATAATATTTTTATGCAGGAAATCGTTTACTGCAGGCTGAACACATAATAAAAGTGAAAATGTGTATGTGTGTATGTGGCAGGGGTGTCCAATTACGCAGACAGCATCCCACCCCCACAAACAGCTATAGTTCCCAGTGATCAGGAGATACCCATGGCCCTCCATCCACTGACATTGCAGGTTACAGCGAGCATTATGGACATGTAGCCCAAACCCTGCCAGCGTCCTCCACAAACACCATACTGCCCTCCACTCAAGTGAAGGCTTTCATGTGGGGACCATTTCATCCTAGAAGTTCTGTTTTTTCCTCCAGAATAGACATCACAGGGTTCCTTAATTTGCATGTCCCTGCCCACTGCCTCTCCCTTAACCCTTTCCATTCTCTTTCCCATGGCACACAGCAAGCAGAGGAATTGATCAGCAACTGAACATACTGGAGGGGTTTGGGGGACTGACTCAACAGGATGGAAGTTTGGGGAAAATTGACCTTGATGGGAGTTATAGTTCACCTTCATCCAGAGACACTGTGACCCCCGCAGACAATGGACTGGGGCCACACAGAGAAGCCCCATGACCAATTGAACATGCTGCAGGGCTTTGGGGTAATGGACCTTGATTTTGGGAGTTGTAGTTCACCTGCATCCAGAAAGCACTGAACCCAGCTGACGTCAGATCTGGACCAAACTTTGTACACACACCCAACATGTCCAACTGTGCATACAGGCCTGGTTTAGGGTGGATGGACCTTGAATCTGGGAGTTGTAGTTCACCTTTATCCAGAGAGCCTTGAAACCAGCTGATAACAGATCTGGACCAAACTTGGCACACACACCCAACATGGTCAACTGCGAATACTGGCAGGGTTTGGGGGTGATTGTTCAAGGAATCTGGGAGTTGTAGTTCACCCTTATCCAGAGAGCCCTGAACCCAGCCAATAATGGAGCTGGACCAAACCTAAGTGATGTTACCTAACATCCCAAAACAAACAGAGCCTTCCTCTAATAACCTGGCCACCGCCCGGTCCCAAAACTGGTATTGTAATAAATCTAAGATGCTGGAACTTGAAAAACATGTTTTTAAAGCTTAAAACATAAAGCTCTGTGTATTGCGGAGACCTAAAAAGTATTTCAAGGGTTCCACCAAAGTAAAAATATTCAGATAGTCTGATTTAACTGATCAGAATCCAATATGACTGGGCATCATGCATTGAAGGGAATCATCTACATACAAGATGGTGCCATGAAACAAATAAAAATATAATTATTGTATTTGATGCTGCCCGAATTGTATCGTGTGAGTCTAGGAAATCTTTTGGGGAAATTAAAGCGGCACCTGTCAGTAGATAAGGAAAGGATATGTAGCATTATCTTCTCTGCATGTTGATGACAACCTGAAGATATTCTGTAGAAGCTGTCCTTTTACCCTTGAGACTGTTGTTGAGTTATGACAGTACATGAGCGAGTACAAATACTTTTCTTTGAGATAAGCTGACACTAATATGTGACAAATGGATATGGCCACCACTGTCTCTTTCATAACCAGCCAAGGAATCTGATATTAAAAACAGAATATAAAACAAACCTATACAAATGTAACTGAAGAAGAGCCCTCTTTTTTCTTTCTGTTGATGACTTTTTCCAGAAGCATGTGATTGAAATAACCTGGCAGTATTCCTGTTCTCTTTCATAACTATAAACTATGAGACAGAACTGCTGTGTGTGTAGAAGGAGAGGCATCAAAAGGAGAAAACAAGCACCAACATGATAAAACATTTATTGGCTGTATATCTTAGGGAAACTTTCAATACGGCCTAAGTGAAGGAAGACAGATGACTGAAGTTTTCAGGAACCCAGTATTGGCTGCATTAAATTACTACCATTGAATCAAGTGTTTCCCAGAAAGAGTGCCAATGGAAAAGAGCTGTCAACAGCTAAATTGTGTTGTGTATTTGAGAGAGTGCCACTTCTGTTGGCCTTACAGGGCAACCTTGTCAAAATGGCATTTGTCCTCACATCCTTCCTCGTATTACTCCACTTCCTTACCTTTAATAGAGGTTGCTTTTCTTGATGGGAGTCTACCAACAATCACTGTGCTGTACAGCGTACTGTGACTGCTGTCAGTACAGATCCAGGGTCCAATTCCAGTCCAGCCATGGCGTCACCAGCTAGCCCTGAGAAAGTCCCTGGCATTTAGCCACCCATTCCTTATGACTGAAGTTCTTACTCAACGTACTGATTCAGTTGCCTTTGGGAAAGTCCTTATCATTTGGTCTTTGTTTACTTCATGTTACATTTACTTCACAGGATCTTTGTGGTAGAATATAAAATTAAACTATGCATCTATGTACTTATTAATGTTTTGGTACAAAACTATCAATACTTTATCCATGCTGTAAACTCATGAATTATGTTCTAACTCCCACTGCAACAACAGTATATGGCTATAGGCCCAAATGTCCATTAGGTGGCATGTTTCACCAAGGACTGGGGACTTTCCAGTCTAGCATTTTATGAATTTGTTTTTCACAGTAGTGCACAAAGAAAATAACAACAACAACAACAACAACAACACAGTAGAGTCCGCTTATCCAACCTTCGCTCATCGAACATTATCCAACGCAGTCTGCCTTAATGTTTTTGTAGTCAATGTTTTCAATACATTGTAATGTTTTGGTACTAAATGTGTAAATACAGTAATTACTAAATAACATTACAATATATTGAACTGCTTTTTCTGTTGATTTGTTGTAAAACATGATGCTTTGGTGCTTAATTTGTAAAATCGTAATGTAATTTGATGTTTAACAGGCTTTTCCTTATTTTTTAAAATATTTTTTATTAAGTAATTTTAAACATAGAAAGGGTGAGAACAATATTAGGTATAGGAAAGAAAGTAAAAAAAGAAAATGAGGGGTGATGTAGGGAAAAAGAGAAGAAAAGAAAGAAAAGAAAAATGTAATATCAAAAATGGTTTAAAAAAACAGAAAAGAAAAAAAGAAAAAAAAGGTCTGGCTTCCGTTCTTCTTCCTTTTGGTTTTATTAACCATGGTTTATTATTTCTATATTTAGTCTTTCTTTCCCTTTTTGTTTCTATTCTCACTATCTACATTCCGTCTTCTATATTTGGTATGTCATTTTAATGTAATTTTCTAAGCATGACCAGTCTGTCATTTTTGAACTTCTAGCATCCCTTAATCCTTCCTTATTATCCAACATTTTCGCTCATCCAACGTTCTGCCGGCCCATTTATGTAGGATAAGCAAGACTGTACAATAATAAAAATAATAATAACAATAGTAATAACTTTATTTTGTATCCTGCCTCCATCTCTCTGAAAGGACTCGGGGCGGCTCACATGGGAACAAGCCCGAACAACATAGATTAAAACATAGATCAATAAAATTAAAACATTATAGCCACATAAAACAACATCAAACAATATCAAACAGTGATTTAAAACTTAAAACAATAATAATTACTGAACATTCAGAGGGTAAAAAATGTGTACATAGAACTCTGAGCAGGGCTTGTTGGATGGTGTAAAATGTCACCAAGGAAAAACAGAAGCACAGGCCTTGGTGTTCTAGCCTGATCTATATATGCTCTGCTGCAATTATTGCAGAACAAATGGAAACTTAGCCAGAACAGCTAGAACAATACTGTCCTGTGTCCTCTTCTACCTCTATTAATTAACCATTACAAGATGAAAGGGCAGATTTTATTAAAGAATATGATAAGAAGGGGAACATTTCTCTGTCCAGTCTTGTTGGATTGTCCTTGAAAACATTTCTTATCATCAAAGAGCAGCAATGGTTTCTGCTATTTTAGAAAGAAAGGTTACCAGTTGAACAATGTTTGGTATAGTGGACCTTTGATACCTCCTGGGGTATGGGTCCAGGACTCCCTGTGAATATCAAAATCCATAGATGCTCACCCCATTATATACAATGGCATCATAAAATGGTTGGTTTGATTTTTGGCAGGTTTGGGGTTGGGATGTTATTTTTAAGGCATGTATGGTGGAATCTGTGAGTGCAAAATCCATATATATGATGGGACAACTGTATTCCTTCTACCCTGTGTGACAACAGGAAAGCAAATGCACTGTCCCTTGGCAAGTTTCTAACCTTTTCAGAACAAAAGAAGAGGTAGAGCAGTGGTTCTCAGCCTGTGGGTCCCCAGATGTTTTGGCCTTCAACTCCCAGAAATCCTAACAGCTGGTAAACTGGCTGGGATTTCTGGGAGTTGTAGGCCAAAACACCTTGGGACCCACAGGTTGAGAACCACTGAGGTAGAGGATATCAATATGCAAATGGATTCTCTGCACAGTAGCTTGAGACATATGCGGTCCATTCCAAAAGTAATGAGAGTGATTTTTAAAAACATTTTGAACATACAGTAGAGTGTCACTTATCCAACATAAACGGGCCAGGAGAACCTTGGATAAGTGAAAATGTTGGATAATAAGTAGGGATTAAGGAAAAGCCTATTAAACATCAAATTATGTTATGATTTTACAAATTAATCACCGAAACATCATGTTTTACAACAAATTGACAGAGAAAGCAGTTCAATATGCGGCAATATTATGTAGTAATTACTGTATTTACAAATTTAGCACTAAAACATCGCAATGTATTAAAAATATTGACTACAAAAACACTGGCTACTAACAAATTGACTACAAATGAAGATAGAATTGCATAAAATGAATTTACAGTGACAACATTGTCAGAAGCTAAATCCATAAAAAGTTCAGTCCTTGCTGCCCAGAGAAACAGCTGTAGATCCGGGTGGGAGGCAGACTGCGTTGGATAATCCAGAACGTTGGATAAGCAAAGGTTGCATAAGCGAGATTCTACTGTATATGCAATTATGGTTTATCCCCTTCAAATTAGGTTCCTTGTGAGCAAATACAGTGATTCCAATGTTGCTGCGATTCTTCATATCGTGTTTCCTCGAAAAGAAGACTGTCTTATATTAATTTTTGCTCCCAAAGATGCGCTAGGGCTTATTTTTAGGGGATGTCTTATTTTTCTATGAAGAAGAATTCACATTTATTGTTGAACAAAAAATGAACATTTATTATATACTCTACAGTAGCTGTCATCACAAACCAGCATGACCAGACAAACTGAATCCTATCAAGAATTTCTTGTTACTACCATTATTTACAACGATCTTTGGTACGTACATTTACCGATCCTGCTCTTGTGTTCTGTTCGGTGGGCATGCTTCCAAACAAAACCTTTGCTAGGTCTTACTTTTGGGGGAGGCCTTATATTTGGCAATTCATCAAAACCTCTACTAGGTCTTATTTTCAGGGGATGTCTTACTTTCGGGGAAACAGGGTAGCAGTGGAGGAGGTTTTCATTTGTTCACAGCCCTACTGCAGCTGCCTGAATGTTTTCAGCTGTTCTAAAATGATGTCCTTTGAGGTAGGTTTTGAGCATGCTGAAATAAATCGCACAGAGCCAAGTCAGGGCTGCCTGTTGGGTGGGGAAGTATTCAGAGCTGCCTTCGCAAGAACCACATTGTTCTCAGTTCTTAAAGCCGACAGACGGTGCTCGTCGGCATTTTCACCCATGACAAGACACAAAACTACACACTTTTGATAATATACTGACTGCTGTGAAGGCACAGACTCGATTGAGAAAGATCAAACTGTACGCCTGGATTCCCCCTCCACCTACTTTAAACTCCTTATTCCTTCCTTGGCCCTTCTGCACTGCACAAAAAAATCATTCTAATTAATTTGAGACTCTGTATTATTGAATTTCCCATACTATACATAGCCACTGGGAACCACTGTTCACCTTCTAGGTATTTTGAGGTCTACAGAGCAACAGTCCACATACACTGAAGGCATACCCTGAAGTCCCCATCTTTGGAATAGGCATAAAAGCAAAGACTGTATGTCAGGCAAATCTAAGTACAAATTACTTGAGGGGAAGGGGATAATTGAAAGCTGCTGCTCTGTTCTCTTGGATAGGCTGCATCTCAAAGTTTGGGCGCTGGTGTACTTCTGTGCAACTTGGGCCTCTGTAGACACAACTTCCACAGATGGGCCCTGTTCCTAAAGCAGTTCACGGCTTAAGCTCTGTGTGCTGATGACCTCTAGGTCAAGTGTAAAAAAAAGGAAAGCGTTTCAGCAAAAACAACCCTAACAGCCAGAGGCTGACTGAGTGCTTTAACATGGGGGAGGTGCTGGGGAGAAGAATGCCGAAATGGCATCCTTTCCCTCGTCCTCCAACGAGCCTGTTTTTCTTCACAGTTGGCTGCAGCTTGAAAGCAGCAGGACTTCATCCTGCCTCCCAGTCATTGAACTGGGGTAAAATACAGAAGCCGGACAAGCCTAACCTGTATTTAAAAATAGCAATAACACAGCAACAGCCACCGCATACTTAGACGAACCCTGTCCAAATCACAGTTACAATTTAAATCCATTGAAATGAGTGCAGCCCTCATGACTAAGTAAAATGTTAAGAAAGTGTGAATCCAATTCATTGTTCTGCGGTTCTCACTATTTGCTTTAGTTTGGATGAATAAATATACTATCACTTTATATATATAGTTTTAGTGTTATTCTTGTACCAACAAGCTGGCAAGTAAGAACAGACTAGGATATGGTTTTTCCCAGTTTATGTCTATTAAATGCTTTCTGGTGGTGATTCAAATTATCGTCCATTTACAATTTTTTAATCTTTTTGTGTCAGGAGTGACTTGAGAAACTGCAAGTTGTTTCTGGTGTGAGAAAATTGGCTGTCTGCAAGGATGCTGCCCAGGGGATGCCCGGATGTTTGATGTTTTACCATCCTAATAATAGAATTATAGAGTTGGAAGAGACCTCATGGGCCATCCAGTCCAACCCCCTGCCAAGAAGCAGGAAAATCGCATTCAAAGCACCCCCTGTGGGTGGCTTCTTTCATGTCCCCACATGGGAAGCTGGAGCTGACAGATGGGAGCTCACCCCGCTCCCCGAATTTAATCCGCTGACCTTTTGGTTGGCATTCTTGCCGGCACAAGGGTTTGACCCATTGTGCCACCAGGGGCTTTATTATTATTTTAATAAAATTATAAGGAAGTATTTTCACTGGCAGCCCAACCCATGATTTGAGTTGAAATTGGCCTACATTCCCTGAAATGACTATTCTGCCTGATTTCCGACTGAGATGCTACAGTTCTGCTCAGTATGCAAATGGTAATTTTGTGCAAATGATTCATTCATTAGTACACGTTCCTCATTCCAGTGCTATGAGGCAATGAAAAGATAATTGTCATCCTGGAAATATTTATTTTTAAAAAACCAATGTGTCAAGGGGCTTTTAATAATGTAAACACTTCCCAAGAAATAGGCAGACTAGCAGGAACGTGATGGGCGGAAAGGACAAGGGGAGGTATTTTTTTTGGGATTGCAAGATTTCTCATCCCATGAAAACAGGTTATTTAGATGGCATAGAGCAAGAAATGACTCCTTTTACTGGCAACCTCAGCAAGAGAAATGAGAAAGCAAAGGCAACTATAATGGACTGTACAGGAAGACTTAAGGCTGCTGGTTTTCCTTCTTTGAGGTTTCAATCTCATGTATATTTTTTGACAATTCTGGTTTGAGAAGTAGTAGTAAGCCTTTAAACAAAAGGCCATAAAAATGCACAAAGCTACAGTACCATTAAAACATAGGAAACCCTCTGGAAGGAGGATTTATAACATCATCCCCATCTATAGAGAAAGAGAGTACTAATAGCTGAGATGGCAGTGAATGTGTGTGTTGTTATTGTTAGAATCATAGAGTTGGAAAAGACCACAAGGACCATCCAGTTCAATCCCTGGCTACTCAAGACTGGCCTGATCACTATTTCCCAAAGCAGTTACTATACTCTCAACAGAATGTTGGTGGACAGGAAAAGAGATTTAAAGTGGACGTAAAGCTAACCTTAAAAACTGTGGCATGGACACCAAGAACTGGGAAGCCCTGGCCCTTGAGCACTGTAGCTGGAGGTCAGCTGTGACCACAGAGCTGTTGAATTTGAAGAGGCACAAATGGAGAGAGAACGGAAGAAATGTCCCAAGAGGAAGGTGCATCAAGCCAACCCTGACCAGGACCACTTTCCACCTGGAAACTGATGTCTTCACTGTGGAAGAACATGCGGGTCAATAATAGGGCTCCACAGTCACCTACGTATCCACCACCAAGACACTGCACTTGGAAGGCCATCATCCTCAGGCTATAAGGGATCACCTAAGTAAGTATTCAAGAATACAATTATTGTGTACTTTCATGTTGTTTCAGACTTATAATTACCCTAAGATGAAGCTATCATAATGTTTTCTGAGGCTTCGAGTATGTGACTTGCCTAAGCTCATCCGAGTAGGTTTCCATAGTTGAGCCGGAAAAGTAACCCTGGTCTCTAGATCTAGAGCCTTAGCTCAATATTCAAATGACTACACTATGCTACTTCGTGTACAAGCCTTTGCCCATCCATGACCCCAAGGAAGTTCCCCAACTTTGTCTTGAAGTTGCCGAAATGTCACAATAACCAAATACCGTATCTATTGGGCGCCTTTCATATCCCCTTTGAGACACAACATGACACTTGTATGTTTTGGCATCCCACAGAAATCATGATTGGAAATCATGCATCTAATATTAGAAACATGCTTTGGATAAGCTTTGGAGTGACCAAAGTAGCATAATGTGTTGTCGAAGGCTTTCATGACTGGGATCACAGGGTTGTTGTATGTTTTAAAACATTGCCATGCAGCCCGGAAAACATACAACAACCCAAAGGTAGCACAGCAGAGACGAAAGAGTAGATTGGGCTAAAAAGAATAATGAGGTTAATGCATTTGTTTAGTTGCTTGGATTGGAAACTAAGATTAAATAATCAGGATGTCAAGATGCCAGAAGGAAAAAAGTCATGCCCAGCAAAGGCTCACATGAAAAACTGCTGCTCATGTATGCTCGTAAGGAAATACAAATGGTAGGCTTGGGATCTCTGGATGCCCTTGGGGAGAGCTCTTGGGAGGTTCTCATCCTGATGCCAAGACAGATGTGTATGGAAGTAATTTAAAAGAGTTTGCAGATCCTGTTCTTGCCTGCCAGCTTCCTGCTGATTGAAAGGCAGTTTGGGGGGAATTAGTTACTGTAAAGCCTGTATAATTTATGCTGTGTCTTGGAAAAAGTTAGCTTTTCAGGTTAGAACATCTGAAAACAGCCAGCCAGCATGATCACTAATCACACTGACTGGTCCAAAAATGCCTAAGTTTTCCAAAGTTCTGGTTTATGTTGAAAGAAGATTGGGACAGTAAAAGAAAATGTAATTAATTTAATTCATGTCCCCAAGGGAGCCTCCAGTGATGCAGTGGGTTAAACCGCTTTAGCTGCTGGACTTGCTGACTGAAAGGTTGCCAGGTTTGAATCCGAGGAGTGGGGTGAGCACCCGCTGTTAGCCACAGCTTCTGCCAACCTAGCAGTCCAAAAGCATACAAATGTGAGTAGATCAATAGGTACCACTCTGGTGGGAAGGTAACGGCGCTCCATGCAGTCAGGCCAGCCACATAACCTTGGAGTTGTCTATGGACATCGCCGGCTCTTTGGCTTAGAAATGGAGATGAGCACCACCCCCCAGAGTCGGACACAACTAGACTTAATATCAGGTGAAACCTTTAATATGTCCCCAAGATATCTGGGGGAAAATGGGGATCTACACTGTAGAATTAATGCACTTTGCCGTGGCTTAATGCTATGGAGTCATGGGGCTGCAGTTTTCCTCAGTTTTTAGTTTTATTTGCCACAAAATGTTGGTGCCTCAACAAACTACAAATTACTCGATTCCACAGCATTGAGACATGGTAGTTATAGCGGTATCAAACTGTATTAATTCTACAGTGTAGAGCCACCCTGAACCAAATCCTAAGTGATATTGTTACAAATGACCAGCAATTGATGCATGGAAATGTAATAATGGAGAAAATTACAAGTGAAATAAACAGAATAATCTAACCCATTTGTGTCCACTTGATTCACTCAGGCTTATAATTTAGCCGCAAATGCGTTGAGAATTGTAGCTTTCGCGTCCAAATCCTGTCAAGCAATATGCCATAAGGCTCTCTTTAATTTGCCTGATGTAAACTGGAATATAAATGCCACCAACGATAGCAGGGCCCAGCTATCCCTACAAAAGAAAATGTTGGCTTTTGTTCTAGCATACAATGGAGAGAAAATGGCAGTTGAAAATTAATAAGTAACCATGAATTCATTCATTGAATGTCTGCTGGAAAGGAGAGGATTTTTTCTTCTTCTCTGTAGTAGAGCCTTGTTACTGAAAATCTGTTTTTCTGTTAGGTTTGCCAGGCCCCTTCACTGTAGATGTTTAAGTGGTTCCAAAAGAGCCATTTGTTTACTATTGTTTTCTCCCAAAAGGAGTCTGTTATGTTTGATATCTCTGATGAGATTGTAGTTATAATCTCTTTGATTTTATTGTTTTACTGGGATTCATGTTTTTTGTTCTAGTGTTACTATTGATTCTTAACTAGTTATTACATTTATTGTTTCAGAGAAAAGGGGAGACAAATTTGCATAAAATTTGGATCTGCTATTTTGTATGTGTATGAACACTGGGAAATTATTACTTTAATGTAAATAGAAAGTGGAGTACATTTCATCATGATGAAAAAGACTAGTCAGGCGCTGGGCACTTTATTTTCTGTTCCGGTAATAATTACATCTTTAATTTATGGTACTTTTGGCCCAAGTTTATAATATACAGTGTTCCCTCAATACTTCGCGGTTCGCTTTTTGCGGATTTGCTGTTTCGCGGTTTTTCAATAAATTCTAAAAGAATATTATAAATAATAAAAAAGAAGGGAGGAAGGAGAAGCTGAAGGGAGAGAAAAGGAGCCCAAGTGGCAATGGGAGGAGAAGGAGGCGATTTATCAACACACGATTGGTTGATAAAAACTTAAAATAGTGTATAACTACTAAAATAATGTATAAATATATAGTGTCCCTACTTCATGGATTTTCACTTATTGCAGGTGGTCCTGGAACCTAACCCCCACGATAAGTGAGGGAGCACTGTACATGAAAACAAAATACAGCTAAAACAGTATATACCACAACATTAAAAAAACCAACCCAATTAAATAACTAGTTTCAAACAGTTTAAAGCTTGGTTTAAACAATATTCCATTAAAATCCTTTTCCAATCAGTTAAAACCAAAGTCATGCTTTAATAAATAAGATTTTTGCATGATAAAAAGAGATGGGACAAAGCAAGAGGCTGGGCTTAGCATAGCAGGCTAAACTGCTAGCTGCCGAAAATCCTGTAAATTAAAAGGTTGGCAGTTCAAGCAAGGGTCGAGGTGAGCACCTGCCATCAGCCTCAGCTCCCTGCCCACCTAGAAGATTGAAAACAGATATGTGAGTAGATAAATAGGTATCACTTTAAGTGGGGAAGAAAAACAAAGGCACCCATAAGAACATGCCAGTGATTTGATCAGGACATCTAAAGACGACAAGGCTGCTCGACAGCACCCCCTGTGGCTGGAACCTAGCACAGCCTCCAGATGCCAGAAATGGAAAAGATGGGAAAAGCCTTTACCTCTGTTTATGTATTGTCTATCCTTTTTAATTGTATAATGGCATCGAATGTTTGCCATATATGTATTCTGTAATCCGCACTCAGTCCCCTCGGGGAGATAGAGCAAAATATAAATAAAGTATATTATTATTTTTGGGGAGTTCAATTGGAGCGTCACTAAGAAGGCGCTCTGCCATGTCTTGTCCAAATGAGCCTATATCAGTGGATTGCAACTGGACAGACCAAGAGAAAGTCCTTCACCAAAGAATTGAACAGTCGTATATGGTCTTTCAGATATCTCAGCTTTATAGGGCTTTACAAAGAGCCAGCGTGATGCAGTGGTTTGAGTGCTGGACTTTGATCAGTGCTCCATTTCCCACTTGGCCATAGAAATCTATTGAATGACCTTGGTGAGTCACAACTCTCCGTCCAGAAAATCCCATAATAGGTTAGCAATAGGATTGCCATAAATTGGGAACGACTTGAAGGCACACAAGAACAACAGCAAGCACAGCTTTATAGGTTGTAACCAGCACTTTAAATTGTATCTGAATATGGACCTATAGTGTCCCTGTGAGATAAAGCTTATATGAATGCAGAAAGTTAGCCAATAATACACTCATAAAACCAGATTTAGTGCTGCTGGTCAAATTATAGCTCATTGTTCCACTGAATATTTTCCATAAATTTACTCCATATGATTCCTTTGATGGATGAAAACTGGTCAGATTGTAATTTATTTTGGTTGTTAGGATTAGCAACATCTCATTGGTAAAAATCTCTGTTCTGATTGAGAGGCAGTTATTGAGAGGTTTGTTTGCACAGTAACTCCACACACTCTTGCAATGCCTGCGGATTCCTCCCCATCTCTCTCTCTTACACACACACACAGACTGAGTCTTTTGGGACAAAACCTTCTTGCCTTGCCTGTCACAAGCAGTCCTGCTATAATAAATGTTCATGAGCAAGACAGGCTGGGTCTGGCTCTTCATGCATTTAAGAATGAATAAATAAATAATCTTTTCCTGGCCTGTGCAATTCACCATTTATAGTAATGCTGCAAGCCCTTATAGTATTTGATTTTCCTAGAGTGACTGCCATCTGGGAGATTAAAAAAATCTCTTAAATTGACTTGCGATTGCAAGCTTGGTCCCTGAGCAGCAGCAATTCATATGCTAAAAAGAGCCCATTCTTTTCCTGAAGCTTTATGGACTTACATACACTTTAAGATGCCCTGTCGCATATTTCTATGGTAATCACATCACAGCACACGGCAGTGTTAGGCTCATTTTCCCCCCTATCACTTCTGTACAAATGCCCAGACGATACATGCTTATGAGTGGGCTGTGCATGGACCGCTTACACTAGTGTAGGTATAGAGGTCCCATTAAGGTTACACTAATGTAAATGGGCTGAAAACATTTACATTCTGATTGTAAACCATCCTTATTAATTATAGAGCATTTGAGAATAGGCATGCCCTGGTACTGTGCTTAACATGAGATGCACACTTTGAATACTGTAGTTGTATTCAGAGATAATACATTTGTTAAACTACTTATCTATTTTATATGCAAAGATTTCAAATTTGCAAAAATGTTTCACGTAGATATATTTAAAATTTAAAAATATATATAATATGAACTAACTTATGTAAATCTCATATACACACATTTGAAATAGGTATCTTAAACGAAGTGAAATACGTTGCTTTATAACAAGGAGAAAACCAGCCCATCCCCAATGAATATTTAACAGCATCCCCCTTCCCTAGTAATAATCTTCCAGTCTGCTCTGTTTTTTCTGAAAAACTTGGGAAGGAGGGATTTTAAAAGGGGAGTGTTATTATTTTTAAAATGTTCGTCTTTACCATTTGGTTTTACTATGGTATAGGGCATATTTAACAAGGAAACTGAGCTGCAGTAAAGCTATATTTGTAGTTTCTTTAGTTTATCTGCGGTTTTCTGAGAAAATGATGTGATCTTTATGTCTAAAATATAGAGGTACAAAAATTAGCTGGGAGATTGATGTAAGGGTTACTGGAGCTCTTCTTGTTGCATGAATCCCATTGCTAATAGGATTAACTGTGCTGAACCGTCTGATGAAAATCTAGATTTCTATAAACTGCATGACCTAATTTGATTTCTGCCTTCATATTGTTAACATTCAGACAGTAATGTCTTTTTGATAGTACTTCTGTCATATGCCTTTCTCTTCTAGATGGCCGTCACCTGGCATTATTAAACTCTTGGATATTCTCCGATTTTTCTCAGATAGTATGTTGATAGAATCTTAGAATCGTAGAACTCGAGGGGGGAACAGAGCTGTCTAGCCCCACCTCATGCTGTGCAGAGATACACAACTAAAGCACTCCTGAAAGATTTTTGTTTAATTACCATCTGTTTAAGGTCTGCCTATTCAAGGTCTGTTTAAAGACCTTTGAAGAATTAGAGTCCACCTCTGTCTGAAGCAATCTACTCCACCATTAACGAACTCTTCCTTCAGGAAGTTCTTTATGTCTAGATCAGTGGTTCCCAACCTTTGGTCCTCCAGGCGTTTTGGACTTTAACTCCCAGATATCCAAACCAGTTTACCAGGAACTGTGGGAGCTGAAGTCCAAAACACCTGGAGGCCCAAAGGTTGGGAACCACTGGTCTAGAGGAAAACTATTGATATTCAAATTTGTTTATTTATTTATTTACAGTATTTATATTCCGCCCTTCTCACCCTGAAGGGGACTCAGAGCGGATCACAATGTACATATGCATGGCAAAAATTCAATGCCACGAGACATTCAATGACAAGAGACAGAGACAAAGACACAGAGGCAATTTAACATTTCCCAGCTTCCGGCTTCATGAGGGTCTGCTCGATTCCGGCCACAGGGAGAGCTGCTGCTTCATTATCCACTGTGACTCCGAGTCCTTGATGGATTGCTTCCTCATTCCTTTCCGCACACTGCTGGTTGATTTTTATGGTGTTGTAAATTAGTTAAATTAGCCTGCCCACATAAGCGGTACCTAAATTTCCTATTTGATAGATGCAACTATCTTTCGGGTTGCTTAGGTCAACAACGAGCTGGGCTATTTTAATGGTCGGGCACTCAATCCGACCCGGACTGGCTTTGAACTCATGACCTCTCGTCCAGTAGTGATTTATTGCAGCTGGCTACTAACCAACTGTGCCACAATCTGGCCCGATCCATGTCTCTGCGGCTGCAAAAAATTAGCTTGTCCCATCTTCTACATGATATTCCTTTAAATAAAGATGGCTATCATGCCACTTCTCAGTCTGAAATAAATATAACCAATCCCATAAACTGTTCCTCATAAAGTTTAGCCCCCTTCTACACTGCCATATAATCCAGATTATCAAAGCAGATAATCCATGTTGTCTGCTTTAAAACTGATTGTATGCGTCTATACTGCCATATAATCCAGTTCAAAGCAGATAATCTGGATTTTTATGGCAGTGTAGAAGAGGCCTTAGAAAACTGTTGCAGAATAGAAATTGGTTAGGGATGTACAGAATTTGGGCTAGGTGTCTTTTATCATTGTCTTGATGCCTACAACTATCAAGCACAATATGTACATTCAAAAATGGAACAAGGGGTGTTATTGCTTGGACAACAAATAAGATCCTTCCCATTTCCAAGAATATAGGTTAAACTGGATCAAAAGGAGAATCTGAATTCAATCGACTGTCTTAAGGGATTTATAGCCACCTACGCAATTTGCACAGTAATCTCCATTGTCTTCTGTCCTCTAAAACGTCATTGCTGTTCTTCTTGTGTATATTGCATTGCGATGCAGGGCATTCTCTTGATGCAGTTGGGTCATTATAGTCTTGAGGATTTTGGACAAAAGTCTGAGTATAATCATGGTAGAATGAGAGTCTGTGAGGTAGAAGATGAACCTTGAAAAGATGCTTGTTCTTGTTTACATTTGGCCACTCTTCACTCAAAAAGGAGAATGTTTTAATAGGGGCAAACCAATTTTTCTAATGAGGCATAGGTTAGGGAAGTGCTTCACACAGTATGCATACAACTGAAGAACATGGTGATGTGGCAGCACAATGTAATGCCATCACAGGTGATCACTCATGGCCGAGTATGATAGTCTTCCAAGAGTCCTGACAGTGGGTCCATAAGTGACTGTGAAAACCTATTATGGATCCACATGGTCTTTCATAATGAGAGCATTCATTTCCAGGTAGAAGGTGGTCACCACAAGGGTTTGCTTGACGTGCCTTCCTCTTGGCATGTTTCTTCCTTTCATTCTCTATTCATGCCTCCTCAAAATCCATAATACTGTTGGTAACAACTGACCTCCAGTTCTCGAGTGACAGGGCTTCCCAGTTCTCTGTGTTTATACCATATTTTCTAAGGTTAACTTCAGGCCCATCTTTAAATCACTTTTGTTGTCCACCGAGATTCCGTTTTCTGTTATTGCTGAGAATAAAGTAACTGCTCTAGGAGACTGTGATCGGGCATTTGGACAACGTGGCTAGTCCAGAAAAGTTGATGGCACGAGCAAGGAGAAGATATCTCCGTGCAAACATGTGAAACCCTTATTTTATTATGACACAGCAAACAAGATAGATATGCTGGATTTTGTATCACAAAATCACAAGTCGAACACTTCCCAAGCATCTAGGACTGTGTGATGTATTTTCGGATGATGCGTGCAGATCCCAGTAGGGTGGCCTTTTACAGCTGGCAGATCGTAATTTTGTCAATGTCAATTGTTTCCAATTGCTGGCTGAGATCTTTTGGCACGGCACCCAATGTGCCGATCACCACCGGGACCACTTGTACTGGTTTCTGCCAGAGTCTTTGAAGTTCAATCTTGAGGTCCTGATAGCGGCTGAGTTGTTGTTGTTGTTGTTGTTGTTGTTGTTGTTGTTGTTGTTATTATTATTATTATTAATAACCCGTCCTCTTTCCCCGAAGGGAGTCAGGGTGCTGCAAAATTAACTATTTGGAAAATTCTCTGTTTATACCTAGCCACCAAAAAATAGATTTTTCTCATCTCTAAGACCGAAGATAAACCTGAACTATTATGGGCAGTTCATTGTCTACCAAGTCAGAACAGTATTCTGAGGTCAGATTTTCAAAGTTCAGAGTGTAGGATTTTAGTGATGTATGTACACCGTAATTAGTAAAACATTTTTCCCCAAAAGAAATAAAGATGCTTCATTTTCACACTTTGTAAGAAGTTGCACCTTTCTTGATTTGATGTAAATTTGGCTTATTTAGCATGGGCGTAGGCTTCCTACGGAAGCACTTACACATATATTTATGCATAAGTGGACCTCATGTATAAGTGAAGGGCAGGTTTGAGGACCAAAAAGGATGGATAAGTCAAGGATCATTCCACCGAGAGGGAAAAAGCACCAGCAAGGGGCAGCCGCCCCAAGTTGCTGCAACCACAATTTTCCCACCAAGGTACTCACAATGGCCTTTTATCACTCTACACAGGGGATGATTCGTTTGTGTGTGTGACTTTGTTTCTCCAAACTTTTCAGAAGCCAAAGGAAAAGAATTGATCACTTGTATTTAAAAGCAAGACTCCATAGTCCTGTGAAAAAAATGAATTTATAATGTTATGTATTTATTAATGATTTGGGTATAAGAACACATTTTTTCTCAATGAGTCATTCTTTGTTCTGAGGGAACAAAGTTCATGCTCAGAAGTACTGCAATCCAGAAGAAAAAAATATAGATATTTATAAGTACACAAGAAAAGCTTCTCATAGGAAACCTTAGACAGCCCATTAATATGGTTTAACAAAATGACCCTAAAGAGCCATTTAGTCTGCCTTTGACTGCTAATATAAGCCACTGCGCTTTTTCTTTTTTCTGTTTTGGTTTAATTGGGCAGTGATTGTAATCCATACTTCAGTGACGATAATTGCACTTTTGAACCTTATGCAATCAAAAGATCAATCAGTCATTAGTTAATTAAGTCACTGTAATTAACATTTAGGAAAAAAGCCTTTTAATTGCTCCATATCCTTTCAGCTGGCCTTCGTAATAGATAACAGAAGCATTCAAGCCATGGTACTTGCTCTACTGGTTTCTGTTCACAACTTTTATCTGTACAATGTTGTTTGTACATGTTATTATTTCAGGATCAGTCAGGTTCTCTCTTATTCCTTTATCCAGTTAAAATAAACTTATGAAGATACGCAGTCTACGTGATCAGAGCATTATAGCACACAACAGCATAGGGCATGCATACAATTTCATTTTTTGCATAGTTTTTGGCCTTGAAAATAAGTTGCAAAATAATAGCTGTTCTGTGCAAATTCAGTATGTACAATCACTCACTTCACACATTGTCTTAAATATTGTTTTGTGAGATATTTATGGGCCTCATATACTCTCCCCACAAGAATGAGATTAGAGTCTTACTCATTCATTTATTTATTACGTTTATATCCTGCCCTTCTCACCCCCACAAGGCACTCAGAGCGGCCTTACAAAAAAGGCAAAATTTGATGCCACAAATATACACACAATAAAACCACAATTACATTAAAACCAACAAGTTAAATACATCTCAACTTTAAAACAAAACAAAAAAACTAATTAAAACCACATAATCTAGAGTCATAATCCGTAGCTGTTCCAATTGTCATTGTACTATTCCACATTTCTCCAACTCCACTGCAGATTATTGTCCAAAGGCTTGGTCCCAGAGCCATGTTTTTACTTTTTTTCTGAAAGTCAGGAGGGAGGGAGCTGATATAATTTTGCTGGGGTGAAAGGGTTACCACTGAGAAGACCCTGTCTTTTGTCCCCGTCAATCATGCCTGCAAAGGAGGTGGGATCAAGAGCAGGGCCTCCCCAAATGATCTTAACCTCCAAGGTGGATCATGAAGGAGATGCATTCGGACAGGTAAGCTGGGCTGAAACTGTTCAGGGTTTTATAGGCGAAAGCCAGCACTTTGAATTGTGCTCGGTAGCAAATTGTCAGCTAGTGGAGCTGACGTAACAGGGGAGTTGTATGCTCCCTGTGCACTGCCCCAGTGAGGAATCTTGCTGCCGCCCATTGGACCTCTTGAAGCTTCCGAACAGTCTTCAAAGGCAACCCCACTTAGAGTGTATTGCAGTAGTCTATTCGAGATGTAACTAAACCATGCATTACCATGGCCAAGTATACAGTAGAGTCTCACTTATCCAACATAAACAGGCCGGCAGGATAAGTGAATATGTTGGATAATAAGAAGGGATTCAGGAGAAGCCGATTAAACATCAAATTAGGTAATCATTATACAAATTAAGCACCAAAACATCATATTATACAACAAATTTGACAGAAAAAGTAGTTCCATGTGCAGTAATGCTATGTAGTAATTATAGTAGAGTCTCACTTATCCAACACTCGCTTATCCAACATTCTGCCGGCCCGTTTATGTTGGATAAGTGAGACTCTACTGTACTGTATTTACAAATTTACCACTAAAATATCACAATGAATTTAAAACACTGACTACAAAAACATTGATTACAAAAAGGCAGACTGCGTTGGATAATCCAGAACATTGTATAAGCGAATGTTGGATAAGTGAGATTCTACTTTAATATGAAATAATTACTGGGATAGAATAATACAGAACAATATAATCTCTAAAACCAGGACAGTAAATGAAGAGCAACACTCTGAAAGCAGGGAAATTGGAAATTCCACAAAGGAAACAATCAGGGCCAGCTAACACCTCCCAAGAAAGGATTCTTCCAGAAAGGAGGCTGAGAAGGGAGTGAAGCACTGTATATTACCAAAGTCATTATTATTACTCTCATTACTATTATTATTATTATTATTATTATTATTATTATTGTGTTGCGGTCAACCGTGAAAATGAATACAATCTGGCTCCAAGTATTCAAAAACACTAAAATCAGAATATATAAAAATTAATGTGGTATAATAAAACAGAACAATACAATCTCTAAAATCGGAACACTAAAGAAAGAACAACACTCTGGAAACGGAAATTCCACACAGGAAACAATCAGGGTGTCAAGACCCAGGCTACAGAACACCAATAACCATGCGCAGAGGCCGGATTCTATCTAATATCTTTATTATAGGAATATATAAAGTCAATAAAAACAAGTGAAGAATATAGTTCAGAAGTAGACCTTTCAGGAAAGGTCAAATATAGTCCAGGAAAACAATGTCCAATAGGTGATATTAGAGTCCAAAGTTACAATCCAATAACCGAAACACACACTTTGCCAAGCAATAGTGTGGGGAGATGACAAGGTCTTTTAGTCCATTGAAGCTTGACAACAAGGCTGGAAAACAAACTTGATACTTGGCTAGACAAGACTTGATACGAGGCGAACAAGAAGCAAGAACAAGGTCCGTGGCGAGGTCCGCGGTCAAACGGGGAACAAGGCAAACTTGGAACTTGGTCCGGGAAACAAGGAACTGGGAATTACGAAGTCCACACACGATCTCACTCCTCAAGCTGACGAGTTGACTCCGCAAGGTTTCCTTCGCGGCAAAACACCTAAATAGGGTCTCGTTTCCCGCCAGAAGAACACTTTCCCTGGAGAACTAGAAGTGAAACCCAACTCCGTCCAGATGCATGACTCCTTAGAATTTCCCAAGGGAAGCAGACCTAATCAGCTAATTGTTTGGCTGCGATTCTGAGGCTCCGGCGATTCGCCTCCCTCGCTCCTCTATCTCTATTATAATTGTCCTTTCGAGAAAACGGGGGAGAATTCTGCCCAAGGCTTGTTTGGCTGACTTCTTGAGGGCAAACATCCTCCAGGTGCAGGGGCTCCGATTCTGGCTGAACCGGTGAAAATCCCATGTTTTCCTCTTCGTCTGCCACAATAGTACTAGGAACAGGACTACAAGGCCCATGAGACATCACACTATCCCCCTCCTCAAGGCCCCTCTCCAACATGGGCCCTCTCTGCAGGGCGCGGGGCCGTGGCTTGGCAGGGTAGGCCTGATGGAAGCGGCGGACTAAGTCGGGGGCATGGACTGTGGAAGCATCTTCCCAAGAACGTTCTTCGGGGCCAAAACCCACCCAGTCAATGAGATACTGAAGGCGGCGGCGATGAAAGCGAGAATCCAAAATGTCCTGAACCTCGAATTCCTCCTCCCCGTCCACCAAAACAGGAGTGGGGGCCAGCCGGTCCGCATCAGGGCGTACACCATCTGCCGGAAGGAGCAGGGAACGATGAAACACTGGATGAATGCGCATGGAGCGCGGAAGTTGAAGTTTGAAAGTCACGGGGTTAAGTTGTGCCACCACTGGGTAGGGACCAATGAAACGGGCATCTAGCTTCCGGCAGGGACGGTGGGAGGGCAAAAAGCGAGTGGACAATAGAACCCGATCTCCTACCTTGATCTCGGGGCCCGACTGGCGATGACTGTCAGCGTGGCGTTTATAGCCCTCCTTGGCTTGATCCAGTTGCTGGTGCAAGCGTTGTTGCACCGCTGTGAGTTCTTGCAGCCAGTCCTCTGCTGCGGGGACTTCTGAGGTTTCAATGACAGAAGGAAAGAAACGTGGATGGAAACCGTAGTTTGCAAAGAACGGGGTTTCTTTAGTTGAAGCCTGGACACCGTTGTTGTAGGCAAACTCTGACAGAGGTAATAGGGAAGCCCAATTGTCCTGTTGATAATTTACATAACAGCGAAGGTATTGTTCCAAAGTGGCATTGGTGCACTCCGTTTGCCCATCCGTTTGGGGATGGTGAGCTGAAGATAAACGAGAGTCTATGCCCAATAGTTGTTGCAGTGCCTTCCAGAACCGAGAGGTGAATTGAGATCCACGGTCAGTGACCAAACTCTTGGGCAACCCATGTAGGCGGAAGATATGCTGAAGGAATAAATCTGCAGTCTCTTTGGCCGTGGGAAGGCCATCACAGGGAACGAAATGAGCCAATTTGGTAAAAAGGTCCACCACTACTAAAATCGTGGTGAATCCAAGGGAGGGTGGTAAGTCAGTGATAAAATCCGCGGAAATTATCTCCCATGGACGAGAAGGAGTGGGAAGGGGATGAAGTAGCCCTGACGGCTTCTCCCTTCGTGTCTTGGAGCGCTGACATACAGGGCAGGTATTGACATATTTCTCCACATCCTTGCGGATCTTGGGCCACCAGAAGTCTCGCAGGATCAAGTGCATGGTTTTAAATAGTCCGAAATGCCCTGCTGGCTTGCTGTCATGACACAGACGAAGTGCCTTTTCTCTGCCGGGGCCTCTACATGGTTCCTGTAGCATAGCAGGCCATCTTTAAATGAAAATGGGAAACGTAGTCCTTGGCGAATCTGTTCTTGAGCCCAGGCATCTGTCTGTTGACTGGCTCTAATTTCTTGAGAGCAAAGGGATTCTGGGTTAGAGGGAGTTGGTTCAGTTGGAGTGGATTTGGTGTTTCCCACTGTGAGCGTGGCAAAGTTCTCGGGCTGCAGCAATCGGGACTCGGAGGTCTCTCTGCGCCCTGCAGCATACTCCGGTTTCCGTGATAGAGCATCTGCTTGCTTGGTCTGAGCCGGGGTCACATAATGGATCTGGAAGTCAAAACGTTCAAAGAACAAAGCCCAGCGCTGCTGCCTTTGATTTAGCTTTCGTGCAGTTCTTAGATGTTCCAAATTACGATGGTCAGTATGAACCTCAATGGGAAATTTGGCCCCTTCCAACCAATGTCTCCAATTTTCAAAAGCTGCCTTTATGGCCAAAAGTTCTTTCTCCCAAATAGTGTAATTTCTCTCTGGGGCTGTTAGTTGACGGGAGTAATAGGCACAAGGATGAAGATGCTCTCCCACTGGTTGCATGAGTATAGCCCCAATTGCCACATCAGAGGCGTCAGCCTGTACAACAAAAGGGGTTTTAGGATCAGGGTGCTGAAGAATTGGCTGGGTCGTGAATAACTTCTTTAGCTGCTGGAACCCTTTCTCTGCTTGCTCCGTCCAGCGGAAAGGCTGTTTCCCACGGATGCAGCTGGTGATTGGGTCAGACCAGCGGGCGAAGTCTGGGATGAATTTGCGGTAGTAGTTTGCGAACCCCAAGAAGCTCTGCACTTCCTTCTTGTTGGTTGGCGCCCGCCATTCTAATACTGCTGAAACCTTTGCCGGGTCCATGGAGAGCCCTAGGGGCGAGACGCGGTACCCCAGGAAGTCTACTTCTTGCAGATCAAAGGCGTATTTTTCTAACTTGGCATATAGTCCATGATCCCGCAATCGTTGTAGCACTATTCTGACGTGTTTCTCGTGCTCCGATTGTGATCTAGAAAACACCAAAAAATCGTCCAAGTATATGATCAAGAACCGATCTAGATAATCCTGGAAGATATCGTTGACAAAATGCTGGAATGTTGCGGGAGCTCCGGATAAACCGTAATTCATGACTAGGGACTCGAATAATCCGAATTTGGTCTGGAAGGCGGTTTTCCATTCGTCCCCTTCTCTGATGCGAACTAGATTGTAAGCCCCCCGGAGATCCAGCTTGGTGTAAACCTTGGCCCCTCGAAGCCGGTCTAATAGGTCCGAGATCAAAGGCAGGGGGTAGCGGTTCCGCTTCGTGATATTGTTCAATGCTCTATAGTCCACAACCAAGTGTAGGTCCCCTGACTTCTTTTTCACAAACATCACTGGGGAAGCAGCTGGGGATTTAGAGGGTCTGATGAATCCCTTGCGAAGGTTTGACTCTATAAACTCCCTGAGAGCTTCTTGCTCTGGTTCAGTCAGGGAGTAGAGGTGTCCTCGCGGAATCGGGGGCCCCTCCACCAAATCAATGGCACAGTTGTAGGGTCTATGTGGGGGTAGTTTCTCGGCTTCCTTTTCATTGAAAACGTCCCAAAAGTCCAAATATTTCTTGGGCAAGGTGATGATGGGCTCAGCGTCTGTGGCATGGCAGACCTTGGCTACTAGACAATGATTTTGGCAATATCTTGAGGCAAACTGTAGTTCTCTGTTGGACCAGGAGATGTTTGGGTCGTGGAGCGTCAGCCATGGAATCCCCAAAATCACAGGGAAGTGGGGAACCTCGGTAACGAAGAAGGAAATTTCTTATCCACATCCTGGTGGGTTCAGTCCATTGGCTTACTGGACCCGTCTTTAGGGGACGACTAATCTGTGGCTTGCACCACCCGGGCATTCTTGAAATCGTGATATTGTAATCCCAGAGAGTCGGCATACTCTCTATCGATGAAATTGTTTGTTGCCCCTGAGTCTATCATGGCATGGATCATGACGGGTCCCTTTTTCACCGACCACAGCGTAATCACCAGGAGAAATAGGACCCCGGTTTGTGGCTCTTGAGCGGGGTTTTTGACCGGGTTGTCGAGCCTCTCTACGCCCGGTCGCTGGCTTCCCCTGCCGGCTTGATTCCAGTCGCCGCGGCCGCTTCCGCTTCCGCGGAGGACGCCGCCGCCAGGCAGGTGGTGGGCTTTCCCTTGGCTGGGCATCCTTTGGCGAAGTGCCCCCCATTCCCGCAGTACCAACAGAGGTTTAAATGTTGGTGGCGGGCCTTTTCGGCAACATCTAGTCTGGGGCGCACATTGCCCAACTGCATCGGCTCCTCCTCGCTTCCCCTGGGGTTTGGGGCTGGTGGTGGGGGTCTCCACACTGGACGTGGCTGAATATTGGCGGAAGCGGGAGGTTTCACTCCGGCTCTTCCACTCTGGCCTCGGAGCCACTGTTTTTTGTTGGCAAGCAGGACTTCGGCTCGTAAACAATGATTGATAAGTCTCTCAAGAGAATTTGGAGGATCCACCTTGGAGATTTCTTCCTGCATCTCGATGTTGAGACCCTCACGAAACTGTCCTCTGAGGGCTATATCGTTCCAGTCGGTGTTCTGAGCCAGCACCCGGAACTCGGCTATGTACTGGGACAACGGCCTGTCCCCTTGGAAAAGACGCCGGAGTTTATGGCCGGCCGCCTCCTCGTTGTCCTCGATCCCCCATGTCGCTTTAAGGTGATTCAGGAAGTTTTGCGCGGAACTTAGGTGCATGGAACCCGCATCAAATAGCGCCGTCACCCAATTGGCCGCAGGCCCTTCTAGGAGGCTGTAAATCCACGCCACCTTGACTTCTTCTTGGGGGAACTCGGCTTGGCGGGCTTCTATGTACGCCTGGCACTGGCGACGGAAAACATGAACCTTGGATGCTTCTCCAGAAAACTTGGTTGGAAGCGCTAGGGCAGGGAGCCGGACACCGCGTTCTTTCAAGCCCCGGATTTCTCCCTCCTGCGTACGGAGTGTATCACGGATTCTGTCGAATTCATCCTTGGAAATGGTGTAGCTGAGTGGTTGGGCTTCCGCCCCGGTTCCTGTAGACATCCTGGCCTAGGTTAATTGGTGCTTAGGGTGGCGGAGTCAAACTGTCAAGACCCAGGCTACAGAACACCAATAACCATGCGCAGAGGCCGGATTCTATCTAATATCTTTATTATAGGAATATATAAAGTCAATAAAAACAAGTGAAGAATATAGTTCAGAAGTAGACCTTTCAGGAAAGGTCAAATATAGTCCAGGAAAACAATGTCCAATAGGTGATATTAGAGTCCAAAGTTACAATCCAATAACCGAAACACACACTTTGCCAAGCAATAGTGTGGGGAGATGACAAGGTCTTTTAGTCCATTGAAGCTTGACAACAAGGCTGGAAAACAAACTTGATACTTGGCTAGACAAGACTTGATACGAGGCGAACAAGAAGCAAGAACAAGGTCCGTGGCGAGGTCCGCGGTCAAACGGGGAACAAGGCAAACTTGGAACTTGGTCCGGGAAACAAGGAACTGGGAATTACGAAGTCCACACACGATCTCACTCCTCAAGCTGACGAGTTGACTCCGCAAGGTTTCCTTTGCGGCAAAACACCTAAATAGGGTCTCTTTCCCACCAGAAGAACACTTTCCCTGGAGAACTAGAAGTGAAACCCAACTCCGTCCAGATGCATGACTCCTTAGAATTTCCCAAGGGAAGCAGACCTAATCAGCAAATTGTTTGGCTGTGATTCTGAGGCTCCGGCGATTCGCCTCCCTCGCTCCTCTATCTCTATTATAATTGTCCTTTCGAGAAAACGGGGGAGAATTCTGCCCAAGGCTTGTTTGGCTGACTTCTTGAGGGCAAACATCCTCCAGGTGCAGGGGCTCCGATTCTGGCTGAACCGGTGAAAATCCCATGTTTTCCTCTTCGTCTGCCACAATAGTACTAGGAACGGGACTACAAGGCCCATGAGACATCACACAGGGCCAGCTAACACCTCCCAACAAAGTGTTCCCATCATCAAAGTCTGGCAAATCCTCTGTTTTCTCAGGGCCACAGACAGTAGAAGCACATAAAATATCGCAAAGAACACCACTCTGAAAACAAGGGAATTCCAGACAGGAAACAATCAGGGCCAGCTAACACCTCCCAACAAAAAATTCACTCAGGGAGGAAACAGCCAGGCTTTAAAGCTGCAAGGCCATTACATCCTAATCATTTTCCCTAATTGCAGCATTCATACTTGCCTCCAACAGACAAAAAAAACCAATCAGAACTATTGTATATTCACAACCTTTAGGAAATAATATCCCATGATGGTGCAGCATGTTAAAGCGCTGAGCTGCTGAACTTCTGGGCCGAAAGGCCGCAGGTTTGAATTGGGAGACCGGAGTGAGCCCTCACTGTTAGCCCCAGCTTCTGCCAACCCAGAAGTTCGAAAACATGCAAATGTGAGTGCATCAATAGGTACTGCTCCGGCGGGAAGGTAATGCCGCTCCATGCAGTCATCCCACATGACCTTGGAGGAGTCTACGGACAACGCCGGCTCTTCAGCTTAGAAATGGAGATGAGCACCAACCCCCAGAGTCAGACATGACTGGACTTAATGTCAGGGGAAAACGTTTACCCTTTACCTTAGCTACCACCGATTCCTCAATACTTTATTTCCCATACCACCATACTTCGCCACAGCAACACGTGGCTGGGCACAGCTAGTAAGATATAAAATATAGAAAATTGAAATTGAAGATTAGAGAACAATCTGAACCTCACTGGGCCAGCATTAATGGATTATGTTTGTTTTATTTTGTGTTCTTTTACTGTAGCCTAGTCATGTTTTCATGCTAATACTAAAAACAGTTTATTAGTGTTAGCGGGATTGTCTGTTTTCCTTTTCAAGATGTTGCCTGGCTGCACACAACAGCAACAACAAAATCCTGAAAATAGCTTGGGGCTATTTGAATGGAAAAGCAGAAGCATAAATTATATCAGCATGTTGACACATCAGGGTCATCTAGACACAACATGGTAGTTATAAGCCAACAGTTCCTTTAGACCCCACTTTTGCCAATATAAGGGAAAATTAAAGCAAAAAGTCAATTTTCATGCAAAATAAGATGCTGAAAAAAACTGTAGAGTGGACCATATTGTCTCAAGGATCCATTCCAGGACATTTGATGTAATATGCTTTTTGCATAATATGGAAACCTATTCTTCCTACCTGAAATGAATGGTATTTGGGCTTTTGGCAGAAGTTGAATAGAATCAAACTGGAGGCCTAGAGAGACTACTACTCTAGCCATTTTCCAGGTACTCCAGAGCACTTTGCAGATAAATGAAATTGTATTCAATGAACCCGCTTAATGGTAGTAACAGTTATATCAGAGCTGTTGAATTCATAATTTCACCACAGAAAACAAGTTAACCTAAAATTTGTTTATCAATTTTAACTGTTCTTATACTTTACATTCTTGCATGGAGAGTTTTCTATTCTCTCTTTCTGCCTTTTCAGAAAAGAACCAAACCAAGTTGTTTGGCTTTAGTTTTAATCCCTGATGTTTCTTCAAAACTTGCTTCCGCTAGCTGCCTTTGGACAATTTAGAAATGCTACTGACTTCGTCATAAATATGTACTTCATAACTATAGAAGATAGAGTTGTGCGCAGAATTTGTTTCTCTCGTTTCCTTTGTTTCTTTCATGTCTTTCGTTTCTTTGGGAGCACAGAACAGGAAGGCCCCTCTCGCTATTGAAATCAGCTCAAAACAAAAGCAAGCAGGAGTAGGTCCTGGCTCCTGGCCTTCTTTTCAGAATCACAGTGTAAGAGTATCTCAGCTGCCCGCCCTGGCGGGCGTGAGTGCTCCTTCATGCCACACAAGCACTCTCTTTCCAAAGTGTGTATGTGTGTGGCATGTAGACCCAGAGCATTCACGCTTGCTAGGACCTACAGCCAAGCTCCTTACTCTAGAGTAAGAGGTGCTTGGCTGCAGACCCTGGCAGGCATAGCCCATGCCTGCCAGAAGAATGTATGTGTGGTGTGTAGGAGTGCCCACCAGGGCCTGCAGCCTTTTACTCTGTGATGCCGAAAAGCAGCCAGGGGCTGAGACCCATACCTTTTTCCCAAGGAGAGCAGCGTACAGGAGTGCCTGCGCCTGCCAGGACCTGCAGCTGAGCATCTCCTCTAGAGTAGAAACAGCAGGCAAGAAGCCTTCTGACAGCATGTGCTGGGAAGGAGAGCCTGGGTGAGAAGATCCCCCCCCCTCGGAATAATAGGCTGATAGAAAACAGATCAGCACTGGAGAGTGAAAACAGATATCTGCCCTCCCAATTTCAGGAGGCTCCCAAAAAATGGATCAGGACCCCCACCAAAAGCGGGGATATGAAACGGGTCAGGGTTTACCTTGAATTCACAACCCTAATAGAAGATAACATATTGCATTCAGATGGCAGCAGCTATCTTAGGGCCCTTCTACACAGGTTTCTACACTGAGAGAAACCAGGATGAAAGAGGGGTGGCTAGATGACATTTGCCAAAAATGTCATCTGGATTGCATTAGCAACTTTAAAACATGGGTTAAAAAGGTGCACTTAAAATATGAGATTGGCCAAAAAATGTGCATATTCGTATCACTATATATCCCTGCACTCAAGAAAAACACAGGACTTCGTTGCGATATGCTGGTGTGGATTGCTCCAGCGCATATCCACATTTGAAAATCCTGAGCAACTGATGAGGGCTGTAAACAAGTGGAGCCATGGACACACAGGTGGCTAAATGGAAGCACAATCGGAAATCAATTCCCATCTGAGTTCTCTGCAACTATTCCTTTATTCTCTCATTTATGAAATTAAACAAAGCTTGAATTTACAGTAGGGTGAGGAAAGATAATAAGAAATCTGCTTGTGTGCACAGCACATCTCAGAGCATCAATAAAAAAATTAAAAGATATCCTGCATCTATCTTGCAGATTTCTAAAATCATCTGCAAAGAAACCTTTCAAGACACCTGGCACTTAGTCATCAGTGTTGAATAGAAGTCAGCTATTAGCTCATTTGTGTACTCTACAATCCATGAGCAACACCCACAGATTCACCTACATGGATCTGACTAAATATGCCCTTGGTGCAACTTTCTAGGTCCTCCAGACAATTAATAACAATAATAATAACTTTATTTTTACACCCCATCACCATCTCCCCAAAGGGACTCCTGCAGTTTACATACAGGACATAAGGTCCGACAAACATAAAAGCAAACAGCAAATGACCCATTAAAACCAAACCATCACAAAAATAAAATAAGACCATCATAAAATACAACAATCCATATGCACACAATAAACATATGAGAAAAAACTATATGGTAAATACACTTGTATGGTATTTACCATATAGTCTCACTGGAGGATGCAGCCAATTCCTACAGAGGATATGGTGGTCATCGTACATTTCAGTATGGTTTAATGTTATCCATCATTTCCTGTTTCCATGGTAAGTTAAGGAATGTATGCCTTGGATACATTTAGGGGCGTGCTGTATATGGAATTTGAGATTGGGGGACATAGAGACCCCATCTTTTGCCTTAGGCAACAAAATGTCTTGAGCTAGCCCTATCAGGTGAGAATCTACTTTATAAGTAAGGAAAATCTTGAGCCTGTTACTTGTGCATTTATGCTGCATTGAGCCTGATACTTTGATGCTTAAAATAACATTCCAAGGCCTGTTTAAAGGCTTCCTTCCCCTTGAGCAGAATAAATGTTAATCTGTCGCTATATAAGCAGTTTAGCTTCACAAGCCCCATTCATTAACCGCTCTTTGGTAATTAATTCAAAGCCGAGTTTGTCTTTTATGAGCTTGGATTTTTATTGGAATTTGCAGAGGTTTGTCCTGAATGCTAAGAGAGCACAGATGTCTTCAGAAAACAAAAATAGATCAAACCTGAAAATGTTTTTGCCATGCACATGCTCAGGCTGTCTCTGCAGACTTGAGGTTGGCTGCCAAATGTGATTTCAGAAGAAGCCTGCAAAGAAATGTCCAATTCTGTTCTGTCTTTTGTTCATTTCCTTCCTTTGAGGCATGGTCTGCTGTTTTTGTGCTTGAAGTGAAAGTCATCATGAAAGAGAGAGCACTGGCTCCATTTTCACAACTGGATGATTATCCAAATTGTAACTTCTGGCTAGAGTCAAAGTCTGGTCCTTCTTATAACTAAATAGCTCCTAAGTATCATATGCACCTTTTTGTGAGCGTAATTGCACCTCTTTCTAGCCTGAAAGGGAGAAAAAGGTAACTTCTAAAGTTCTATGATGTTCTACTGACAAGAGCTTATCAGAGAAATCCCTCATTTGATGCATTAACATATATAGGGGTTTTTTTTTCCAACTAAGGCAACATCCAGAAATATTTGGGTAACAGTGGGTTGCTGTGAGTTTTCCGGACTGTATGGCTATATTCTAGATGCAATCTCTCCTGATGTTTCACCCACATCTATGGCAGGCATCCTCAGAGGCTGTGAGGTCTATTGGAAACTAGGCAAGTGGGGTTTACATATCTGTGTTAAGTCCAGGTTGGGAGAAAGAACTCTTGTCTGTAAAAGCTTATATAGTTGCTGATCACTGCAAGGTTTTGTTCATGGACTACAAAATGTAAGACATGGAGAGAGAAACAGAGTTTCAATTTGCTGTGACAATCCAGGAAATAAATTTTGAGTGTTGTAGTGAGCATCAGCAAAAAAAAAAAAAAAGTCTAGTTCCATTGTTGAGAAGTATTTGGAAAGGGTAAAAGTGATTAAGGTTAGGGTTTTCCCCTGGCATTAAGTCTAATCGTGCCTGACTCTGGGGCTTGGTGCTCATCTCCATTTCTAAGCCGAAGAGCCAGCATTGTTTGTAGACACTTCCAAGGTCATGTGGCCGGCATGACTGCATAGAGCACTATTACCTTCCCACTGGAGCGGGACCTATTGATCTACTCACATTTGCATGTTTTTAAACTGCTAGGTTGGCAGATGCTGGGGCTAACAGCGGGAGCTCACCCTGTTCCCTGGATTCGGACCAACGCATTTCAGTCAGCAAGTTCAGCAGCTTAGCAGTTTAACCTGCTGTGCCACCGGGGACTCTGTAAAAGTGATTAGCTTATATCAAAATATCTCACATAGCTCTGTGGCGTTGCTTCCTTAAGAGTCCTGGAAGTCATCTCAAAAAGAATATTGTACAAATGGAAAAGATTCAGAAAAGGGCAGCCAGTGCAATCTGGAGAATGGAGCACCTTCCAAAAATATTATTTAAAACAATCTTAGAAACATGATGGTTAAGGTAGTGCTGCTATAAGGATCTCTATACAATAAACACATGATTTTAAAGAAGTATATATTCTCCCTTTTGCAAAACACTCAAGAATCTCCCAATTAAAGTAATTGGCAGCAAGTGTGGAATATACAGAAGGAAGTAATGTTTCATGCAATGTCCAGTAAGTTTACAGAGTTTCCTTCCACAGGATGTTATGATGGCTTGTATTGGGGCCATACAGTGGACTTCTTGTAGACTTCCCAGGACTTCTGGCTGGTCAGTGTTTCCAAAAGGATGCTGGACTAGATTAACATTCAGTCTGATCAGCAGGGATCTTAAATGTATGTTTTTTAAAAATTGCTCAACTGGTGAAGCTTATGGCAAAGTAATAATTATCCTAGATAGTATTCCAGTTTTGTTCTTCCAACCTCCTACACTTTAAATATTAGTACTGAAGAACCTCATCCTTGAGTCTCACCACCAATATCAGTTCTATTAAAGGTAAAGGTAAAGGTTTTCCCCTGACTTAATGTCCAGTCATACCCGACTCTGGGAGTTGGTGCTCATCTCCATTTCTAAGCCGAAGAGCCGGAATTGTCCATAGACACCTCCAAGGTCATGTGGCCGGCATGACTGCATGGAGCGCCATTAGCTTCCCGCAGGAGCGGTACCTATCAATCTACTCACATTTGCATGTTTTCGAACTGCTAGGTTGGCAGAAGCTGGGGCTGACAGCGGGCACTCACTCTGCTCCCTGGATTCGAACCTGCAACCTTTCAGTCCGCAAGTTCAGCAGCTCAGCGCTTTAACACGCTGTGCCACCGGGGGCTCCCGATCAGTTCTATTAGTTGCTACTTATCTGGCCAGGTATATCTCAGCCCAGCCCAGAGTGCTGCTAAATGCATTGCATTGAATTTACATCATATACGAGCTGGCCCAGGTCTTTAAGGACCTACAATGATACATTGCTCAAAGCCAGTTACTTCCAGTTTATAGAAGTGAGGCAATACTTGTTTTCTGTTTTCAATTTCTTTCAGTCTAATATAATATCAAAATCAAGATTGCAGTGGGTCAGGAATTGCAATTCTGGTCTAAACATGAGCAGTCTGGTTTACTTTATAGATTAAAGAAACATATTTATTAAGTGACTGAATGCAGGTAGAAATTAATATGTTTCCATTTAGGTCTGATTGAATTGGCAGCTGCACAGTATTGATTCATGTGCTCCCGATTCAGTGTTCATCATTAATTCACCCATTAAGCAGTACAAAGTTCAAGGGTCCTGTTAACTCTTCATGTACCAAAAGATCAGCAAACCCCACATAGATCGACACCTCAATTAACTTGTTATAAGACTTATGAAAACTGTAAGACAATTAAGGCAAAGTGATTAGATATGCTGCCCTGGTCTAGTTCATTGGTTTCTGGATTGCTGATATAAATTCAGGTACTCTAGGACATGGATCATTTGTTTCTGTTGTCAAGAAGAGCAGGGAAAGCAACTTTATATACCAATCATGAAGCCTTCTGAAGAGTTTTATGTGCAATTCCAGAACGAATGCAGTGTAATGGAATTCTGCTTCTGCTGAAGTGAATCTGCAGATCTAAGAAGTAATCCTGTTTCCAGCTGTGTAAGCAACCATTAAGTGTTTAATTTGAAGCAGATTAGGATGGTCTTTTAAAAAGTGACATTTAAACAGAGTTTTTAACTGTCAGGGATTCTGACATATTCAAATAACTGCAGACACTGAAACATTTCTTAGTCTCCTAAATGTTACATGACGAACATTTTGTCACATAGACTTTACACATGAAATAAAAAAACAAATTAGAAAAATGATGATTTAAAGAAATTTATCTAGTGTTAGTGTTTTCTATTCTTGTGCGTTTGTAAGGAATCACTGCCTGTTTCTATTTGTACCATTTGTATGGCCCCGTTTCCATTTCTGTCTGCCACTTACGGAAAAGGGTGCCTGTACAAATGGGCTTTTCCATCCAAGGTCCGAAAAAAACAAAGATTTTTCAGGCCTTGGGCAGCAAAGCGCCAGGGCCTGCCAGTCAGGGCTTACAGCCAAGTGGGCCTGGCGCTTGGCTGTAGGCCCTTCGAGTGCTCAATTATAGTCCCAGCAGGCAGGCCTGTGAACCGGGCCTATGAGCGTCAAGTGTTTGGTGCTTGACTGTAGCCCCTGCGAGCCAGGCCTTCCAGTGTTGAGTGCCTGGCGCTTGGCTGTAGGCCCTGCCAGCCAGGGCCAACAGCCAAGTACCAAAAATCAGCCGACCAAATGGCTATCATTCCCCTTTTCCTTTCGTTTCACTGCTTCTTTCGTTCTCATGGGGTTGTACCGTTCTGTGCCATCCAAATGGATGGAATGGCACAAAACTACCAAAGAACAGATGAAACAGGATTCGGGCCCCACTCTAATGTTGTTTAGGAAAAGATCCAATCTATAAAAAGTTGGACAGCATAGAGTGACCATATCGTAATGGTAGAGCATGCAGAAGGTCCCAGATTCATCACCTGTTGAAGGATCTCTGTTAGGATAATCAAGATCTTGGAGATTCTGTAGTATAGCTACACTGGAATTATAGTCACTCCTCCACTTTTGAGAGTTAAATGTTGGGAGATTTCATTATTTACCAATTAAAAAAATAAGTTTTCTCTATAATAAATCTATAATAAATCTTTATTTATACCCTGCCACCATCTCCCTGAACAGATTTGTGGTGACTCACACAAGCACTCCAAATGCCACATATAAACAACAATACATAAGCATATACACAGTGACATAAGTATAAAAACAACAACGCACATAAAATCCCAGCTAATAAAAGTGTAAACATTGTAAACATTATAAGAATGTTCTAAAATGCAGTAGAACCTGTGAGTAAAGCTGGCTATCTGCAGTAACAATCAAAATTGCGAAGTGACATAATCAATGGATCATCAAGCTGACCATAAATTACAGGGTCAAAGGCCTGTATTAAGAGCCATGTTTTTAAACTCACCCAAAAGGCTTGAAGAGTGGGGGCTAATCTAATTTCTTTAGGGAGGGCATTCCAGAGCCAGGGAGCCACCATCAAGAAGGCTCTCTCTCTCTCATCCGCACCAACCTCTAGGCATTGCTGGGTCACCCAGTGTGATTGTGTGGTCAACTTTCAGTTGACATTGGCCACAGAGTCACATTGGAGGACCTAGAAGTGCTAGAGAGAATGTCTAGGTCCACCAACTATGGTCAGACTCCAGCAGGACATAATTATGTGATCATATTGGAGTATCTAAACATGCTGAGGGAAGTGTTCTCTCAGGTAAAAAATAGTGTCCTATAACACTTTGTAACATGATTTTTTGTTCCAGGGCTATACATTTCATTCCCAACTGGTTCTGTCACAAAAACATGGAAAACGTTTATTGAACTGCAAAACTTTTGTTTTTCTGGGACATCCTGCTGCACATTTTGCTATAGTTTTTCAATGAATATCTCATAGAGTCTCAACCAATTCAGCATTGTTTGTGGCCACCACAAAAACAAAGTTTCTGGAGTATAACAACTACTTTCAAAATAAGTACTACACAGTTAAACAGGAATAACACTTTCAAACCAGAAACAGGAAAAAAATCTATATTTTTTTACATAATGTAATCAGTTTTTGCACTTTCACAGGAGTTCTGCATCCCCTAACCCCCATGAAGGTGAAGGACCTGCTTTATCCCTCCTTTCTATCTGTTCTGTTCTATCCTGTCTGTCCAAATAGCATTGAATGTTTGCCGTGTATGCGTACTGTGATCCGCCCTGAGTCCCCTTGGGGAGATAGGGCGGAATATAAATTTGAATAACAGACAGTAATGCTTCACAGTCACCTTTTGTGTATCAAATAGTTAGCTTATAACCGCCAGCTGACAAGGAGTAACATGGAGTAACATGACAGTCTCCTAGAAAGTGCAACCATTTAACACAATTTGGGATATCATTAATGGAAAGTATCATCAATATTCCTAGTGACACTTTGAGTGGAGCCATTGTCAAACATATGTCAAATATGGTTTTGGGAAAGCAGATTAGAGACCACTGTGCCTCAATCTGGTTCTGTGTTGTCCCAGGATTGATTTTTGTGCATATGTCCCTCTTCTCTATATTTGGGTCCATGTAGTTGGTAGGGAGTCATATAAATGCTATTAATGCCAAACTTTCCCAATGTTCTCCAGCGCAGATTGTGAGTATGCATGCAATTCAGAAGTATTATTTTCTGTTGATATCAACAGATCTTGGCACTTTTGCTAATATTTAAAATTGTTGGTTGTTTTCCACACATTGCTGCTGTTTCACACTATGGAGCTCCTGATGCCATGAAGCAGATGGCTAATGTGAACAGCCTAGTGTGCCAGTCCCACCTGTTTTATCACGTACTAACTCTAAAAGTAATAAGCTTCCACAAAACAGTTTCCAGGCAGCAAAATGGAAAGAGGCTGCACGTCCTCCCTGCCTTTCTAATTCAGGTGCTCTATCTTTCATGCCGAACACATGTTACACATTAGAGGTCATGTGTTTGCAATGCAAACATGGCTAGAAGGTTTCCAAACAAAGCAATTGGATTGAATTGGCTCAATGTTAAATATTCATGCCTTACCTCTTTACAAGAGCCACGTTCCCCCTCTTGTTTTCTCTATTGCCCTCTGCCTCAAATTGATTATTTTAGCATTCAGATATTGTACTGCATTTGTTGAGAACTCCAGATAAAGTCATTCTGCTTCCAGTGAGCTCCTACATATGATGTATCCATATGGGCTGTAGCCCGGGGGGGGGTGTTAGGGATTCAACCTCCCCTCGCCTCACCCCGAAATTTTTCAGGATTTAAAAAAAAAACCTGGTTTACTCATGAATTTTAACTGCTTAACCAAATCCCCATGAGTGTCCACTGAAGTTTATCTGTCTTAGGTGTCCACTGAAGTTTATCGATGGAGCTTGATGTCTAAATTATTTTGTGTTATGGAACTATTATTCATGATTCACTAAAATAAAAGTTTCAACCCCCCCCCCCCCCCCTTGACATTTTTTCTGGCTATGGCCCTGTCCATGTATGTACTCACCTTGGGACATCTAAATTAAGTAACATCATGTTTGTGGTCAGTAGCAGTTTATAGTTTATCAGTCCCATTCAGTTCTGTTTCCATGTTAGTCTGCAGTTGTTTTTTGACTTGTAGCAAATCTCTCACTATTTTTGAACCTATTTCCCCCCACAAAATATGCCTTTTCTCTTTTTACCCCAATGCATTTCATCCACTTGCATATGTATTTTTGTATGCTTTTGAATCTACAATACCAATGCCTATAAAACATTTTATATGCCTTGGCCTTTGGATATGTCTTTTGAGCCAAGACTTATATATCACAAAATTCAGAGAAGTATGAAAACCCAAGAAGAGCGGTGCTGTGAACTGCATATTTGTCCAAGCTGGTTTGCTGAAAAATGTGGAGCAAACAAGCACCTCGGTCTTGCCACATGCTTACCATCGAGCCAGCTGGAGCTAAAGGTCTGGCTTGCACTGAAAGGGATCGGAGAGCTCAACGGACATCATTTTATTCTGGCAGTCATTGGCCTGCCTCCCTCCTCCCCATTTCCCAACTGTAGCCAAAAGCCGTGGTGGGGAGGCTGAACACATAATTGCGGTAAATGCTCAGTGTATTATAAGAGGCAGCTGCAGGACATAAGTAACGGGGCTCTATGTGAATACCGGCGGATCTGTTTTCTGTCTTGCTTTCCCTTTGTCTTTGATCCATTTCAAAGACCAGTACAATGGAAAGTTAATATTAATTAACTTGGCTACATATGAACTAAAGCTTAGAGGAAGGGTGACTATTAGTCCTGCTGACTGGACAATTCCAGCAGCTGGAGTCCAAAAAAATACATTTCCCAAGGTCTAGTGGGAATTTGTATCAGGCAAGCATTTACTTCTAGGCTATGGAACTTCCTTCAAGGGAGATTAGATTAGCTCCTTCTCTTCTGTGTTTTCCTTGGGAGGCAAAGACCTTTTTGTTTAAACAGACCTTCAGTCTTAACTAATCAGGGTAGAGGGACATGGAATTGGTATGTTGTTTTTTATTAATATGTATTTTATATGGGAACCAGTACGATGTAGTTGTTTGCGTGTTGGACTATGGCTCTGGAGACCAGGATTTGAATGATTTCTCAGCCATGGAAACTTACTGGGTGACGATGAACAAGTCACACACTCTCAGCCTCAGAAGAAAGTCATGGCAAACTCCCTCTGAACAAACCTTGCCAAGGACACCCCATGCTTAGGGTTGGCACAAGTTGGAAATTACTTGAAGTCACACACTCTTAGCCTCAGAGGAAGGGAGTAGCAAAACCTCTTCTGATCAAAACCCAGTGAAAGGATCGCCTTAGGGTTGTCATAAGTCAAAAACAACTCAAAGGCACACAACAAAAACAACAAATAATAATAATAACACTCACAATAATAAATACCTCACAACCTCTGAGGATGCTTGCCATAGATATGGGCGAAATATCAGGAGAGAATACTTCTGGAACATGGCCATACAGCCTGGAAAACATACAACAACCCAATAACACTTTATTTATATTCTGTCCTATCTTCCCAAGGAGACTCAGGGCAAATCACAGTACACATACATAGCAAACATTCAATGCAGTTTTGTACAAATGGGACAGAACAGATAGAAAAGACAGAAATGTTGTGTGCCTTGGAGCTTCGGTGCCTTGGAGGTTGGGCTCGGATTCAGCCACAAGGGGTGATGTTGCTCCATTCTCTATGACAAAGAGCCATCAGGACTTCCTTTTGGTCACCGGAATTTCTTTCCTTTTATGGTGTCGTAAAATACCTCCCCCACTTTATTAGCGGTACCTAACTTCTCTACTTACAGCATTAAGCTGTTTTTAAACTACTTAGGTAAACAGTGAGCTGGGCTTGACAGTCGGGTGCTCACCCTGACCGGGCTTCGAATTGGCCACCTTTCGGTTGGTGATTTACTAGCTGTGCTAAAGCCCAGCCCTCACTGCAAATCACAGGATTCTATAAGATGGAACCATAAAGTGGAACCATAGAGCTTTAGAATATAATAATAATAATAATAATAATAATAATAATAATAATAATAATAATAATACTTTATTCTTATATCCTGCCCCATCTCCCCAAGGAGACTCAGAGCGGCTTACAAGGGGACCATGCCCAAACAATATAAAAATACAACAGTGAAAACAAATTCAAACACAGCAATAAATACATTAAAAAAAACATACAACAACAACAATTTTAAAACCATTAAAACATGTTCAATGCCCTGGAGCGGTATAGTTGGTACTTCAATCTTCAGACTAAGGGTGAGGAATAAGTTTAACAAGGTACAATGCATTATAACTTCTAGTGAAATGGAATAGTGATAAGGTGCAAAGTGTTGGAATAAAAAGCGGTAGGGGCTCACTTTGATGTTCTTCTTAATTAAAAATGGTTTGAAAAAACCAGGTTTTCAGATATTTCCTGAAGGAGGTCACAGGTCTATGTTTAGTTCCCATGCCCTTAATTATGCCCACTTACTGAAAGTGCCTCCACTCAGACCTTCTCAAGTTGAAACCAAAGAGGTTTCCCCATTCTTGTCTTGACTCCCTTCTCGCAAAGCCTTATTGTTTGTGCCATGTTTACTTATCTCTTCCTCCATAATGTCTGATACATTATTATAAAAAGTTTCGTATCTAACATCTATGAGCTGATTTTTGTCTTCAGCATGGCTTTCCAGATAACCTTGGGACTGCAGCTGTCATCAGCCCTGGCCAACATAACGAATGGTGGGAACTGCAATCCAAAACAACTGAACAGTCACCCTTCTTCCACTCCTGCTTTAAAATACACACACACATAGACAAATTGTAATGGGACATGCATCAAGTTAATAAATAATCTCCTATAACAGTGATTCTCAACCTTCCTAATGCCATGATCCCTTAATACAGTTCCTCATGTTGTGGTGACCCCCAACCATAAAATTATTTTCGTTTCTGCTTCATAACTGTAATTTTGTTACTGTTATGAATCGTAATGTAAATATCTGATATAGAATCATAGAATCATAGAATAGTAGAGTTGGAACAGACCTCATGGGCCATCCAGTCCAACCCCCTGCTAAGAAGCAGGAAATCGCATTCAAAGCATATTCAGGATGTATTTTCATTCACTGGACCAAATTTGGCACAAATACCTGATACGCCCAAATTTGAATACTGGTGGGGTTGAGAGGGATTGATTTTGTCATTTGGGAGTTTTAGTTGCTGGGATTTATAGTTACTCTACCATCAAAGAGCATTCTGAACACGACCAACAATGTAATTGAACCAAACTTGGCACACAGAAATCCCACAGAAATCCCACAACCAACAGAAAATACTGGAAGAATTTGCTGGGCATTGACTTTGGAGTTGTAGTTCATCTACATCCAGAGAGCTCTGTGGACTCAAACAATAATGGATTGGGATCAAACTTGGCAAAAATACTCAATATTCCCAAATTTGAATACTGGTGGATTTGGGGGAAACCTTGAGACCTTGACATTTAGGAGTTGTTGTTGCTAGAATTTATATTTCACCTACAATAAAAGAGCACTCTGAACCCCACCAGTGATAGAACTGGAAAAAATGGGCTTTTGGTGGGAGGGTTCGCTGTCTGTTTCCAAAAAGGAAAAGAAGGACAGGCAGAGAGATCTTCAGCATTCTCTGCCAAAGGGGTTCCTAAGACCATCAGACATATGTGTTTTCTGGTGGTCTTTGGTGACCCCTCTGCAGGGGTCTCGACCCCCAGGTTGAGAAATGCTGTTTTACCTTCCAACGACGGTAGCATACTAATGATAGACTTTTCTCAGAAGTGTCTCATGGTTCAACCAGGGAGGCATCTTGGCCCAAAATTTCACATTTTATACCCCAATCAGACCAAAGGCTGACTGTGACAGATATCTCAGTATTGCCTTCCTTTCCAGAAATACTAATAATAATAATAATAATAATAATAATAATAATAATAATAATAATTTTATTTTTGTATGCCGCCACCATCTCCCCAGAGGGACTCGGGGCGGCTTACAGATATAAAACCAACATACAATAATATCAAATACAAAAACACACAAATAAATTTAACAGGCATTAAAAATCACAATCATTATAAAACACTTCAGAAACATTTCTAGTCTAACTTCCACTTCAAGGCAGTGCTGTGAGAAAGCCTCCCAATAAAGGTTGCTAAAATGTGTCATATTCCCTACTCAATAATAACAATTATTATTATTATTATTATTATTATTATTATTATTATTATTATTATTGAGTAGGGATAACAGACTACAAACAGAGGCACAACTACGTGGCCCAAATGATTCATTGGAACTTATGCCTCAAGTACCACCTCCCAGCAGCAAAGAACTGGTGGGATCACAAACCTGCAAAAGTATTGGAAAATGAGCACGCAAAGATACTGTGGGACTTCCGAATCCAGACTGGCAAAGTTCTGGAACACAACACACCAGACATCACAGTTGTGGAAAAGAAAAAGGTTTGGATCATTGATGTTGCCATCCCAGGTGACAGTCGCATTCACGAAAAACAACAGGAAAAACTCAGCCGCTATCAGGACCTCAAGATTGAACTTCAAAGACTCTGGCAGAAACCAGTGCAGGTGGTCCCGGTGGTGATGGGCACACTGGGTGCCGTGCCAAAATATCTCAGCCGGCATTTGGAAACAATAGACATTGACAAAATCACGATCTGCCAACTGAAAAAAGGCCACCCTACTGGGATCTGCACGCATCATCCGAAAATACATCACACAGTCCTAGACACTTGGGAAGTGTTCGACTTGTGATTTTGTGATATGAAATCCAGCATATCTATCTTGTTTGCTGTGTCATAATAATAATAATAACAATAATAATAATAATAATAATAATAATAATAATAATAATAATAATAATAAAATTTTATTCTTATACCATGCCACCATCTGCTCGGAGGGACTCAGGGCGGCTTACACAGGGACAAGCTTGAACAACAACATAACATAGCATTACATGTATAAAATTTAACAGCAAATTAAAACATTCCAACAATAAACAAAAATGACATAAGAAGACAATTACTTTAAAAGCCTGAGCATCAATATTGCACACGGCAAAAGGTGACTAGTGCAGCGCTCAAGGGTCCATTGATAAAGTCAGAGTGAATAAAGGAAGAATACTCAAATATCTGTCGCAAGCATAAAAGAAAATACATTTTCCTCTTGACCAAACAGGTAGTGTTTTGGTTTTGTCTGACTGCAGGAGGAGAACTGAACTCTGTCTGTCTCTTCATTGTTTTCCTTTGAAGCCCAACTTCATTAACTTTAATGGGAACACTTTTCGAGTTATATGATTTATTAAAAGGAAGTAACTTTCCTTAGAAAAATATGACATGGTAAAAGGTTACATTCTCCTTCCTTTCTTATTTATATACAATAAAGTTTTAGATACTAGTAAACCTGGTTGAAAGCTCTAGCCTATATGCCATAATCCCACAAACCCAAACAAAATTATTTACACAGATGTTCCTTTTGAGAGCAAAAAACAGTTTCGTGTGAAATATGCATTGTATCGTTTCCAAATATTCACTGTCCTTGCTATTAGAGGATGTCTGTTTTCTGTCTATTATTTTTCTTTCTTCAACACTTTCTTTGAAGATTGAACTTTAGAATAGTTGACTTAAAACCCATATATTATATTTCCTTCTTGTCCATGTGATAATTCCTAGAAGGAATGCCTTTTATGCTGCTGATTGCCAGCCTTATTGTCTCACTATAAGGTCTACCTGTTTGGAGGAAATTTGCCCTTAGATCGATTTCCTATAGAAATACTCTCTAGAAAATGTTACACTTAAATTTCCTTGCACAGAAAATTGTGATTTCAGGTACATAAAAATAACACAATCCTTTTGGGGACTATGATTAGTGGGGTGAATAGAGATCTATGTGTAGGAAATGATGCCAGCTAAGCCAGCTGTGGCTAATTGTTGTACTACCAATTTAAAACTATGGCAAAATATGCAGGGGTTTCCTCCAAAGTGCATACCACCCTTAACTGCATAAAGATATAACAGAATTAAATATTTCAAAAGAAGGGAAATCACTAAACATTTACAACTTTGCTTTGATAACATGAGTGCATTTCTGCACAGGGACAATAATTGAAATGTCTTATAGCGATATGCGTGGTATTTGTTCCATTTGTTTAATTTGTGTTTCTGTTTAGTACCATCCATTCGGATGGCACAAAACAGAAAGGCCCCCCGGAACAAAAACCAACTCAAACCTAAAGGCAGGGGGGAGCCAGTGTTGGCTCCAAGACGGCTTTTCGGATCGATTGCCTCACAAGGCCTGCAGCTGAGCGCTGAGTAAGGAGCACTCCTTACTCAGCACTCGGCTGCAGGCCCTGTGGGGCCCTGGTGAGTAGACCAAAGCCTGCATCCGCGGCCTGAGTGTGTAGGCCCAAATCTTGCACCCATAGGCCCGGGCACTTTGGGCCTACAAGTGAAGCCCTCCTCCCCCCCCCCCCCAAATAATGGGCCAAAAAAAATGGAACTTTCGGCCCCTGAAAACAATGAAACAAATGTCTGACCTCCCAATTTTGGGAGGCTCAGACAAAAATGGATCATAACCCCACCGAAAGCCAGGACACAAATGGATAAAGGCAAGTCTTGAATGCACATGACTAACATCTTACAGCAAATGGTAATTTAAAATGAAATTTTAACTTTGATGAAATCATCATTATAACTAGAGCCCCCAGTGGCACAATGGGTTAAACTCTTGTGCCGGCAGGACTGCTGACCAAAAGGTCAGCAGTTTGAATCCAGTGAACGGGGTGAGATCCCATCTGTCAACTCTAGCTCCCCATGTGGGGACATGAGAGAAGCCTCACACAAGATGGTAAAACATCAAACATCCTGACGTCCCCTGGGCAACATCCTTGCAAATGGCCAATTCTCTCACACCAGAAGCAATGGCAGTTTCTCAAGTCACGCCTAACATAAAAAAAATTATTGTAACTTTTATTCTTCAATATAAATGGAGCCACGGTGGTGCAGCAAGTTAAACCACTAAGTTGCAGAACTTGCTGACTGGAAGATTGATGGTTCATAATTGCGGGACGGAGTGAGCTTCCATATTTAGCCCCAGCTTCTGTCAGAATAACAGTCTGAAAACATGCAAATGTGATTAAAGTATTAGGTACCGCTTCAATAGGAAGGTAACGGTGCTCCATGCAGTCATGCCAGCCACATGACCTAGGAGGTGTCTATGGACAACACTGGCTCTTTGGCTTAGAAATGGAGATGAGCACCAACCCCCAGAGTTGGACTCAACTAGGCTTAATGTCAAGGGGAAATCTCTTTTACTTAGCTTTCAAATAATCACCATAGTTATTATTAGCTATTAGAGGGTGTATACATTTTGAGGGGATATCCTTTATATTCTAGTAGAGGGTACATACATGTTTTTTTTTCTTTTCTCTGAAGTTTTCAAACCTATGGTCACTGAAGGTGGAAGGACCTCAACTCTATGTCCAGCCTTTAGTATCATCAGATGAGGCTGAGAAAACTTGGAGGATTGGTTGAACAGATTAGTTTAAATGTAGTTATAGTTGGAAATATATGAGTTGTGTCAATTTACTTGCTGATGTAAAGTGATAAGCTAGATGGGTCAATGATTTGAATTGTATCAAAGGCAGCTTCCTATATTCAGCTCAATGCATTTTTTTAAAGCTGTAGACGGTCAGCAGCTTTTTGTACTACAAAATTGTGAAGGAGTTAAATGAAATCACCATTCTATATTCTGCAGTGTATTGATAGAACACTTATGCTGGCAAAGCATTTTCCATTTTAGGATTCTACTTCAGTGTACCAAACTTTGCTTTGATGGAATACATATTTATTTCCAGTGATGTATCTCGAAGTGCACATATAGACATGAATCCAAGAGCCATCTCCTGGCGCTTTTCCCCTTAGAACTAACCAATCTGCCTTTGAACAGGAACATTCCCATTACACATCTCCATATATTATACACAGTTGAATTCAACTGTTTTCCTTGAATGCTCTTTTTAAAAAACATCAGTAACTTCCTATGGTTCTGATTCCTGTTACTTTTTTGACCTTCTTCCAACCTAGTACTGATAAACCATATAATTACAGAAGGCAAGCAAGAGTCAATATCGAAGAACTAGAGGGAAGAATGAGCCAATAAATTATGTGCAGACTCATCATCATTATTATAATATGAACTTGCCAGCAAGAACATAACAAAATTATAACCAATCACATGCAAAGTGATTGGTACCTGCGTATAGATTTGTACCTGCGTATCATTTTGCAATGGGAGAAGTTTAAGTCTAAAAATAAATTCAGAAGTGAATCCAAAGGATGGAGGGTACAAAGTCACTGTGAGTAATGCCTTATTTTGAGAGAATATTATTAACATCACATTGTGTTGTTGAAGGCTTTCATGGCCAGAATCCTTAGATTGTTGTGAGTTTTCCGGGTTGTATGACCATGTTCCAGAAGCATTCTTTCCTGACGTTTCGCCTGCATCTATGGCAGGTATCCTCAGAGGTTGTGAGGTCTGTTGGAAATTAGGCAAGTGGGGTTTATATACCCTGTTTCCCCAAAAATAAGACATCCCCGAAAAATAAGACCTAGTAGAAGTTTTGCTGAATTGCTGAATATAAGGCCTCCCCTGAAAGTAAGACCTAGCAAAGTTTTTGTTTGGAAGCATGCCCAGTGCCTGCCAAACAGAACACCAGAGCATGCAGGATGAGGAAATGTACATACCAGTTGTACATGGAAATAATGGTAGTAACAAGAAATTCTTGATAGGATTCACAGTTTGTCTGGTTATGCTGGTTTGTGATGACAACTACAGTACAGTATATAATAAATGTTCATTTTTTTTGTTCAACAATAAATTCGAATTCTTCTTCATTGAAAAATAAGACATACCCTGAAAATAAGACCTAGCACATCTTTGGGAGCAAAAATTAATATAAGACACTGTCTTATTTTCGGGGAAACACGGTATCTGTGGAATGTTCAAGGTGAGAGAAATAATTCTTGTCTGTTAATGTTGCAATTGACCACGTTGATTAGCATTGAATAGCTTTTTATCCTCAAGGTCTAGCTGCTTACTGCCTGTGGGAATCCTTTGTCGGGAGGTGTTAGCTGGCCCTGATTTCTTCATGTCTGAAATTTCACTTTTTTAGTGTTCTTCTTTATTTACTGTCCTGATTTTAGAGTTTTTTTTAATACTGGTAGTAAGATTTTGTTCTTTTTCATGGTTTCCGCCTTTCTGTTGAAATTGTCCACATGCTTATGGATTTCAATGGCTTCTCTATGTAGTCTGACATGATAGTTGTTAGAGTGGCCCAGCATTTATGTGTTCTGAAATAATATGCTGTGCCCAAGTTGGTTCATCAAGTGATCCGATATGGCTGACTTCTCTGATTGAGTTAGCCTTTCATGTTCCTTGATTCGTGTTTGGGCGCTGAATCACATTGTCTCTCCTTCCCAGCAATCAGTGCAGACTACAATGTATAACAAGAATAGAGACTAGTAGAAAGATGTTCTTATAAACATATAAAATACTAAAAAGTGGGCCACATGCTGCAAGAGGGGGAAAAAAATCAACCCCCGAGTTACTGTCAGTTTTTACTGGGGTTGGAAGAGAGAGAGTTCTCTTTCAACGCCCAAATGATCTGAGTTGTGAATGCGAGCAGACCGATCTAGTCACATATGTCAAATTCAAGGTCTGTGGACAAATCTGGTACTCCATGTCATTTTATGTAATCCTCCAGATGCTGGACTACAAATTCTGTATTCCTCACCATTAGACACCATGACTAGAACTGATGGGAGTTGTGATACAATAACATCTGGAGGGCTGTAGTTTGTTCTGTTTCGTTATGATAGTGGGGTTTGAATTTAAATACAACACTTTTGGATATGCTGTCTGACTTTAGAATGTCCTTTAATCTTTCTCCAACTTCAGAGCCACAAGTGCTGTTGGATTGCAATTCCAATTATCCCAGGTCCACATGGCGGATAATCAAAAGTGATAGGAGCTCCCAGTGGCACAATGGGTTAAACCTTGTGCCGGCAGGACTGCTGACTTAAAGGTTGGGTTCCTGACCTGAAGGTTGCTGGTTCGAAGCTAGGGAAAGTGTGGATGAGCTCCCTCTGTCAGCTCCAGCTCCCCGTGCAGGGCATGAGAGAAGCCTCCCACAAGGATGATCAAACATCAAAACATCTGGGCGTCTCCTGTGCAATGTCCTTGCAGATGGCCAATTCTCTCACACCAGAAGCGACTTGCAGTTTCTCAAGTTGCTCCTGACACACAAAAAAACCCCAAAAGTGATGTGCATTGTTGTTCAATGACATCTGGGAACCAAAAGAGTAAGAACTAAAGAGCACTGACCATTATGTAAAGAAATTATAGTTGGTCCGCTGTATCCATGGATTCTCCATCCATGGATTCAATGGCCCTATTAAGGCAACCAGTAGGCTAGATGAGCATTAGTCTGACACCTTGGACAATGCATGGCTTTCCCGATGCTGAGCTGTAGCCCGCATCATCGTCTATTGGTCTTATTATGGCTGATGGGAAATGTAGTCCTAGAAAATATCTGGAGGACCATATATTGCCCATCCTGAGGTAACTAAGTTCCACATCTAGAGACTCCAACAAATAGTTGTTCAGGAAAAACAAGGCCATCATCTTTCTCATTGAAGGCTTTGAACTGGAAGTTAACTAATATTAATCAGGCAGCCCTCCATTCCTTTCTTATTCATCTGACCACAGTAGGATTCTTAGGCTTTTTGTTTAGAAAAAGCAAAAGTGTTGATGCTTCAGCTAGCTATGAAGCCAACAGTCTGGATCTGTTTGGCCAGACTATATTGTTCCCACTTCCCTGAACATCCTCCACCCTTCCTTTCCTTTCTTTCTCTGAGCTTCAGATGAACTTGCTTTCAGCATAGTCCAAATTAGCTTCCTGTTTAGTTTAGCTTTTATCCCTGCTACTAGCCAAGTCTGGAATGCATTTCAGTGATTGTTTTACAGTCCTTTGCACAAAGGACAGCAGAAACCAAGGACAAAAAAAATATATATACTTTTGGTAAAATTGAAAGATGGGCAAATCTCTCCAAAACCGCCTTTGTGGCAGCCCTAAACACTGCACTTTCTTCATCCTCCCTGTACACATTTACTAATATATTTTTCCTTCACTCTTGAAGTCGAGCAAATAGATGCTCTGGAGTGAAAACATCACAGTCCCCGAATAACAAACATGTACAGGTATGTTGATCAGAATTCTGAAATGTAAGAACCTGAGTAATGGAAGATTAATGTAACAGGAATTTTCAGGACCAATTTTCATGTGTTGAAGTGTTGACACACGTACGAGTCACTAATTATGTGCAAATTGCCTGAGCAGAGTAGAGGCACATGAAATCCAGAATTCTGCATTTTATAGGTTTGTCTGCAGGCAACGTCTGGTTACCATTTTACGTTTTGTTACTCCCATGTTACAAGAAGTGACTTTCGTGTTTGCCAAAACTGAACAGGAAATTTGCCTGTGGCTTGCGAGTCTACAGATGAGATCAACAGTTACTTCTGCAATCATACAGAGTGACACAAGCAGAAAGGGCACCAAGCTTGACAGCACTATAACTTTCACAAGCAGGGTTCATCTGGCCTGAGTGCTCATTGGCTGCCAACCATGCAAAAGCTGTGAATAGGTGTCACAAAGAAGCCATCTCCAAACTTAATGAAATGGACTAGATTGCAACAGAGATGGGAATAGTAGGTATTAGTGATGTGCATTCGGGTAAAAGCTTGTCCCGTTTCGTTTCCAGCTTTCGTTGCAGGTCCGATCTGTTTTCGGAAAGTCTCCTGAAATTGGGAGGGTTGTTTTCAATTGTTTTGTTTTGGGGGCCCAAAAATCAGCCCATTGTGGGGTGGGGCTTCCCACCCACTGGCTCCCCTACCTGAGGTGCTTGGCTGCCTGGCAGGCACTGCATTTCTTCTCTTCCTCCTCCTCCCTCCCTCCCTCACACCCACAATGCCCCATTTTAACACACGAGAGTCATGGCCAGGCAGCCCCACATCCAGACCTCATCAAACAAGCAGGAAGGAACCACCACCCCTCCCTCCTTTCAACTCAGAGATTGTGGTGGGGCATGTGCATGTGATGGGGTGTATGACTGTGCAGGCGCTCAGCTTCAGGCAGGCACTGAGAGGCGTGCACAAGCTTTCCAGGCCTGCATGCATGCCCCATGCCACACACACACTCTCCCTAGAAAGAAAGTGTATGTGTGGCAGGGCATAGGTAGGCCTGGAAAGCTCACACTCGCCTCTCAGTGCCTGCCTGTAGCACAGTGCCAGCACAGTGACACACCCACACACTCGCCTGGAAAGAAAGGAGAGGAGGTGCTGAGGTCTGGATGTGGGGCTGCCCAGTTGTGACTCGCATGAGTGAATGCAGGGCATTGTGGGTGCAAGGGAGGGAGGGAGGGAGGAGGAGAAAGAGAAGAAGTGTATACGCATGAAATTTCAGCTCCACACAAAAGCAGGATTTTGTCTCGAGCAGAGTTTTGTGTGTGGAGGGGGGATTTCTGTTTTGTGCTTCGGAATAAACAGAAGACATGAAAGACACGGAAGAAATTATAAGAACGAATTTCGCGCACATGTCTAATAGGTATATCTGTGAGCAATGTGACTGCTTCAGTTGACAGAACACATCTCCTGCTGTGTACATTCTTTCACTTCCTTCTTCTCCGAGACATTCTCCCTTAAAAGGACAGAATTTATCCAGATGGCATGCAACACAAAAGATAACGAGTGTGCCAAACGATTTATTGGCACAGGAGCAATCTGTAATAACTTGAAAACAATTTGTCTCTGCTCCTATCTTAGGTCCCAAAGAATCAAAATTCAGCACAAGTAGCTGCAATGTTATGGGCAGTTGAAAATATCTAGTTCCTCAGTTGCCACTCCCACTCCACGAGAATCTGAAAATGGAAGCAGTTGTTTTGATCCATGCCAACCAACCAGTTTTAGCAGTTCACATATTCACTGGAAGCAGGTCGTTTGTAAGCAAATGGGTCTGAATTGCATATTTAAGACCAAGCCATCTCAAAGGTTTGCATCATGACAGGGTTGGCAATATATAGTCAATCCTCTGCATTCATTGGGATTAGAAACACAGGATGATCAGGAAAGTGGAAAAAATATGAATTGAAAACCCACTTTTTAATTTTCAAAAAAAAAGATTAACATCTCTTTAGGAATTGCTAGGTTTTCCAGCAGAACTCTGTGATCAACTTCCAGCAAATGGTGATAATAGAGTTATACAGGACGACATAGAGATTCCTAGAGAAGAATTGCTAGGCCTTCCAGTGTGACCTTATGATACATTTCTGGCAGAATCCGCAAATCATCAAATCTGCAGAAATCAAACCTGCAGTCCTTGCCTCCCAACAACTGTAATGTTTTAGATCAGAGTTTCTCTAACTGTGCTCCTCCAGATGTTTTGGACTTCAAATCCCACAATTCCTAACAGCTGGTAAGATGGCTAAGCTTTCTGGGAGCTGAAGTCCAAAACACCTGGAGGAGCACAGTTTGAGAAACAGTGTTTTAGATGAAAGATTTGTTTAGGAATGGACTCAGTTATTTATGTTTGGCCCAAACAACCTTTCTGTGTGTCCATGCAAAAATCTGCTCTGTGATTAAATAGTTGTACAACCTGTTAGTGATTTCAACGGAGATGATGTTGCCAGAAAAGCTCTGCTGGGGAGATACGTCAGGCTAGCAGAATAATGGTGGTGGCCCCCAGGAAGACAGAAAAATGCTGCTGATATGCTGTCAATATGGCCATGTGTACTGGGGCGACGGTGATACAGCTGGTTAAACTGTTGAACCTAAAGGTTGGCAGTTCAAAGCCACGGGTTGGGGTAAGTTCCCGCTGTTATCCCTAGCTCCTGATAACCTAGCAGTTCGAAAACATGCAAATGTGAGTAGATCTGTGTATTTGTATATCATTGCTATTGCACTGTATTAAGGCATTGGATATTTGCCTATCTGTGTATGTTGTAATCTGCTCTGAGTCCCCTTGGGAAGATAGAGCAGAATATATATAAAGTGTATTATTATTATTATTATTATTATTATTACTACTACTGCAAAATGGCTTCAGGGTGCTTCCTCGCCAGTTCATGAGGTCCTCAAGCGTTGTATCCAAGGAAGCTCTGGAGCAGATAATTCCGAATTATTTCACCTGATTAGACAAAGCATTAGGGTGGATGCCATATAATGCAGTGTATGGTCAGTGTAGACCCATATAACACAGTTTAATTGCATTGAACTGCATTATATGGGTCGACACTGACCATATAAATGCCATTCCAAACTGCATTATATAGCAGTGCAGATCCAGCTTTTACCTACAAAAGTTTATGCTATCAGCTTCATTCCCTCAGTCTCTAAGGTGCTACAAGATCCGTTTGCATACTGATATTTTAAATTAACGTGCTTATGTCTTTGAACACTTTTCTAAATATGGTTCCCTCTTAGACTAATATGTAAAATGCATGTTAATATCTTTCTTTGGGCTGTGAAATATATCATGGCAATTGGAATACGTGTAAGCTGTACATAAGCACATACTGGTTTATACAGTTGTCCAGGAAATGTAGATCAAATCAATTTCTATGAGAATCTACACTGGTTGAATTTCTTGAGCATCCATAGATCTCCCCTTGGCAGCCTCCTCTTTTACAATTATGCAGAAAGATATACACATCAGTGATTATCATCTAAGAGGCTTCTTCCTTCACTCTCTTTTCCCTTTGGTTTGTTTATGCATACACATCCAACCCCAGTTTTCAGATGTATGAGTCCAAAGCCAAAGATGGAAGACAAGTTTTTTCCCAGATGGTTTGAAATATATATTTTGGCCCACCAAAACAAGAGATGAATTTATTCTCTTGCCATATATAGTTAAGTGATGCTCCCTCAGGGAAACTGCTAATTTGTAGTAAAGTACAAAAATAGCTCTCAGTGTCCCTATTAAATCACTCATGACCACAATACTATAAAAATATTATTCAATGCAGAAATGTCTCAGCAGGAGGAATTCCTACAGAAATAGAAACTGATAAAAGAAGTCTTATATACCTGGGTGGGGGTAGGGATACACATGGAAAGTAGCAATGTTGATAATGTGACAATAATATATTTTTGTTGGAAAAAGAACAGTTTTTTATGTTGTTACAATCATAATCATCAAGTTCAAAATATGTGAACAGGTATTTTCTCATTTACACATTTGAAACTTCTTTTATAATACATTTTAATATGCTATTTTCACTGTGTGGTTCATTTACAGGCACACTTTCCACCCATGTTTGCATTTTTTCAGCCATGTTTTGATTAGAGAATTTGACGAAAGAAATTGGAAAGGTGGAGGTATCTAAATCTAAATATATAAATGTATCTTGGATTGAGAAATTCAAATTAGATAGATTAATAGGCAGGAAAAATGAAATGCAAAGATACAGAATAGGGGACGCCTGGCTTGACAGCAGTACGTGTGAAAAAGATTTTGTAGTCCTCGTGGACAACAAGTTAAACATGAGCCAACAATGTGATGCGGTGGGGAAAAAAGCCAATGGGATTTTGGCCTGCATAAATAGGACTCTAGTGTCTAGATCCAGGGAAGTCATGCTACCCCTCTATTCTGCCTTGATCAGACCACATCTGGAATCACACTGTGTCCAATTCTGGGCAATGCAATAACAAATTTCCTCCCATTCCGAAGCGTAAATGTGTAGAGTGTCTCTTGAAGATTGGGAGAAGGAATAGCAGGCATGTGTTTTCTCCCTTCAGCATATTAACGGGTCTTTCTAAATATAGTTTAGAACATTACCTACTTGCAAAATTTATTTATTTATCATGTCAGAAGCAAATTGAGAATACAGTGCAGGAAGAAACCAGCTGCGTGTTGCTGTCTAGAGAGACTTCTCTAGACAACAACGTGCAGTGTGCCTTCTGGCCCCTCTCAGCGAGCACCTGGCGAGCAGAGAAACCCGCAGCATGTTACTGCTTAGAGAGGTTTCTCTAGGCAGCAATGTGCAATGGACCTCTTGCCCCTCCCAGTGAGTGCCCGGCAAGCAGAGAAGCCCGCTGCATGTTGCTGCCCAGAGAGGTTTCCCTAGCAGCAACGTGCAGTGGGCCTCTCGCCCCTCCCGATAAATGGAGAAGGCCACTGCATGTTGCTGCCTAGAGAAGTTTCTTTAGGCAGCAACACACTGTGGGCCTTTCTGTGCTTCCCGGGAGGGGCGTGACATGGCCGGTGCAGGCAGGACACTCCAACAGGAGAGGCCTGCTGTGCTGGACAAACAGCTGACCTGCCTATGTCGGATAATCCAGAATGTTAGATCCCAGCCAGCCAGAGCACCAGGGCCTGCAGTGTTTCAGGACCTGCACTTTGACACAGATAATGCTGATTATACTGACATTTCACCCTCCACGGAAGGGCCTTTGCAGCTGCAGGTGCCCAAAGATATTGGCTCTGGATACTTACTAATTGGAAAAGATTCTTCAATTCCTCCCTCGCAGATAGAGCCAGATGTTGCTGAGACGCCTGGGAATGGGGTTTTTAATCATAGAGATTTTGTAACCAGAGAGAGGAGTGCAAAACAAGTCCAGAACATCGGATAAGCGAAGGTTGGATAAACAGGACTCTACTGTAACTTTTTCCATTTTGACACATTTTAATGTTGCTAGATAGCGCATGTCTTGGTTTTCATAACATGGTATGGATATATACTTTCTAGATACACAGCCAGTCCCCAAGTTACAAACATCCAACTAACAAACAACTCATAGTTAAGAATAGGGGTGAGACAACAGGAAGAGAAATTCACTCCCGGAAGAGTTATCAGAAAAGGGTTATCCACTGAAGCTTTATCACCAATCCTTGTTTCCATAACAAGCCACATTTTTCAAAATCCAATTATCACAGAGAAAGAAAGTGAGGTGAAATCTTCTGAACAGGGGCAAAACAAACACCACAGGGGTGTTAACTCTTGCCTGTGCTATCCAATGCTCGTTCTCCCCCTCCCTCCCTCCCTCCCTCTTTTTAAATTAGGCTTGTGCCTAATATAAATTTTTCATATCTATTTTTGTAGATAACCAAACGCGGGTGGTTAGCCAGATAGCCATTTTCATTCCACAGCCAAAAAATATGGCTAGTTCCAGCCCACTGTTGGCAATGAGGAACTTACAAGGCTTCCAGTTCCGTTCCTGGGACTCTATCTTTTTTCCCTTCAAGGGAGCCTGGGTTTCAGCAATGGAGTTAAGGAAGCAGACACAGCTTGTGTAATACATGTCACGGCGTTCTTCTACAACAATTGGCCCAACAGGCAGGGCTCACAGGGAGACCCCGTGCGAGGAGGAGCACTGTGATGATTCATGGGCCATGTAGTCCCATTCCTAGTGCTGTTGTGACTGACGAAGAGGAGAACTTGGGTTTTCCTCCATTTCAGCCAGAAAGGGAACCATTTCAGCCAGAAATTGAGCCTTTGCACCTGCAGGAGGCTTGTCTTCCAGAAATCTCCCAAACAAGTCCGGAGTCGAGTTCTCCCCCTTTTTCGCGCCGTAATTACATTCTCCAGCAGAAAGGAGTGCAACAGGCTAATCGCAGGAGTTTGAGAATAGCAGCAAAGCATTCAGATGATTAAAGCCTGTTCCCATGAGAAATTTTAGGGAGTCATACATCTGGACACAGAGATTGACTTTCGTTTCTGGTTCCCCAGAGAAGTGTTCTCTGGTGGGGAAAACAAGGCCTATTTAGGTTCCTTGCTCCCGGAGGGATCTTGCGGAGTCAATTCGTCAGCAACTGGAGTAGTGTGTGTGGACAGCTACTCCGCTTCCAAGCCTTTGTTCCTGATTCAAGCCTTCGTTTTCCAGCCTTGTTCTTCCACGGATTTTGCCTTGCTTTCCAAGACCCAGCCTTGCCTTGTTTCCCGGATTTTGCCAAGTAAATACCACGGATCTTGTCCTTGCTCCTCGTTCCTTGTTGCCTTATACCAAGCCTTGTTTCAAGTTACTCCTTAGCCTCGCTCAAGTTTCATGGACTAAAAGACCTTGTCATCTCCCCTCACTTTGCCTGGCAAAGTGAGTGTTTCAGTTATTGGATTACAACTTTGGACCTTAATATTTCATATTGGACATTGTTTCCTTGGACTAATTTTGACCTTTCCTGAAAGGTCTACTTCTGGACTATTTCATACACTTGCTTTTATTAACTTTATATATTTCCTTAATAAAGATATTAGATAGAATCTGGCCTCTGTGTATGGTTATTGGTGTCACGACCCAGGCTGCAGAGCACCAATAACCATACACAGAGGCCAGAATCTATCTAATATCTTTATTGTAGGAATATATAAAGTTAATAAAAACAAGTGTAGAAAATAGTCCAGAATTAGACCTTCCAGGAAAGGTCAGAATTAGTCCAAAAAAGCAATGTCCAATAAGAAATATTAAGGTCCAAAGTTGTAATCCAATAACCGAAACACTCACTTTGCCAAGCAAAGTGAGGGGAGATGACAAGGTCCTTTAGTCCATGAAACTTGAGCGAGGCTAGGAAATAACTTGATACTTGAAACAAGGCTTGAACGTGGAACAAGGTAACTAAGAACAAGAACAAGGTCCGTGGAATAACTTGATAAATCCGTGGAACAAGGCAAGGATTGATCCTGGGAAACAAGGCAAAGTCCGTAGATAAACAAAGGCTGGGAAGCAAGGCGAAGGCTGGATAGCAAGGCAAGGCTTGAGCAGGAGCGAGGCTTGAACCGGAGCGCGCTGTCCAGACACAACTCGCTCCGTAGGCTGACGAATTGACTCCGCGAAGTTACTACGCGGGTAAAACACCTAAATAGAGTCTAGCTTCCCGCCGAAGCAGTTCTCTGGGAATCAGAACCGAAAGCTAACTCTGAGACCAGATGTGAGACTCCCCAAAGATTCTCACGAGAAGCAGTCTTAATTGGCCACATTCTTAGCTGCAATCCTCGCACTCCTGCGCGAAGCTGAATCCAAACTTCTCTGTTGTTTACAAAACTCCCGGCGCAAGAATACGGGAGAAGTAGGCTCTGGGCTTGTTTGACATACTTCTGGGAGACAACTTTCTTGCAGGTGCAAGGTTCCCAGATCTGCCTGGGAAAGATCTGGCAGAGAGGAATCCAGTTCAGACTGGGAAGGTAAAAAACCCAAGTTTTCATCTTCATCAGGAATTACAATGTCCTGAGCAGGACTACAAGGCCCATGGGTCATCACACTATCCCCCTCCTCAAGGCCCCTCCCAAACTGGGGCCCTCTCCCCGAGGCGCGAGGTCGCGGTTTGGTGGGATAGGTCTGATGAAAGCGACGGGTTAGATCAGGAGCATGGACTGTGGAGGCGTCTTCCCAGGAGCGTTCCTCAGGGCCAAAACCCACCCAGTCAATGAGATATTGTAGGCGGCGGCGGTGAAAGCGAGAATCCAAAATGTCCTCAACCTCGAACTCCTCCTCCCCATTCATCAAAACAGGAGGGGGGGCCGGTTGGTCTGTATCAGGACGCACACCATCCGCCGGAAGGAGCAGGGAACGGTGAAACACTGGGTGAATGCGCATTGAACGCGGAAGTTGGAGTTTGAAAGTCACGGGGTTTAATTGCGCCACCACTGGATAGGGGCCAATGAAACGGGCATCTAACTTCCGGCAAGGGCGGTGGGAGGGCAGAAAGCGAGTGGACAGGAAAACCCGATCTCCTACCTTGATTTCGGGGCCCGGCTGGCGATGTTTGTCAGCGTGGCGTTTATAGTCCTCCTTGGCTTGGTCCAGTTGCTGGAGCAAAAGTTGTTGCACCGCTGTGAGTTCCTGCAGCCAATCCTCTGCTGCGGGAACCTCTGAAGTTTCAATGACAGGGGGAAAGAAACGTGGATGGAAGCCGTAGTTTGCAAAGAACGGCGTTTCTTTTGTAGAAGCTTGAACTCCATTGTTGTAGGCAAACTCAGACAGTGGTAACAGAGAAGCCCAATTGTCCTGTTGATAGTTTACATAACAGCGAAGATACTGCTCCAAAGTGGCATTGGTGCGCTCCGTTTGCCCATCTGTTTGGGGATGATGAGCTGAAGATAAGCGAGAGTCTATGCCCAATAGTTTTTGTAGTGCTTTCCAAAAACGAGAGGTGAATTGAGATCCACGGTCTGTGACTAAACTCTTGGGCAATCCATGTAGTCTGAAGACATGTTGAAGAAATAGATCCGCAGTTTCCTTGGCCGTGGGGAGGCCTTCGCAGGGAATGAAATGGGCTAACTTGGTGAATAGGTCCACCACCACTAAGATCGTGGTGAATCCACAGGAAGGTGGTAGGTCAGTGATGAAATCCGCGGAAATTATTTCCCATGGGCGAGATGGGGTAGGAAGGGGGTGTAAAAGCCCTGAGGGCTTCTCCCTTCGTATCTTGGAGCGCTGGCATACTGGGCAGGTGTTGACATATTTTTCCACATCCTTGCGGATCTTGGGCCACCAAAAATCCCTTAGGATCAAATGCATAGTTTTAAATAGTCCGAAGTGTCCTGCTGGTTTGCAGTCATGACACAGACGAAGCGCTTTTTCCCTGCCCGGTCCGGGTGGGATATAGACATGATTTCTATAGCAGAGCAGCCCATCTTTAAGCGAAAAGGGGAAATGCAGACCTTGGCGAAGTTGGTCCTGCGCCCAGGCATCTGCTTGCTGACTAGCCCTGATTTCTTGAGCACAGATGGGTCCTGGAGTAGGGGAAGTTGAACCAATGGGAATGGATTTGGTGTTCCCCACCGTGAGCGTGGCAAAGTTCTCAGGTTGTAGCAGTTGGGATTCAAAGGTCTCCTTGCGTCCTGCAGCGTATTCCGGTTTACGTGACAGGGCGTCTGCTTGCTTGGTTTGGGCTGGGGTCACATAATGGATCTGGAAGTTGAAACGTTCAAAGAATAAAGCCCAACGTTGCTGCCTCTGATTTAGTTTGCGGGCAGTTCTTAGATGTTCTAGATTACGATGATCAGTGTGGACTTCAATGGGAAATTTGGCCCCTTCTAGCCAATGTCTCCAAGTTTCAAAGGCTGCCTTTATGGCCAGTAGTTCTTTTTCCCAAATGGTGTAATTCCTCTCTGGTGTGGTTAGTTGACGAGAATAAAAGGCACAGGGGTGGAGGTGATCTCCCACCGGTTGCAAGAGTACAGCCCCAATTGCCACATCAGAGGCGTCCGCTTGCACCACAAAAGGGGTTCCAGGATTTGGGTGCTGTAGAATTGGCTGGGAGGTGAATAGTTTCTTTAGTTGCTGGAACCCTTTCTCTGCTTGATCAGTCCAGCGGAAAGGCTGCTTTCCACGGATGCAGCTAGTGATGGGGTCGGACCAGCGGGCAAAATCTGGAATGAACTTGCGGTAGTAGTTCGCGAACCCCAAGAAACGCTGCACCTCTTTCTTGTTAGTTGGCGCCCGCCATTCCAATACTGCTGAAACTTTGGCTGGATCCATGGAAAGCCCTAGAGGCGAGATGCGGTAACCAAGGAAATCTACCTCTTGTAGATCAAAAGCGCATTTTTCCAGCTTGGCATAAAGTCCATGATCCCGCAATCGTTGTAACACCATTTTGACGTGGTTCTCATGTTCTGATTGTGATCTGGAAAACACCAAAAAATCGTCCAGGTAGATTATCAAGAACCTGTCTAGATAGTCCTGAAAAATGTCATTGACAAAATGCTGGAACGTTGCGGGGGCTCCGCATAAACCGAAATTCATAACTCGGGACTCAAATAATCCGAATTTGGTCTGGAAGGCGGTCTTCCACTCGTCCCCTTCCCTGATGCGAACTAAGTTGTAAGCCCCCCGAAGATCCAGCTTGGTGTAAACCTTGGCTCCTCGAAGCCGATCCAGTAGATCCGAGATTAAAGGCAGGGGATAGCTGTTCCGCTTGGTGATATTGTTCAATGCTCTGTAGTCCACCACCAAGCGTAGTTCCCCTGACTTCTTCTTCACAAACATCACTGGGGAGGCGGCTGGGGATTGAGAGGGTCTGATGAATCCCTTGCGAAGGTTTGTCTCTAGGAATTCCCTGAGAGCTTCTTGCTCTGGTTCAGTCAGGGAGTAGAGATGCCCTCGCGGGATCGGGGCCCCCTCCACCAAGTCAATGGCACAGTCATAAGGTCTATGTGGGGGTAATTTTTCGGCTTCTTTCTCATTGAATACATCCCAATACTCGGAGTACTTCTTTGGCAAGGTGATGATGGGTTCGGTGTCTGTGGCATGGCATACCTTGGCTACGAGGCAATGGTTTTGGCAGTACGGTGAAGCAAACTGCAGTTCTCTGTTGGACCAGGAGATGTTAGGGTCGTGGAGAGTCAGCCATGGAATTCCCAAAATCACAGGGAAATGGGGGACCTCGGTAACAAAGAAGGAAATCTCTTCCATATGTTCCCTTATCCACATCCTGGTGGGTTCCGACCACTGACTTACGGGGCCCGTCTTGAGGGGACGGCCGTCTATGGCTTGCACCACACGGGCATTCTTGAAATCATGATATTGTAATCCCAGAGAGTCGGCATACTCTCTATCGATGAAATTGTTGGTAGCTCCAGAGTCTATCATGGCGTGGATCATGACGGGTCCCCTTTTTGCTGACCATAATGTGACCACGAGAAGGAACAGGACCCCGGTTGGCGGCTCTTGGATGGATTTTTTGACCGGGTTGGCGAGCCCCTCTACACCCGGTCGTTGGCTTCCCCCGCCGGCTGTGTGCCAGTCGGCTCAGACGCCTTCGTCTCCGTGGAGGACGCCGCCGCAAGACGGGCGGCAGGCTTCCCTTTGGCTGGGCACTCTCTGGCGAAGTGGCCCCCGTTCCCGCAGTACCAGCAGAGGTTTAAGCGTTGACGACGGGCCTTCTCGGCGGCATCTAGTCTGGGACGCACATTGCCCAACTGCATCGGCACCTCCTCGCCTCCTCTGGGGTATGGGGTTGGCGGTGGGGGTCTCCACACCGGACGTGGCTGAACGCTGGCGGGAGCGGGGGGTTTTGCCCCGGCTCTACTGCCCTGGCCTCGAACCCACTGTTTCCTGTTGGCAATCATGACTTCAGCCCGTAAACATTGATCAATGAGTGCCTCGAGGGTCTGGGGAGGATCCACCTTGGAGATTTCTTCCAGCATTTCAATGTTGAGACCCTCCCGGAATTGTCCCCTGAGGGCTACATCGTTCCAGCCGGTGTTGTGGGCCAGCACTCGGAACTCGGCTATATACTGAGACATAGGTCTGTCTCCTTGGAAAAGGCGACGAAGTTTGTGACCGGCTGCCTCCAAATTGTCCTCGATTCCCCAAGTCTCCTTGAGGTGGTCCAAGAAGTGTTGCGCTGATCTTAGGTGTGGAGAGGCTTGGTCGAACAGTGCCGTCGCCCAGCTGGCCGCTGGCCCGTCTAGAAGACTGTAAACCCATGCCACTTTGATGTCTTCTTGGGGAAACTCGGCAGCACGGGCCTCCAGATAAGCTTGACATTGGCGACGGAAGATATGAACCTTAGAAGCTTCTCCAGTAAACTTGGTTGGCAACGCCATGGCCGGAAGACGAACTCCGCGTTCCTTCAAACCCCTTATTTCTCCATCCTGTGCATTGAGCTTATCACGGATTCGGTCCACCTCTTCCTTGTCGATGGTGTAGGTAATCGGCTGGCCGCTCGGCCCAGGTACGGTTCCGGTAGACATTCTGGCCGAGGTTAATTGGTGCTTAGGGTGGCGGAGTCAAACTGTCACGACCCAGGCTGCAGAGCACCAATAACCATACACAGAGGCCAGAATCTATCTAATATCTTTATTGTAGGAATATATAAAGTTAATAAAAACAAGTGTAGAAAATAGTCCAGAATTAGACCTTCCAGGAAAGGTCAGAATTAGTCCAAAAAAGCAATGTCCAATAAGAAATATTAAGGTCCAAAGTTGTAATCCAATAACCGAAACACTCACTTTGCCAAGCAAAGTGAGGGGAGATGACAAGGTCCTTTAGTCCATGAAACTTGAGCGAGGCTAGGAAATAACTTGATACTTGAAACAAGGCTTGAACGTGGAACAAGGTAACTAAGAACAAGAACAAGGTCCGTGGAATAACTTGATAAATCCGTGGAACAAGGCAAGGATTGATCCTGGGAAACAAGGCAAAGTCCGTAGATAAACAAAGGCTGGGAAGCAAGGCGAAGGCTGGATAGCAAGGCAAGGCTTGAGCAGGAGCGAGGCTTGAACCGGAGCGCGCTGTCCAGACACAACTCGCTCCGTAGGCTGACGAATTGACTCCGCGAAGTTACTACGCGGGTAAAACACCTAAATAGAGTCTAGCTTCCCGCCGAAGCAGTTCTCTGGGAATCAGAACCGAAAGCTAACTCTGAGACCAGATGTGAGACTCCCCAAAGATTCTCACGAGAAGCAGTCTTAATTGGCCACATTCTTAGCTGCAATCCTCGCACTCCTGCGCGAAGCTGAATCCAAACTTCTCTGTTGTTTACAAAACTCCCGGCGCAAGAATACGGGAGAAGTAGGCTCTGGGCTTGTTTGACATACTTCTGGGAGACAACTTTCTTGCAGGTGCAAGGTTCCCAGATCTGCCTGGGAAAGATCTGGCAGAGAGGAATCCAGTTCAGACTGGGAAGGTAAAAAACCCAAGTTTTCATCTTCATCAGGAATTACAATGTCCTGAGCAGGACTACAAGGCCCATGGGTCATCACAATTGGTGCTCTGCAGCCTGGGTCCTGACAGTTTGACTCCGCCACCCTAAGCACCAATTAACCTAGGCCAGAATGTCTACCGGAGCCGGACCGGAGGCCCAACCCCTCAGCTACACCATCGACAAGGACGAAGTGGACCGGATCCGTGATAAGCTCAATGCGCAGGATGGGGAAATAAGGGGTTTGAAGGAACGCGGAATCCGTCTCCCGGCCATGGCGTTGCCAACCAAGTTTTCTGGAGAAGCTTCTAAGGTTCATGTTTTCCGTCGTCAATGCCAGGCTTATCTAGAGGCCCGTGCTGCCGAGTTTCCCCAAGAAGACATCAAGGTGGCGTGGGTTTACAGTCTCCTAGACGGGCCAGCGGCCAACTGGGCCAAGCCTCCCCACATCTAAGGTCAGCGCAACACTTCTTGGACCACCTTAAGGAGACCTGGGGAATCGAGGACAATTTGGAGGCAGCCGGCCACAAACTCCGGCGCCTCTCCCAAGGGGACAGACCCTTGTCCCAGTACATAGCCGAGTTCCGAGTGCTGGCCCACAACACTGGATGGAACGATGTAGCCCTTAGAGGACAATTTCGGGAGGGCCTCAACATTGAGATGCTGGAAGAAATCTCCAAGGTGGATCCTCCCCACTCTCTTGAAGCACTCATTGATCAATGTTTACGAGCTGAAGTCATGCTTGCCAACAGAAAACAATGGGTCCGAGGCCAGAGCGGTAGAGCTGGGGTGAAACCTCCCGCTCCCACCGGCGTCCAGCCGCGCCCAGTATGGAGACCCCCGCCACCAGCCCCATACCCCAGAGGGAGCGAGGAGGTGCCGATGCAGTTGGGCAATGTGCGTCCCAGATTAGATGCCGCCGAGAAGGCCCGCCGCCAACGCCTAAATCTCTGTTGGTACTGCGGAAACGGGGGCCACTTCGCCAGAGAATGCCCAGCCAAAGGGAAGCCCGCCGCCCGTCTGGCGGCGGCGTCCTCCACGGAGACGAAGACGTCTGAGGCGGCTGGCGCACAGCCGGCGGGGGAAGCCAGCGACCGGGCGTAGAGAGGCTCGCCAACCCGGTCAAAAAACCTACTCAAGAGCCGCCAACCGGGGTCCTGTTTCTTCTAGTGGTCACCTTGTGGTCAGCAAAAAAAGGACCCGTCATGGTCCATGCCATGATAGACTCCGGAGCCACCAACAATTTCATTGATAGAGAGTATGCCGACTCTCTGGGATTACAATATCATGATTTCAAGAATGCCCGTGTGGTGCAAGCCATCGATGGCCGCCCCCTCAAGACGGGTCCCGTAAGTCAGTGGTCGGAACCCACCAGAATGTGGATAAGGGAACATATGGAAGAGATTTCCTTCTTTGTTACCGAGGTTCCCCATTTCCCTGTGATTTTGGGTATTCCATGGCTGACACTTCACGACCCAAGCATCTCCTGGTCCAACAGAGAACTGCAGTTTGCTTCAAAATATTGCCAAAACCATTGCCTTGTAGCTAAGATCTGCCATACCACAGACACTGAACCCATTATCACCTTGCCCAAGAAGTACTCAGAATATTGGGATGTATTCAATGAAAAAGAGGCCGAGAGATTACCCCCACATAGACCTTATGACTGTGCCATTGACTTGGTGGAGGGGGCCCCGATCCCGCGAGGACATCTCTACTCCCTGACTGAACCGGAGCAAGAAGCTCTCAGGGAGTTCATAGAGTCAAACCTTCGCAAGGGATTCATCAGACCCTCTCAATCCCCAGCCGCTTCCCCAGTGATGTTTGTGAAAAAGAAGTCAGGGGAATTACGCTTGGTGGTGGACTATAGAGCATTGAACAATATCACTAAGCGGAACAGCTATCCCCTGCCCTTAATCTCGGACCTACTAGACCGACTTCGAGGAGCCAAGGTCTACACCAAGCTGGATCTTCGGGGAGCGTATAATCTAGTTCGCATCAGAGAAGGGGACGAGTGGAAGACCGCCTTCCAGACTAAATTCGGATTATTCGAGTCCCGAGTTATGAATTATGGATTATGTGGAGCTCCCGCAACGTTCCAGCATTTTGTCAATGACATCTTTCAGGATTATCTAGATCGGTTCTTGATCATCTACCTGGACGATTTTTTGGTGTTTTCTAGATCACAATCAGAACATGAGAACCACGTCAGAATGGTGTTACAACGATTGCGGGATCATGGACTTTATGCCAAGCTGGAAAAATGTGCTTTTGATCTACAGGAGGTAGATTTCCTGGGATACCGCGTCTCGCCACTAGGGCTCTCCATGGACCCGGCAAAAGTTTCAGCAGTATTGGAATGGCGGGCGCCAACCAACAAAAAAGAGGTGCAACGATTCTTGGGGTTCGCGAACTATTACCGCAAGTTCATTCCAGATTTTGCCCGCTGGTCTGACCCAATCACCAGCTGCATCCGTGGAAAACAGCCCTTCCGCTGGACAGATCAAGCAGAGAAAGGGTTCCAGCAACTAAAGAAATTATTCACGTCCCAGCCAATCCTTCAGCACCCAGATCCTGAAACCCCTTTTGTTGTGCAGGCGGACGCCTCCGATGTAGCAATTGGGGCTGTACTCCTACAACCGGTGGGAGATCATCTTCATCCTTGTGCCTTTTATTCCCGTCAATTGACCGCACCAGAGAGAAACTACACCATTTGGGAAAAGGAACTATTGGCCATAAAGGCAGCCTTTGAAACTTGGAGACATTGGTTAGAAGGGGCCAAATTTCCCATTGAAGTCCATACTGATCATCGGAATCTAGAGCATCTAAGAACTGCCCGCAAGCTAAATCAGAGACAACAACGCTGGGCTTTATTCTTTGAACGTTTTAACTTCCAAATTCATTATGTAACCCCAGCCCAGACCAAGCAAGCAGATGCTCTGTCACGGAAACCGGAATACGCTGCAGGACGCAAGGAGACCTTTGAGTCCCAGCTGCTACAACCCGGGAACTTTGCCACGCTCACAGTGGGGAACACCAAATCCACTCCCATTGAATCAACTCCCTCTACTCCAGGGCCCCTTTGTGCTCAAGAAATCAGGGCTAGTCAGCAAGCAGATGCCTGGGCGCAGGACCAACTTCGCCAAGGACTACATTTTCCCTTTTCGCTTAAGGATGGGCTGCTTTGCTATAGAAATCATGTTTACATCCCCCCAGGACCGGGCAGGGAAAAGGCACTTCATTTGTGTCATGACTGCAAGCCAGCAGGGCATTTCGGGCTATTCAAAACTATGCATTTGATCCTAAGAGATTTCTGGTGGCCCAAGATCCGCAAGGATGTAGAAAAATATATCAACACCTGCCCAGTATGCCAGCGCTCCAAGACAAGAAGGGAAAAGCCCTCAGGGCTTCTGCATCCCCTTCCTACCCCATCTCGCCCATGGGAAATAATCTCTGCGGATTTTATAACTGATCTACCACCTTCCTGTGGATTCACCACGATCCTAGTGGTGGTGGACCTTTTCACCAAGTTAGCCCATTTTATTCCCTGCGAGGGCCTTCCCACGGCCAAAGAGACTGCAGATCTATTTCTCCAACATGTTTTCAGATTGCATTGATTGCCCAAGAGTTTGGTCACTGACCGTGGGTCCCAATTCACCTCTCGCTTCTGGAAGGCACTACAAAAACTATTGGGCATAGACTCTCGTTTATCTTCGGCTCATCATCCTCAAACAGATGGGCAAACTGAGCGCACCAATGCCACTTTGGAACAGTACCTTCGCTGTTATGTAAACTACCAACAGGACAATTGGGCTTCCCTGTTACCACTGTCGGAGTTTGCCTACAATAATGGGGTCCAGGCTTCAATTAAGGAAACCCCGTTCTTTGCAAACTATGGCTTCCATCCACGTTTCTTTCCTCCTGTCATTGAAACCTCAGAAGTTCCCGCAGCAGAGGACTGGCTGCAGGAACTCACAGCAGTGCAGCAACTTTTGCTCCAGCAACTGGACCAAGCCAAGGAGGACTATAAACGCCACGCTGACAAGCATCGCCAGCCGGGCCCCGAAATCAAGGTAGGAGACCGGGTTCTTCTGTCCACTCGCTTTTTGCCCTCCCACCGTCCCTGCCGGAAGCTAGATGCCCGTTTCATTGGTCCCTATCCAGTGGTGGCGCAACTTAACCCCGTGACTTTCAAACTCCAACTTCCGCGCTCTATGCGCATTCATCCAGTGTTCCATCGCTCCCTGCTCCTTCCGGCGGATGGTGTGCGCCCTGATGCAGACCGGCCGGCCCCCGCCCCTGTTCTGGTGGACGGAGAAGAAGAGTTCGAGGTTCAGGACATTTTGGATTCTCGCTTTCACCGCCGCCGCCTACAATATCTCATTGACTGGGTGGGTTTTGGCCCCGAAGAGCGCTCTTGGGAAGACGCTTCCACGGTTCATGCTCCTGATCTAACCCGCCGCTTCCATCAGACCTATCCCGCCAAACCGCGGCCTCGCGCCTCGGGGAGAGAGTCCCAGTTTGAGAGGGGGCTTGAGGAGGGGGATAGTGTGATGATTCATGGGCCATGTAGTCCCATTCCTAGTGCTGTTGTGACTGACGAAGAGGAGAACTTGGGTTTTCCTCCATTTCAGCCAGAAAGGGAACCATTTCAGCCAGAAATTGAGCCTTTGCACCTGCAGGAGGCTTGTCTTCCAGAGATCTCCCAAACAAGTCCGGAGTCGAGTTCTCCCCCTTTTTCGCGCCGTAATTACATTCTCCAGCAGAAAGGAGTGCAACAGGCTAATCGCAGGAGTTTGAGAATAGCAGCAAAGCATTCAGATGATTAAAGCCTGTTCCCATGAGAAATTTTAGGGAGTCATACATCTGGACACAGAGATTGACTTTCGTTTCTGGTTCCCCAGAGAAGTGTTCTCTGGTGGGGAAAACAAGGCCTATTTAGGTTCCTTGCTCCCGGAGGGATCTTGCGGAGTCAATTCGTCAGCAACTGGAGTAGTGTGTGTGGACAGCTACTCCGCTTCCAAGCCTTTGTTCCTGATTCAAGCCTTCGTTTTCCAGCCTTGTTCTTCCACGGATTTTGCCTTGCTTTCCAAGACCCAGCCTTGCCTTGTTTCCCGGATTTTGCCAAGTAAATACCACGGATCTTGTCCTTACTCCTCGTTCCTTGTTGCCTTATACCAAGCCTTGTTTCAAGTTACTCCTTAGCCTCGCTCAAGTTTCATGGACTAAAAGACCTTGTCATCTCCCCTCACTTTGCCTGGCAAAGTGAGTGTTTCGGTTATTGGATTACAACTTTGGACCTTAATATTTCATATTGGACATTGTTTCCTTGGACTAATTTTGACCTTTCCTGAAAGGTCTACTTCTGGACTATTTCATACACTTGCTTTTATTAACTTTATATATTTCCTTAATAAAGATATTAGATAGAATCTGGCCTCTGTGTATGGTTATTGGTGCTCTGCAGCCTGGGTCCTGACAAGCACGCAGCAGCTTCTTTGTGTGCTGCATGCTCCTGAAAAGGGGAGGAGGAACCGTGATTCTGTTACGGACGGGAAACGGTGAAGGTTGGGCCCTTGCCGTTACGGCTATCTGACCAAGCCGAAGAAGCCGGATTGGCTGCAGGAAAACAGCTAAAATGTGTCCATGCACAAGCCTACCTTTTAAATATGGCTGGAAATATACTTAAAAAGCACCTGTTCCAACTTATATACAAATTCAGTTTAAGAACAAACCTACAGAACCTATCTTGTTCAAACCTTGTGGACTGCTTGTACAAGACTCTTTTCCCCCCTGAAATTTATCCATGTTGGAAAGAAAATCTAGGGAGACAAATTAAACAGCGAGAATGGGAGACAATCTGGAATAAAAAATTAAAATACTGTTATGCAATAGATTTGAAAGAAAATTGGTTTAAAATGGCCTACAGGTTGTATATGACCTCCCAGAAATTAGGGAAATTCAACAAAAACACAAATACAAAATGCTGGAAAGGAAGAGGGATCGTATTTCCACGTGTGGTGGACGTGCGAAAAGGCCCAAAAATACTGGGGAAAAATACAGGAAAAAATTTGAAAAAATATTGGATATTAGAACACCATTTAAAGCAGAAACATTTTTATTAGGGGTACACGAAATAAAAATAGAAAATAATGAAGACAAATTATTATTCTTACTAACAACAGCGGCAAGGATTTGCTATGCCAAATTATGGAAGAGAGAAGAAATCCCAGAAGAAGATGATTGGCTGATAAAGGCGCTTGACATACGTAACATGGACAGGCTGACTTTCTTACTAGCAAAAAATAAAGGAGAACCAATCAAAGAAACAAATTGGGACAGAATGATGGAAAACCTAAAACGGATAGATGAGAGAAAGAAGCAAAAATAGACGATAAAGAAAAAGGAAAGATAAAATATAAAGAGAAAAAAAAGATAACCTCAACAGAAAGGAGAAGGAAATAAGAAGAAAAGGAGTTAGAATTTAAGGAGAAATTAAGGAAGAAAGAAAAGGCAAATTACCTTGAAGAAACTGCCGAGAAGTCATTTTTATATTAACTTTTTTAAATCTCTTTTTATCTTTTTTTTCTTTTTTTCTTTTCTTTTTACATTTCCTTCCTTTCTTCTCTTAACCTTTTATCTCCTTTTCTTTTTTGCCCAATTTGGGGTTTTGCTTTTTATTATTCTGTTAAAACTAATAAAGATTATTTTATTAAAAAAAAAGAAAAGAAAAGAAAAGAAATTTATCCATGTTAAGTCTGTTCCTGCAGAAATGGGTGGAAAGGGATAGTCTAGTGGCACTTTTGAGACTAAACATTCATTTTCATTATGTACATTCCTGGATTGTAATCCATGGAAATTTATGCTAAAAATATCTTTTTGTTTTAAAGATGCTAGAAGACATCTCTCCCCCACCCTTTTCCTTTTTTTCTCAACTGATCATGAGTGTGTGAATTTTTTATTTTTTTAAAAAATATATGAATGGGTAGTTTTGCATTAAAAAGTATGTGTTTGCCCAAAATAAATTTAATTTCTTGTCCATCCTCTAATGCATCTTTATGTTAATGGTTCCTTAGTTTCTGCTTCCCTTTCATTATGCTTCCTTTTGTTTTTGCTATAAGGTGTCTCCAGCTTATATTGACTGTGAAGTGTTAACCAAAAGGACTGAATAGTAGTTGTACATCAGATTTTATTCCTTATGCAGACACAGATAATATTCTATCAAACTGCATAGTCCACAAGCACCTGTGTTCCTGTGTATTTGTACCTGTGTTCAAGGGTTCCATGTTCCTGAAAGACGTTTCTTTCATTTTACCTCTTTTGTTCATTCAATAAATGTCATTCTGAAAAACCATTTACGGTTTTCCCTCCTAAGAAAACCCTAGGCAGCAAAATAATAAAAGCAATTTGCTGGGATGTCATCTTGCAGAAAAGCAGTCATCTCTGTATGACAATAGGTAAAGGTAAAGAGTTTCCCCTGACATTAAGTCTAGTCGTGTCCAACTCTGGGGGTTGGTGCTCATCTCCATTTCTAAGCCGAAGAGCCAGCATTGTCCGTAGACACCTCCAAGGTCATGTGGCCGGCATGACTGCATGGAGCACTGTTACCTTCCCACCGGAGCAGTACCTATTGCTCTACTCACATTTTGATGTTTTTGAATTGCTAGGTTGGCAGAAGCTGGGGCTAACAGCGGGAGCTCACGCTGCTACCTGGATTCGAATCGCCGACCTTTCATTCAGCAAGTTCAGAAGCTCAGCAGTTTAACTCACTGCACCAAGTCCAAAACACCTGGAGGGCTGAAGTTTGCCCATGCCTGGGTTAAACCCTTTTGCCGGGTGAACTGCTGGCCTGAAGGTTGGGTTGCTGACCCGAAAGTTGCCGGTTCAAATCCGTGAGATGGGGTCTGTCAGCTCTAGCTTGCGGGGACACGAGAGAAGCCTCCCAGCAGGATAGTAACACATCCGGGCATCCCCTGGACAATGTCTCTCTAGATGGCCAATTCTCTCACACCAGAAGCAACTTGCAGTATGTTCTCAAGTCGCTTCTGACACGATTAAAAAAAATTCATAGATGAAAACTGGGTGCTGTGTAGCCAAGACTGGAGAAAGATCAACATTGGCAAAGTTATTAATAAATTAGGTGAGACTGCAGCAGCTTGTTCTTACCTAATTCTACTGTGGCCATATCTACACTGAAAAATAATGCAGTTTGAAACTATATTATGTGGACAGCATAGATTCATATAATGCAGTTTAACTTGATTGAATACAGGGTACATCTCCACTGCTTTTGCATTTTAAATAAGGTGCATCCACGCTATACAATGGATGCAGTTTGACACCACTTTAACTGCCATAGTTCAGTATTAGGGACTCCTGGGATCTGTAGCTTGGTAAGGGAACTCTTTAGCAGAGAAGGCTAAAGTCCTTGCAAAGCTACAGCTCCTGCAATTCTATCGTATTGAACAATGGCAGTTAAAGTGGTGTCAAACTGCAGTCATTATACAGCAGAAATATACTCTGATTTTTTAGCTATTGAGGTTAAAGTGGGGATGAATGACGGGGAGTCAGAGTAAAAAAACAAAACTGAGGCATGTTAAAGCAGTTTTTAAAATGGGATAACAGGAGATTAATCAGTTCTGTCCTTTCCAAAATAGGACAGTCAGAAGTTCTGTATAAATACAATACATTGAGCTAATATACATTGTAAGGGGGGAGTACATTGGAAACGAAAGACATATGTTTTTGATGTGTTGTCAAAGGCTTTCATGGCCAGAATCACGGGGTTGCTGTGAGTTTTCCAGGCTGTATGGCCATGTTCCAGAAGCATTCTCTCCTGACGTTTTACCCACATCTATGGCAAGCATCCTCAGAGGTTGTGGGATCCGTTGGAAACTAGGCAAGGGGGTTTATATATCTGTGGAATGTCCAGGGCAGGAGAAATAACTCTTGTCTGTTTGGGGCAAGTGTGAATGTTGCAATTGATTACATTAACATTGAATGGCCTTGCAGTTTCAACGCCTGGCTGCTTCCTGCCTGCGTGAATCCTTTGTTGGAAGGTGTTAACTAGCCCTTGTTGTTTCCTGTCAAAAATTCCCCTGTTTTCTGAGTGTGGCTCTTTATTTACTGTCATATGTTTTTGATTGCGGTGCAGGACCCACCTTGCTGAAGTATTGGAATATTTCATAGCATTATCTGAGAATGTAATGTACATATTATAGAGAAAGAAGCTGATACCCAGCAGTGAATTCCTGATATAACAGCAACAATAAATGAGATCCCTTCTCTCTGTTAACTTCCTGTTTTCTCAAAATAAAATGGCATGTATAACTTTCTGCTCTGCAGATATGGATGCAGTTAGAGTTTTTGTATTCTTCCTTTTGGCTAAATCACATCTCTAGTTCACATTTTGTCCTAGACCCGTGGTCTCAACCTTTCTAATGCCACGACACCTTAATACAGTTCCTCATGTTGTGGTGACACCCCCAACTGTAAAATTATTTTCGTTGCTACTTCATAATTATAATTTTGTTACTGTTATTAATCGCGATGTAAATATCTGATATTCAGGATGTATTTTCATTCACTGGACCAAATTTGGACAAATACCTGATATGCCCAAATTTGAATACTGGCGGGGTTGGGGGGGATTGATTTTGTCATTTTGGAGTTGTAGTTGCTGGGATTTATAGTTCACCTACAATCAAAGAGCATTTGAACTCCAGCAACGATGGAATTGAACCAAACCTGGCACACAGAACTCCCATGACCAACAGAAAATACTGGAAGGGTTTGCTGGGCATTGTCCTTGAGTTTTAGAGTTGTACTTCACCTACATCCAGAGAGCACTGTAGACTCAAACAATGATGGATCTGGACCAAACTTGGCACAAATACTCAATATGCCCAAATGTGAACACTGGTGGAGTTTGGGCAAAATAGACCTTGATATTTGGGAGTTGTAGTTGCTAAATTGTATAGTTCACCTACAATCAAAGGGTCCTTGGACCCCACCAACGAAAGAATTGGGAAAATCTCCAAAAAGAAAGAGAAGAACATGCTGAGTGCTCTTGAGCCTTCTCTGCCAAAGAGGTTCCTAAGACCGTCAGACATATGTCTTTTCTGATGGTCTTTGGCAACCCTTCTGACACCCCCTCGTGACCCCCACATGGGTCCCGACCCCCAGGTTTAGAAAGGCTGTGCTAGACGTAACTAGAGAGAATATTATATTTGGGCAAATGAGATAAGAGTGATACCATCACTCAGAAGCCTGGGATGGGGGAGAGGAAGTCTTTCTTACTCATTGATGAAGCAACAGTCTCAAAGATTATTTTTAGTTTAGTGATGACTGGTTTTCCGAATGATTACGGCACAAAACATATTTTAAGCATACTTTCCAGCTATACTTTGCAGGAGGCGCCATGCTAGAAAAAAGGGGGATAGTAAGTTGTTTCTAAAAAGGGGAAATGCATAGTCTACCAGGAGGATGTGGCTGCTAACTCTGAATGTTTGTTTTAAAAAAACCCAAGAGCTGGGCATCGTTGTATTGTCTCTTTCTGAGAACCAACTTAATATACATTCAGTTTTGCCATAGTAGCAGAGGGAGGGAGAGTACAAAGGTTACAGAAAACAAAACATTAATTTTCTTCACCAGCTGTATTAAATGCAAAGTGCAGCGTATTTATAACCATGGCATATTGTCCATAAATCAAGTCTTTTCTCCAGCAATGCCTCTAATGAGAACTATTAAATGTTTTCATGTTGTATTCATCATTTCCATCTGATTTTTTTTTAAAGGAACATACTCTGCAATCCCTATTAGGTGCTGTGTTTTTCAATTAGTTCTTTTTAGGCAGCAGGTCATCGAAGTAAAAAAAGAACACTTGTTAAGTGTGCTCAAAGGGCTGCAAGCTTTTGCAAGACTTTGGGTAACAGGAAGAGTGGCTTGTAAATCACACTTGCATTCTTTCTTCAGATTGCCATAAAACTGGTCCCGGGTTGGTCTAGCTTGGAAACTCTTGAGGCCAATTTAAAGTCATGTAATATAATACATACACAGCAAATGTGGGGGTCAAAATAGAAAGCAGTTGATCAGCAAGTAGCTGGATTTATTTTGGTAAAACCAGAGCAAGTTCAGCTACCTGCCCATCAACTCAGTGGTAACCTTGCCTTTGTGTTAAGTGTTGAAACCTGATCTCCTAGGTACCTAGAACATGTTATTCTTTTAGAGACTTTGCAACATAATAGTCCTAGGAAATATTAAATTATTATCCTGGTTTTATCAAAGCCGTATTCATGCAGGTTTGTGGGGTGGGAGTGGGGTGAGAGTGTCGACTCAGATGCTTGTCTGTTTTGTTACACAGAGTTCTATACAGCTTTTCATTTTAAAGGGCCTAAAGTGGTTTACATTGCAAAAAAAAAACCCAGTAAATGTTAAGTAGTATACCCTTTCCCTTTATCACAACCAGTTCTCAATGTGATTTCAAGGACTTGTCATCAATATTTCAAACACACTGAACATGTCTGCTTTCACCCTCCTAATAGCAAGTATATGCTCACAAATCAATCATGTGTCACCTAAACTGGCAGTTCTCCTCTGGAACGTATTTACACATGTTGTCTATGCTGGTTGAGTGTGCTTACCCCAACCCTAGATAGTGTTTGACATCTGACAAAAAATGAATGGATGGGAATAGAAAATAATGCAGCTGATGTTCATTGAGAGCCAAAATGGGCAATTTGCTAATTCTGAGAGGTTTGCATTTTATTTTGTTTTAATCTAGGCTTTCTTGCCTATGCCCCAGTTCTAGAAGCCAATGTATTAGGAGTGTGTTACGAGTGAAGAATGCTGGGAGTTTAGTCCAATAGTAACTGGAAGGATGTATGATCTCCACCTTTGCTACCTTCTTACCTTAATTCAAGGAGCCCTTGGTGGCACAGTGGGTTAAACCCTAACCGACAGGTCATTGGTTCAAATTCGGGGAGTGCGGGTGAGCTCCCTCTGTCAGCTCCAGCTCCCCATGCGGGGACATGAGAGAAGCTTCCCATAAGGATGGTGAAACATCCCCTGGGCAATGTTCTTGCAAACAGCCAATTCTCTCACTACGGAAGCGACTTGCAGTTTCTCAAGTCACTCCTGACACACACAAAAAACCTTAGTGCAAAAGAAACAAACAACTTCTAACAATGTTAACTAGTGTGCGATGTAACTTTCCTGTTGCCAAGAATATGTGTATGCTGTTCATTGATCTGAGCAAATGCCATGCCATTAAGAAACTGGTATAAAATGGCAGCTAATGCCATATGCACCACCAGAAATTTGCAGCCCTATTTCATTGTTTTGTTTCCATTGCAATGGGTATCTTTGAAATACACATAACCACACACACACCAGTCACTCAGAACATACTCTGGACTCCAAAGCCAGCAGTCACCAGTCCTCTTGTGCCTCCTGCTCAAGACAGTATGAGGAACTCACAGAACATACTGTTTCCAGGAAGTGGTTGGACACACTGAGGCTAAAGACATCATAACACGCTTTAGTACAGCTGCAAACAGAGTAATTGTCATCATGTGGTTAATCTGTTCTGCTTCTAGGCTACTCTAATCTGCATTCCCTTCTCATATCCAGCCCTAAGAGTCAGAACGTACATCTTGTGTCCCAACTGCACGAGTTAAAAATAATACCTCCTCCTCCTCCTCCACCACCTGCATCTCCATGTCAATGTAAGTTTGGATCAGCTAAACATCACACGAGCCTGATCCAGTCTTGCCCCAGGTTACCTTCCATCAGGGGAAATCCCAAATCCTCACACAGGGTTCTGTTTTCTCCCAATTTAGGGGCTGTCAAGACAGTTGAGTCCATTTTTAACTGGAACCATCTGCAACAGGACTGTAGCCAGAGGCAAGATTTAAACCACCCCACCCCTGGCTATGGTCCTGAGCTGCAACTATATTGACATACATCCCCACGTTCCTTAGACTCAGGTAGCCAGGGACACATACAGCTGCAACATGGCTCCTACCACCTTCTCAGTATCATGGCTGGAAACCAGCATGCTATGGGGGCAGCGGGATTCTTAGAGTGGCTGCCCAGTAGCACCAAATTGTGTTCAGTTGACTGGATAGTAAGGACTCCCTCCTACATCTAGTGGTTGAGGGACTCCAAAAAGGACACTAAGTGGACCTGTTATGATATCTGAGGTGCCAGATCGAGCTTGCATTAGCCCTAGGCACTTTGATATCAGGAAAATTTCCTTAGTCCTGTGCAGCTGGCCTGTTCCTTGCTCAATGTTACTGTCTCCACTTTGCTAGTTTCCATCTCCTGCATATGCATCCTCTCACTGATCCTTCTGGCCTTAGCACTTGTGCAATAAACTCTTTTTGGGCCCTTCCAGATAGGCCTTATATCCCAGGATCTGGTCCCAGGTTTTCTGCTTTAAACTGGATTATATAAATCTGCACTGCCAGATAATCTGGTATAAATAGAAAACCTGGGATCAGATCCTGGGATGAAGGGCCCTTGGTCTTCTGAAATCAGAAGAGGGGAAGAGGAGCATCTGCAATAATCAACTGCATCATCATTTGATCAGAATAATTGCTGTTCATTTTGCTTCATATATCAGTTTTGATAAGGTCCAGACAGAGTGATGCTTAAACAAACAAAAAATTAAAGCTTGAATTTTTTACTATTTTTTTTATTCCAGAAACATACAAAATAAAATATAACCATAATATATAAAACCACCAACTAACAGTAGTAATTCTATACTGTCTAATAATAATGAATTGTGTTACTGTTTTTGTGGTATTGTAGTGAAATGTTTAATCTATTGTGGCTGTGGAAGTGTGTGTATTCGTTCCTGCAAGCATTCCAGCAGTCAAGAGGTTAATGGCAGCGAGCCCTGAATGATGGCTAGAAGGGCAAAGAACTAAGACTTCCGTTTGTGTGCTACGTGACAGAAAGATATGTCACAGACTGTGGAATGCAAGAAGGTGCTTCAGTATACTGATAACGGACTCTGAGAGAGACGAAGAAACTCCATGATTTGATCTTGCGGAGCCAAGATGTGTCCAGATAGCTTTAGTTATTAGCATTGTAGATATTACTGTAAATAAAGTCTATAGTGCCGCTGGGTTCAGCAGATAAGATCAACTGTGCTGTCGTTCTTTGTCGGTGCCACTTTCGCCGTTACAGAGCGGTCTGATGGATGAGGGGGTGAGACCTGACTCATCAATCAGTCAGGACGCCGGTTCCCTGACAAATTGTACAAAATATTTGAAAAAAACTTCCAGACAAGCTAATGGTGCAGACTGGTAGCTTACCTGGTTCCGAGATAAATGTTGGACAGCTAGGCAATATGGTATCAATTAAATAGAAGACAACTTTTCTTTGGCATTTTTTATCGTGTCAGAAGCGAATTGAGGCAAGTCACTTCTGGTTTGAGAGAATTGGCCATCTTCAAAGACATTGCCCAGGGCTCGCCTGGATGCATTACCATCCTGTAGCGGACTTCTCTCATGTCCATGCATGGGAAGCTAGGACTGATAGACAGGAGCTCACCCTGTCTCACAGATTCCAACCGCCAACCTTCAGGTCTGCAGTTTAGCCGGCACAAGGGTTTAACCCATTGTGCCACTGTGGCTCCTTTCTTTGGCATTAATATGTAATCTCTGCAAACATGTGCCAGGATAGCTTGACAGAAGCAATGAATCTTCCATTGTTGATATACAGAAGTTCTTCTCAGCTCTCTATAACTTACTTTTAAGTTATACTTTTAGCTTCCATTGCAATTCAATTGCGGTAAACCTTGATATACATTTAATATCTTCAAGAGAAGTATAAAAGAAAGAACTGTTGCTTTCTGTAAAAGCTAGTTACCTCGGGTTGTATAATTGTGCAGTTATGTGCATGTGGACACATATACCAATGCACACAAAATTGTGGCATGTCTGGGCTGGCTGGAGGCAGTTCAACATCATAGAGATGCAAAGACTGGTTGCCCTCTCAAAACAGATTTTGGAACCAAATATTTTGTCATTTCAATAGTCTGAATCTGTTCCCAATCTATCCAAAAAGTGACACAGCCAAGACATGGTAAGGTCACCCTCCTTTCCCTTCCATGGTTCCAAAATGTATGATTCCCATAAATCCCCATAAATCTTTAACTCATTTTTTTTGGAAAACATAAAAGTCAAAACTACAACTCCCAGAATCATCCAGCCCAAATGGCCACTGAAGATTCTAGGAACTGGAGTCAGAAACAACTCTTCTGAATTCTGTGTTTCACCTGGACTTTCCAATTGGGAGCCTTTCTCCTCTCGCACACTTGGCATCAGCTTTCACACTCTGTCTTCAGTAGAATACACTGTAGTGCAAAGTGCACACAATTCTGTGTAATGTACTATCGGGATTGGAACCTGCTTGGCTTATGCTTCACACAAGCTTCATAGAACTAGTGTATACATTCATCAAAACAGCCCATTCCCAAACAAAGACTATTACAGTTTGTCCAGCAATGTCTGTGCTGCAACTTTTAATAGGCAAGAATCGTTTAGTAACGGAATAGCTCTAGTGAGTCCACAATTGGCTGGCTCTCTGCCTGGTTTCAAGACAAGAAAATAAAAGTTAAAGACAGTTGCAGCACAAATCTACCCAAGCAATACTCCTTTGTCAAATACACACTGAGGCATTGACATTCAAAGCCAGATAATTTATGTGAGGCCAATTAATAAGAAGCAATGGGGAAGTTTGTGTGTGCATCTGAGTGCGTGCAGATGACTTATTTTTGTAACTAGTAGTCAGAGAGGCTGGATTCAGGAATTGTAGTGGTCCCATATCTTCTCTTTCTGCCAATATTGTTTAATAACAGAATTGTTTATTCGTCCCGTATCCATAGAAAGCAATGCAATCCTGCTGTTTCCAATTATTTCCTTTTTTTACGATAGGGAATCTGCCATTATTTCATTCAACTCCAGTGTTTTCGTGTATTCCGATTCATTCTTAGGCCAAATTCTGTCCTCGGTTTGCGCTGGCTCTCTTACTGAGGCACCGCATTGACCTCCCTGGGGTTGCTACACATTTACACCACTCAAATCTGTGCTCAGGATATTGTATTCCTGTAGCTCTCTCAGGTTTGCAAGTCTCCGAGCATGTTCTAACTCTTCTTGACCTCTGTGCTATTCTGAATCAATTCATTATTCTCAGCCTTCCAGGGCTGTTCTTTGCCAATGGTTACTTTACAATATCAGCAGTTTGAGGTTGTCTGGGAGCCAGCTCAAATTGTTTGATTTCATGTTCCAAGGCCAAGTGTTTTCAATGAAGATTTTATTTTAATCGTGGAAAATAAGGGCAAGTTGTCAATGGAAGTTTCATCCTTGAAAGTAATAAGAGAATCTGACCCTGCAGAAGCATTCAACCCTTTTGAGAGAAGCAATTTGATTAAAGCTTTTGGAAAAAGACACTTTAATAAGCACTTAATCTCTATCTTCACTGAGCATTTATCTAGAAGGCTCTTGTTTCTTTTCTTCTCAAAATATTTTCTCTCTTGGATGAAGTAGTTTGTCTGCAAAATCATGCCACTGAGCAGTACGCTATCCATCAGCCATGTGTGAAAGCAACATGGTGTTTGAAGAACCTGTTTTTGCTGTCTGCCCAAATGGCAATAGGTTGCAAATCATTGACTCAAAGGCTTATGCTTCTATACACTAAATTCATTATAGGCAATGATATATAATATTACTTAAAGGTTCAGTGAAGAAGTTATGAATCGTGTATAGAATGGTTCTTCTTGCTTTACATTCTTCCTACGAGGCAAACATGACTAACCTGTAGTCTGGTTAGTGTCACACATGGACCACTCCTTGCTGTGATTGGGCCCATCCACACTACGTAAATACAAGGGTTATCCAGAAAGTAGATTACGTTTTGGAATTAAAAATGAACAAAGTATAGGAGAAAACATTTACCATATGCAGCCCTCGTATTACACTATATTCCATTTTAACTGTCATGACTATATCCTATGGGACTTTGGGGCTTATACTTTTGGGAGGCACAAGGGTTCTGCTGCTGAGAATTTTAAACATCCTACCCTCAACTACAAATTCCAGAACTTCATAGGACATTGCCATAGCAGTTAAGGTGGAATATGGTGCTATATTCGTGTAATGCAGATGGGCCAGTGTCAGATGTAGTCTAACAGTTCTGTCCTGGTCTTTGCTCCCAGTTTAATATACTACCCTAATCAATGTGTGTATCTGTATTATAGTATAATGTAGTGATATGCTGTGTATATGTAAAATGTATGTGTGTGAATGAAGAAGAGTAATTGATGTGCATATAAGGGTGAGTGCCTCAGTGCCGGATGAGTTACAGAGGAGATAAATGAATAGTCGGTGCCAGATACAAAGAGAAAGTATGCATCCATTTGGATGCTGCATGAGTGAATGAAAGATAATGGGGAGAGAGCAAGAGAGAGAAAAAGAATGGTGTGGGGGAAGGGTTTCTGAGAATTACATTGAGGTCTCATACCAGGTATGGAGAGTACCCTTGTCCACTGTGGGCATGTAATCCCTGATACCCTTGCCTGGAGTCTATTCAGCTAATGCTCAGGAATTCTGTGAGTTAAGTGCAGAACATCTGGAGGATCAAAGGTTGGAAACCCATTGCATTCACCTAAAGCAGTGGTTCTCAACCTGGGGTCCCCAGATGTTTTTGGCCTACAACTCCCAGAAATCCCAGTCAGTTTACTAAATGTTAAGATTTCTGGGAGTTGAAGACCAAAAACATCTGGGGACCCCAGGTTGAGAACCACTGATCTAAAGCAACCCATTGCTTTAGGTTAGTGGTTCTCAACCTGTGGGTCCCCAGGTGTTTTGGCCTATAACTCCCTGAAATCTCAGCCAGTATACCAGCCAGTTGAAGGCCAAAACATCTGGGGATCCACAGGTTGAGAACTACTGCTTTAGGTGTACCCTGTTTCCCCGAAAATAAGACATCCCCGAAAAATAAGACCTAGTAGAAGTTTTGCTGAATTGCTAAATATAAGGCCTCCCCTGAAAGTAAAACCTAGCAATGTTTTTGTTTGGAGGCATGCCCAGCGCCTGCCAAACAGAACACCAGAGCATGCAGGATAGGTAAATGTACATGCCAGTTGTACATGGAAATAATGGTAGTAACAAGAAATTCTTGATAAGATTCACAGTTTGTCTGGTTGTGTAGGTTTGTGATGACAACTACTGTACAGTATATAATAAATGTTCATTTTTTGTTCAACAATAAGTGTGAATTCTTCTTTATAGAAAAATAAGACATCCCCTGAAAATAAGGCCTAGCACATCTTTGGGAGGAAAAATTAATATAAGACACTGTCTTATTTTTGGGGAAACACGGTAACAGGGCTGTGAGAACAGTCATCCCTCCACATTCACCGGAGTTAGGGACTCAGGACCACTGTGAAAGTGCGAAAATGGTCAATATTTGAAACCTGAGAAAACACCTTTCTCAAAATCTCTAGGTTCTCCAGTGTGACTCAAGGTTCAACTTCTGCCAGATGTTGATCACAGGGTTACACTTGAGAACCTAGAGAGGTGTTCTCTGTAGGAATCTCTAAGTCCTCCAGCACAACTCCATAGTAAACTTTTAGTGGATACCACAGAATTACACTGGATGACCAAATGATTCCTAGAGAGATCTTATTAATCAAATCCGTGAAGGTTAAACCCACAAACATGAAGAGCCAACTGGATTTTCCATATAAAAGAGAGAGAAACGTTGAATAATGCAGTCAACAACGTTATCATTTTTCAGGGAGTAACTTACCTTTTGTGTAAGGTTGCTTTCAGATGCCAGGCAGGAAGTATCTTGTGACAAAGTGATGATGGATGTTTTGTTGTGCTAAGGTGACACAAGTTCTGTAGTTGCAACAGTTTTCAAGATGAAAATGCTGCAATTTGTGAGAGTTGACTGGTAAAAGAAGCAAGATGAGACTACAGATCCAGGCAGGTAACATCCTGCACATTAGGCCAAGGGGAGATATAAAACAGTGAGATGGGGCTAATCTCTTCTGAGAAAACATGAAGGTGTTGATGGAAAAACAACGGCAGGTACTCCTGGGGAACTATTTACTGGCAAAGGCTACCATCAGTGTTCCCAGCTGTTGCTATACACAGCCGAACATATTGGAGGAGGGGGAAGCCTGACATTTTATTTTTGTGGCCTCAGCCACGCCTCACTTTCATTTTCCTCTATTAAACCTGATGTTGGTTTAAAATGCCCTTGAGGGTTACTAAGCTACTGAAGTTCAGAATCTGTCAGCATTTCTACCTAACCTCTAATTTTCAGGTTAGTGATTTAACCGAACTATGTGGTCTGGACAAAAATGCAAATGACAGAGGGCCAGCTGCAGATTTCACACATGATTTCTCTGAAACAATTAATGCCTTATACTACTTTTCTTCTTCTGTTTTATTACTGTTATTTTGATATATTTTTAAAGGGTGCCTTTAGACCTGTTGGAGGCGCTGAACCAACTGACCTAAAGATGAGTGTTTTTCTCCAAACAACATTTACAGATGGGATCCAAATTCAAACTCAGTTAAAATAAATGGCAGTAATTTAGAAGGAACTTTTGCAAACTCTCCCAAATTCCATATTTTAAAAATCCAGCCACTTAAGCTGATACAAGTGGAACATCCCTTATCTGGAATTCCAAAATCTTCCAAAATCCAAAATTGTTCAAATTGGTGACTGAGATAGTGACACCTTTGTTTTCTGATGGTTCAGTTTTCACAAAGTTGGTTTCATGTTCAAATCTAGGACCTCATCAGAAAGGCCAGGTGAAGTGTCCCGTTTCAATTGGCATCGCAGTAAAAAGAAAGGAGCAGTGGGGAAAATCTGTTGCCTCACACACAGCTCTCTCTCGGAGATGCTTTCCCCATCATATGTGGGAAGCAGGGCCGTAGCCAGAAAAATTTTGGGGGGGGGGGGTTGAAAATTTCCGGGGGGGGGGTTAACCCTTTGCACACACCCCTCCCCGCTACAAACCTGTCAATACTTGCTTGAGATAGTGCCTGGAGGGACTCTTAATGTTTTGTGTCTCATAGACTTAGCATGGGGATTTGGTTAACCAGTTAAAATTCATGAGTAAACCAGGGTTTTTTTTATAACCTGAAATATTTCGGGGGGGTGGGGGGTTGAACCCCTAAAACCGCCCCCTCGCTACAGGCCTGGTGGGAAGAGTCGTCATTCTGCAGAGGATTTAGCAACACAATAAGGTTTCTGAACACTGCCTAGACATTTATGCAAAACTGTTAGTCACAACATGCAGTGTTTAGAGTGGACTCTGCACAAATTGCTTCAGCTGTACTTAATAAAAAGAATAATCAGCATGTTTAGCAAGCTTTCAAATGCTGATTTACTATAAGTAAATGTCTGATTTTTATAACTATTTTATATACCGTTATATCGGGGACACAAAAAAACCTTCTTGACCCAAAAGTGGTCAGAAGTGGAAAAGGTCTAAGAAGCCTTGGTCTATAGCATCACCCTGGCTCTCCAAGAGTTTTTGAAATCCTCAAAGAGAGTTCCTTCCAGAACATCGCTCACTGACCTCTTTGTGTACTGACATTTTAATATTACTTCTATATTCTTTGTGCATCTCCACCCTCTCTTTCCAGGAACACTGGTAACTCAATATACAATAGAGAAACTCAATGTTTCTCCCTTTTGAGAAATTAAGGATTAGTATCCTCTTTTCTGAGAGAAATTTAACAGCTTCAGGAGAGGCAGACCACAATAACAAAATCAGGGAACCTTCACTTGTCAAATATCTTCCTGTCAGATAGCTGTAGTTAATTTAGTTAGGATTTACAGGCAGTCCCCGAGTTACCAATGTCCGACTTATAAATTACTTTTGCTATTGCAACCAAGCTGCTTTTAAGGTGTCTTTGACATTAACATGTGTTAACTATCTGTCAGCTTGAGGGATGCTGGATACCTTCTTTTAGAACAAGGAACCCCACAGAATTAATATCCATGCTGTTGCTTTTGAGGAAACGATAACGATTTATTAACAGGTCTTGGGTTTAACTCATGTTAATGTGGGATTTGTGTATTGATAGTGTTTAAATGCAATTTGTGTCTTGGTTTGTATTGCATACTGATTGCATCATCCAGAGTGTGCTATAGTCTGGAAAGAGTTAATTGCCAAGAAGCTGTGATGACCTTGATGTGTGGCTGGAGCTGGGGAGTGTCCAGACACAAGTGTGTGTATGCTTTACTGATTACATCAGTTCTGTTCAGTTCTGTTCTGCTGTCTGCTGAGAAGTCAAGTCCTGTGTCTATTGTCTGCAAGCCTGTTTGTCTTGTACAGTAAAACTTTGTATATAGTTTTGCCAACGTCTCTGGGTGTCTCTTTGTTCTCCGTTCCACTGACCCCATCCAACTGCTGCTGCGCTGCATAAATTACTCTGACAACTCCACCCAGGCATTAACTTGGTTTCCTCACAACAAAGAACATATCTAAATCTTGAAAAATAACTGAATGATTCTGAAGCTTCCAAATGTGGATGTTTCTGAGGAGAATGCTGCTGCTGCTGCGCAGTCGCATAGTCATTTCCGACTCTTTGTGACCTCATGGACCAGCCCACGCCAGAGCTCCCTGTCGGCCATCGCCGGCCCCAGTTCATGCTCAAGCCAGTTACTTCAAGGATACCATCCATCCATCTCACCCTTGGTCAGCCTCTCTTCCTTTTTCCTTCCATTTTCACCAGCATCATGATCTTTTCCAAGCTTTCCTGTCTTCTCATGATGTGGCCAAAATACTTCATCTTTGGCTCTAATATCCTTCCCTCCAGTGAGCAGTTGGGCATTATTTCCTGGATGATGGACTGGTTGGTCTCTTCTTGCGGTCCAAGGCACTATCAGGATTTTCCTCCAGCACCAAAGTTCAAAAGCGTCTATCTTCCTTCGCTCAGTCTTCCTTATGGTCCAGCTCTCGCAACCATAGGTTACTATGGGGAATACCATTGTTTTGACTATGTAGACCTTCGTTGCCAGTGTAATGTCTATGCTCTTCAGTATTTTATCAAGATTGGCCATTGCTCTCCTCCCAAGAAGTAAACGTCTTCTGATTTCCTGACTGCAGTCTGCATCTGCAGTGATCTTCGCGCCTAGAAATATAAAGTCTTTCACTGCCTCCATGTTTTCTCCTTCTATTTTCCAGTTATCAATAGGTGTAGTTGCCATGATCTTGGTTTTCTTGATGTTTAACTGCAACCCAGCTTTTGCACTTTCTTCTTTCACTTTGGTGATAAAGCTCCTCAGCTCTTCCTCACTTCCGGCCATCAGAGTGGTATCATCTGCATACCTAAGGTTGTTAATGTTTCTTCCAGCAATTTTAACTCCGGCCTTGGAATCGTCAAGCCCCGCACGTCACATGATGTGTTCTGCATACAAGTTGAATAGGTAGGGTGAAAGTATGCAGCCCTGCCGTACTCCTTTCCCAGTCTTGAACCAGTCTGTTGTTCTGTGATCTGTTCTTACTGTGGCTGCTTGGTCTTTATACAGATTTCTCAGGAGACAGACAAGGTGACTTGGTATCCCCATGCCACCAAGAACATGCCATAGTTTAATATGATCCATACAGTCAAAGGCTTTAGAATAGCCAATAAAGCAGAAGTAGATGTTTTTTTGAAACTTCATGGCTTCCTCCATTATCCAGCGGATATTGGCAAGTAGGTCTCTCGTTCCTCTACCTTTTCTGAACCCAGCTTGGACACCTGGCAACTCTCGCTCCATGTATTGCTGGAGTCTGCCTTGCAGGATCTTGAGCATTACCTTACTGGCATGGGAAATAAGTGCCACTGTATGGAAGTTTGAGTATTCTTTAGCATTTCCCTTTTTTGGTATAGGGATATAAATTGATTTTTTCCAATCTGATGGCCAATGTTGTGTTTTTCATATTTGCTGGCATATGGCATGCATCACCTTGACAGCCTCACCTTCCAAGATTTTAAACAACTCAGCTGGGATCCCGTTGTCTGAGGAGAATAGATAACAGGTTTCCTGAGGAGAAAATATGACAATTTTCCTTGTTCTCAGTCTCAGTATAGGGGCCTCTGAGGCACTCTATGCCAATGGCTATGCCAGTTGCTATTTAACTTTTGGTTGATGAAAGGTACCTTGTTAGAAGCAAACTGGTTTTATAGTAGTCTGGTTAAAAGGTACAGTATATTAAACTGATTGAGGTAAACTTGTTAGGTAGTAACTGGTTATAAAATACTGATTAGAAATGGCTTGTCAAAGCCTGCAACTCTGGGACCGACTGAAGACACATTGGAAGTGACTGAACAAATAAACAACAACAACAACAACAACAACAACAACATGAATATACCATATATTTTTGGCTGGAGTTGCACTTAAAAATGTATCTGTTCTGACTTACAAACAAATTCAACTTAAGAACCTGCAGAACCTAATCTTGTTTGTAATATGGGGACTGCCTGTACTTTTTTTTTTAAAAAAACAACATGATCACACTGGTTTACTAAACATGCTGAAGGGAGAGAACAGGTAGCAAATCAAGTTAAGTTTGGGTTATGCTGCTTCCTGTTTATGTTCTAATAGTATTTGTGTTGGACCAATAAACTGGAACTGTATTTGAAAAAACATGGATAAACACAGCACATGAAAGCAGAGAGTTGACATGTATTTTGTAAAGTTCATGCCATGCCTTATAATTCTCGCAGACTTTTATCAGGATGTCAAAATCATATGAGTAATAGTGACAGAGAGGGTCCTGCCTTTGCCAAAGCCCTCCTCATCAAAGACCCTTTTAAAAATGAGAAATAGTCCTGGCATCAAAGGAAATGCCCGTTAGTGGATTAACAGCTGGTTAAGAGATTAAGCAACAGATGGTAGGCATAAATGGATGCATCATACAGTAGAAGGAAGTAAATGGTGAGGTTCTCCAAGGATCTGCAGGGGGAACTCTTCCTGCTTAAAAATTCAGTAGTGACCTAGAAATGAGAGATAATAGGAACATATGGGTATTACAATGGGAAACACATTATTTAAGATAATTTTAAAGCAGACAGAAGAACCCCTGAAGAATCTTGGACAGGAGCAATAAAATTGCAAATTAACAAGTGAAAAGTGATTAACATAAACGCAGCCTGATTCTCACTAGAGACAGAAGAGAGTTTTGGGGCACACATCCAAGATGTCATATTGCATCACAGCAAGACTAACCATGTTCTAACCAATGGGTTTTGCCTGTAATTAACCTTGCTTCTAACAACAAAACTAAAAATGAGTTACATCATGATTTCCACTTAAAGAATGATAACGTCACTCCTTTTGAAGCGTGACTATAACTTTTAGTTGTGTTTATAGATTTGGGATGCACTCACGCTCTTCAGTATTTCATTTCATTTCTTCTATGTGTAATAATACGGATTGTCCCCGGAACAAGAGAATGTGCTTGTAAATGAGTGTTTGTGTTGTTTCTCACCCATCACCTATTTACCTTTCACTTATTATCTTAGCTGTTTGATTAATTTTCCTTCTCTGAATGTAGAGCTGGAACAGAACATTTCTGCAAAGGAGTATTATTTTGTTGATATTATTTTTATTATTGCTGTGGCAATAATGATGATAAAAATAATGTTCTCCTAAGCCCAAAAGCGTGGCTTCATGTTGGGAAGGAACAGATCCAGTTTTTAGTTCAGATTTATAAGGTCTGTCTAACATCCTGATCTATAACCTGAAAATATGATGTGCATCCTGGATGGATCATTTAATAACTGAATAAAAACCCAGAAGATATTACTTACCTCACTGACATGGGTTCCAAACAAGCAAACTATAGCATTCACATTTGGAAAAAAAAACCCTCTTTCTGTTAACCCTGTAAAATAAAGTGAAGGGATTTTAAATCATAACTATAATGACTGCTAACTAATATTTGCCACATTTTGCCTCAGAACTATGAACTTAACTGTTTTTTAAAATAACTCACCAATAATAATAATAATAATAATAGTTTATTTTTAACCTGCCCTATCTCCCCGGAGGGACTCAGGGCGGCTTCCAGACATAAAACATAAAAACTAGCAACAATTCAATGCCATTTCAGCTACATAATACATCTATTTAAATAAGTTAAAGTAGAATAAAGCAATGGCTGATAATCTGGCAGTCAACCTCATGGAACGTGAAGTTGTATGAAGTATAAAACTATAAAAATATAGCTCTTCAGTTAATTACAATAAAATCCTTATTGTCGGCTTCAGTCCTCTTAGGGCTTTAATGATGTTACTCCTCCTCCCCTCCATAGGCAAGCAAGCAAAAGTGGGTCTTTAACCCTTTCTTAAAGGAGAGGAGTGTGGAGGCTCTTTGTCCACTATTTTGGAACTGAATCTTGAAGAGTGGCAAAAGAACTGGGCCAACCTAAGGCTAAAGCTAAGAAATGAATATATGGCAGCTGCTACATACAATACTGTTCACTTCGAAATGACTACAGTAGAATCTCAACTTACAAGTAGCCCGACTTACAAACAATCCGAGATAGGAACCATCGCTTGTCCAGTTTTCTGTTCCAACTTGCAAGCTATGAGCTGCAAACTTGCAAGTTATGAGCTGTGGTCAAAAGAGGACAAACAGGCCCTGCATAAGATGGCGGGTACTCTCACACTAGCACTACCTCTCACAACAGTGGAATAGGCTGCCTTGGAGTGTCATGGTGTACTCCTTCTCTGGGGTTTCTAAATAGAGACTGGACACGGTGATCTGCTGAGAGTGCATTGATTATGTGTTTCTCCATGATAGAATGATGTTGGATCAGATGGTCCAACTCAATGATTTTATGTAATGTGAGCAAAGTTTGAAGCTTGAGTTACCCTAAGCAGAATGGCAATCAATTGTCAAATGCAGTATTCCACTTTATTCACACACCCTTTGTTCAATTCTCTATGATCAAGAAAGAATATTAGCAGTATATATCAATGAGGTGCTCAAATATTCCCAAGATTTGCTCCTCAACTCTCATATTTGGGAAGCATTAGGGTAAGACATGGGAATAAGAATTCATTGGTTCTGAGTCTCATTCTTTAAGCAAGCTTTGTTTTGTTGTCGCTGCTGAGAAGTGTTTTTCTACATCAGTGGTTCCCAAACTTGGGTCCTTTATATGATTTGGATGTCAGTTTCCGAATTTCTGGCTATTGGCAATCTGGCTGGGACTTCTGTGAATTGTAGACTGAAATATCTGGTGAACTCAAGTTTGAGAACCCATATCAAAAGAGAAGTAAGAGAACCAGATGGAAAAGATAAATTAAGATCAAATCAGGATGATTTGGAAATAGAGTAATTGTAACATAGTGCTTGGAGGGCTGGACAAAAAGACTTGTACTTGGCCATGATGTTCACTGGGCCACCTTCAGCCAGTTACTTGCTTACAGCCTAAGCTACTTTCTCATAGGATGGCTATGAGAATAAAAATTGGGAAGACATATATCTCTTTGGAGTTCCTATATATACTTGTAATTAATAAATGAACTGCATAAAATATCAGTCATAATGATGGGTGATACAGTCAGCTCTCCGTAGCATGGATTCTATATCCACCTGTTCCGCCATGGCAAATCCACCCTGGGATAACACAGATTTATCACCAGATCATGATCCAAGACATATGTGTTTTTAAAAACTCAAATTAATACAGCCTTGCACTGTAATGGTAATTTTGACTCTGTGGCATACCTTATCGCAGTGGGTAAAAAGACGAATTAAACCTCCCTGCTCAATCTGAACAGAAAAACCATCTATGTTTTTTTAAAGGCTCCCTAATCAATGTAAATAATTTACTACTTGGAGAAGGAAAAGGGAGGAATGTGTGTTGGCATGTGTGTGTACAGAATGTGTGCAGAATGAGAAAACAGAAATTATTAAGCCCAGTGTTCCATTTGCTCTTGTGTCCTGATCACCGTCCAAATAAATAGACAATAGTAACAAAGCTTTAGAGACGTAATTGGATTTTTGCTTGTTCTTTGTACTGTAGCCAGTTCATATCACATTGGACATCTTCCATCTGTCAGCCCGACCCAATAGATCAGCTTTTGGTGGCTATTGTGCAGGCCATAGCTCACTCTTCTGGAGCTAAAATAGTACCTTGTGCTTCGCAAGTGGATCACAAGATATTGAGTGCTGCCCTACTTAAACTTTTAAGAATGGCAGCACTGCCTTCATTCTGGGCACCTGATCTAATAAAAGAATTCCTAGGTCACCTATTAGGGAACCACTCTAAGTTCATCTTGCTCCTCCTGAGCCACAGTTTAAAAGGTATGGAATAATAATAATAATAATAATAATAATAATAATAATAATAATAATAATAATAATAATAATTTTATTATGACACAGCAAACAAGATAGATATGCTGGATTTCATATCACAAAATCACAAGTCGAACACTTCCCAAGTGTCTAGGACTGTGGGATGTATTTTCGGATGATGCACACAGATCCCAGCAGGGTGGCCTTTTGCAGTTGGCAGATCGTAATTTTGTCAATGTCTATTGTTTCCAAATGCCGGCTGAGATCTTTTGGCATGGCACCCAGTGTGCCGATCACCAGTTCAATCTTGAGGTCCTGATAGCGGCTGAGTTTTTCCTGTTGTTTTTCGTCAATGCGACTGACACCTGGGATGGCGACATCAATGATCCAAACCTTTTTCTTTTCCACAACTGTGATGTCTGGTGTGTTGTGCTCCAGAACTTTGTCAGTCTGGATTCGGAAGTCCCACAGTATCTTTGCATGTACATTTTCCAATACTTTTGCAGGTTTGTGATCCCACCAGTTCTTTGCTGCTGAAAGGTGGTACTTGTGATGTCTCATGGGCCTTGTAGTCCCGTTCCTAGTGCTATTGTGGCAGACGAGGAGGAAAACATGGGATTTCCACCGGTTCTGCTTGAATCGGAGCCTCTCCACCTGGAGGATGTTTGTCCTCAGGAAGTTAACCAAACAAGCCTTGGGCAGAATTCTCCCCCGTTTTCCCGAAAGGACAATTATAATAGAGATAGAGGAGCCAGGGAGGCAAATCGCCGGAGTCTCAGAATCGCAGCCAAACAATTAGCTGATTAGGTCTGCTTCCCTTGGGAAATTCTAAGGAGTCATGCATCTGGACAGAGTTGGGTTTCGCTTCTTGTTCTCCAGAGAAAGTGTTCTGTTGGCGGGAAAACAAGACCCTATATAGGGGTTTTGCCGCAAGGGGAACCTTGCGGAGTCAATTGTTCAGCTTGAGGAGAGAGATCGTGTGTGGACTTCGTTACCCCAGTTCCTTGTTTCCCGGATTAAGTTTCCAGCCTTGCCTTGTTTCACGGACTTCCTTGGACCTTGTTCATGCTTCATGTTTGCCTCGTTCAAGTCTTTGATCTAGCCAAGAATCGAGTTTATTTTCCTGCCTTGTGGTCAAGCTACTTTGGACTTTAAAGACTCTGTCATTTCCCCACACTTTGCTTGGCAAAGTGTGTGTTTCGGTCAAGTGGATTAAAACTTTGAACTCTTATATCTTATATTGGACAATACATTACTGGACTATATTTGACCTCATCTGAAAGGTCTACTTCTGAACTATATTCTTCACTTGTTTTTATTGACTTTATATATTTCTATAATAAAGATATTAGATAGATTCTGGCCTCTGTGTAAGGTTATTGGTGCTCTGCAGCCTGGGTCCTGACAGTACTTGAGGCATAAGTTCCAATGAATCATTTGGGCCACGTAGTTGTGCCTCTGTTTGTAGTCTGTCTGTGCAATTTTCTTACAGCAGCTGAGGATATGATCAATGGTTTCGTCGGTTTCCTTGCACAGTCTGCATTTTGGGTCATCAGCTGATTTATTATTATTATTATTATTATTATTATTATTATTATTATTATTTCTACCCTGCTTTATCTAAAAAGTTACTGAAAGCGTCTAACAATAAAAACAATACAATACATAATTTAAAACTAAAAACATACAAACATAAACATAGACTTAAACATAAAAATATTTAAAATATATATACTTAAAAGCCATAAAACCATTAAACAAATCTATTAAAATACATAAAACACAGCATCCCCTGGTTTCATCTTAAAAACTTTGTTTTGTAAAAGCCTGCCTGAAAATAAAGGTTTTGGCCGGCTGCTATAAGGATAGTTTCAGAGCCGAGGAGCAACCACCGACTTGCGATAGTGGTGGGAATGAGATAAGGCCCTCTCCTGAAGATCTCTGGTCCTGGACAGGTTCATATAGGATTCCCAACCTTTTTTTGACCAGGGACCACTTTGACCAGGGACTACTCTCCAAAATTAGTCCCAAAAGAGTTACAAATTAGTTTTTGGTCAACTTCAGATTCGGTTTGGTTATTTGGGGTGCTGATTCAGAAACCTGCATTAGATAGACCACATCAGCTCTAGCTTCTGATACAGAACATATGCCATCCAGCAGTCACCATCTGTTCACCCACAGAAAACCATATTTAATACTCTAGAGATGATGTGGTCTATCTAATGCAATTTTCTGAATCAGCACCCCAAATAACCCCAGGAAAAGGCCTAAAAATGAAGACATCAAGGTGCCCCCGCTTCCAGGCGCTCAGGGGGAGGGAGGAGGAGGAGAAGCAGCAGTCAGGAGGCTTGTTGTTGCGCCTTCATGGATAGTCAGCCTCTCCTCTCTCAACATCCCCGTTGCTTTGGTAATATAAGAGGGTTTTGCAAAACCAGTCACTCTTGTTACAACTGTGTAGTAATGATGATACCGTGGATCATATATTAGATCTTGGGGACCACTGGTGGTCCATGGACCGCAGGTTGGGAACCACTGGTATAGGGAGATGTGCTCAGCCAAATAGCCTGGACCTGAACTGTATTGGCCTTTACAGGTCAAAGCCAGCAGTTTGGGAGTTGTCATTTAGTGAAAAAACATCACTCTTTGACAGAGAAGGCTTACGACCTTATAAAACTATAGTTCCCATGATTCCATAGCATTGAATCAAGGCAGTTAAATGGTGTCAAACTGCTATGTAAATGTGCCGTTTAAATCTTGTTCCAACTTGTTATTACTGCATAACGAAATTAGTCTCGGATTGAGTCCTGGTGTCTCTCACATGGGAAGGCATTCAGTAAGAATGGTGACATAATAAAAAAAAACTATCTGCTAAATATTGACAAGAATATTGTTTCAGATAAATGCAAGACTGACAAGATGTCTTCAGTTCTCATGTATGTAATTCTCTTAGCTGTCCTCTACCATTTGTAAAGATTTTAAAGGTTTAAAGAAATTTAAGGACCTCACATACTCCATTTTTATCAGTATGCATCCTATAGTTTTTTCTGACGGAATACTTAGTGAATGCAGATAGGATGCATACTGACCCCATCACACCCAAATACTATGATTCTAACCTTCAGAAAATACTGTGTTTTAAAGAAAAATTCTAAATCTGTGCAGTGATGTAGCTGCCAAGTCCCGAACTACCTCTCTCGTGAGATTTAAAAACGTACTTACATCTGTGTAGTCAATTTATTTGCCTGATCGCTACCTTTTGGCACAAAATACAAAGTTCTGAGGAATATAACAAGGAATTCTGAGGAATCTAATCTTACCGGATTTCTAAAGTATAGTTTACACTTGGGCCCAGGCTGTGGCGCAGACGGGAGAGCAAGCCAGCTGCAACCAGCTGCAATGAATCACTCTGACCAGGAGGTCATGAGTTTGAGGCCCGCTCGGAGCCTATGTTTGTCTTGTCTTTGTTCTATGTTAAAAGGCATTGAATGTTTGCCTATATGTGTAATGTGATCCACCCTGAGTCCCCTTCGGGGTGAGAAGGGCGGAATATAAATGCTGTAAATAAATAATAAATAATAAATATGTAACAAAATTTGAAAAAAAAATATGTTCCTGGTTTGAAAGTGTTATTCCTGTTTAATTGTGTGGTACTTACTTTGAAAGTAGTTATAATCTAGAAACTTCATTTTTGTGGCTTCCACAAACTATATTGAATTGGTTGAGACTCAAGATATTAATTGAAAAACTCAAAATTGCTGCAGGATGTCTTGCAAAAACAAGGTTTTTGCAGTTTAATAAACTTTTCCCATGTCTTTTATAACAGAACCGGTTAGGAAATGACATTTATTACCCAGAAACAATAATAATGTTACATACTGTTATTGATTCATTAGATATGGCTCCTTTACTGTGTCTACTGATGCTGCTTCTGCGGTTAGTAATTCAGGTTTATGAGCCTGAACTCGAGGCAATGCTGAGGCAACAGCAGCTTCTGACAATACTACTTCTCCTTCTGAGAAGGCGTAATAGTTAAGAGTAAAATCTGTTACTTCAATACAGATAGAACAGAAGAAGAAATTGTGGTTCCGGTTATATATATATATGGAGGTAAAGTGGCAATTCCTGATTTCCTTAATCCTGGAGATCTTTCTCCTTCGACATCTCAAACGGAAATGGCGCCTCTGACAGGAGAAATCCTGAGTCAAAATACTCCACCCAACAGTTGTATTGTTACAGATGGGATGCATACTAATTTCCTGATCACACACAAAAACAACACTTCGGTGACAGAAAACTCTGTAGTATTTGTACAAATACTATGTACAAATACGTGAAGGGAAGTCATAGGGAGGAGGGAGCAAGATTGTTTTCTGCTGCCCTGCAGACTAGGACACGGAACAATGGCTTCAAACTACAGGAAAGGAGATTCCACCTGAACATCAGGAAGAACTTCCTCACTGTGAGAGCTGTTCGACAGTGGAACTCTCTCCCCGGGGCCGTGGTGGAGGCTCCTTCTTTGGAGACTTTTAAGCAGAGGCTGGATGGCCATCTGTCGGGGGTGCTTTGAATGCGATTTCCTGCTTCTTAGCAGGGGGTTGGACTGGATGGCCCATGAGGTCTCTTCCAACTCTACTATTCTATGATTCTATGATTCTATTTCAAATACTACAATTAGAATATAATTTGAAAATACTCCATTTTTGCAATGTTTTGCAGATGGATTTTAATGGATTACCAACTGGATCAAGCAAACAGCATGTCATGGGACTCTTTGGAAATCGTTCTGAAACAGTCTTGGAAATTGAGTATTTCACAATGGAGTATTTCAAAGTCCCAAATTTTAGCCCACATTCAAATCCATAACAAGATAATCATGTGCACTCAAAAACTACCAATACAAGGTTTCTTGTTTTGTTTTTTTGTTGGCATTCTGGACCTAGTGAAGCATATTTTGAACGTTCTATGGGACACTCGAAAGCTTTCAAAGTTTTTGCTTTGTTTCACCAGTCTCTACTTTTTTCATGATTTCCATTTGGATGGCCAAACTTAGAAATCCATAGCTTTTTAAATAATGCTGTCCATACCTGGTGAGACTGGATCTGTTTTTTTGTTCAGTGAAGGCAGCAACTATTTACCTTGCCTGTTGTAGTTAGGCATTTTGTAAGAAGAAATGTCTTTGCCAGAGATTTTGTTAACTGAGGGATACCTGTACATCTGTACAACCGTTTCTCGTTACAGCAACCAAAGAGGCAACTAATAGACAACATTTTTTTGTAAAGAATGACACTGCCTAATAAATTAATTTCCTTATCAATAATAAACCTAACTCTACTTTTTCCAGAGGAGAATGTCTTCCCTGAGTTCTGAAGCCTTCTCAGAACGTTTCAAAAAAAGTGCAACAATTGTTACTAAATAGTTGTAAAATGTTCTCTTAGCTTCTGTTTCATTCTTAGACTTGTTTATGATACTACTTTTCCAAGCGAGTTGATGGATTTTATCTAGTGATTCACCATTTCTGTTTGCTAGTTAATATAAACTCATAAAATTTCTGAACCCTGTGACAGCTGCGGACAAAGGTGAGTTATTTCCGTCTATGGAGAGAAGACTGGAGACTTTTAGCATTTAAGTAGGAAGAGTTTTCAGTGGCCATGTGTGCCAATATTCTCTCTTCCTCAAGAAAAACATTCTGTAGTTTCATATCCACCCAGATTTTAAAAGCACGTGTTCCTCAGGCAGATCTATTGTCCTAACAAATTTTCTTGTTCTTCATGATATTTATTGTCATTACATACACCTATGCTGCTAATTTATAATATGCCAAATTCTAGGTAGAAAGAGAAATTGAAATGGAGTTACCTACAATTTTGTGGTAGCCTCCCATTCAAATATATTTGACATAGTGTTAATTTGTTGTTATGTCAAGTTCTTTCAAACTTAAATTGTTTCTTAGGCCCCCTCCACACAGCTGTATAAAATCCACATTGAACTGGATTATATGGCAGTGTGGACTCAGATAATCCAGTTCAAAGCAGATATTGTGGATTAGCTGCCTTGATATTCTGGGTTATATGGTTATGTGGAAAAGCCCCTAGTTTTCCTGAGGCGAGCCTATGATGGGATTTTCTTGGCAAGGTTTATACAGAGTGGGATTGCCATTGTCTTCCTCGGAGACTGAGAAAGGTGACTTGGCCAAGGTCACCCAGTGGGTTTCTATAGTCAAGTGGGAGTTTCCTGGATTCAAAAATTCAAACTAATACCAGTACATCCTATGGACTTTCACGGATCTAATTCAAATATTAATATGGCTTTTTCCACACAGCTGATTAAAATCTCATATTTTCTGCTTTGAACTGAAATATATGGCAGTGTGGACTCAGAAACCCAGTTCAAACTATGTAATGTGGGATTTTCTGCCTTGATATTCTGAGTTATATCACTGTGTGGAGGGGCCCTACATTTTTCTTATTTTTCTTCTCACCAATTCTGACCCATGGTGACCACATCATAGGGCTTTCTTGGTTTAGAGCCTGAGGTGGTTCTCAACCTGGGGTACCCAGATGCTTTTGGCCTAAAACTCCCAGAAATCCCACCAGTTTACCTGCTGTTAGGATTTCTGGGAGTTGAAGACCAAAATCATCTGGAGACCCCAGGTTGAGAACCACTGGTTTAGAGGAAGGTTGCCATTGCTTTTTCTTAAGATTCATCTAAGGTCCCCCAATGGGTTTCCATGCCTAAGTGGGAATTTGAACCCTTGTCTCCCAGTGTTATAGTCCAAACCTCAGACTATTTAACCATTCTGGCTTGTAAAAATACTAATTCCAATTCAAATACTATTAAAATGCACACATGGCAAATCTTGTTTAACTTTGAAAAATCAATTTATCAAATATATTTTGGGGTTCTATCATAACCATCATTCACAAGCTTTTTATAGCTGATGAAGATATATGGATGAGGAGTTCGCGGAATAGGAGTTGATATTGTAACTTTCCCTGATGATGACCTCACATGGAATTGGCAAGAGTTTGGTACATTGCATAGTAAGGCAAACAATCCTTGTTCTTCTATAAAATATAGCCTTCGTGAACATTAACCTTTGTTCAATTTTTAAAGCCTGATATGAGAACTCCTTCCATTTGCTGCCTGTTTACTGTTGTAATTTCTCTGTTGTGAAAACAAAATACTGTTCCTGTATTTTTCCATTTTGTGTGGTGGTGAGTCAAGCCATTAAGTTGGTTTTCCTTTATGTAGACTCTAGTGTTTTAAACTGTAGGTGACATTCACATGAGTAAATGCAACTCTGTGTCCCGTTCCACCTCTATCACCCCAATAGCCTGCATATAGTCAGCTTGATGTTAAGCTGAAATCCTTTAGCCTGACCTTCTCCATGACTTACCAATTTCTCTGGGGACGGATGTTTAAAAAATGTATTTATTTACTTTCAAATGAGGCATATAGAATCATGTGAACCTCACCTGGAGGTCTGAAATGCTACAGCCCAAGTTTACCACTTCAAAGAAATTGGGCCTCTGGATATGAAGGAAAGTAGGACCGGAGCAGGATATGGGACCCAAGTTGATCTTGTTTCCAGTGGTCTGCCAGACTAATTAAGTGAAGTTAGAGGTGAAAATAATGTTAATATCAATAAGAAAGCCAGCATGGTATAATCAGGATGGTGCAGAAATATGTCTGAAAAGGGCCAGGATCAAATTCTTCCTCAGCCAAAAGGCTCAAGATACTGCTCACATTTTTTTACTGTGGCTGTTTTAGAGATGAGTGGTATGGGAGAAATATGAGCCATAATATGCTTCTGACCCACATCACAGCTGCTGAAAATCACTCCCTTCAGGCCACACTAATTGTGGGATTTTGGGACTTGTCCATCACCAGATTCAGGAGAAAACAGGCAGGAGATTTTAATCATGTTTTATTGTCTAGAACTGAAATAAAGAGAAAAGGCACTGTACCAGAACTGTAAAATAAATTAGAGCAAATGGCAACACATTGGGGACTGAACTGCCTCATTTCTCATTTTGATTGAGCTTTTAGAGATGTCTTTTGGAGATTTTGCAAGGAAACGTCCCTTCTTATTTGAATGCAACTTCCAACAATATGTTATACCTTCAACATGGTATCTCAATACAGTACCCTCAGATAATAGATGATATTTATCAGTCCAAATAACGAGACATTATTTTCCTCCATCTTGGAGAAATATATTCAGTTTTGTTTTGAATTAATACAGGTTGGGTATTCTTCACCTGAAATGACTGGGACCAGAAATGTTTTAGATTTTGGATATATATATTTTTTGATATCTTGGAGTTGGGAGTTAGGTCTAAACATAAATTTCATTTATGTTTCATATATACCTTTTACACATAGCCTGAATGTAATTGTATACAACATTTAAAAATTGTGCATGAAACAAAATTTGTGTACATTGAACCACAGGAAATAAAGATTACACCAACTCAGTCACCCATGGAAACAAATTTGGACTTCGGAGCATTTCAGATTTCATCCTGCATTTATACAGAAAACGTTCTCTGTCCACAATTAGGAACTCAAACAATAGTCCAAGGGTGTGAAGATTTTCATATACTCAAAGCCATAGGGAATTAGATGATGCTTTATAATGAGAGAAATTTCAGAAGCATTCATACAAGCTTGGTTTTGGGCTTAGATTTGAAATCTAGTTTAAGGGCAACCAACTAACATGGCCAAACTGTGTTGCACATCTTGGTTACAACATATTTTTTTTAATTGACGCCAACCACAGAAGTCTGCAGTCAAGAGTAAAGGAAGAAAAGATGGGGAAGTAAATGCTTGATCATTTCCCTACAGACCATTTCTTGGCTCAGGATTGTAGCACATGCACTGCATTCCTTCCTCTGGATGGAGAAAGGTATACCAGTCCCCAAGACACCCACCTGTTGAAACTTGAGTGAATCAGTTGTTGATTTCTTATAGTGTAAAAACAAGTTGCCCATCTCATCCTTTCCGAATCAATGCCTTCCACAGCTGCTTTTTAGTGAAAACTCATTGCATGCAACTGTGTGTAACATCTAGAAGGCTGTCGTAAATTCGTAATGTTTTCAATAAGCTGAGACATTACAGAAGTCCACAAACTTGGCTTCTGTTCTTCCTACAACAAGCCATATAGGTTTAAAGATTTGCATGGTGTATGAGTTTTAACGTCTCTATTTTTAAAGCTGAAACAATATTTTGTTAGGTTTTACTACACAGGCCAAGAAATCTTTTCCCCTCGCTCTTACACAAAGCTTCTTCTAATTTTGTTAGGTTTGATGTAGTTCTGCGTACATGATTGCGATCTCTACAAAACTTCAAGAGTTAATTGCATTAAAAATAGAGCAAGGTAGTCCAAGTTTGTAATTTATAAAGAACCCATATAGTGAATTGCATTGAAGTTGCTTGCAGTGGGAATAAAAGGTTCTTTGTCAAATGCCTCTGGCAGAGGACACATAAGTTGTCTGGAACTGTTTAGAATTAGAAAGCACAGAGAATATATGTATGGAATATAATCATCAATCCATTTTATGGCTGCTTTGGTCTCGCCAATGTAATCCCTAAATTGCGTCTATAAAATAGCTGCCCCTGTTGTCTCAGGCCAAATCACACTTCATCGACGTTCCTTTCAGCTTTCACCGTTCGTTCAATCCTGGGGCTTTTATACACTTGTAGATCTCTTTATTTCACATTAATTAAACTTCTGCTTTTTCAATCAGGCATGTTCTGTATGACACAGAAATAAATGTAATCCCAAGGTGTTTGCGTTTAATCTGGATTTAGGTTATAGAACCAAAATAGCTTTCTCTTTCTTTCCTTCCTTCCTTCCTGCCATTCCTAGCTCTTTCCATGATATACAACATCTGCCCCTAAGTTCTTGCCTTGCAGGTGTGTTAGATTTCAAGCGCTATCATCCCAGTTTAGCATGATCTAGGTTGGCAAAAGCTGCCATAAAGAATGCATACCTGGAGTAGTTTACTGGAAAGGTGAGGAAATTGTAACTCGCCATCAGAATCTGTTGTAAACATTATCTTTAACAGTTAATACATTGAGTTTAACTTTTCAAAAGTACCATGTTACTTTTTGCTTTAAGAGTAACAGGTGTAATATATTTTATGGAGGAGCACATAGTCTATATTCCTGTCTTAAATGTTTAAAAAAGAACATCCTGTTCTGCTATTCCTTTTCACCTCTTAACACTGTTCCCATTAGATTTGCTCACATAAGAGTTCAGTTTTTACAAGTAATTGATCAAGGTAGAGGTGCAGAAAAGCACATTTTTATACACAAAGCAAATTTCCTGCAAAGAAAGCAATCTTTTATACAGAAAAAAGCAATATTTATATAGAGCAGTGGCTCCCAACCTGTGGTCCGTGGACCACCAGTGGTCCCCAAGAAACTAAAATATGGTCTTCGGCCTCACCATTACTACACCGTTGCAACGAGTGCTACTGGTCTCACAAAACCCTCTTATAGTGCCAAGGCAACAGGGATATCGGGAGGGAAGAGGCTGACTACCCATGAAAGGCATGGCAACAAGCCTCCTGACTGCTGCTTGCCACCTCCTTCCTCCCCCTGAGCGGATCTGTTACATGTGGATCAGGGACTTTTTCCATCTGCCTTAAAACAGACATTGGTTAAACCGATCCTGAAGAAAGCGTCCCTTGATCTGTCGGTACTTAACAACTACCGGCCAATTTCCAACCTCCCTTTTCTGGGCAAGGTGCTGGAGCGGGTGGTCGCTTCGCAGCTCCAGGGGTTCCTGATGGCGACCGATTATCTAGATCCATCACAGTCTGGGTTCAGGCCCTGTCACAGTACAGAGATGCTTTGGTCGTCTTGGTGGATGACCTCTGCAGGGAACTCAACAGGGGGGAGCGTGACTGTTGGTTCTCTTGGACATCTCAGCGGCTTTCGATACCATCGACCATGGTATCCTTCTGGGACGGTTCTCCGGAATGAGTATTGGGGGTGTTGCTTTGCAATGGCTCCGCTCCTTCCTGGAGGGCTGCTCCCAGTTAGTGAAGCTGGGAGACTCCTGCTCGGATCCCTGGCCATTGACCTGTGGGTTCTCGCAGGGGTCTATTCTGTCTCCCATGTTTTTTAACATCTACATGAAACCGCTGGGTGAGGTCATCTGGAGTTTTGGAGTTCAGTGCCATCTCTACGCAGATGACACTCTACTACTCCTTTCCACCAAATTCCAAGGAAGCCCCACAGGTCCTGGATCGTTGCTTGGCCGCTGTGATGGACTGGATGAGGGCAAACAAGTTGAAACTTAATCCTGATAAGACAGAGGTCCTCCAGGTCAGTCAGGGCATAGGGTGGCAACCTGTGCTTGATGGGGTCGCACTCCCCCTGAAGATGCAGGTCTGCAGCTTGGGGGTCCTCCTGGACTCAACACTGATGCTTGATGCTCAGGTATCGGCGGTGGCTGGGAGGGCCTTTGCACAATTAAAACTTGTGTGCCAGCTGCGACCATTCCCAGTTGGTGAATCTGAGAGATTCCTGATCGGACCCCTGGCCATTGATCTGTGGGGAGATTAGATTAGCTCCTTCACTGCCCATCTTCCATCAGGAACTGAAAACATAGATTTTCCGAATTGCCTTTCAGTAAAATGGCCACCAGATGTGAAAATTGTACGGTACCTTCTTATCGTTCCCCACTCTATAGGTCCTAGTACTTTATTGGAACCTTATTTTGTCCCTTCCTGCCCTGATTTTATTTATGGACCCTTTCAGAGTTCTTGCACTACTCACTTTTTATTATATGTGTATTGATGTAGAGTTTTAAGGTATTTATTTAATGTGCATATTTTATTGCTGTATTGTGTTAACTACTGTTTTAAATCACTGTTTTTATGATATTATGTGTTATGCTGGGCATGTCCCTGTTGTAAGCCGCCCCGAGTCCCTTCGGGGAGATGGTGGCGGGATACAAGAATAAAGTTACTATTATATTATGTGATGCCTGGAAGCAGGAGCACATTGGTGTCTTTGTTTTTAGGCCTGTTCCTGGGGTTATTTGGGGTGCCGATTCAGAAAATAGCATTGGATAGACCACATCAGCTCTAGTTTCTGATACAGAACATATGCCATTCTTTAGTCACCATCTGCTCGGCCACAGAAAAACATATTTAATAATCTAGAGCTGATGTAGTCTATCCAGTGCAACCAAACCAAATTTAAGGTTGACCAAAAACTGATTTGTAACCTTTTTAGTAGTACTGTTGGAGAGTGGTCCCTGGTCTACTGATATAGAGTAATGCTGATATAGAGTAATGCTGTTTTCTGTACCAAAAAATGCTGTTTCCTGTGAAGGAAACCTCTTTTTTTGCACAAAAAGTACACTATCCACAGAATAAAAGTCTTTAAAAACTCAGTATTTTATTACTGCTTGCAGCAATGAGAAAAATATAACATTGTTTGTTCTTGTCTGTAAAAATGAATCTTATGAAGATTCATATCCCTACTACAGGAATAGGAAACGTCAGTCCTTACAGATGGGTTGTATATCATTTTCCATCTGCTCTTGCCGGCATGCACCAATATTAAGAGGAGATGGGAGTTGCAATATGCAGCATTTGGAAAGCTGCATTATCTGAGTGTGGACTCTAATAACCCAGTTCAAAGCAGATATTGTGGGATTTTCTGCCTTGATATTCTGGGTTATATGGCTGTGTGGAAGGGCCCTCAGTTAACCGGCACCCATGGGGTTTGGTAGATGCCAGATAAACGTAGAGAGTTACTATTTAAAAAGGGCTAATACTATAGGTAAAGGTAAAGGTCTTTCCCTGACATTAAGTCTAGTTGTGTCCGACTCTGCGAGTTAGTGCTCATCTCCATTTCTAAACTGAAGAGCCGGCGTTGTCCATAGACACCACCTAGGTCATGTGGCTGGCATGACTGCATGGATCGCTGTATCACTGGGGGCTCCCGGTTAATACTATATAATGCAATAAATTCTATATTGACTTGATATGAATATTGAAATACAATATTTACAATCAATAAAAACAAATAAAGCCACATCTAACTGAATGTAACACGGTTTTACTGTTTTAATGTACAGTAGAGTCTCACTTATTCAACATAAACGGGCCGGCAGAACATTGGATAAGTGAATATGTTGGATAATAAGGAGGGATTAAGGAAAAACGTATTAAACATCAAATTAGATTATGATTTTACAAATTAAGCACCAAAACAACATGTTTAACAACAAATTTGACAGAAAAAGTAGTTCAATACGCAGTAATGCTACGTAGTAATTACAGTATTTACGAATTTAGTACCAAAACATCACAATGTATTGAAAACATTGACTACAAAAACATTGACTACTAAAAGGCAGACTGCGTTGGATAATCCAGAACGTTGGATAAGCAAATGTTGGATAAGTGAGACTCTACTGTATTACAAAAAGCTATTTAAAATTTAAAGTATTTCTTCACTTTTTTGCTGGTTGCTTGAGAATTCTGGTTGCTTGACTTCTACTTAACTGAGAGTCTACTGTGTTTGGGAAGGCTACTAGGGAAAGACATCTCCTCCCTTGCTGTCAATCAGTCTCTTACCTTCTTCCTATGGAATTACTCTGACCATGGTTTTGGGTAATGTGAAAGGAACAAGAATTTTAGTATGAACCTTATTATTTTAATTACTCCAAACATGGTTGGAGTTTCACATCTCTCTAATCCCATTATATATCGCTCTGTACTTTGGTTTAGTTTGCTTTGCAACATGCTGTGCCCATGGTGCAACTTGCAGTTCCTGCATGTGTTACTAATCACCATGACTAAAGCCGCAAGACAGATTAGGAAAGGCGGGCGCTTAATTACCTTCCCAAAGTCTAAGATCCTGGGATAGGGTTCCAGGACTACCTAGGAAGATGAGATCTGTTTAGAGATGGCATGTGAGATGTTATTGGTGGGTTTAATCTGGAAATAACACTCAACAATTTTGTGCCTTCAATAAAGTCTTGGGGGGAAATCAGAAATGTGCTGCTTGAACCCCTCAGTCTTTAAAGCCTTAGTGCAGATGTCAAGGACAGAACGCCACAAGGTTCAAGATAACAGAGTTTATTTAATTACAGAACTCAAAAATGCCCGTAAAACACAAGGGCCAGGCAATTTTAGCCTTTAGGAGCAAAAAAGGGACAAGGAAAAAATGTACAAAAGATAAACCGGATTAAACCGAAGTTTAATCCGGGTAAAAACAAACTGCTTGCTTCAGCCTGAGGGTAAACAAAACAAAAGCCGAGGAACACAAGATACAAAAGAATGCAACTAATTGGCAGCAGATTCCTCTCTGCTGCCAACACTGTGCTTAGAGGAACTTGCGTCGCTCCCACACACACAGCAGACAGGATTTCCAACACGAACAGATCAGCCAAGGATTGTAGCAGAAGAGTAGACCCAGTTCCTTTCCGTGGTTCAAAGCCAGAAGTAGACGTTTGTAGTTTCCAAGTCCAGAAGGGGGAAGGCAAGCCGTGGTCAGTTCAATCCGAGTTTTCAAAGCAGGAGATGGCGTCCGTCAAGAAGACGACGGAAGGTCAAGCTAATAAGAGTAAGCACAGGTTTGCACAAACAAATGCCCACACAATTCCTCCCGCCGTCTGACCCTGAATTCCAAAAACAACTTACGTCTCAGCACAGGAAAACACACCAGTCTTCAGGAAAGCGTCCCACACAGATCCCAAGCGTTTGTCCAGATTACCTTGCCCAACGCAATTTGCAATTGCTCCCAAGCCCCATTTTATGCCAGTTACAAATCCTCATCACTGTCAGCTGTCCTCCTTAACCCGGGCGTTTCCTCATCACTTTCCTCATCAGAGCTGGAACACCTCTGACTACGCCCCACAGCATCTCCAGCTGTGGATCCCGTCCCATCCCTCCAGCTAAGCCATGGGTCTAATCCTGAAAGTCCCCATTCATCTTCTATCCCATCATGACCAGTGGCACCCAATTCCTCCCTTACCCGAGTCCAATCCATCTCATCCTCCTCCGAGCTAACCAGCCCCTCCTCCATTCTCTCCGTAAACCCCTCAAAAGACTCTTCGTCAGATGGTGCTGCAAAAATGTCTCGCAGTCTTTTTCTTTCTCGCTCCTCGAGAGTATCTGACTCTCGAGGAGTCTTACGCCCACGTCTGTCAGTAACAGAGCCATGAGGCTCAATCATAACAGCAGACAAGTCGAAGCAACAAATAGAAGAGGGTTGGATTAGATGGTCCTTGTGGTCTCTTTCAATTCTACGATTCTATGAATATGATGAAATTTCTCAAAGGGAAGTCAAGAATTTTGTATATTCTCCCACTCTCACTCCATCTTTGCTACCCTACCCCCCATCCCACCCAACTCAATGTACAGTGCGGACCCACATTGCACACTGATCCTTTTGATATTGGGCCCATTCTGGTGTAGGGCCATCCTATGTGATATAGGGGCTGTATTAATTAATTAATCTCTATTAATAAAAGTCAAAATACAAGTTTGCAGCTCTATATCTTGTATAGAAGCCCCCAGTGGTGATGCAGGTTAAATCGCTGAGCTGCTGAACTTGCTGACCAAAAGGTCAGTGGTTCGGATTCGGGCAGTGGGGCGAGCTCCCGCTGTTAGCCCCAGCTTCTGCCAACCTAGCGGTTCAAAAACATGCAAATGTGAGTAGATCAATAGGTATCACTCCCGCAGGAAGGTAACAGCCCTCCATGCAATCATGCCAGCCACATGATCTCAGAGGTGTCTACGGACAACACCGGCTCTTCGGCTTAGAAATTGAGATGAGCATCAACCCCCGAGTCAGAGATGACTAGACAATGTTAGGGAATAACCTTTACCTTTAGCTATCTTGTATAGATTTCAGTGTGCACCACATTGTCCATTCCTCAAACGTTTTCATGCTTAACAGCACATCCCTTGTTTTAATCCATTTCAGGATGAAGCCAAGCAGTGAACCAGAGAACCAAAGGCTTAGCCTGAGATGGGCTGAGATGTCTCTTCAGCTGTGCAGAATTTAGCCACAGCTGAGAGCATCTGTCCTACTCTGTTAAACACTTGAGTTCTTTAAATGCAAATACAAAGTATTATCACACTATAAACAGATTTCATTTCTTTATATAGGCACTTCCTGGAGAAGAGTCTTTCCGTTCTCTGCCTGCTTGTTCTCCCCCACCCTGGCCACACCACAATGCTAATGTGAAGGGACATTTTAAAGGATGGTCTTATTAAACATGCACTATCCATTTTGTATTTTTCTTGAGAAACCTGTTTCCCAAAGTACCACATTTGTTTTATGTTGGCAGAACAGGCAGATAGAGGTAATTACCTGTGTGACTAGGATGAGTCCACAAACAATAAGCTTATGCAAAATTAAAAGGCCCATGCCAAGTTTTTTTTTAGTTATTTCAATGTGGATTTCTTGATGCAGGTTTAAATAAGTGCAGTGAAACTATCTCATGTCACAATCTGTCCAGTTGTGGAGAGGAATGACTTCATCCTAGTCCTAAACACAACACCCTTCTGTTTGTTTGATCTGATCTGCTGTGGGTAATATTTTATCCTACTCTACCAAATTAATTCTGGATGGAGTGGCTTCTCTTCAGGCCCTTCTTTGTTCTCTAGCTTTTCTCTCATCTTAAGAATGGTGTTTGCTATCTTCTATCACAAAATCATACTATTTGTCTCAACTGTTTTGGGACGAATACTGTATTTATTATATAAAAATAATTGCAGATATTCTCATATTTTTGAAAGCTCTTCTTACCATGAATGGAAAGGGTCTACTCAACTGTTCAATGGATTACCCACCTCTTAGCACAGCTCACTCCCATTCAGGAAGATCCACTGATTCTGTCATCATGCTATTTGCATACAATGGGAGCCACAGTGACTCAATGGGTTAATCCAGTGGTTCTCAACCTAGGGTCCCCAAATATTTTTGGCCTTCAACTCCCAGAAATCTTAACAGCTGGTAAACTGGCTGGGATTTCTAGGAGTTGTAGGCCAAAAATATCTGGCGACCCCAGGTTGAGAATCACTGGGTTCAACCCTTGTGCCGGCTGAACTGTTGACCTGAAGCTTGCCAGTTGGAATCTGTGAGACGGGGTGAGCTGCTTTCTGTCAGCTCTAGCTTGTGGGGACATGAGTGAAGCCTCCCAGCTAACACATCTGGCTGTCCCCTGGGAAACGTCTCTGTAGACAGCCAGTTCTCTGACACAAGAAGCAACTTGCAGTATGTTCTCAAGTTGCTTCTGAGACGATTTAAAAAATTGCATATGATTAAAAATGTGCATCCAACCCAGCTATAGGCAAATTTCATCAGGTGCTTTGGACTTCAACTCCCACAATTCCTAATAACCAGTAAGCTGGCTGGGATTTCTTGAAGTTAAGTCCAAAACACCAGGAGGACTGAAGTTTCCCATGCCTAATCCAACCTAATGTATAGTAACAGAAAAATGGGCCACCCACCACTGCTGAAGGTGATCTTCTGGTCAATGTCTGTAAATGGAATAGTAGAAAGAAGAGCAGTATTTTACTTTGGACAGCTAAATACCTGAGAATAAACTTATAGTATGTAATAAAGTACTTACCATATAGACCAGGGGTCCTCAAACTTTTAAAGCAGAGGGCCGGTCCACAATCCTTCAGACTGTTGAGGGGCCGAATTATCATTTGAAAAAAAAAAAAAGAACAAATTCCTATGCACACTGCACATATCTTATTTGTATTGCAAAACAACAACAACAACAATAACAATGAAAGAACAATACAGTATTTAAAAATCAAAACAATTTTAACCAACATAAACCTATCAGGATTTCAATAGGAAGTGTGGGCCTGCTTCTGGCCAATGAGATAGTCAGGTTAATTAGGATTACTGTTGTTGTGTGCCTTTAAGTCATTTCAGACTCTGGACGAGCCTAAGTCTAAAATTATTTATTTATTCATTTACTACATTTATTTACTACATTTATATTCCGCCCTTCTCACCCCAAAGGGGACTTAGAGCAGCTGTATGTACATACAATATATTATATTATTAGCACTTTATCTATGTTTTGAGTTTACAACCTATGATGTGCACTTTGCGAATCTACTATTACAACCTCACTGTTTTTAAATTCTATGTTTTTAATATGTGTGTTTTTATTCTTTTTGGTTAATGTGCAAATATTACAATTGGTGCATGTTATTGTTTATTGATGTATTGTATATTGTTATTGTTTTGTATTTGATATTTCTGTGAGCCGCCCCGAGTCCCCTCCGGGGGAGATGGTGGCGGGATACAAATAAACATTATTATTATTATTATTATTATTATTATTATTATTATTATTGCCACCAATTCTGTGATCAACCAGTAGGTTCTGCTGTTTCCTGTGGCTAGTAAACTGTTGGCTAGTCCCAACTAGAAGAGACCTATTGAAGCAACTAATGAATGGACAGTCAACATGTTCTTTGTATATCTGTGCACACAGTATGCAGGGACTTGGCGTATGGAAAAGATAATACTATGCCCTCACAAACCCAACTATCTCCATTACTATGTTGTGTTCTGCCATAGTAAAAGAACAATATGTATCCCATTCTCATAAATATGACCTGATTATTGCCTTCCTCTGTTCATCTAGTGCTGCAAGTAAAAGAAAAGTTTCAGTGTATAATTTATTACAGTGGGACCATATGCATACTTACTTGGGAGAAAGCCCTATTGAACTCATTGACATCTGTCTCTGAGCAAAGACATACAGGATTACACTCTTACACTGGTTATGGAACACCTGAGTGGAGACCAATTTCCATAGTCTAGGTCGAACACAGGCTTATTCAGACATATTGAGTAAGTGTGAACTAAACACACAGGGAGAGGAGTGTGTTAGTCCTTTCCCTCTTTTTCTGTTGCTTTGCTCCCTTGGAAGCCAATAAATACAAAACAGATATTTCTGTATCTATGGAGGCTTTCCATTATATTCTGAACTCCAATTTTCCAGTTAAGGAAATTTCCTGCTTACAGAAGTATTTCTGCTTCAAGTTTATAAGTTTTCTGAGCAAAGTTACAACGATGCCCTGATTACTAATGGCTAATGAGGTTAACGTCTTTCAGAGATCATGCCTGTTAAACAGGGATTTTACACACAGTTCTGTTTAAACCTAGATAATGAATTATAGAAACATAGCATTCTGCCTGGAAACCAATGGTATTGTTAAGTTATAGCACCTTGTGCCTATTGCCCATTCACTAGCATTACAGGACTTTGGGGCATATATCTATTCCAGCCCAGTTTAACAGAAAAGTGATTGCAGACCAGGTTAGGTATTAATTAATTAATTTAAATAAATAAATCCCAATTTACATGCTTATAGCAAACAATGTCAACCAGTGAATTTCCCTTGATTCAGTTCTTTGCGCTTTCAATATTTCTAAAACATGAATGTTCCCTTGAGCATAAGTCTACATGCTATATTTCAACTTTCCCAACCGCACACTTTTGAACTGGTCTCATCTTCCCTCATCATTGGTTTATCTGGCTGAGGCAGATGGCAAATGTAGTCCATCTTACTTAAAGAGTACAAACTGGGAATAGATAGTGTCCCTGGACTGGTTAGAAATGTTGTTATAGTCTTTTGGTTATCTCTTAATATATATGAAAGTTAAAAAGGGAAAGGGGAACCTTCTGCCATGGAATTTTAAACTTGCCTGCTTAATCCATCATTTCCCTCAAGGCCCTTTTCATATTGAGTATAGTATTTCTATCTGTAAACCATGAATAATATGTGACATTTTGTTGACCCCCACCAGGATAAGTATAGGGAGCACACACACACACAAACACTATCTATATCCCAGTAGTAGAAATGCCAGTTCCGGCTCTAGACTTCAAGCAGCCCAGTACTCTCACTTTACAACGGAGGCATTCTAAGTATCCAACACATATGTCAAACTTAAACACATGCAAAGCTTCTCACAGCTGCTCCTTCAGCTTTTTGAAATGTAGACACGGGCTGTAAAGGCTTGCAGAGGCATTGCCTGTTTTATGCCCAGATATTTATTTTATGAAAATATTTTCATCCTGCCTGTCCAGCTGAAAAAGGGTGTCAAGGTCATTAACAATGGCCGAAAAATAAAAAGAAAAGTAGTACAACATACAGTAAAAAGCCACCAAGGAAGACAGCAGTTAATCAGCAGTCGGATAGATCTACTTTACACATGCTGGAATAATAGCATTTTAGACTAATGAAGGTTAGAAAACAATTATCAAGAAGGTGGGGATCAATCTGATCTCATGGGTCTCATGACAGGACTTCTCTCGGGCAAGATGGTATGGAGGAGAAAGCCCAGTTATGACTCTGATGGTGGTGGGACACAAAGTGATCTTTCCTGAAGATCTGAATGGATTAGCAGGTTTATCTGGAGGGAGAGCAGGCCATTTGGTCTTGAAATACTTCATGTTTTAATTCTACATGGACCTGAGTAGACCTTCTTGGTAGCTGCTCCAGCTTGTGGAACTTCTTTCCTAGGAAGCCTAAACTGATCTCCTTCCAGTTGCTGGTTTGATGGCAGGCAAACATCTTTTTGTTCAACAACTGACTGGCTGTCTTACTGGTGTTTTGAAATCACTTTTAAATTATCTGCAATTTTACTATTATAGTTTTAATTGCGTTTTACTACAGCCTTTTGAGTTTTATTTATACCTGTCTTTAATCATGTTCTGAGACACATTGAGTCCCAGTTCTGGGAGAATGGCAGGATGTATCCTAAATAAAATATAAAAAAGAAATAATATGTTTTAATCACACTCTCTCTGTTTAGATTGTTGGGTACTTCAGTCAATCTCTAGGGCAGAATAAGTAAAGTATTAGAAACAATTAATATATTTTAAAATTAAATATAATGGTGATTTAACACAGATTCTGTCATCTAGCAGAATGGATAAATGGAACCCTCAATGGTATAGTGGACTAAAGCCTCGTGACTTGAAGGTTGGGTTGCTGACCTGAAAGCTGCCAGGTTCAAATCCAACCCGGGGAGAGTGCGGATGAGCTCCCTCTATCAGCTCCAGCTCCATGCAGGGACATGAGAGAAGCCTCCCACAAGGATAGCAAAAACATCAAAACATCTGGGCATCCCCTGGGCAACGTCCTTGCAGAAGGCCAATTCTCTCACTCCAGAAGTGACTCAACTTGCTCCTGACATGAAAAAAAAAAGAATGGATAAACAAACTGAACACTGAGGGGTGAAAATGCTGAGTTGATGGAAAAAGTTCTCCATGAGGTTGAAATGATATCTGCTTTGGCACCCAATGGCACAACTCTCGGGAGGTCATCCCAGGTATGGGAACTGAGTTTGAAGTGAAGCCAGAAATCACTGCAGATGAAGATCGCAATAGGGTTGTGCACTTCAAAATCAGCTTGGTTCTGGTTAAAGTTCTAGCTGCTAATTTCTGAATCGTCTGAAGTTTCCAAGCACAAAGTTTTACTATCATGAAGTTTCCAGTTCATGAGAGCAATCCTATTTTGATATTATTAAATTGTCCCATTATTTCTCCTAAAGGTCCCTCTTCTCCAAAAACATGGGTACAATTGGCATCCATCAGCCAAGCTGAATAAAAGCAATGCTGTTCTAGGAATACAGATGGAGTATCCCTTAACCAAAATGCTTTGGGATTTTATAATTATTATAGAGTTAGAAACACCTGTATTTGCTCACACGTACACAAGGAGATATCTTGAGATGGAACCAAGCCTAAACATGAAATTCATTGTGTTGTCGCAGGCTTTCATGGCCAGAATCACAAGGTGGTTGTTTGTTTTCCGGGCTTTATGGCCATGTTCCATGTTTCTAGAACATGGCCATACAGCCCGGAAAACACACAACAACCCCAATTGTTTGTGTACATTGAACCATCAGAAAGTCAAAGTGTTACTGCCTCAGCCACCCATATGGACAATTTTGGATTTTGGAGTATTTCGGAATTTGGAATTTCAAATAAGCAATGTTCAGCTTTGTACTAAGATCCATGAGGGACGTGCTCTCTTATCCAAAATGAACTATAACTGTCTTTCCTCACCACAAACTCTAACCTGGGTCTGTCTTATGAATGGGAGAACACCAAGAGCCCTCATCAACAGTCCTGCTCCGTTCTTGCAAACTCAAGGCTCTTTGACTGAATTAATCCATCTGTAATGTGGTCTTCTTTCTCTACTGCCTTCCACATTTCCAAAAATCATTGTCTTTTCCAATGAGTCATGTTTTATCATAAGGTTGTTGACCTATTACAGTTCCTTTTGTTTCCTTTGGCTTAATCAAAAGAGTATTGCAACTTGTATGCTGAGGCATTTGAACCGAAGTGTTACAAATTTGGTAATGGAGATTTAGAGTGACACCCAGCTCCCATTAATTTGATGGGCAGATGGGTGCCTCATTCTGCCTTCTGTGCCTTTGATTTTCTCCCCCTTTGACCTTACTCTGGATGAACTACTTTCCTGTCTAGTGGGCAATGACATCATATTTCCTCAGCGGCCACAGCAGTGAGCCATCAATAGGGAAATTTGGCTGTAATGATAAAAATGTGTCCAACTAGATGCCTAGAAGCGTACACTAAGCACAGTTCTTGGCGTGGGTATTCTGGGATTCCTCCCTTCAATTAGGAAGACTAAAAGAGGAGTGAGAGAGGTCAGACAGAGAATCAGCAGGAAGCGGGGTCGGGAAAAGATTTCCCTGACCTATCATTCCCACTCATTAGCAAGAGATGGTTTTTGTCCCTGCGAGGCTATATAATTAGCTTTCCAAGGCCATGGGATTCTCCTAGCCATGGAGAAAGATTTGAGTTTCAGATTCACATCTATTGTTTTTAACTCATAATTTTAGAAAAGTCACAAAGCTCAAAAAGTTAGCTGATTAAGGTTGGGGAATTGGTTTGTTCTGAGGTATAGACAACAGTTCTATTCATAGGCACCACATTGGATCAGGTCACTGCCAAAACATGGACTAGCATGTGGTAAAGAAGTACTCTGAAGTTCTAGGCCATGTGCCCAGTCTTATTTTTTTCCCCCAGGGAACAGCTGATAGCATCACTGCAAAAGGCTTGTTAAGTGTTATGTCAGTGAAGTTCTGAAAAATAGACCAATTTGTACTCAAATTTTACAGGGGTGTATTTGTGTCTTTCACAGTAGAGGCTAGCCATTTAGGGCAAACGGTGTTATTCCCAAGAGAAAATCAGATATAAGGATATGGATGCCCACTGTGAGAAGAAAAAAATATTTAATTGTTATCATGCCTTCTTCCAATAAGAGACCCAAGGTGACCGAAGAGATTTCTTCAGCTCAGAGCCATTGCAAATGTGGAGTAAGGGGCAAACCCCTTCTATACTGCCATACAATCCAAATTATCAAAGCAGATAATCCAGATTATCTCCTTTGAATTGGATTGTATGAGTCTATACTGCCATATAATCCAATTCAAAGCAGATAATCTAGATTTTACATGGCAATCTAGAATGGGCCTAAGATGTCCCCATTTGCTGTTGATTTTTCCTTGCCTTCTACCAGCCACCCTAATGTCTGGGCTATGTTTACCAATATAGCAATATACCCAAACTACTTAAAAGTGAAATATATTATTATTATTATTATTATTATTATTATTATTATTATTATTATTTTATTATGACACAGCAAACAAGATAGATTTCATATCACAAAATCACAAGTCGAACACTTCCCAAGTGTCTAGGACTGTGTGATGTATTTTGGATGATGCACGCAGATCCCAGCAGGGTGGCCTTTTGCAGCTATTATTATTATTATTATTATTATTAGTAGTAGTAGTAGTAGTAGTAGTAGTAATAGTATCACTATCTATTTCATACACATATATTTCCTTTGTACTGGGAGTTAATTTACAAGAATTACTGTACATATGCCCCTGATGGCACAGCGGATTAAACCGCTGAGCTGCTGAACTTGCTGATCCAAAAGTTAGTGGTTCGAATCCGGGGACTGGGATGAGCTCCCACTGTTAGTCCCAGCTTCTGCCAACCCAGCAGTTTGAAAACATGCAAATGTGAGTAAATCAATAGATACCACTCTGGTGGGAAGATAATGGCATTCCATGTCAGCCACATGACCTTGGAGGTGTCTATGGACAACCCCGTCTCTTTGGCTTAGAAATGGAGATGAGCACCAACCCCCAGAGTCAGATACGACTAGACTTAATGTTAGGGAACAACTTTTACCTTTACCTTATGATATCTATCTTACCTTAGTACTAGGACTCAGTGATTTACAAAAATTAAGGCAGACACAGTAAAATGACTGAAAATCATAAATAAAATATACAAAAGCATATGTAACTAATTGGCTTCTAAGCACACATCCTACAATGTCAAAATACAAAGATGTTTGTGGGGAGGTGAGAAATGTTGGGGATGAGGATGAATAGGTTTATCTTTATTTATATTTCCACCCACTCCAAGCCTTTTGAAGGATCAATGTGGTTGTTCTCAGAGTTTGGAAAGTTTGTTGTTGTGGTGTTGTTGAAGGCTTTCATGACCAGAATCACTGGGTTGCTATGAGTTTTCCGGCCTGTATGGCCATGTTCCAGAAACATTCTCTCCCGACGTTTCACACACATCTATGGCAGGAATCCTCAGAGGTTGTGAGGTCTGTTGGAAACTAGGCAAGTAAGGTTTATATAGCAGCGAAGGAATTAGGCAGGAATTAGCCAGGCCTTGAAGCAGCAAGGCCATTAAATGCTAATCAAGGTGATTAATTACAACATTCACAATTGCCTCCAACAGACAAGAGTTCTTTCTCCCACCCTGGACCTTCCACAGATTTGTTGTTGTTGTTGTTTCTAAAGTAAATTTTGAACACACTATTAATCTGGAAAAACCTCTTTCCTCCTGAACAGAACATTACCGTATATCAAAATAGAGATTATCCTTCATTAATTTAAATTCCAGATTAATATAGCTTTCCTTATCTATTGAGAAAATAAATTAATTATAAGTAAATACTAGTAGTTATTGGTTCATATGGTGTAGGTGTCTCCAAGGCTTTGTTTACACACTCTTGTAATTACCGTACAAACTCGAGTATAAGCCAGCCCGAATATAAGCTGAAGCACCCAATTTTACCACAAAAAACTGGGAAAACTTATTGACTCGAGTATAAGACGAGGGTGGGAAATGCAGCAGCTACTGGTAAATTTCAAAAAATAAAAATAGATATGAATAAAATTACATTAATTGAGGCATCAGTAGGTTGCTGTAAGATAATAACAAGACTTTAATAAGATAAGACTGTCCAACTCTGATTACCTATATACAGTGTTCCCTCACTTATCGCAGGGGTTACGTTCCAGGACCACCCGTGAAAAGTGAAAATCCATGAAGTAGGGATGCTGTATTTGTGTTGTTTACAATCTCACCTTCCTTAGACTTCTCCTTAGGAAGAAAGTAGAAAGAGGGATTTATAATATTATTTTATGATTTATACTATTATTTTAGTGTTTATTAAAAACAGCAAAACAGCGAGTCTGCGAAAAGTGAACCTCAAAGTAGTGAGGGAACATTGTACCCGAGTATAAGCCGATCCAAATATAAGCCAGCCAGGACCTTCACTCGAGTATAAGCCGAGGGGGGCTTTTTCAGGCCTTAAAAGGGCTGAAAACCCGACTTATACTCAAGTATATACGGTACTCCAAACTTATTTATTTCTGAGGTGTATGCAGATGATATTGAACAGATTCCACCGAGAGTCAAATAAACACTATACGCAAAGATATTTCAGGTCATTGGATGTGCAACCTGGGGTGGAAAGACTGGTATTTGGGCAGGGTTGAGCACTGGCATGACTTATTGTAAGGCCATACCTTGTTGGAAATGTTTCTACATCCCTTACAGTGAAACACTCAAAATTGTCTTTCTGTTCCTCCACCCTCTCTGTTGGCATGTTTATTCCTCATGTCAGTAGTTTGAACCACAATTGTTAAAATCCATAAGATGAATTAAGATTTATAGTCTCCTGGGACCATTTGACACTACATATTTGCAAAATTCTGTATGATCTCACCCCTTCAAATACAACTATGGCAGTTAAAATGAAATCCTCGAGCTATAACTGTGTAGAAAAAAGTTTCCCTGGGCTTTTTTTTAGCAAGTTCTAAACAATCAAGTGTACCAGTAAGGCCGCCATCAATAAATATTGTAAATTTATTTAAAGTGGATACTTGTTTGTAATTGTACATGAAAGTTTTCATGTACATATGTCTAATGTGTTGCTCTTATAGAAGGATCATATTGTTTCAAAATTTAGTGAAATGAGCCATGGTGGGATGTTGATCCAGAAACCCAGCCTACTTCGTTATTAATAAAACTAAACCTATCCCAAACAGAGAGATACTAACCTCAGATTTTAATAACACAGTAGGGACCTCTTCCTCTCATTTTCCCAGCAAACTGGCAGAGACTGGGAACACACTTGAACAGTTGCTGTTTGGGAAGGGACAAAGGAGATGGCATTTTATTGAAGACAGCTGCATTCAGAGAGAAACTAACAGGGAGAAAACAGCAGTACTCAGTACATCTGTATGTAAGACAACCAAGTCTCTGATTATGGCCAACTTGGCATGGGAACACTTTTATTTACACCAGCATCTATACATTCATACCCTAAGTCCATTATCACCTTGTATATTTCAAAATGACTGATTTTTCTCTTATTTATTTTTTGAGATTTCCTTCCTTTAAAAACATTTCTCAGCATAGTCTAACAGCATGAAGAGGGCAGAAAAAGCAAAGCAAGCCAAGATACTGTATAACAAGTGCAGACTTTTCCCGTCAGGCACAGCGTCTGGCCTGCACTGGCCACGTCTCATCCTTCACAACAAGTGTCCGGTGCATGGAGAGGCCTGCTACTCGTTGCTGCCTATGTTTCTCTAAGCAGCAACATGCATTGGGCCTCTCTGCGCTCTGGGCGCTCACCAGGAGGGGCGAAACGCAACTGGTGCAGGCCGGACGCTGTGCCCAGAAGGGTTGACCAGCTGGTTGAGGATGCAAGTGGCAGAATTTAGTGGAGAAGGATTTGCAAAGCTCATTCATCGCTATGGTAAGTGCCTAGATTTGAATGGCGACTACGTGAGATGTGGTATTTGGGTGTGGCTTTCAACTGCATGTGGTAAATGTTTTCTCCTATACTTTGTTCATTTTTAATTCCAAAATGTAACCTACTTTGTGGATAATCCTCATATCTGTTTGCCTTATAAGTGAAAGACCTATGGTATAGGCATCAAATAAAACTATTAAAAAACTACACAAGAATGGCATTTAATTCTGCCACCATTCAACTGCATCTTGACCTTTGGTGCATAAAGCAGATTTTTAGAAAATGAATGGTCATTTCCTATTGCACACACAACACACTTTCTCATAATTCCACTTATCCATTTCTTTAACAAGGAAAATACTTGATTTTCAGAAGTTTAAAAATAAATAGCAGATGTGCAGAGATGGTAGGAGACATTACTCATGTTTGAGAGGGAGAGAAATTGACTCCTTTTTTCCCATGCCATTTATCTCAACCTGTTTCATTAAATTAAACTATCCAAAAATAGTGGCTATATCTACACACAGCAGTTGGAAGGATGTTTAAAAATTACAGGGACCTTTCATACATGAAGATTAGATTAAATGCTTCTTTTCTACTCCTGATTTTATCAGTTAATCTCTTTCCACCTCCACGTTGAGCACATAGCTGTGGGTCAGTGGGGGGTCCCCCCCTTGGCATGTATCCCTACCCCTCTGAGCTTGGATAATTACCAGTAAAATTTGGACTGAGAAGTTAAATATTAGTCTATCTTTTTCATGCGGACAGTCTGTGTAGCCTCTCACCATCTGTGTGTGGTGGAATGAGGCAAGGACTTTAATATTCTGGTCAACCATGCACATGTTTTGCACCTAAAGCATTTTGGGTTAAGTCCTTGGCATCTCCAGCTAAGGTTGGGAAAGACCATGTGAAGCTGTTGCCAATCCGTGTAGAAATGATTAGCTGCTAATTATTAACAGATGCTGCTGTGGATTAGTTAAACAGTACAATTCATTCTGACATTAGGATGGCTGGTGGTAAAATTAGTTTCAAATAATGCTAGATGTGCATACAAAGAGCTTATTTATGCTAAACTAGACATTGGAAAAATCAGTTGTCTGTTTCTGTATACCAGTTCACTCTGATCTCACTCCCACAATTATATAACTGTGTATATAAACCTGAGTCTAGCATATTGTGGTCCACCAGTCCATCTGATTAAATCAGTGGTTCTCAACCTATTTTGACCTACAACTCCCAGAAATCCCAGCCAGTTTACCAGCTGTTAGGATTTCTGGGAGTTGAAGGCCAAAAATCTGGGGACCCACAGGTTGAGAACCACTGGATTAAATGTTGTTCGCGAAACTAAACTGGTTGGTTTCACCAGCTCATCACATGGAGAGTTGGAAGCATCCTAGGATTTTGCCAGGACGATTTCTCAACAAAGCTCACTGAACGTCATCACACGACGTAAGGCTACTTCTGGCAGGGCTCCGTAGACGAAGCATCCTGGCAGCATGCTGGGACGCTTTCCTGAGATTATGGGAGGCTTCTCATGTTCTCATTAAGAAGAACGGGGAAAGCCGGGTGGCAGCGGATTATATTGAGAGTGGGGCAATGGTCCCCCCCCCACACTGCCTTCTAGATTTACCATACTGCATGGCTTATTGATTTCAGTGTGATGAGGTCCTTACACCACTTCCTTTTTTGCTTCAGAGGTTTAAGGTGTTATTTTTGGGAATTCTAACTCCTGTAGCCAACTCGTTTAGAAGTTATCGAAAAATAAACTGTTCCAAACTCTGTTCCAATCTGTTCCAAATTCTGATATTGTAAAAGGGAATGAGCCCAAGGTGCCCATTGTGTTAACACAATAGCCTATTGCATAAAACTGTCATTAGCACTTTCAGACATACACCATAGTGTTGCCTCCTATCATCAGTACATTGGGGAAAATCTCTGTAAATATGAATTTGCTCTGCACCCATACTATCCTCTTAAGCCTAAATAGAGCTATGATGTTATATCAGATTTTTATGGCTGGGATGCCACTATGAACTATTTCAGTGGTTCTCAACCCGGGGTTCCCAGATATTTTTGGCCTACAACTCTCAGAAAACCCAGCCAGTTTACCAGCTGTTAGGATTTCTGGGAGCTGAAGGCCAAAAACATCAGGGGACCCCAGGTTGAGAACCACTGATCTAGATTTAAGAATCTGCAGCTGAGTTGGTGGAAGCAGACTTTCATACTCCTACTTTACATTAGACCCTCTTGCTCCTGGAAATAATAAATAGAATAGCTATGTTGGTTGGGGAAATCTTGCTCTTCACTCTAAACATTGAGAGGCCACCCCATGTCATGCAAGATTATTTAGAAATAAGGGCCTTTCCACACGGCCATATAACCCAGAATATCAAGGCAGAAAATCCCACGATATCTGAGTCAACACTGCAATATATTCCAGCTAAAAGCAGATAATGTGGAATTTTATTCAGCTGTGTGGAAGGGGCCTAAGTCTCACAAAGTTGAGTGGGATTCCTTCCCAAGATAATAATCATAGAACCACAGCCTTACTAATAAAGATATCACCATATGACAGGAGATTAGAAACCAGATAGTTTTCTATTTACCTTGCTCTCACCCTATGAAGCTATGTGTATTTACTCTAAAACACATGGGATAGGTTTGGAATAACGGAGGTTCTCAGTTGCAGAAAGCTGGCCTTGGTCCCATACAACAGAATGATTTTATTTAAAAAAAATAATAGATCACACTATGCTTCCATTTTATAGAGGAGAAACTTGAGCAAGAATCCTCCCGCAGTGATTGTTATCTCAACATTATTAACTTTTTAATGTTTGTCATGGATGTGATGGAGCCAGATCCTTAATGATTTAACTATGCTGTTCACTGTCATCTGTCACCTGTAAGCCACAACAAAGGAGTTAAAATGGAGTTATAAGTTAATATTCTCCACTAGGCTTTCGGACGACCCCTTCCCAGTATCTTCCATTTACAAGGGCAGCGGCTTGCCACCCAGCCCATCTTGTTTGAATATTCTGGTAGGTTTAAGGAGGCTTCCTTCTCAAATATGTTGAAAAAAAGAAAATCAAAAGTAGGTCAAAAATACTCTCAGTAGAAGGTAAAAATATATTCTCATCCAAAGCTTAGAAAGCTACTTTAAGGAAACTGTAACCTCTCCCAAAATAACATTCTCAGGCTCTATGGGTCTCTAATTTGAAGTTTACTGTCCTTGGCAAGTGCTTCTACATTTGAGCCTGTGGACTTGCACTGGAAGAAAAATTGCAACAGGAAAAAAAGAGTTCTAGATTGGTATTTCCTGACCTTTAACTAATTTATTTGTTAGGGTTTTGTTTTGTTTTTGTTTTTTTGGAGGAAATACTTTACTTTCCTAATAGTTTCCACTGGAGGAAATGGTACAAATGAGCCCTTGTGTCAGCTGTGTGGTCAGTCTGTCATAAACTGTGCTGGGTGACACGTTCATGTATATATAATGTGATAACAGTTTGGCAAATGTTTCTTGGCTCCATCAAGATTTTGATAGATGCTATTTACTACACATGTGGAAGCACCCAGGTCCAGATACTCCTGTCATAAACAAGTGTATTTTTTTTTACCAGACTGCATGTAGATATCCTTTAGGCTTCATCAGCAAGACCATCAGAAAAGTTAGCCATCATGTCTTTTCATTTGCCCTGTTGTTGCAAAGACATGTTCTTTTCTTTTAATAGTAAATATAGTAAAGGGGTCCCTGATGGCACAGTGTGTTAAAGCGCTGAGCTGCTGAACTTGTAGACCAAAGATCCCAGGTTCAAATCCTGGGAGCGGAATGAGCGCCCGCTGTTAGCCCGAGCTCCTGCCAACCTAGCAGTTTGAAAACATGCAAATGTGAGTAGATCAATAGGTACCGCTCCGGTGGGAAGGTAACGGCGCTCCATGCAGAAATGGAGATGAGCACCAACCCCCAGAGTTGGCCACGACTGGACTTAACGTCTGGGGAAACCTTTACCTTTACCTTATAGTAAATATATACATAGCAGCTAAATAAAGAAGCACTGTCCATGCTAACTAGAGAAAAGTGTGGGATTATCAACCCATTGGATCCAGATTTGGTAATTCTTAGATTACACCCAATGAGATAGCTTCCATCATTGGTACTTAGTCATTACTTAGATCCATTATTTTACTGGGTCTAATCTAAGAAATGGAGATGAGCACCAACCCCCAGAGTCAGTCACAACTGGACTTAACGTCAGGGGAAAACTTTTACCTTTTAATCTAAGATTGAGTGAATCCAGCTGTTTGAATGGGTTTAGTCTAAACTTTATTGGAACTGTCTAAGATGCTGGTTAAAGTTTGTGGAACTCTTGTAAAATGCAGGCTAAGACCTGGAGTTCACTGCTTCATAAACATGGAAGCTGAAATGCAATTAACTAGAAACAAGATATATAACATAATGGTTTCATGGTTTGAGGAGGGAAGAAGCCTCATATTTTAAATGTTTTCTTTTTTAAGAAAAAGCAAAGATAATTTTGTTTCTTACACTGAATTTACACTGCCAAATAATATAGTTTGAACTGCACTGTATGGTCAGTGCAAAACAAGGTATGGGGAAATTGGCCCTCCAGGTGTTTTGGACTTCAACTCCCACAATTCCTAACAGTCAGTAAGTTGGCTGGGATTTCTGAGAGTTGAAGTCCAAATCACCTGGAGGGCTAAATTTGCCCATCTCTGGTATAGACCCATATAATGCGGTTCAGTGCAGTTCAAACTGCATTATATGGGTGTTTATATAGTTGGACAGTGGTGTTTTTTTAAATTGAGGCTATAATGATGAGACTTGTAGAACTGTTTGGAGCATTATACTAATGTATAATTGTACACACACAGCCCCTCTCACACTTTGACAATGTGTGACAAGGTAGCAGGCCAGGTTGCAACAGGACTCGCCTCCCAGCTGCTGCAGAAATGCATCTAGCCATTAGTGTGGCTTAAAGGAAAATGGGATTCCAGAGTGTTCTCAGGGTTTTGGAGGTGTGGACAACTATATTGAGCTGAATCAGTCCTGATCCACTATCTATATGTCCAAGGAAACTCCCTGTCAGAGACTTGCTAGTGACCAGGAAATCATATGACTAGGAAACAGTCCATTGCATCAAGCCTCTGTCTGGAAGCTGTTTCAGGCCAGCAATGCAGCGGTGGTGGTCCCTAAGTGACCTCAGTTGTGATGGGCCCAATGTGTCCTCGGCTTGGCCAGTGTTCTCGATACCCAAAGGGCTCTAGTGACACTCCCAGGCTGGATTGGGACAGCCCCTACAGTTTACCCAAGATTAATTTGGTAACTATAGATCAGGCATGGGCAAACTTTTTTGCCTTGGGGACGCATTGTGTGTCCGGCCAGGAGTGCCAGACCAGGATGGAGGGGGGGCGGGGGCGAGCACACACTGGGTGGGAGAGGGCCAGGAAAGGGCAGAGCAACCTCTGAGGATGCCTGCCATAGATGTGGGCGAAACGTCAGGAGAGAATGCTTCTGGAACATGGCCACACAGCCCGAAAGACATACAACAACCCTGTGATCCCGGCCATGAAAGCCTTCGACATTGTCAGATTGTTCTCCCAGCATAAGTACGGGGCTGCTCACCCCATTCTTATGCTGGGACAAAGGCAAGATATGCGGCAACTGCCCCGATCTTCCTCCCCTGATACTCAGGCTGTCCTCTTGGCATTATGGCCAGACTGTGCGCACCTGGTTAGTAGCCAACTGCAATAAATCACTACTGATGGAGAAGTCATGAGTTCGAAGCCAGCCCGCATCGGATTCAGCGCCCGACCATTAAAAACAGCCCAGCTTGTTGTTGACCTGAGCAATCCGAAAGACAGTTGCATCTGTCAAATAGGAAATTTAGGTACCACTTATGCGCAGAGGCTAATTTAACTAATTTACAACACTATAAAAATCATCCAGCAGCATGTGGAAAAGAATGAAGAAGTAATCCATCAAGGACTCAGTGTCACAGTGGATGATGAAGCAGCAGCTCTGTCTGTGGCCGGAATCGAGCACACCCTCACGAAGCCAGAAAGCTGGAAAAATGTTACATTGCCTCTTTGTCTACATCTCTGTCTCTGTCTGTATGTCATATGGCATTGAATGTTTGCCATGTATATGTACATTGTGATCCGCCCTGAGTCCCCTTCAGAGAAGGGCGTAATATAAATACCGCAAATAAATATATAAATATATAAATAATGTCAAGAGGAAGGCAAGACAGGCAGTGGCTGAGAGTGCTCCGGAGGGCTCTCAGCCGCTGTATGCCTTCTTTGAGCCGTCCTCCTGACATAAGAATGGAGTCGCTTGCACTGTCCTTATGACGGAAGAAAGGCGAGACACAGGGTTGCTGGGAGCACTCCAAAAGGCTCTCAGTTGTGTGGGTCCCTCTCTCGCCTTTTTGGCATAAGGATCCGGTGGGTCATCATGTCCTTAGGACAAGAGGACAAGGAAAATAAGGAGGGCCTGAGATAAGCACCCAGGGACTGCATCCAGTCCCTGGGCTTTAGTTTGCCCATGCCTACTATAGATGCAACTTTATTGATCTTAACTGGAGAATTATGGTGAGGCCTATGACAGAAACGATGGCCACATTTACATCAATTACCATGCACAAAAAATCACAAATATAGCCATATCAGCTGAAAATGAATGAGACGAATGGTCCTTAATTACCACCATGATTATAATACAGTTGAAATGATTTTTTTTTGTATTGCACAATGTATGAAAATCTCTTATATGCTTTAAAGTGCTTTGGTTTTGGGTTTCATACTATTCTTGCTGAAAGCCAAGTGTACAACTGATAAGGCGAAACGTTTTGATGTATCTTCTGGCACACCTCATATATTTCCATTCCAACTGTTCCTCATGTTTCATTCATATGAATGGAAAATTTGTATTTTGAAAAAGCCTCAAGGAAGTTAATTCTTGATATAATGATTCAGATGATGGATAGCACAATGGTTCACCTTGAGAGTGATGTTTTCTTCCAGTCTGGTGTTCTAACTTGCTGTTCAACCTGGTTATTGCCTCAAAAGGTGTGTTAAGCTTATGTGTAGTATAAACACTCTGCCTTTTTTCTAAAGGAATGCAATTTTGAAATTTCACTGAAGAAGTATGACATATTTTCAAAATAAAGCAGTCAAGTCTCCTGCTGTGAAGTAAAACAAATGTTTCGGTATGACAACAATCATTTTCATCCCATTGAATTAAAAAGTAAAATACCATTGGCATGGGAACCATTTCTTCTTGTCATTTGCTTGCAAGGTTCTGGCAGCTCACTAAACCCTGATGTGTAAAAAGGAAAGAAAACACATTCCTTTTGAACATTGGTCTTTATTTTTTAGCTCTGAAAAGGAAATTGCAAAACAAACAGCAGATTACCAGATGGGCCTATGTATCAACAATAATAAAAAAAGAAGAAATTTGAGCTCAAGGTTAAAGGATACCAGGATATGACTCTTTGCTACAATGTCCTAACTCTAAAATTACTTCTTTAAGATGAGGAAAACACTGTCAGGCCTTCCCTAAGTCTCACCTTAACACAGCCTGTTTGGAAACCTATATTTATGTGATGTACACATCTAGAGCTTTTACACAGCATTGAGTCTGCTGGCAGTGTTTCACATTCAGCTCAGGGTACTTCCAGACAGCACTAAATCACAGGTTTTAAACAGAGGCAAAAAATCCCCGGACTTCAGAAGAGGTCCGCATACAGACCTGTTAGTCCTAGGATTTCTGCCTCTGTTGTCCAGACTTGCTGCTTTGTTCCGAGATTTAAAAGCTCCCACGATGGCTGCCGTGGGACTTCCACTGGAAACCTCTGAGTGTTTTCTTTTAAAAAAAATAAATGCTGAGATGTGGATATGCAGAGATTCAGATATGCAGATCACTGCAAAAGTTCCTTTCTTTGTCCTGGCTAGAGAAACTGTACCCTCCAGATGTTTCATGAAGTATCTCCCACAGAAACATGGGAGATGACCACTACTGCCCAAGTCAGCAGTACACAATAAAAGAGGAACACACACATTTAAGTCAGAACTTTGTCATTATTGGCTATTTTTACTGCCTGGCTGCCTGGCCATCTGTCCAGACAGATTTGGTTGTGTAATTGTGGCATCGAACAACAGGGTGCGGTTTCTGGGTTATACATGGCTTTTCCTATTAGCAACCTGCATGACTTTGGCTCTCAGTATTTACATTCCTCTCCAGCACATCCATGTCCCAACAGCCAGTACTAATGTGTTGTCAAAGGCTTTCATGGCCGAGATCACAGAGTTGTTGTATGTTTTCCGGGATGTAAGGCCATGTTCCAGAAGTATTCTCTCCTGACGTTTCACCCACATCTATGGTAGGCATCCTCGGAGGTTGCCTGCCATAGATGTGGGCGAAACATCAGGAGAGAATACTTCTGGAACATGGCCATACAGCCCGGAAAACATACAACAACCCAGCCAGTACTAAGTTTTTGCCATTTATTAAACTCTATACATGTTTTCAGCATACACCCAATAAGGAACCACAGGTACAACCCAGCAACCCATCCTGTTGTTCCTTGGCACAAGTACACCACAAAACCTGTCTGCACAGATGGCCATACAAGATCTAAGTAATTATAGTAATGATGGCATTCTGTTCCTGGCTTGAAAATGTCTGTTCCTGTTTCATTGTGTACTACTTAATGTGAAAGTACTTGTTGCACCCCAAGAACTTCATGTTTCTGCCACAAACTTCATTAAACAGGTGAAGGACGAAGTTCCTCTTCACAGGATAAGGTTTTTGCCTTTTACTTAATTGTCACCTTCTTTTTAGGAACCAACCAATCAGAAACAAGCATCTAACACCCAGGAACAAACCCAGATAAAAAAATTCCATGATTTCCAATTGCAGGGATATACAAACATGCGAATATCTGGATATTTGGCTAAAAACACAATATTCCTGCACCTGGAAATCTCATGTTTTTTTGCCTTTTGTAGTTGTTGCTTCAGGTTTTTCAGTGAACGGTGTCTGGCCACCCTCCTGATTGCTGCAGAAGCTCCTGCGATAAAAGTACTGTATCCAGAGATACAGTACCATTGACCCACATTAATAACTGGACGCAGGACTTCTGCTGAGAATCCAGCTACACATTGTGTGGACTCCCCCAGCACTTTATTTTACCCATGTACACATGACCTAAGAAGGATTAGGATCTTGGAGAATAGATTCAGAGACTGTGCATTTTGGCTAAAGCTTTCAGCCTTGATCTGTGTCATCACTATCACATCTTGAGTGAAATCCATCTTTTCCTATAACAGATTTCTATATTAATAGGTGTTTCACAAGGGACACATTACTGTATTTCTTTCAGTTCATCTAGGTGGCATTTTTCCATGCCACAAGCATCCAGAATCTTTCTTGCTCACATTGACTGCATCTGGGGCTTCCTTTATTGCTAGCCAGGGGCGGTAGGTTTCAGCTAAGTGTTTGAATACATGAAATCACTTTCCTGCCTAAGTTCCACTTTCCTTTGCCAATCAGTACTTGTAACCTTCTGTTTCCCAATGCTTTAAAATTTGACTATCTCTTCATCCATCCTGACATGTATCTCAATTCAAGGTACAGGTTATCACCTGTAAAGCCCTAAACAGTTCAGGACCTGCCTATCTTCACAACCACATCTTCCCCTACAAACCTGCATGATCCCTAAGATCGGTTGGGGAAGCTCTCCTCTCACTCCCACCTCCGTCACAAACGCAGTTGCTGGGGACGAGGGAGAGGGCCTTCTCGGTGGTGGCCCCCCGGCTCTGGGACTCTCTCCCCAGGGAGATTAGACTAGTGCCCACCCTGTCCACCTTTCGTAAAGATCTAAAAACCTGGATGTTCCACTGTGCTTTTGATTAGGCAGTTCCCCAGATAATTTTGGCCTGGCTATGGCCCAAGTCTAGCTCTTGCACTTTACTACCACTACCCACCCAGAGATATAGTGCTCTATCTTATATTGCCCTCCACTCCCATTTTCATCATCTGGCTCATCTGCACTTTATCTATTAGTCCTGTCCTTTCAGCTGAATTGCACTAGTCCTGCTCGCCCTTCAGAACTGTTTATTATTCAGACCATTGGTGCTTGGCTCAATGGGGTTTTATACTGTGTTATTTTGTGTGTTGCCTATTTTGTTTTCTTATGATGATGTTTTTATGAATTCTATGCTATATTTTAACTGTGTTGATCGGGCTTGTCCCCATGTGAACCGCCCTGAGTCTTTGGAGAGATGGAGGCGGGATACAAAAATAAAGTTGTTGTTGTTATTTTATTTTATGACACAGCAAACAAGATAGATATGCTGGATTTTGTATCACAAAATCACAAGTTGAACACTTCCCAAGTGTCTAGGCAGAGCCGGTCCAACAATGAGGCGAATTAAGCGGTCGCTTGGGGCGCAAAACATACGGGGGTGCAGTCGAGACTGCTTTTTCTGTTGATTTCTTGTAAAACATGATGTTTTGGTGCTTAATTTGTAAAATCCTAATGTAATTTGATGTTTAATAGGCTTTTCCTTAATCCATCCTTATTATCCAACATTTTCGCTTATCCAACGCTTTTATTTTTCAGTGATTGGTTGGGGGGGGGGGCTCCAAAATTCTGTTCGCCTACACTTGAAAAATACCTAGGGATGGCTCTGTGTCTAGGACTGTGTGATGTATTTTCAGATGATGCGCACAGATTCCAGTAGAGTGGCCTTTTGCAGTTGGCAGATTGTAATTTTGTCAATGTCTATTGTTTCCAAATGCCGGCTGAGATCTTTTGGCACGGCACCCAATGTGCCGATCACCACCGGGACCAGCTGCACTGGTTTCTGCCAGAGTCTTTGAAGTTCAATCTTGGGGTCCTGATAGCGACTGAGTTTTTCCTGTTGTTTTTCGTCAGTGCGACTGTCACCTGGGATGGCAACATCAATGATCCAAACCTTTTTCTTTTCCACAACTGTGATGTCTGGTGTGTTGTGTGCCAGAACTTTGTCAGTCTGGATTCGGAAGTCCCACAGTATCTTTGCGTGCTCATTTTCTAATACTTTTGCAGGTTTGTGATCCCACCAGTTCTTTACTGCTGGGAGGTGGTATTTGAGGCATAAGTTCCAATGAATCATTTGGGCCACATAGTTGTGCCTCTGCTTGTAGTCAGTCTGTGCGATCATCATCATCATCATCAAAATCATCTTGTTCTGACAAATGTCCATCTGTGTGCCAGCCTGTGGTAGAGATAGACTACAGGTGGGCAGTTTTTTGCAACCTTGAGCCTTTCAGGCTTCTCCACCCCTTTTTTACTGTGAAAGAAACAATGAATTGCCTATCCTAGAAGATTTCAGGAGTGACACTTCATCTTTCCAGTTGGTCATAGGGTCCCCCTGCCCTGTTACCATAAAAGTGTATGGGTTTTTCCAAACCAAAAGCAGATTTCTTATTACTACTGATTGGTGTATATTTCTTAATATTTTTAATAATGGTATCACAAAAGATCCCAAGGACGGAAAATTGGTCTCTGAGACCAGTCAGAGTCACCCACCCATGGTCTTGGGACAATCAAAGATGAATAGTCTCAACGTTTTTGCTAAGTGGTTTAATTAAGATCAGAGTTTTCTTCATGTCACTGTATCTTTGCTTGACAAACCTCCTTCCTTATAAATCAATATCTTCTGGCAACTCATATTTTAAAAATTATCTCTCTATCTGTGTCCAACTGTTGAAGAATAGCCTTTGTGGAGTTTGCAAGGAATTTAATACACACGGGACACTCCTACAGTTAGGGGATTTGAGGGATAGGATCAGAAGGGAAGACACCCTTGGGAGTGTTGCTTCAAGAACCAAAGCACAGACCATGTTCTGACAAGTTATCTATTGACTGTAGCCAGCATTTATATCCCTTGGGAAATGTCTGTTCACAGGCAGAGGAAATATTCTACTGTAAATATACTCTTGCCTTTTACACTTTTGAATAAAAGAAATGGAAAGTGACTGAAGCTGTACTATATATTCTCATGCCCATCCCTAAACTGTTGAACCAAAGTCCTAGGATGTACGTTCACGTTGAGTTCTGATTCCCATAATAAATGAGTTCCAAAGCTTTTATCTGCAACCATCTGGAACATTTGCTGCAGAAACACCTGAACAAAATATATTCTGAACTTTACATCCAAAGCTGAGGGGAAGAAGAAGTACAGAGAAGGATGAATTAGCAATGAAGAAGGGACTAAAAAAGGAAGATGTAGCCCTGGCTCCAAGATGTTGCAATGAAACCAGTGTGGTGTTTACAGAGCATGCCTAGACAAAGTATGCATGAAAACAATTTATGATAATACTCTAATGAAGTGAATATCTGGCAACTTTGCTATATAATCATCATCATCATCACAACGACAACAACAATGGCTTTATTTTTGTACCCTGCCTCCAACTCCCCAAGGGGACTTGGTGCAGCTTACATAGGGACAAGCCCAGTCAACATTGTAAAATATAAACACATTAAAATACATACACAATATCATAAGTATATATATCCTTACTTAGGACTGACCCACCTAGTGCTGATGGGCTATATTTTCCATAATCCCTTAGCCTATGCTGGTTTAGAGTGACAGGGGTTGTAGTTCTGCAACATCTGGCGATGTACATATTTCCCTAGCTGTACTGTAAGTATAGGTTGTCATCACTGAAATGGCCAAAAATATTTCCTAACCCAATTGCATTTATTTACATGGAATTTATTGTTCAATTTTATGGAATTCTGTTTGGAAAAGTCACTTTTTTTGGACAGCAGCTCCTGGATGGAAGGTTGTGGTTTGCCTCTGGTGGACAATATGTTCACCAGCAAAAAAATTAGTGTTATTTTCTACTGTGTTATGTTAGTCTGTTAGGTTTTGAGATTGCCATTTATGTATTATGTTTATTTTTGCCTTGTTTTTTTTGTATTGTGTTTTATTTTCTGTTAGGTTTTTGAGATTGCCATTTAGTATGTATTATGTTTTATATTTGTTTTTGTACTGTGTTTTATTTTCTGTAAGCCACCTCAAGTCTTGTATGGAGAGGGAGTGGGATATAAATAAATTTTATTATTATTTTACTGATACAAAAATACAGTATGACACAGCAAACGAGATGTATATGCTGGATGTCGTATCACAAAAGTTGAACATTTCCCAAGCGTTTAGGACTGTGTGATGTATTTTCAAATGATGTGCGCAGATCCCAATAAGGTGGCCTTTTGCAGTTGAGAGGTCAAGATTTTGTCAATGTTGATTGTTTTCAAATGCCAGCTGAGATTTTTTGGCACAGCACCCATTGTACTGATTACCACTGAGACCATCTGTACTGGTTTGTGCCAGAGCCTGCAATTCGATTTTGAGGTCCTGATAATGGCTGAGTTTTTCCTGTTGTTTTTCATTAGTTTGATTATCACCTAGTATGGTGACATCAATAATCCTTTTTTTTTCTTTTTCTTTTCTACACCGTGAGATCTGGTCTATTGTGTTCTAAAACTTTGTCAGTCTGGATTCGAAAGTCCCACAATATTTCTGTGTGTTCATTTTCCACTACCTTTGCAGGTTTGTGATCTCACCAGTTCTTTACTACTGGCAAGTGGTACTTGTGACATAAGTTCCAATGAATCATTTGGGCCACATAGTTGTGCCTCTGTTTGTAGTCCATCTGTGCAATTTTCTTGCACCAGCTGAGGATATGATCAATTGTTTCATCAGCTTCCTTGCACAGTCTGCATTTTGGGTCATCAGCTGATTTTTTTTGATCCTGGCCTTAATTGCATTTGTTCTGATGGCTTGCTCCTGGGCTGCAAGGATCAGGCCTTCAGTGTTCCATTAGTGAGCCATAACCAGGTCTTCCTATCAACTTTTCCTTCAATTTTGTCAAGGAAAAAAATTGAAGGAAAAGTTGATAAGGAGAAGACCTGGTTATGGCTGGCTAATGGAACCGTATTATTATTATTTGAAACACAACAAGTTGAGTCCACAGCAGACACTCTGCTGGCTATTATTATTATTATTATTATTATTATTATTATTATTATTATTATTATTATTATTATTATTATTGGTTCTCTAGTCAAAAATGTAATTTGTTCAAGTTCTACATAAACTGCACAGACATTGACTTGATATGAAAGCTGTCCCAACCGTCATTAAGCAGGTATTTGCACAGACCAATGTACCTTTGGTTAGACAATCACTAGCATGACTTGCAGCAATTCTCTCTTTTAAGTTGTCAGAAAAAGTGTGGTAAGGGTGAATCACTGTAGCAACGAATACAAGATTTGACTACTGCTCATTTTCACCATTGTCTTGTTCATACATTAGTCAGTATGCCTAACAGAGAGTTGGCTCTGGAGAAATCTAGGAGTGGAGTGGTTCCCAAACAGTGAGATTCCGTTGGTCATCATCATTTATATGCTCACCCCTTCTTCCATTTACTCTTTCTATTGGTCTTCTCTGCAGGCCTTGTGATGAGCAACACCCAGAAGTGACAGCAGATGGTTATGTGAACAACCTTGCAGAAGCTGTGGATGTGATTCTCAAGCAACTGCATAAATAAAGGTGTTGCAGATGGTGTCTTGAAGTTGAAAAATGATTAGTTGAACGTGATGTCCTTGGCATAACTGTGAACATGATTCTACTCTCTTCTTTTTTCTTATCTTCTCCTAGTTTTTACGTGAGAATCACTCACAATATACGTATATGTGCCTCAAAAGACTAGCTCTTCTAACATGCCTTCACGGGTAGCTAAAATATCAATTATTACAAAGCAAACAACAAGGGAAAGATTAAGATTGAGGTGTTTTATGCCCCCAACCCTGATTGTTTTCAGTCTTAACACTCTACCCATATTATTTCCTATTTCCTCACCTGTTCTGGTTTTTGGAAGACAACTCAAAGAAAATTATCTCTTTGTCTCTGGGCAATTCTCCTAAAGAAATTAGTGCAGAATTTGTCTACATCTTAACTGAGACATAGCAAGGTTATATTTTTACTACCCTCCATTCTGATGGTTTCTCCAGCATTTAGTAATGCTTGTTTTTGGAGTACAAATCCTGGCATTCTCCATCCAGAGTCATCATACTGGCTGAGGGGCTCCAGTAGTGGAAATCCAAAAGGTAATGTTTCCAAGTTTCATATCCAGGCTCCCACACTAGTATGGAGAGAAATCATTATCCCAAGAGCAGAAGGAGAGAGGTGTTAACATGGCTGTTTTGGCGGCACTTTCGTTGTATCCAGTCCAGTGTGCCTTTTTTCCCCCAGAACATTGTGGATCAGTCCAGTTTGTAGCAGAAACTGATTCTGCACCATTCTAATGGTAGCAGATTTTAGCAACAACAAGAAATACCTCCCTGCTCCCCAATTTTTGAACAGTTGTGCATGTGGTATTGAAAAAAACCTGTTTAAATAAGCCAGTGAATGGATGTGAGACATTTCACCATGTATGTTGCCCATCTGAACTATAGGAGGAATGGCAACTCGGGTGTTTGAGCCAACATTCAATTCACTGGTATGCACATCTGTTATTTCAGTTGGAAAGCCAAGCTCAAAGGCCCACTATGGGCTTTTTTATATATATAATACATCTGTCTTCTTTAATCTTAAAAGTAAGAACTCATTCTCAGACAAGCCAGTGGGTTATTTTGAAGCGGGTTCAAGTGATTATTTAAGCTGTTTTCAAAAAGTTTTGGCAGGTAACTGTTATGACCCAAGGCTAGACCTGTACCCAGCATTTCTGAGGACGGTTTTCCCTATAGTTTACTTGCCTGACTTGTGGGTGTTGTAAGATTGCTTGACCTTCCTCCACCACCCTTAGTCCTTATTCTGATGGTCTTGGAGATAGGCCAGGCTCCCATGAGTAGTCTGCTTCTGTCTCATCACATTGTTTTTCTCCTCCAAGAATAGCCTTGCATATTGAGAGCTATCTTGTGATGGCTGGATACCAAGCTAAAAGAACTGGTGTTGGGTTTCCAGGGTTTCCAACCAAATGATTATCCCCTCTGTTGCTGCTGCAGTTTGAAAGTAATCTTAGATTAGGAAAGAAAGAATAACAGAATTGTCATTTTCCTTAGCACTGAATCAGAAGTGTACTGCATCTCTTCTCTCTCTTTTTTGCCATTTCAGCATGCTCTTGGTGAGCATTTGAAACTAAACTCAAGAGTTACCTGGTATAGCAACATCTCCTCCTTCATTATTTCCATATAGGCTACATCAGTAGTTCTCAACCTGGGGTCCCCAGATGTTTTGGGCCTACAACTCCCAGAAATCTCTGGGTTTCTGGGAGTTGAAGACCAAAAACATCTGGGGACCCCAGGTTGAGAACCACCAGGTTACATGGAATAATTATGGTCTGTTGAGTACAGATCTAGTCCTTATTTAATTTCAAATGCCCTGCTCATGTGCATGCATAGGTCAGAATCTACTATGTGTATTTGGAGGGGGGGGGTATTGAGGAAGAAGATGTACTGTACATTCTTCCACAACACTATTTTCCATGATAAGCAACAACAGCTAAGGAGCTGAATGGCACAGCTCTGTCAACTCAGATACCAGTTATCTTTTCCTTCTCTGGATATACAGATATATAGGCGGAATGTACTGAGTTGAAACCCCATAGCTGGTTGGTGGATGATGGGGCATAATTGTGCCTGCAAATCTCAAGCTGCTTTCATATAACCAGAGATGAAGTATGGAAGAAAGAGCAGTCTCCATCTTCCCCCTAAACCAGTGATTCTTAACCTGTAGATCCTCAGATGTTTTGACTGACAACTCCCAGGAATCCCAGCCAGTTTACCAGCTGTTAGGCTTTCTGGGGATTGAAGGCCAAAACATCTGGGAACCCACATATTGAGAACCACTGCCCTAAACAATGGTGTAAGGAATCGGATTGTTTTGTTCAATAGCCTTTTGGGGATCATTAGGATAGCTTTCTTTTCAGTGTTAGGATTTATTTTTATTTTTAACATAAAGGATTGTTGGGCCACATGAGGTCCTATCTGTAGCCTGAAGCCATACAGTGCAAAGGGATGTCACTTATGGAGGGCAGAATCAGGGCACTGCCCCCCCCCCCCCCAAATAAGAAGTCTGTCTTAGGAAATGTTCTTTCAGCCTCAGATTTCTAGCACTGTCGACATTGAGAGTGAGCTCTATGTTCATATTTCCTTAATGTTTCCTATCCCTGAGTGTTCAAACGGATTTTCAAATATGCAACTGATGTTTCAGTGACTACAACGATAGAATTTTGGGGCAAGTGTGTTAAAGCGCTGAGCTGCTGAACTTGCGGACCAAAAGGTCCCAGGTTCAAATCCCGGGAGCAGAATGAGCGCCCGCTGTTAGCCCCAGCTCCTGCCAACCTAGCAGTTCAAAAACATGCAAATGTGAGTAGATCACTAGATACCGCTCCGGCGGGAAGGTAACGGCGCTCCATGCAGTCATGCCGGCCACATGACCTGGAGATGTCTGTGGACAACGCCAGCTCTTCGGCTTAGAAATGGAGATGAGCACCACCCCCCAGAGTCGGTCATGACTGGACTTAACGTCAGGGGAAACCTTTACCTTTTAGAAAACATAATTTGGCAGAATCCTTTGTTTTACCCCCTTTCCTACGTAGCTACATCCGTGGTGCAGACTTAGTTTGTGACCTCAGTGGGAAATACAGTATGACTATAGTTGTGATGAAATTATTTGCAAATGGCAGTCTGAAGCAAGTCTTTCCTCACAAGTGCTAATCATATATGATACCATTTGTTGTTGTTGTTTATTTGTTTAGTCACTTCCGACTCTTCGTGACCTCATGGACCAGCCCACGCCAGAGCTCCCTGTCGTTCGCCACCCCAGCTCCTTCAAGGTCAAGCCAGTCACTTCAAGGATACCATTCATCCATGTTGGTCGGCCCCCTTTTCCTTTTTTCCTCCATTGTCCCCAGTATCATTCTCTTCTCTAAGCTTTCCTGTCTTCTTATTATGTGGCCAAAGTACATACGTGACTGAAAAGCAGGTACCATGGCATTTAATGCACATTAGGACTATGGTGGGGAATAGGAAGACTTTAACTTCCAGTTTGGAAAGTGCCCATATTTCTAGCAGTGGGTGGGCTAAGTGTAAAACCCAAGCAGGGCCAGATAGATTCCTTGAAAATATTGATAATTCTGCTCTATGCAAGTAGATCACAACTATAGATCACATTCTATATCTGTTAAATCGACAGTGAACTGCAGCTTTCCTGACGGCAAAGGACTATTCAATTCTATGCTTAGTTATCTTCAGTCCCTGATCTGCCAATTGAAGGTAATAGGAGAAGAAGCTTTCAGACCAGATGTGAAACCCCCAATGACTGCCTCCAACCTGGTCCTCCATTTCCCCCTTTAACTCTTTCTCTTTCACTGTGCTCCTGAACTGGCTCAGTGCCCCAACACCTGCTGTTTGCGTTGGAAGGAATAGTTGTAAATTCCTGATCCAGATTGGCACAGCACCAAGATGCAAAAGGTTAAAGCCTTCACACTTCCCACCACAGCCCCAGTCTAAAAAGGGTCTGTTGCACTTGCTATTTTACTCTTTTAGAAAGCATTTATATAGATACTAACTGTATGGGTTATAGTGTTACACTGAGTTTTGCCTTAAGCTGAGTTGCAAAACACCACTGGTTTACAGTTTTCCGAGTCACATAACACTGGTCTTCTTTTAGATTAGTACAACAGGAATCTTCAAAGGTGGTTTCATATTTCTCCTCATAATAAACCCTAAATATGTTTATGTGTTGTCTGTTGGCAATTGCCTGAAGTAGCACAGGGTGGTTTTATCAAAACAAAACATACATTCTGTTACAGATCCATCCATAAAGCACTGATGTGCAGTAACATGCCTGGCTTCATTTTTTTGTAATGAGTTATCTTAGCAAATAAAGTTCTTTGAAACCCACCTGCATTCTCATCCCATCCTTCATTTACATCAAGTTGTAAAACCCTGTGCGCCTTCAAGTCGATTTATGGCAACCCCTATTAATTTATACTCGGCATACATTTGGCATTAGAAGACTTCCTGTTTGGCAGGGAAAGAGGGGTCCTTACAGTAGTTTAAGCAGGGCTGGGAGATGACTTACCAAGGCCTTGAACTCTCATAAGAAATTTCTCACAATATAAACTGTACTTTGTTTAGTGTTTGAATCCAGCAAGAGTCAGCATAGTGCAGTGATATGACTGATGGACTGGTCTCTGGAAGACCTAGTGTTTGAGTCCAGCAAGAGTCTGCATAGTGTAATGATATAACTGTTGGACTAGGACTCTGGAAGACCTAGTGTTTGAATCCAGCAAGAGTCTGCATAGTGTAATGATATAACTGTTGGACTAGGACTCTGGAAGACCTAGTGTTTGAATCCAGCAAGAGTCAGCATAGTGTAGTGATATGACTGTTGGACTAGGACTCTGGAAGACCTAGTATTTGAATCCAGCAAGAGTCTGCATAGTGCAGTGATAGGACTGTTGGACTAGGACTCTGGAAGATCTAGTGTTTGAATCCAGCAAGAGTCAGCATAGTGTAATGATATAACTGTTGGACTAGGACTCTGGAAGACCTAGTGTTTGAATCCAGCAAGAGTCAGCATAGTGTAGTGATATGACTGTTGGACTAGGACTCTGGAAGACCTAGTATTTGAATCCAGCAAGAGTCTGCATAGTGCAGTGATAGGACTGTTGGACTAGGACTCTGGAAGATCTAGTGTTTGAATCCAGCAAGAGTCAGCATAGTGTAATGATATAACTGTTGGACTAGGACTCTGGAAGATCTAGTGTTTGAATCCAGCAAGAGTCAGCATAGTTTAATGATATGACTGTTGGACAACTCTGGAAGACCTAGTATTTGACTCCAGCGAGAGTCAGCATAGTGTAGTGATATGACTGTTGGACTAGGACTCTGGAAGATCTAGTGTTTGAATCCAGCAAGAGTCAGCATAGTTTAATGATATGACTGTTGGACAACTCTGGAAGACCTAGTATTTGAATCCAGCGAGAGTCAGCATAGTGTAGTGATATGACTGTTGGATTAGGACTCTGGAAGATCTAGTGTTTGAATCCAGCAAGAGTCAGCATAGTGTAATGATATGACTGTTGGACAACTCTGGAAGACCTAGTATTTGAATCCAGCAAGAGTCAGCATAGTGTAGTGATATGACTTATTTATTTATTTCGTGTCAAAAGCATTGCATAACAAATACATTTTAAAATGATGAAAAAAAAGGAAATCACAAGCAACTAAATAGTTTTAGACCAAAAACGGGCTACAGCAACCGCATTGTCCGTAGCTTTAAACAACTCCTCCTCCGTGCATGAGGCAGGACATTGTGGGCAAGCATACATATGCGGAGTTGTTTGTTCTGCTCCACAGTCACACAAGGTGGAGGATTCCTCCAGGTAGTGCCACCTTGCCAAGTTGTCTTTATGTCTGCCCACTCCGCTTCTGAGTCTGTTCAGGGACTTCCAAGTTGCCCATTCTCGGTTTGCCCCTGGAGGAAGACCCTCATGGGGGGCCATCCAGTTAGAATTGCCAGGTTTAGCTGCCCAGAGAGACACCCTTGCTGTTGCTGGAGTAACATCAAGAGGAGTGGTGGTTCTCATGAAGCCCTTCCTTGATTTGAGTCTGGTGGGAGGAGGCTGATAGTCATGCAGTGGGTGGCTTTCACAGTGTTCAACCTTATTTCTCTCACCGTTAGCAGCAACTTCCTGTCGCACGTCAGGAGGGGCAATGCCAGCTAACTTGTAGAGTTTATCAACAGGTGTAGATTTAAGGCATCCTGTGATTATTCTGCATGTTTCGTTTAGTGCTATGTCCACCTGCTTCGCATGGGCAGACTTTTGCCAGACAGGACAGGCGTACTCAGCAGTTGAGAAAGACAAGGCCAGGGCTGATGTTCTTATTACTTGTGGGTCTGCACTCCATGAGCTGCCAGTCAGTTTCTGCAGGATGTTGTTGCATGCAGCTACTTTGTGCTTGGTGTTCATGCAGTGTTTCCTATACGTTAATGTTCGATCTAAGGTGACACCAAGATATTTAGGATGGAAACAGTGTTTGAGCTCTTGGCCTTCCCAAGTAACTTTCAGTTTCCTGTTGGCTTCACGGTTACGTAGGTGTCTTGGCAGGGTTAGGCTTCAGGTGGTTCTCTTTGTAGTAGCTGGAGAGATCTTTCAAGGCATTAGTGAGTTGCTTTTCAACTGTTTCAAAATCTTTCGCTTGTGTTGTGGGGCCAAGGTCATCAGCATATATAAAGCTCTTTGTGAGTGGTGGTTGTGGCTGATCGTTCGTGAAGATGTTAAATAAGGTCGGTGCAAAGTGATATGACTGTTGGACTAGGACTCTGGAAGATCTAGTGTTTGAATCCAGCAAGATTCAGCATAGTGTCATGATATGACTGTTGGACAAGGCCTCTGGAAGACCTAGTGTTTGAATCCAGCAAGAGTCAGCATAGTGTAGTGATATAACTGATAGACTAGTCTCTGGAAGACGTAGTGTTTGAATCCAACGAGAGTCAGCATAATGCAGTGATTTGACTGTTGGACTAGGACTCTGGAAGATCAGGTGCTGAATCTCTACTTAGCCATGGAAACCCACTTTTGCCTCAAAGGAAGGATTCTTTGAATAAATAAATCTAATTTGAATAAATCTTGTCAAGAAAACTATGAGAAAGGTTTGTTGTAACTCTGTCAACATGAAGGCATATCACAAATCAATGGAGTATAAGGTTTTATTGGTTTGGTAATGGTGGTGTTGACCAAAAACATTTATTTTCAGAGATGTACTTACCTTCAAGGCCTTACATGGTCCAGGGCCAATGTACCTGAGGGACCGCCTCACTCCCTACAAACCCCAGAGATCCCTCCGTTCTGAGGACCAAGAACCTACTGGCATATAAGTTTGAAAAATAAATAAATAAATAAAAAAATAAAATGTATCCCAACCCGGAAGAGCAAATGTTCCATAATATACTGTCTGGCCAGAACGTTCTATTGCAGTTATGAATAAGTAAATTGTGATTATATTTTTACAATTCTTATGTAGCCCCTAGTTTGGGCACTGTGTACTGTGAATGACCCCCCAATTGCTACTCATTGGGTAGCAGTCACAGAACAAGGATCAGTTCTCCTGCCCATCAAGAAGGAGCTAACTGATATTCCCACCCACCATCGTGTGAATAATCTGCAGCATGAAAGTGAATTACAACAGTGATCCTATTTCTGCCTCTCACACCAGAGATTGCTCGTAACAGGGAATGGAAACAACAGTCACCTATTTCCTGAGTGACAGGGGAACAGATCCCAATGATCATACCGCCAGCTTCCCAGTCAGTGTGGATTGGAAAGTTGGGCCAGGATTGTGTGTGTGGCATCGTAATGATGGTGCTTATGCATGTGTATTTTCCTATATAGGAGTCCAGCCAGTATCTTTACATATATTTCTACAACATTGATACAAACTCACTCCAAAACATGGTAATTTTTGGAACTAGTTATGGTGATGTGTAAATTCTGCATGGAGCAGATAGCTGTAGCAAATATAACCCCAGAATTCTCAGATTTGAATAGGTAACTTTTCTATTCAGACTTGTTGGGATTACATTTGTATTGTAAGGCTTTTCCTGGTTTGAGCATATGTGTACCATATACAGTTGGAGAGGATTGTAAATGGGCTCATGGAAATAGTAAATAAGGTTTTTCAAAGCACAATATTAAACAGATGCTAATGAAAAGAAGACCATCTGATTATTCCACTTATCTGGTTCATTTGGCAAAACTCTCTCTCCGCTGTAAGAGGTCACTCAAACATCTGTGCATTTCCTTTATGTTCCTTAGTTATTTTCACAAGACGTTTTTGATGTTTCAGAGCTTCTTAAATGTGTTTTCCATCTTCCTCTTTGCCAAATATATTTTTATTCTGTTCCCTCTTTCATCCCTATGGAATGAAGTTGAACCTGTGGGTGTATGAGACGGTTTATCTTTGCATTAGACTCTTATGGCTATAGGTGTGTTTGGGTGCGTAATATATTCTTTGCCTTTTAACCTCAGCTAGAGGCATCTAAGAAGAAAAAAGATACTGGTTAAATTTAAGTGCTGAAATTTCTTAATTCTGCAAGCAGGGGAGTGGGTTAGGAATAAACTCAAATAATGGCCCATCCAGATAGACAGGAAAAACCAGAAAGTCTTCAGTTTTGTTCCTTTCCTTTTTTTTTTCTTTTGAGATCTACATGACATTTTCTTCATCCTGAAGTCTTCCCAGGGAACTCCAAGCACATACAAAGATATTTTTTATTCCCATTCCCCAGAACAGTTTAAATTGATCCAGCATTTTCCACAATGAAATGCACAGTGGACCCAGGGTTAAATTCCAAAAAGACCTCCCCATAGACACCGAAATCTGTGGCTATAACTAAATATACAATGCTTTAGTAAATTGGTGTTCCTTATATCAAATCAAGGTTTACGTTGAAGGGGAGAAGGGTGGGAATATTTTCAAGTCATTGATTGTTGAATCTATGGAGACAGGATCCATAGATAGGGAGGACCAACTGTGAATGTCTGTGATGTTGTGAAGCCAGCTGCTAAGAAATATAGCAACTGTTCTCAGGATGGTAGATCCAACTGAGATATAATAAAAGAAAAGGAGGTGCTAGAAAACCTGGGATGTTTCAACAAACACTTTGGATGCAAATCCACGAATTTCAAGTAAAATCAAACAAAAAGAACTGCTATGTCTTTATACTCTCACAACAGCAACATGAAAGTTCATTGTTACTGAAGAATTCAAATGGAATGTATCTGCTCTCTGTTCCTTTGTCTGCTGCTTCTGCCACGAAAGGCAGATGGTATTTATTTCACCCAATCACAACCCACTCTTTATAGGCAAAGATATAAAGCTTTGAATGTGGAAGACTTCCAGACAACTTCAATGTCTGGTCTGCTCTGTGGCTGTAGAATCTCCTTTTGTTTGGTTCCCTTCATCTAGTTTACTTCTGCACAGGATCTACTGTGTGATAAGCACACAAAAATCTGTTATGCGAATGTGTAGAGGGAATCCATTTTTTAATTGTGGGTACACGAGTACATTAATAAAACTTTTCTTCCCTCCCATTAATGTAGCTCCAGGTTGATGGAAAGTTATTTTTTGTGTTTGTTTTGACATAAGTGGTACTCAGAGTAAGTAACGGTTGGGATCTCATTTAAAAGAAAACACTTTAAAAACCATCCAACAGTTTGAAATTTTAAAATCTGCCATTAAAAGAATCAGTGTTCCCTAATCCTTGTAAGTTCCCCATTGCTGCCAATTGACCAGATCTTCCTGGATCTTTCAGCTACCTAGCCGAAAACAGATTTTACTATTAGCCAATCTTAGGGAGGCTCCTGAAAATGGATCTGGGTACCCAACGAAATTCAGATACCATAAACAGATCGCCCTCCAGCCGAATTGCACAAGCCTATTCTGAACCTGCATGGTCTTTCACAATGAGGAAATAGGTTTGCAGGAGGAAAGCGGTCATGACAAGGGTTTACTTGATGCGCTTCCCTTTTGGCACATTTCTGCCTTTTGCCCTCTATTTGCACTCCTCATTGCTTCAATACTGGTGGTTTTTCCTTCTACCAGAAAGTTGATGTTTGTCTGCCTGTGGGGACAAATGCAGTGCAAAACAGGCTACACGCCTTTGGAATTGTATTGTTTTGAGTGTTGAATTAGGATGAGGATTCAAATATCTGCTTAGCCATGGAAATCCACAGACTGACTCTGGTCAGCTCATACTCTTTCAGCCTTAGAAGAAAGACAAATGCAACCTCCCTCTGAACAAAGCTTGCCAAGAAAATGCTAGGTCAGTGTTGTCTTATGGTCACCATTAGTTGAAAATGACTGGAAAGTGAACTAGCAAGCACCCCATAATCTATGCTGCAATCTTGATAGTGGATTCCAATCTTTTTTTATGAGGGACCACTTGACCAGGGACCACTTTGATCAGGGACCACTCTCTAATATTAATACCAAAAGTGTTATCAGTCAGTTTTTGGTTAACTATAGATTCAGTTTGGTTATTTAAGGTGCTGATTTAGAAAATTGCATTGCAGAAAATTGCCGCTGTCTTCTCTGCCATGGCCTGGAAAACCTCCCAAGACCAAGAAAGCGCTGGTGAGAGTGAGGACAATGCACTGGCATTTCCGTCCTTCCTTCCTTCCTTCCTTCCTTCCTTCCTTCCTTCCTTCCTTCCTTCCTTCCTTCCTTCCTTCCTTCCTTCCTTCCTTCCTTCTCTCCCTCCCTCCCAAGACCCAAGACCTTCCTTCTCTCCCTCCCAAGATCGAGAAAGCAAGGACAATGCATTGGCGTCTCCTTCCTTCCTTCACTCCCTCACTCTCCTCCAATTGCAACATGCACCCCTAGCTCCAGTTTTCCCTGCATGTCTCGAGGCCCTTATTTTAGGTCTTGTGGCCCACCAATGGGCCGTGACTTATACCAACCAGTTTACATGTTTCACCATGTGAGCATATAGAAAGAATAAACCACGGGTTAGAGGTCATAAGTCAGTGTGGCCTGGTTGTGATTTTCATTCTGTGTACATTTCTGACCTATAAAACCATGGAGCTATGTTTGGCCTTTCTACTCATCAAGATGTTGTCTGGAAGTCGTTCGCATTCTCAACCACATCTTCACCCAGAAGAGGATTTGTACAAGAGTGTGCAGTGATGATTAAGGAAGCTGCACCTTAAGAACCAGTTATCAGACAAGATCAATGCAGAGGATGTGTTCCTTTACTTGACAATGACAATAAAGAAAATGCCCAGCTTTTAATCTCCAGAAAGGAATCTCAAAGCAAGATGATTGGGGTCAGGAGCTTTTGGTTCCCTCAAAGATGTTGGATTACATATCCCATTATCACTGTGCTTGAGAATATGAAAACGGACTGAATCCTATTGCTACACCCAGCTTGCATACATCCAATTGACTTTTCTAGTGTGGTGACTCACCAATTAAAAATTGATTCCCTGGATAGGGGATCAATTTTGTAGGAGGACCAACCAATAGGATTAAGCCCAATATCTGATCCTCAACTGCTGTCAGAAAATACCAGCTGTGCCTTGGCCTCCGTCCTTTCTCTAAGTGTTGGTAGCCATTTATTTTAAACTTGCATTCTAACAACCTGAGACTCAGGAGGTTGCAATGTTTCCTGTGTACCTGAGAGCTGGGCCAGCATCAAAAAAGGCTGAATGTGCCCTATATGCTGTTTGTACAGTATTGCATTATGGGGTAGGTCTATGTCTTTTGAAGGGGGAATTGCCTTGGGAATCAATGGTGCTAAAGTTTTGCTGTAAAGTAACACCTTTTGCTTCCCCAAAGTCCTTCAGATGCTGTTATAACTGAATATTAATGTCTTCACCACCTCCTAAATAAATATCGGATTGTGTGATTGGCTGGAATTTAGAGGGAAAGATTATTATTACAGGGAGAGCAAGTCTGGTTTGGGCACTGGTCAGAATAACCAGGTTCCAAGTTCCTGAAAAGCAATGTGGATTTTTCAAATGCGAGTTAGGAATAAAATTCCACTGTCAGGAGTTTTTGATTTTACTTTAATATTCAAGATTTTGCATCCAAATTCTTCATCAAAATACCCCAGGTTTTTGCAGAAGAAAGAATTAACTGATGGCACATTATGCTTCATTAAAACTGTTTTCAGTTGTCTACATTTCCAAGTGTTTGTTATACCTACATGCTCATGCACATCACACAATAGCTGAGATTCTGCATTGGGTCTGTGTAGTGTAAATATCAACACCTGAAGATATGCATTGATTGCATTATGTAGTCTTTGTGTTGAATGGCAGTACTGCACAATGGAATGAGTTGACTGCTAAGAATTTGATTAGGTTCAGTTCAGTTGTTATGTAGCCCCAGTACTTTATCATTGGCCAAGTGTCTACATCAAAGTCTACATTGCATAACTTTATGAATCTGTAGCTGCTATGCAAAAATGCAATAAAACTCTTATTAATTTTCTGATGGACACTGGGTGCTTCTGATAGATATTGAGTGCTTTTGATGGACATTGGGTGCTTTTGATCCTGATAAGCATTGCAAACATCTGCTGTGCATTGGACACTGCTTATGCTCATTGGAGTGGATGAAGGATTAGGGGAAATCCAACCCCAAATATGGAAACAAGCCATCCAGGGATAACTGGCTGCTCTAAACAAATTCAAGATCAACTACATCCAAGAGTTTTGAAGGAACTAGTGGAAGTTATTTCAGAACCACTGGCAATCATCTTTGAGAGTTCTTGGAGAACAGGAGAAGTCCCTGCAAATTGGAGGAGGGCAAATGTGGTCTCTGTCTTCAAGAAGGGAAAAAAGAACGACCCAAACAATTACCGTCCAGTCAGCCTCACGTCAATACCAGGCAAGATTCTGGAAAAGATCATTAAGGATGTGGTCTACAAACACTTAGAAATGAATATGGTCATCGCTAATAATCAACATGGATTTATCAAAAACAATTCATGTCAGACTAATCTGATCTCTTTTTTCGATACAAACTGGGTTGATGCAGGGAACGCCGTGGATATAGCATGCCTGGATTTCAGTAACAGCTTCGATGCTCATTGGGCTTTTGTGAAACATTTTAGGCATTTCAGATGAACATTGGACAGTCCCTATTACACCCCATCATCACCTAGCCAGTATCCAAACACAGATACATTGGTGCCCAATACGTATCAAAGCCATGGTGCCCCAATCGCTCCACTGACTACAGTTGTACAATGGACACGTGTTCATCATGTCATGGCAGCCTGTAGGTGAATGCAGATGTTGCAAACTACTCAATTCTATTTCCTACACACCTAATCGTATTTACACAAATATAAGTCCCGTGCTAAATTCCAGCCATTATCGTTAATAAAAACTAGAGTAATTGGCAATTTTGAACATGAAACACAATATAAACATGATCTTAAACAGAAACAAATAAATGAACAACCTACTTAATTTGAGTTTGAACTTGCTGTTTTATCATCTGGATTTCAACATCCAGTTGTTGTGATGCTTCTGAGCTTTATTTGGATCTGTTGTTCTTTCCTTCCTCCCATACGCTTAAAACATTCAAGAAGATATTCATGGCATTTGGCTCTTCAGCTCTACACAAATATATTCTGTCAATGTGGCCAGTGATGAGAACTCACACAGTGTGTGCAGACAGATCCTGTTCTCTTTTGAGTCTAAAAGCTTGTTTTCCTTCTGCTTCCCAGTACAGCAGAGTCTCACCTATCCAAGCTAAATGGACCGGCAGAAGCTTGGATAAGCGAATATCTTGGATAATAAGGAGGGATTAAGGAAAAGCCTATTAAACATCAAATTAGGTTATGATTTTACAAATTATGCATCAAAACATCATGTTTTACAACAAATTTGACAGAAAAAGCAGTTCAATACGCAGTAATGTTATGTTGTAATTACTGTATTTACGAATTTAGCACCAAAATAGCATGATATATTGAAAACATTGACTACAAAAATGGCTTGGATAATCCAGAAACTTGGATAAGTGAGGCTTGGATAAGTGAGACTCTACTGTACTTCCAAAAGGAAAATGAACTAGTGTGTGTGTACCTTTGTCTGTAACGGAATACAGTTCCTCTGAAATATAACTGCAGTATTCATTGTCTGCCTGCTATCAAAGTACTAACCAAGGCAAATCCCATTTAGCTTCTAAGATTAGGCAGGATCTGGGACTTTTAGAGTACTTAGGTCCTCTATACAGGGTCATTTTTGCTGAGCAAGGCAGCCTGCAAGTGAAGAGGGCATGTGAAGAAGGGCAGAGGAGAGAAAAGGAGAGACACTATGACACCATGAATGTATTGCAATAGGCAGAGACATATTTCAGCCTTTCCCAATCTGCTGTTCCACTGTTGCGCTGACATCCCACCATCCCCAAATAGCTGGCTATGCAGGATGGAGACAATCGTACTTGTAATCCATAGGAAATATGCTACCAGTGTGGAATAGCATGCTCAAACCAATATAAGAGAATGATAGCTTTAATATCCATATAGCACTACATCTACCCCAAAAACAAGATGGAAAGGTCTGGAAAACCCTCTATAGAGTTGTATGGCTCTGTCTGATGTAGAGAAGTTAAAATATTGGAAATATTTAAAATAATTAGTGGCCTGTGACTGCCACTAAAATCCAAGGAGGCATTGTGTTTGCACTGGCAAACATTCGGTGGTGTAACATGTTATATCCCACACATACACATTTAAGTCTGGAATTCTGGGTACAACTCATGAACAGCTTCATTTCCTTCAATGCTTCTGTGAGAATGAAGCCAAAGAAATGGGAGGTAGTGCTACGGGTTTTCTTTCCAAGGCACTAGGAAATTCTACATATAGAAAAATATTCAAAATTAGGTTATGATTTTACAAATTAAGCACCAAAACTTCATGTTATACAACAAATTTGACAGAAAAAGTAGTTCAATACGCAGTAATGTTATGTTGTAATTACTGTGTTTACGAATTTAGCACCAAAATATCATGATGTATTGAAAACATTGTCTACAAAAATGGCTTGGATTATCCAGAGGCTTGGATAAGCGAGGCTTGGATTAGTGAGACTCTACTGTATATACAGGATGTTTGAAAAAGAACGCCCTATTCACCATTTAATTTAAATGGTGAATAGGGAGTTCTTTTTCAAACACCCTGTATAGTCTACAAAAGCTTATGGTACAACTTCCTTCTCTCAGTCTCTAAGGTGCTACAAGACCCCTTTGCATACTGGTGCTCTTTGCTTGTTCTCCAGAGCCATCTGTTCTCACCTCCTACAAGTTTGAATGCCACAGCAGCTAGGAGGAGAGAGACTGGAATAAAGTGGGATTTAGGCAGGAGGGAATCCTCTCTATATGAGGAACAAGCTATAAGAAGAATTACGGTAAGTGATAATGGTGTGTAGGATGCGCATGACGGCTTAGCGGGTGAGAATTAGAAAGAAAAAACAACCCAACCCCATTCCAATTCTTATTCTTCATTATGCGGTAGAGTTTCCAATGACAAAAACGTATGAACATAATATCAGTCTTAAGAGATACACATAAGGATTGCCTGGTCCAGCATTTCTCAACGTGGGGGTCGGGACCCGTGGGGGGTCACGAGGGGGTGTTAGAGGAGGCACCAAAGACTATCAGAAAACACATATTAATTCACAGTGCTCTCCAGAGACAGGTGAACTACATCTCCCCTAAATCACGGTCAATTCCTCCAAATCCCTCCAGTGTTTTCTGTTGGTCATGGTGGTTCTGTGTGGGAAGTTTGGCCCAATTCTATCATTGTTGGAGTTCAAGGGGCTCTTTGATTGTAAGTGAACTATAAATCCCAACAACTACAGCTCCCAAATGTCAAGGTCTATTTTCCCTATAATCCCCCAGTGTTCACATTTGGGCATATTGAGTATTCGTACCATGTTTGGTTCAAGATCCATCATGGTTGAGTCCACAGTGCTCTTTGGATGTAGTTAAACTACAATTCCAAAACTCAAGGTTAATGCCTACCAAACCCTTCTAGTATTTTCTGTTGGTCATGGGAGTTCTGTGTGCCAAGTTTGGTTCAATTGCATCCTTAGTGGAGTTTAGAATGCTCTTTGATTGTAGGTTAACTCTAAATCCCAGCAACTATAACTCCCAAATGACAAAATCAACCCCCCCCCCCAACCCCACTAGTATTCAAATCTGGGCATGTCGGGTATTTGTGCCAAATTTGGTCCAGTGAATGAAAATGCATCCTGTAATGTAAATACAGTACAATTCATAACAGTAGCAAAATTAGTTATAAAGTATCAATGGAAATAATTTTATGGTTGGAGGTCACCACAATATGAGGAACTATATTAAGGGGAATTAAACCACTAGTTTAGTCAATGGCGGCCATGAAGCCATCTGAGAGTTTTGATAATTGTGTTGCATTGACTATACCCGCTTTGTATAATCTATAAGTTTTTTTCTTTCTTTTACAAAATGGGATAAATTGCTGACTACGAATCTAAAGGTGGGATAGTGCAGTTTGATTCTGCACCAATGGATTCAACCATCCATGGCTTGAAAAAACATTCTGAAAAATCCAGAATGCAAACCTTGATTTTGTACTTTTATATAAGGGGCACCATTTTACTTCACCTTTGTTTATAATAGGACTTAAGCATCTACAGATTTTGGTATCCAGGGGGATTCTGGAAACCAATAGCCCACTGTAGTTACAAGAGAAACCTTTCTGCATCCAAACCTTTTGACCAAATAGGGAAGAAATTTAGCAAATGTAGATGGTTTCTTGGTGATCACAAAAACACAGGCAAAGCAGAAATATTACGGAATCAGAAAGCTTTATTTACACAGTCAAAGTAACAAGTAAATTCCTGAGACTGAGCTGCTCTATAGTGCAATAAGGTCATTTGAGAGAGTACAAATCAGCAGTCTTAAAAAAAAATTCAGGTCAAGGAACAGTCTTCAGTAATAGCAAATTTTGAACAAATGTAACACCAATTACAGAGCTGACTTTGTCAATATGTTTGCGTCTGTGCAATTACTAGTGACAGAGAGAAACACACACACACACTTGTGCACATGCACACATCCACATCCATACATTAAATGTTACCAGAGTTCATGGTTTCGAAAAGGCTTTTTGGCCAATCAATATCTTTTAATTCATTGGTTTTTTTTTCAAACATGAAAAACATGAATGCTGGAAAACACAGCTATAATCCTAAAAATATCATCCTGTCCTGTTCAAAAAGGATCACCCCAAAATGCACTTGAAAAACAATGTCACTTGTCAAAGATAGGTTATCTTATGAAAAATTACAATCAAACCCAGAAATATATCCTTTCTGGTGATATATCTTAACACTTCATGAGAACTGTTACAAAGAGCAGTCATGACTACAGATGCTTGACATAATTCCTGTAAGCAAGTTCATCCATGCTAAGACAAAGAGAAGGCACCCTGCAGATGTCTTTCGCTTGAACTTGTTCTTAGAAAGGACTATTGATTCTGCCAACATTTAATGCTATTGTCATGAAAAGTCCACAGTCCAGATTGATCCAAGCTCCAAACAAGCCACGGGTCTTGTCTCCCTGTTTATTAGACTTTACTGCTGAGCAAATAAATGTATTTGTCCACAGAGAACGTCAGCAATAAGATTTGTGAACTTGGCAGGTATCTGCTAGAAGACCAAGTGATCTGTGTCATATTGGGTAAGTCCAGAAGGAATCCAGTGATCCCTATTAGAGGGATCCAGTGACTTTTCAGGTGGTGTGGGTTCTCTGTAATCCAGTTGAGTTTCTTTTATTTTCTGATGAGCAATAATCTAAAGGATGTCCCCAAGTATGGGGCACATACTACACATTTCAGGCATTTCATTTTGTGTGCGTATATTTTACACACGCACGCACGCGCGCACACACATTCATAAATCCACAATGTTTAATTTCTTTTTTTTTTAAGTAAGGCTTTCAAAAACTCAATTCAGTACATAAAATCATAAAAAACCAAAAGCAGTACAATCCAATGAAACATCGCCTTGGCCTAACTTGAGGCGAATAAGTATTATTGTGTCTATGCAGATGTGTCCACTGTAAGGCCATTATTCAGTGAATCATCTTTACTAAGGCAAAGAGAGTTTACTGCTGAGTAAATGCTACTCTACAGCTAGAAGAGTTGGGTAGTGGTCCATTTTGGGCACTTTCCTACTCTGTGAATTTAACTTGTTGTAGGTAGCAGCCTTTTTGTTTATTTGTTTGTTTGTTTTAAAGCCCTTATGAATTTAAAGTGTGAGGATAGGAAAATGCCATCTCTGTAGAACTAATGGCAAACTGAGCTGCCATAAATCAAGTTCTATGCAAATCAGGCCTAAAAACACTGAGACGCTTTCCCAAAAGGCATCAAACTAAATGGCACAAGATGTATTTTATGTGGACATTCCCACATATAGATACTAGGTGCCCTTTATACTATATAAAATTATATCACTATGATTCCACTTTAACTGCAAAAACTATAAAGACCTGGGCACTAGACTTCTCTGGCTATGAATTCCAGGTACCGACCAAACTATTAATGCCAGGATTTCATAGCACAGAACTACGGCAGTTAAAGTGGAATCATAGTACCATAGTTGTGTTGTGTGAAAGGAACCCTCAGATTAGGAATAGTTACTTCAACTGTAAAGTATTGTGCTAAAGAAAAATATGACCATTCACTAGAGAGTAGAAGACGTTTTGGAGAAATCTATGCAATCCAAGCTGCGGAAAGTCTTGCCACTTCAGGAGCATGCAATAAATGAGAGGTAAACAGGACTGTTGAACCCCAACTAAGTTGGTTGCGTTCTTACCCTGTTTATTTCAATGGGATCTAAACTAAGTAACTATCCCGCACAACCATATAAATGAATTCAATTAACTGCCATGTAAGCATACAAAGGATTGCAGACTGAATCCAATCCACTGCTTGCAACTATCGTAATAGAAGTTGATGTAGTTCTGCATGATGATGGTAAAGGTTACACAGTGTTGTTATTTTCAAAGAATAGCTGAGAAAAGGAAGGAAAGGTGCACTTTCTATCTATATGATGATTCAGAAGAGCTAAGAAAGTATCAAATGTGTATTATTTCCATGGTCAATGCTCACTACACTGAAGCTGAAAAGATGTCCAGGTTCCGAAATTAAAAAGTTTTATAGTAGAAAAATGGAAGGGGGAAACTGGATTCGCCTTCAGTGTGCTTAACCTGCAAGCATCTTTCTTTAAATGGTCAAAAATGCTAAGGAAATTATGACCATAGCAAACCACCATAGTGATGTGGTTGACATTTAGAACTAGAGGGTTTAAGATATTAACATTGCCATCTCAGAACTTCTCAGAGACCTCTCCAAAGCTCAGCCTCAGCTTGGGCACAGCTCTCCCACCAACCCCACCATCTTTATGGTGGTGAGTAGATAGGTTGCTGTTGAACCTCCATGAAGCAGTACCTCCATAGTAGATGTTAAGACCCACTACATAATCAGAATCCCACAATCTGGGAGACTTTGCGGAAAGGAGAAGCAATACGGTTCGTAGGGGGCATGCAGGAGGGAAGCCTTATTTAATTTCTGAACATTATCAGTGACAAAACTACAAGATATGAACAGAATGAATCTTTCAAAAAAATCAAACTGAGGTCTGATTAGACTGAAATTTAGCTCAATTTGGGGAACTCCATCCCAAATCACGCCTAAGGTGGCTTTTGTCAGTAAACCACCTGTCTGTTTTGGAAACAGCCATGTTAACTTGTCATATGCCAAAAAAAAAAAAAACCACTGTGAGCATACAGTACAGTCCTTTAGAGAAGATCAAGGTTAACAGTTGTGTTCACCAGGTTGCTCCGTGGCACCAAAATGCAGAATTCAGACTTAAAGCAAACCCTCCCTAATGAATGATTATTTCATTACAACATTTTTTTGGCTTGAACATTATGCGAGTATGAACTAGGGAGGAAATAAAAGAAATCAACATAGGAATAAACAAAAAATAAACACAAACTTGTGCAGTCTGACTAGACATTTGTAAAGCTACAACTTGGATGGAAACTACTGAGATGTTTCATGCCACAAGCATCTTACACCCCAGTAGGAAAAAAAAGTGCAGAAAAATAGGGTGCTGTTTCTTTTTTAAAAAATCATCTCTATTTTTTGTTTCCCACCCACCCACTTGTAAGTAAACAAAAACAAAATTCCATGTAGTAAGTGAACAGCTTATTTAACTGAGTTATATGTGCTAAAGTGTACATGCTTATTGTTCACCTTTATTAATGACAGAGAGAAAGAGACAGACATAGAAAGGAAGGAAGGAAATGCTGGAGTGCAGTGAATAGTAGTATCTCAAACTGCATTTTGTATCAGCCTCATCATAGCAAGACACATGTTGTCTGTGTTTCACATAACAACAACAACCCTGAGTGGGACTATATATTTATTGCTTGTTTGTCTGAGCTGGGGATGAGAAATATGTCACCACTGGCTATGTTATTTGTAACCATTTATGTGTGAATCTCTTTATAATAACTACAGGTATTGCAAACTTGCTTATAAGTTCTTGGGACTGTAAATGAAATGCCATAATGGCTCAGTACATAAATAACATCAAAGCCCAGGCTTTGGCACTCTTTCCTCCCTTCCCCTGCACCGATTTTGTTAAAACTAGAATTGGTGTTTGTCAGACCAATCACAATGGCCAAGCAAAGCTTATCATGCCTTGCAGTTCTAGTTCAATTCATATTTTGACAGTTTGGAGGTAAAAACAAACTGGTTTGACTGCTGATGAGGAAGTACAAAGCAGGATACCCTTGGGGCTGACTGAATGACATCTCCAAAGGTTGGGAGGAGAAGCTCTAACCTCTTGTTCAATTTCACCATTTTTGTAGACATATGCAAAGTATGCTGGTTTCATGCACTGTACCAACTTTGTATGTATCTTTATGGGGAAATATAACTTTAAAAAATAATAATACAGAGCCCTGATATTAGAAAACATTGTAAATCCTCAATGGTGCATCAGATTATCTGATATGATGACAACCTCCTTTCTGTTGGCAAGTTACTAACTAGCTAGATATTGGTTTGCCCATGTTTGCTAAGGTTCTTCTTACTGTAAACGAGGAAAATGAGATAATAGATATTTACTGAGGGCATTTTTTTTGGTCTTAGGACATGATGTATCTGTGTATTCTTCAACTGTTGATTGTGAAGAAAAGGAGCAATAATATATCAGGAGGAGGTTCAGCCTATAACATGTCGATGTCACTATGTATGAACATGGCTACTGTCTTTCAATGAAGCAGGAATATATTTGAGAAAATAATGCAGTGTAATGTATTATTTTTGTTTCTCTATGGTCCTAGGAAGTGTGAATTAATCAAAACAAGGTATCATCTTCAGTTCTGTGTGCTGATCCATAGGGTAATCTAGATGCCAAATGTAATTGTAGAGACCAGCAATACAAAATGCAGTTAACCACTTTAGTGGGGCAAGGGAGTGGAGGACACAAAATCTGTATGAATTATTTCTGATATTAAGAACTAATTTCAAGAATTTCCATTATTCACTAAATCTTATTTATCTGCATATATATTGCATCACTTGACTATGCTTCCAAAAAGCACATTTACATCTGCAGGTGTGAAAGCCTGCATATGTTCACAGGTCTCTCTGGCTGAATTGGGAAACAAATTGGAGGTCTTTTCATGGTGTTATTAATGACCGCAGATATAAAAAATTGAGCTTACAGACCGGAACAGTCTACTTTGAATCTGAGAAGCTTGATTTTGTACCAAAGGTCTAGAAGTCTGATTTGAGAGACATCAGAAATGCAATCTGAAAGACATTCCAATGGAATATGAATTCTAAGAGCAACACTAAACTCCCACCTTTGAAAAAGATAGTTGAGGTGCAGTTTAGAATCAAAATCAGCCAACAACAATGACATTGACAAGAACAACAACAACAAAATATAGTCCACTCTTTCCAAAAGCGAAAGTGGATTAGGATTGCCATCAGATAGAGCATGGACCAGCTGCCTCTCTAGATGGCATGCTACCTATTTTGTGAATGAAGACCAGCAAGAGACTTCCTGGTCTTTCCTTTCTTCTTCACTTAAGCCCTGTTTCAAACACATTTTTTTCAAAAAAAAATTGGCATTATTCTAAAGTTCAAGTTTTTTATACATCCACAAAGCTTTTTTTAAAATGTGCTGATGTAATCTGGAGGTTTGTCTCTAAAGCTTTCTTACAAAACCTCACGGGCTACAGTAGTTCTAAAAAGTTTCAAGGTTTAACAAGATACCTGATGAAATTTTGGCAAAGCTTCCTTGTCCCCTCCCGCCTGCCAAGAAGGAGAATGTGACTTTTCTTCTCTGTCTGCATGAAACATTGGTGGGATTTTTACCACTCCTGAAAGCTTTGGTGCAGACAGGCACATCCCTTTTGCATTCTCAGTTGTTTTCTATTTGCTCAATATCTAATTCACCATCCAGATGAAAGACATTATCCCCTCCTGTCCCACCATTTCTCCATGAGGGCTCTTCTTCTTCCTTCCTATTCCCCTCATCCTCTGTGGCACAAAACTCCGACTCCTCATAGGAGAACTCCTCCTCTTTGCCAGATTTACATTCTTCTGCATGTGAGTGTGGCTCTGGCACAGGGGTGCAAGCTGGGGTCCTGCCGGGCATGACGTCCAAAGTTGTGATCCATCCCTCGGTGCTGCTGAGGCCAGGTGAAAACTGGTTTTGCTGAGAGCAGTCATCAGCTGTGGTGCTAAGGCAGCTAAGGCTGTTAAAGGTTTGACAATTCTGTAAAAGACAAAACAGAAGACACTGCAAATCAGAAGTGAAGATATCAGAGTTCTGCCATTTCTTTTGTATGTTTAATCTGATTGCATTGAAAAGAAAACAAGACTATTATGACTATAGACCTTATCACACAAGGGACTCCCCTCCCCCCTCCACCTGTGCTGTTTTGCCAACCTCCTCGGTGAAATAACAGGGATGAGGGGTGACCCTGTTGCCCCCGCATGCTGCTTCACTGCAGCAATGCTTTGCCTATCACACAGAAAAAACATCACCAAAGTAGTGCAGATCCATGCTGGCTCCACTGGAACCAGCACAACACGTGAAGGCTTCACAACACGTGAAGGTGTTACAAGGGAAGCATCATACGATGCTTCCATTCCAGTTGGGGGCGGGGGCTCCACCGGAAGTCAAGTGTTATAGAACTCCAATATGCTGATGACAACGTAGTCTGTGCGCATTCAGAAGAAGACCTACAAGCCACTCTAAACACCTTCGCAGAAGCATACGAGAAGCTCAGCCTCTCATTGAACATTGAGAAAACCTAAGTGCTCTTCCAACAGGCACCAGCTAATCCCTCTGCAATGCCAGGAATACAGCTTAATGGTGTCACATTAGAAAACGTTGACCATTTCCGCTACCTTGGCAGCCACCTCTCCACAAAAGTCAACATCGACACTGAAATACAACACCGCTTGAGCTCTGTGAGTGCAGCATTTTTCTGAATGAAGCAGAGAGTGTTTGATGATTGGGACATCGTAGAGATACCAAGGTGCTTGTTTATAAAGCCATTGTCTTCCCAACCCTGTGAAACGTGGACGGTCTACAGACATCACACTCAACTCCTAGAGCATTTCCATCAGCGCTGCCTCAGAAAAATCCTGCAAATCTCAGACAGGCGGACAAATGTCAGTGTGCTGGAAGAAGCAAAGACCACCAGCATTGAAGCGATGCTCCTACGCCACCAACGTTGTCCGAATGCCCGATCACCATCTCCCAAAGCAGCTACTCTACTCCCAACTCAAGAATGGAAAACAGAATGTTGGTGGGCAGGAAAAGAGATTTAAAGATGGGCTTAAAGCCAACCTTAAAAACTGTGGCATAGACACTGAGAACTGGGAAGCCCTGGCCCTTGAGCGCTGTAACTCGAGGTCAGCTGTGAACAGCAGTGCTGCGGAGTTCGAAGAGTCACGAATGGAGGGCTTAAGGGAGAAACGTGCCAAGAGGAAGGAGTGTCAAGCCAACCCTGACTGGGACCGTCTTCCACCTGGAAACCAATGTCCTCACTGCAGGAGAACATGCGGGTCAAGAATAGGTCTCTTCAGCCACCTACAGACACACCCCCAAGACACCAGAAACGGAGGACCATCATCCTCGACTTACGATGGATCGCCTAAGTAAGTAAAGTAAGTAAGCATATGATGCTTCCATTCCAGTTGGGGGTGGGGGCTCCACCAGAAGTCCAGTGACGTTGAGTGATAAGCTGTGTGCCCATTCATCATTGGACTGGTGGGGAAGCATCTTAGGATGCTAAAAAAGCCCGTGTGATGAGATAATATGAATTATGAGTCTACGCTGCTTTGGACCAAAGAGTGCTATACAGCACACAAGTTTCTCCCTTAACTCCATGTTATCCTAATAGCCATCCTATGTGTTTATGACTTAATAATCTCTATGGCTTTAGAATCTATGTGTTCCTACTTTAGGTAAGAGAATCATACAGATCACAAACAGCATTTGACATGTGTGTGTATATACAGTGCAGTCTTTGGCACATCGAACCTCCCTCAATAACCCAATAAAAGAAATTTAGTCAAAAAGCTGAGATTTTGGCAAAAGCAACCCCACTCTCACTCATTTGAAACTGATTAGGCCCTTAGAAGTTGTTCACAACATTGCAACCCTGAAAGATCCTTATTTCACTTAAAATTAGTGGCTGAAAGTGGTGAAATGTCACTAAAACAGGGTCCTGATAGGATGCTGTGATCTTCTGAACCCTCAAATGGTGGGATACGGCACTCCAATGTCTCAAATGTGTCCGACTCTGTTCTATAACCCAATACTTTTATCACTATTCTGCCCTTGCTGAAGCACTATACTTCCTTCTGTAATTTTCAAAGGAAGTATAACACTACTATAATTAATGGAAACAATTTTTAAAATATTTCATGAAGATAAAACTGCACTTGAAAAGGAAATCTCAGAAAAAGCAAACTTAACAGTAGATATGGCTCTGTCAAACTCTCTGGGATGGCCTTTTGTCCCTTCTCTGAATACACACTGATATAGACTGGATATGCTCAGCAAAGGTCATGAGGAAAGCTACAGGAAATTAAAAAGAGTTGTTTTCCTCTTCACTGGTCCTATATTACTTCTGTTTGCCTTAACATCTCTCATCAGAGTCTGTGATAATTTTCTTCTGGATATGTTATAGGGCATGTTTTTCAATCCAGCAACAGAAAATTATCTTTATGCAAAACTCAACTCACTGGTTTTCTGCACATAGCATTATGGAGCTGTGGTTACAAGTAGCCATAAAGAAACCCATTATTTTCTCAAAATATCCTGCCCTAATCTGACCAGTTATGAGGGTCGAAGAGCCACAGATTCCTCAAGTCCTAGCAGAGAATGGATGTATAAAACCAAGCTGCAAGTCAACACCTAAAGGCCTTAGCCCTGTTCTAACTCTCCATAGGGTTATGGTTCTTCTAGACCAGGCATGGGCAAACTTTGGTCCTCCCGGTGTCATGGACTTCAACTCCACAATTTCTAACAGCCTACCAGCTGTTAGGAATTGTGGGAGTTGAAGTCCAAAACACCGGGAGGGCCAAAGTTTGCCCATGCCTGTTCCAGACTGTCAGTTCATATCTACAATATCAGAGAGTAGTGGTATTACTCGGGTTGGTATCACCTAATGCAATCATTCATGTTGTTGCTCCGATGAACCACCCCTTGTAACAAACCATGATGTAGCCAAAAACTTGACTAAACAGCAACAATAAAAAAGCAAAAGTGAAAAAACCAAAAACAGTGCGGCTCTGTAGCATGTACAGATGAAACCATGTGGTTTGAAGTATTGTAATAATTGGGTCATAATAACGGCTCTGACCAGAGTACATGCACATTAGAAGATTTAAAATGTAAATCAGCATAGAGTTTTAGCCTTGTAGGCAAACTGATAGAGCGCATATAAATTGGACTTCTGGAAAATGTTTTCTATTTAACCAGTGGGGAAGTGCGTAAAAGCGCTGAGCTGCTGAACTTGCAGACCGAAAGGTCCCAGGTTCAAATCCCGGGAGCGGCTTGAGCGCCCGCTGTTAGCTCCAGCTCCTGCCAACCTAGCAGTTCGAAAACATGCCAATGTGAGTAGATCAATAGGTACCGCTCCGGCGGGAAGGTAACGACGCTCCATGCAGTCATGCCGGCCACATGACCTTGGAGGTGTCTACGGACAACGCCAGCTCTTCGGCTTAGAAATGGAGATGAGCACCAACCCCCAGAGTCAGACATGACTGGACCTAACGTCAGGGGAAAACCTTTACCTTATACACTACATTTTTTCCTATCCCTATTTCCTATCCTATCAACATAAGAGTCTGCAGACTCCCCATTACTCCCCTTCTCGCTAAGGAGTTGTTTTATCACTTGGATATGTCGCAGAAGGAGAATATAGCTTCACTTTCAAAGGGCCAAGTGGAATGAATGAAAAGTTCATATATTTTCCCAACACTTCGAAACCCAGGTATAGGAGCACTTTCTTAAAAGGTAACAGATTGAATCTGGTAGTATCCCGCTATACTCTCTGAGTAAGCTGAAGACAGATGATTGAAGAATTCTCTATTTAAGCCCTTAGTTCTGGCTGAAAGGTTGTTGATCTGGATTCGAGTGTAGCTTTATAAACAAAACAGTGTTTGCAAGTTCTTTCTCCCATGTTCCAAATTCCAGAAGCAAGTTTTCACAGGCCACAGTGTTTTCTGGAGTGCTGGCACAAAAAGAGGGAGGAAGCCATGGCAATCCACCCATCAGGTGGGCATTTAAAATGTCAGTGCTGCAGACGCACACTGTAGGAGGCCCAAACACATTTGTTAATCTTGATTCCACAGTTTGGCAGAATTTGCTGGGCTCTAGTTACCTGGTAACCACCGAGGAGCATTTAGTTTGCAAACAGCACTGGGAATGAAGTGGCGGAGTTCTCTGAATTCCACCTTTCACTCCTCCCTGCTTGGAGGCAACTGTGTCAATAAAGCTGTTCTCGGTGCTTAAAGGTGTATATACCACCTTGCATTCAAAAGGATCTTTTCAACAGTCGAGGAACAAACACTCTGTTTGTTAAGCGGTGTGCATTGTAGAGCTGTTCCAAAGTTTTGTAAGGCAGCTCCTTTGCTTTGTCTTCTCTTGGGCTGAATAGAATTGCTGTTGCACAACAACATGCACTTTTCTAAAATATCCATCTTTCCCAAGCCAAAACTAACAATGAAACCAAACTAATTGCTCCTCCAATGACCATTTGTTACACAGAGGCACAGTGGCTAGATACCAGAGGGAAGGAAGGGGCTTATTTCTGGTTCTTCAGGTGAAATGGCACAAAGCAGGCTTATGTAGCGACTGAGAGGGCCACACAGATGGTCCACAGCTCATGATGACAGAAAGAAGGTATTCCCGTGAACTCTTGTATCAATAATGCAGAATTTAAGAGTGTCAGGCAGTTGGCATTTGGACATGTCTGAATCTGGAGTCCTAATCTCAGTGCCAAGGCCTCAAGCACAAGTGATAACAACTTGTGGGATTTTACTGCACTTGCCAAATATTAGATGAGGACAGGATATGCATTGTTTACTTGGAAAGGTGACCAAATATGCTTGAAGCTGTGAGACCAGATGTATCCGAGAAAGAACTCTGGCAAAAGGGTAGACGCCAAGGTTGTGTCTGCACTGTAGAATTAATGTGGTTTGATACCACTTTAACTGCTATGGCTCAATGCTGTAGAATCATAGGAATTGGAGTTTGCTGACACACCAGTGCTGTCTGATAGAAAAGACCCTGTAAAATTACAACTTCTATTATACCATAACATAGAACCATGGTAGTTAAAGTGGTGTCAAACCACATTAATTCTACAGTGTAGGTGTGCCTCGAAACAGGTGCAGTGATACGACACTTCCACTGTAACTTGTCCTTTTGAGAGAACAACAAATATTAAGGGAGGCCATGGGCCCCCGGTGGCACAGTGTGTTAAAGTGCTGAGCTGCTGAACTTGCAGACAAAAAGGTGCCAGGTTCAAATCCCGGGAGCGGAATGAGCACCCGCTGTTAGCCCCAGCTCCTGCCAACCTAGCAGTTCAAAAACATGCAAATATGAGTAGATCAATAGGTTCCGCTCCGGCGGGAAGGTAACGGCGCTCCATGCAGTCATGCCTATGGCCACATGACCTTGGAGGTGTCTACGGACAACGCCGGCTCTTCGGCTTAGAAACCCCCAGAGTTGGTCACGACTGGACTTAATGTCAGGGGAAAACCTTTACCTTTTTACTATGTACAAAGATACGTAATAGCAATGTAACTTAGATCCAATATAAATGTCAATTTGTCTGCCCATCTAATCTCTTCATGTTTTAAAGTTTGGTAAGTGAATTTCCTTGATTTGTTCTCCTTCATGTATTGCTGCTAGCTTCAAAGGAAACAGTAGTGCTAATATAATTTTACCACAATTAGGACTATAATTGGTGAAAGAGCAAGAAGGACAACGCACATACACATGGCTATTCAATTCACATAGATCAACAATCATGCAATTACAAAAATAAACAAAAGATCACAAAATTGCATGCGTAAGGAATTGTGTCATGACTCATGAACTGTGAAGAGGAATTACATACGGGGTCAAGAGAGAAACTAACAGATTCAGTAGCAGAGTACAGCAACTACAGCAAGAAAGAAAATAAACAAGGCACAGGAAATAATCAGGTAAAGAGAAAATATGATTCAAACACACTTGCCAAAGAAACTGAGATGCATTGTTTAATGTTTCTTAGTATGTCCTATTCTTCGTATGTATTGTTTAATTTTTTTTATTGCTTCATAACAGTGAGCAGAATCAGATGGGAATACTCTTTCCTACTATGGAGCAACAGCATGAAGGGTAATATTCTGTCCCTCAGCAGTTTTGCCTGATAGTACAGTAGAGTCTCACTTCTCCAACACTCGCTTATCCAACATTCTGGATTATCCAACGCATTTTTGTAGTCAGTGTTTTCAATACATCGTGATATTTTGGTGCTAAATTCGTAAATATAGTAATTACTACATAGCATTACTGCGTATTGAACTATTTTTTCTGTCAAATTTCTTGTATAACATGATGTTTTGGTGCTTAATTGGTAAAATCATAACCTAATTTGATGTTTAATAGGCTTTTCCTTAATCCCTCCTTATTATCCAACATATTCGCTTATCCAGTGTTCTGCCGGCCCGTTTACGTTGGATAAGCGAGACTCTACTGTACTTGCATATGATAAGTACAAATCCTGATCAAATATCATTGTGTACTGCCAACTGGCTCCTTACTGAAACATGGACTTCCTCCCAAAACTGCACTGTTTGGTAGAAGTTCACTGCACCAATCAATACCACACGAAGTGACTTCTGAAATATCTTACATAGTAATCGGTCAATGACACAAAGTATTCCTTGCTGCAATTAATCCTTCTTTCTCAACCATGTTTTAAGAGACAATGGAATGGGAAAAACCATGCGGCATAGCTTTCCTGTGCTGTAATGCTGACTTTTATTACAAGATGAACTTCATAAATGTGAAATCTGTTCCATTTCCAAGATTTCTGAAGTCTGGGCGAAACAGTCTGCAGAGATTTAGTATATACCTGAGCATGCCATGGACTCACCTAGGCTCTCTTCCTTGTGTTCTCTCTCCTATACCTCTTACATTCCATTACATCAAACCATAGTTTCAAATGTATTGATAAAGTATAGTTTGCTCTTATGATTCAAACGAGACCTTCAATCTTAGGTGGTGACTTGAAATTCAAGTTTTAATGGCAAATTCTAGTCTTTGTTTGATATTTCCAGCCCAGAGTCAACCTATGAGCAGGTGTAAAAGAGGCGAAGTCAGGGGTGCAACAAAGTTGCATGATTTGGAATTACATTAGAGTCTCACTTATCCAAGCTAAACGGGCCGGCAGAAGCTTGGATAAGCGAATATCTTGGATAACAAGGAGGGGTTAAGGAAAAGCCTATTAAACATCAAATTAGTTTATGATTTTACAAATTAAGCACCAAAACATCATGTTATACAACAAATTTGACAGAAAAAGTAGTTCAATACGCAGTAATATGCTGTAATTACTGTATTTACGAATTTAGCACCAAAATATCACGATATATTGAAAACATTGACTACAAAAATGGCTTGGATAATCCAGAGGCTTGGATAAGCGGGGCTTGGATAAGTGAGACTCTACTGTATATCTGAACCACTCAAAATGTCATGGACTATGCACCAAATTTCAGTTTCGTTAGTGACTGAAACAAATATGAACCACCCAGAGATACACTTTTTGCCCTCTGCTTACACTAAGAGACTGACAAACGTTTCCCTTTAATAAACAAATATTCATAATATCTTCAACTACATACAAAATAGGGCATAAAACGCTAATTTTTGATCTTTTTACTTTGGCGGAAGTGTATCAAACACATGATTTTAAAATCTCCTATATGGGTGCTAGCCCATCCAGCATATTCCCTAAAGTCTACGCTTTAACTTTGTACATAAAGAGCAGGTTTCTTTTACAGAAGAAGGAGGCTTTTAAGCAGAAGCTGGATGGCCATCTGTCGGGGGTGCTTTGAATGTGATTTTCTTGCTTCTTGACAGGGGGTTGGACTGGATGGCCCATGAGGTCTCTTTCAACTCTATGATTCTATTATTCTATGATATAGAAGCATATTAAATGAGAAGAAGGAACATAGACAGGAGAGTCTGGTGGTCATGGTGTGACTCTTCTGCATATAGTCATCTCAACAGTATAGTGGTTTAGTAGCAATACTATAATAGCTTGGTATAGAAACAATGTCTCAGTGATACAGTAGCATAGCAGTAGTACTATAGTAGCTTAAACCTGAGATGATATGTCTAGATTACAATGCCATTGCTATTATACCATGTGTCATTTCATGTCTCATTCTAGTACTGCCACACATGACTTTGGTTAGGTCTCTACTAATTCTATATATATAAAAGGAGAATGGCATCGCTCCACTGGGCAAAACAACAAAACTAAAGGCCCTCCAACCTAGAAAATTGACAACACAACCCCTCATCCACGTCTCTACGTTCTTACAAACAAACTACACATCCCTAACCTCCGTGGGGCCAAAAAACCCCCCAAAAACCGGAATGCACCCCTTTGTGACCCACCTTGATTGACACTAAACAGCCTTGCAGCTTCAAAGCCAGGCTGCCTCCTAGGCCACAGCAAAAAAAAAAAAAAAAAAAAAAAACACCATTTCAGTGTGAATTTTAAACCATTGTGTAGAAGGGGCCTCATATAATCCTGTTCCAGGCAAATCATATAACATTATCAATATAATGTGTAATAATTACTGTGCTCTAATAACAATACACAACAATATAATCTCTAAAATCACGACACTAAATAAACATCAACACTCAGAACACAGGGGAATTCCACACAGGAAACAACCAGGCCCAGCTAACACCTCCCAACAAAGGATTCCCTCACGCAGGAAGCAGCCAGGCTTGGAAGCTACAAGATCATTCAATGCTAAACAACTTAAATAATCACACCCAGCTAACACGTCCCACTAAAGGATTCTTCCAAGTACTAACCAGGCAGACCTTGAAGCTGCATGCCTATTCAATCCTAATCAAGGAGATCCATGGCAACACCTGCCTCAATCAGATAACAGTTCTTTCTACCACACTGCACGTTATTCCACACATATATCAACCCCTTTGTGGCCCACCTTGATTAACACTGAACAGCCTTGTAGCTTCAAAGCCAGACTTTGGAAACCACGAGGCTACTCCATCTCATTCAACCTGGCCTAGCAAGGATACCCTATGTAGAAAATGGCCAGGCTTTGAAGCAGCGAGGCTATTCACTGCAATTCCAATTGGCCACAGCAACGCGTGGCAGGGCACAGCTAGTAATATATATATATTTTCTGGTTGCAAAATCTGGGGATTTACTGCAGAAAACTTGACAGCCTGGTCTTAGGGAGGCATCTCTTTGCCTTTTCTGTTCCACTTCTACCCATCATGGTACAGTATCTCAGAGTTGAAGAGAAGGATGAAGGACATCAAGGCTCTTTCTAGAATGGTTCTAATAATTATTTCACTGTTCAAATTAATAGGCTTGTGGTCTACAGCTTTTGTTCACAAATGCTGAAATGCTTCCCCTTCAATAACATCATGGGAGAAAAAAACAAGAGACAGCTGCAGTTGAAACAGGTGGAAGATCAAAGCTGGCAGTCTTTTTTAGTGCCAGGGTAGAGGCCAACATGGCACAGATGAAAGAAATGGTGGAAATATGCTATGAAGACAAGTAGCTTGTGTCTAATGTGCTGTAAATCAAAAAGAAGATTAAGACACATGTAAGTCCCTAGACCTTTTATCTCTAGCTTATGAATGGTCTTCAGTAGCTACAGATTTATACTGGCATTGATTCACAGTAGTAGTAGTAGTAGCAGCAGCAGAAGTAGTAGTCCTCTGCTACATTGGCAGCTTCAATAACAGTTCTTCTATATATGTGCCAGATGCCATCAAAGAAATAGAGAGAGATGTTACACAATCTCATCTGTCTGCTTTTCTCCAAGACCTGAATGCAATGTCACCCTGGCCATGTATTTAATATGCATATCAGTCAGCATTCTGAGCAAGACCCAGCTTGCCTCCTAGACGCAGTCAGTTTGTTTTGCTGGTTCACTACTGTGTAATGAATCAGTCCCTGGTTTAATGTCACATAAGTGCACCTGTTAGCATCATATTTCTAGTATTGTAAGCATGGCTTTTTTTGTTTTACCCAACTTTGTGTTCATCCACTTCATCTGTACCAATCCCCTAGGGCCTAGAGAATGTGATTTTCTTTTCAATGTTCTGTTTGAATCTGCAATTTGGATGTTGCCTCTCCCTCATATGCCAATGCTATGGGAAAGTAGTAAGGAAGTGTTCCTGTTTGCACCTGCCTTGCTACTGTCATTTTCCGACTTTAACACAAAGTGAAAGAGGGAGTCAAAAGAGATCTGAGGGTTATGTGTACAGAGTTTGGCAGATAACATAAATTATGCCCAGGAAAGCTTACAAAAGCAGATACCACTGAAAGGGAAAAAGCCATGACATCAAGACTATGCAAACTTTTCCAGAAATAGATCTATTTTAATGCTATTTTATTGTAATTGTAATTGTTTGGGCTTGGCCAGGTGTTAGCTGCCCTGAGTCCCTTCGGGGAGATGGAGGCGGGATACAAAAATAAATATTATTATTATTATTATTATTATTATTATTATTATTATTATTATTATTATTATCTTCTTCACTGCATTTGTGATTCTTTGTATATGTCAGAAGAAGTAGTCACTGCTCACTAAGTGAGTAATAATAATAAATAATAATAAATTTATTCTTATATCCCGCCCCATCTCCCCGAGGGGACTCGGGGCGGCTCACAACAATAATAAAAACAGTGACAAATTACACATTGTAAAATCAAACATGAAAAGCAGTCATACAATCAATACAGTAGGCTTTTTGCGTGATGTAATACAAACAATTCCCTTATCCACAAATTCTACATCCATATTTTCACTAACACAGACTCCTAAAATATTGCCCCCCCCCCAAGAAAGTGTTTGTGGTCCTCCTTAGGTCCTCCAGTGTGATTTTATGCTATGCTTCCAGCCCAATATAGTCAAAAACAAAGGGTTGTTTTTGTTTTTGTTTTTTTACTATCCGTGGTTTTAGGTATGCCCAACAGGATTTCTCAAAGTATCCCCTACAAATACAGGGGTTGTACTATATTTTATATTTTGTTCTCAATAGCTGCAAGTAAATGTAACAAGAATCATTGGAAAGCTACTGAAAGTGAGAGCAAGTATTACTGGAGGAGACACATAATTGGTCTGACTTTATGAAAAATACTTCCACGGGGCTAAACAATGGCAAAGGTAGGGCAGTTTACAGCATTCTTTATCATAACTGGTTGTTTCATTCTCCAGGAGTTTGACATTACATTATGCATTTTCCCACCCTTCTCTGATATTGTCATTGTCACTAGTAGGAAATACAAAGAAATACACAACATAATGGCCTCATGTTTTGTGGACCAGAAAAAAAGCTACAAGATCTGGGAAAAAAAGAAAAGATCTAATGGGATGCTCTTACTGCAGCGATGGGTGCTTGCCCAAAAATGACAAAACAAGGAGAGCAACCACCAAAATCAAGAAAGCAGATAAACTAGTCTCACCAGTTACCCCCAGCATATTAGAAAAGCATAGCCACCAAAAATGGTAATCATATAAAAAATGAAGGCTGTTGAAAATAAGAATCATCCCTGGATACTTTTTGAATAAGCTTTCAAATGATTTCTAAAAAGTTCAAAATGTTTTGTGGATGTACAAAACCTTACCTGGTTGTTTTATTTCACATGTGCACAGTGTTAGTTTTCAATAAAAAGTTCTGCTAAAGATGCTGAAATCCTTTTGATTTAGTTTGCTTTTTGTTTAGGGGAAGGGATCTCTTCCTATTCTTTCCAAGTTATTCCTGCCTCTGGTAACAATTTTATTGCTAAAGATGTAAAGTCCAGGGAGCCATACAGACTTCACTAACAGCAGTATACCTGTTACAGTAGAGTCTCACTTATCCAACACTCACTTATCCAACATTCTGGATTATCCAATGCATTTTTGTAGTCAATGTTTCAATATATCGTGATATTTTGGTGCTAAATTCGTAAATACAGTAATTACAACATAGCATTACTGCATATTGAACTACTTTTTCTGCCAAATTTGTTGTCTAACATGATGGTTTGGTGCTGTATTTGTAAAATCATAACCTAATTTGATGTTTAATAGGCTTTTTCTTAATCTCTCCTTATTATCCAACATATTCACTTATCCAACGTTCTGCCGGCCCGTTTATGTTGGATAAGTGAGACTCTACTGTATCTGCCATAAAAAACACAAACAATGTGATGTCAAAGGCTTTCATGGCCGGGATCACAGGGTTGTTGTATCTATTCCGGGCTGTATGGCCATGTTCTAGAAGTATGCTCTCTTGACGTTTCACCCACATCTATGGCAGGCATCCTCAGAGGTTGTGAGGCATGGAGAAACTAGACAAGGAAGGTTAATATATATCTGTGGAGAGTCCAGGGTGTGAGAAGAGGTCTTTGTCAGTTGGAAGTCAGCGTGAAAGCTGTAGTTAATCACCTTAATTAGCATTGGAAAGGTTTGTCTCTTGCCTGGAGGGCATCCTTTGTTCAGAGTCATTAGCCGTCCCTGGAGCTCCTCTGCCCTCAGAGTGTTGCTTCCCAACTAAAAAAAACTCAAAAATCAGAACAGTAGATGGGAAGCAACACTCTGAGGACAGAGGAGCTCCAGGGATGGCTAATGACTTTGAAAAAATTAAGGTGATTAATTGCAACATTCACGCTGACTTCCAACTGACAAAGACCTCTTCTCATACCCTGGACTCTCCACAGATATATATTAACCTTCCTTGCCTAGTTTTTCCATGCCTCACAGCCTCTGAGGATGCCTGCCATAGATGTGGGCGAAAGTCAGGAGAGAATACTTCTAGAACATGGCCATACAGCTCGGAATACATACAACAACCCAACACAAACAATAGCTGCAGTGGAGGAGGAAAGTCATCGGTGCAGTGGCCAACAAGAATTCAAGAATTGGACTGTTCCGAGCTGGCAGATTTTTGTCTGTCTTCCCAAACCAATGCTGGGAGGTTGGAGGAATGCAAGCCCTGGTGCAGTCTGCCAACAGGATTCAAGCCATATTGTGTAGGTTGACCCTATGCGGAGACCTTCTTTGGAACAAAAGCAGGGGAAATAAAGTATTGAAACATCATTTATCATAATTAATCTCTATACATAGATCTCCATTCCAGGGGACTGTTTGCACTGTAAGGAATTCCTTGCATTCCAATGTTTCTTTCCTTCTCAGCTGACTACTTGTGAATAAGCACAAGCCCTGAGAAAAGTGTTTGGTTTTATCACCGCACACAGCTCTACCATTCTGCAAACATGTCCGAGCATGCCAAGGCAAGCCTTATCTTGGCACTTCCTTGGTCTCCTTAGCTCCAAAAGGCTGGGAATGTTATTTTAGCAGAACATTTTGCTGCTCCTTGTTTATGTACAGTAGCTTTGCTGTGGTATCTACATTTCTAAAGTATCTCGCAATCAAGAATTGGAGTGGCGCTTATTTACCAAGAAAGCTATCACATTGGGAGATTTGTAATTTTTGATTAGCAGCCAAATTCTCAATTGCTTGGATACGTTTGACACAATGAAGCCAAAGTAACCCACAACCAAAAGGCATGTCTCCCTCCCAGCCTTCTTGGCAAATATAAGAAGAAATTATGTTGTCACCTAAAGTTTTGCTTTCTATGGTCATTGCTGATACCCTGTTTCCCCCAAAATAAGATAGGGTCTTATATTATTTTTTTGCTCCAAAAGATACATTAGGACTTGTTTTCAAGGGCAATTTATTTTTCCAAATTGACTTTTTAAATGAAATTACATATTTTGAGTATCCTCAGAAATGATAAGATATCACGATAGGTCTTATTTTCAGGGTAGGTCTTATTTTGGGGAAAACAGGGTACATCTTATTCCCACCCACATTCCAGCAGCCCATCCCAACAGACATTCGGCAATCTCAGTGTCTCCCACCTGTTTGTCAGTGGTCATTTTCAGAGGTTCGGGCACAAAATGAAGATAATTAAAATCAATTATTTCAGTCTTCACTGAATCTGATTTTAATGGCTCATGTATGTCTATTTTCTTGGAGAAGCCTGGAGAAGACAATGATGCTGGGGAAAATGGAAGGAAAAAGGAAGAGGGGCCAACCAAGGGAAAGTTGGATGGAAGGCGTCCTTCAAGTGACTGGCTTGACCTGGGGGAGGCAACAGCCAACAGGGAGCTTTGGCGTGGGCTAGCCATGAGGTCACAAAGAGTTGGAAGCGACTGAATGAATAAAAAAACAAATGCCTATTTTCTAATAATTCCGTCAATTTACCATGCAGACACAACACAACCACACCTTCTATCTATATATATAAAAGGGTAATGAAATTTCGGCCTAGGACAAAACAACAAAACTACACATCCCAGAAACACTAAACTTGGCAGCACAACCCCTCATCCATGCCTCTACGTTCATACAACAAAAAGAAAAGAAAAATAAAGTCCTAATTAGAGGGAGATGACTAATAACTGGGGCGAGTTACAGGGAGAGATCCACTCCCTTGTTCAAGGAGCTCCACTGGCTGCCGTTTATTTTCCGGTCCCAATTCAAGGTGCAGACCATCATTTATAAAGCCCTAAACGGTTTGGGACCCACCTACCTTCGTGACCGTATCTCCTATCATAAACCTGCCCGATCCCTTCGATCGTCAGGGGAGGCTCTCCTGTCACCACTGCCAATATCTCAGGCCCGCCTTGTGGGAACAAGGGAGAGGGCCTTCTCTGCTGTGTCCCCCCGATTGTGGAACTCACTGCCCGGTGAGATTAGGCAAGCCCCCACACTAGCAGCCTTTAAGAAAGACCTGAAAACATAGCTCTTCCGTTGTGCCTTTGGAGAGTAATCACTACATACATCCCTTTTGCTGCTCTCCTTCAATATTTGTCCTCCAGATCGCACCGCCACTTTATGATCCTGTCCTCTGTGGTTTTTACTCCTACTTCCTTTCTCACCTCGAGTTTTAATCTAGTGTTCATGTGACCCGCCCTTGGTTTTATTGTTCTTTGATCTTGTTTAATGTAGTGTATATTTTCTTTTATTGTGTTGTTTAATGTGCTATGATTTGTTGTTCTATTATATTTTGTTATATTGTATTGTTCTGGGCATGGCCCCATGTAAGCCGCCCCGAGTCCCCGTTGGGGAGATGGTGGCGGGGTATAAATAAAGATTATTATTATTATTATTATTATTATTATTATTATTATTAATTGTTTTCATCCAATTGCTCCCAGTTAGAAGGCTAAGCTCCACCCACTTGATCTTCTAGGAACCCACTCAGCCCAGGGGACAGGCAGAGTTAGGCCTCACTTAGGCCTATTCCCCACTGCCTATAAAATACAGATTATCAGATTTGAACTGGATTATATGGCAGGGTAGATTCAAGGCCCTTCCACACAACTATATAACCCATTTATAATCTTATATTATCTGCTTTGAACTGGATTATCTTGACTCCACACTGCCATATAATCCACTTCAGTGTGCAATCGGACACAACTGGACTTAATGTCAGGAGAAAACCTTTACCCCTTACCTTAACTACCACCAATTCCTCAATACTTTATTTCCCATACCACCATACTTCGCCACAGCAACGCGTGGCCGAGCACAGCTACCGTGTTTCCCCGAAAATAAGACAGTGTCTTATATTATTTTTTACTCCCAAAGATGCGCTAGGTCTTATTTTCAGAGGATGTCTTATTTTTCCATGAAGAATTCACATTTATTGTTGAACAAAAAAAATATGAACATTTATTCTATACTGTACAGTAGTTGTCATCACAAACCAACATAACTAAACCAGACAAACTGTGACACCTATCAAGAATTTCTTGTTACTACCATTATTTCCATATACAGCTGGTATGTACATTTACCAATCCTGCATGCTATGGTGTTTTGTTTGGCGGGCACCGGGCATGCTTCCAAACAAAAGCTTTGCTAGGTCTTACTTTCGGGGGAGGCCTTATATTTAGCAATTCAGCAAAACCTCTACTAGGTCTTATTTTTTGAGGATGTCTTATTTTCAGGGAAACAGGGTAGTACATACTACAAACCAAACTATCTCCTTTAAAAAAGAGGTTACAACCTTATGTATGGATCTTTCTCCAGAAATAATCTTGTGTTTTCAGGGAGCCTTATTCTTAAATGTTGCAAAGGACTACAACCTGTGCTGGGGATTCATCTTAGAGTATGAGAGTGAGAGTACATATTTACCAAGAACCTACTGTAGATTAGGTAAAGGTAAAGGTTTTGCCTGACACTAAGTCTAGTTGTGTCTGACTGGAGGTTGGTGCTCATCTCCAAAGGGCCGGCATTGTCCGTAGACACCTCCAGTCCAAGGTCATGTGGTCGGCATGACTGCATGGTGTGCCGTTAGATTACATCTACTGTAGATTACATCTAGTTTGTTAGCTAAACGATTCTGGCTGATTACAGTCTCTAGAACATTTGTGCATCTATATCCAGAGATGCTAATGGAAATTGTGGCCTGCATCCCAATTAAAAAAAACAGACCCTCCAATGATTTATCCTAGAACTGCAAATCTAAAGCAGGTTAATAAGGAGTTATACAGAGCACTGGAGCCAAAGCCCCAAATACTAGGGATCTTGTTTGATTGTTCTGGCTTTCGCCCACACCCATGCAGCTTTTCCTAAGCTTTGTCCTCCTTTCTGTAGCTATAAGGGCGAGGAACTGTTTCTTCATTAAAATTAATACAGGCAATACAATACAGGCAGTCCCCAAGTTACAAACACCTGACTTACAAATAGTTAAGAACAGGAGTGAGACAACAAGAAATGAGAGAAATCTACTCCCAGGAAGGGACATTCACTCCTGGGAGGGTTATCTTGGGGAAAAGGTGTCTTCATTGAAGCTTTATCACCAGTCCTGGTTTCCACAAAAAGGTGAATTTTTCCAAATCTAATTATTATAGGGACAGAAAGTGAAGTGAAAGCTTCTGAATAGGGACAGAGAGCACAATGAACACCTCAATTGTTTTATCCCTTCCCTATGCTATACAAAGCTAATACATATACAAATTTGACTGGAGTTACACGTAAAAATGTATCTGTTCTGACTTACATACAAATTCAACTTAAGAACAAACCTACAGAACTTATCTTGTTCGTAACTTTGGAACTGCCTGTATTGCTTTATTACAATCCATGTATATACTGTCTTTATACAAGTTCCACTTGAACATTAGGAAGAACTTCTGAGAGCTGTTCAGCAGTGGAATTCTCTGCCCCAAACTGTGGTCGAGGCTCCTTCTTTGGAGGCTTTTAAGCAGAAGCTGGATGACCATCTGTCAGGGCTGCTTTGAATGCGATTTCCTGCTTCTTGGCACTAAATGGCCCATAAGGTCTCTTCCAACTCTATGATTCTAAGTTGAGTATCCCTATTCAAAATACTTATCTTGCAGCTACCTTCCACTAAAGATAAAAAGCAACGCTGAAGGTGGGTATTTATATGCAATGTTTACCTTTTAATTATTCTAATAAAGCTATTTATTGGGCAGAGCTATGAATTAGAAGCTATGTGTATTATGACAGAAACAAGTCTCTCCTCAGGCTTGTGTGTTCCTCCGATCCTCCAGCACAATAACAAAGCTGGATCCTTACAATTCCATTGTAAATTAACTAAAGTGTATCCTCAACTAAATTATGTTTGTTACAATAGTCACAATCATGTTCATTGCTTTAAACTGTGTTGTTTCAAGCAAATAAAAAATTGGAGCTCCTTTGACCTACATCCAACTAGAGAGCATCAGATAAATCAATGGCTGAATAGTCAATCAACATTTAGGTATATGTCACTAATTCAATTGATTTAATCTGATTGGGTTTAGGCTCTTGTTGCAGCCATAAGGAGAAAGAAGAGGAAAAGGAGTACGCAAAACCACAAGTCCAGTTGTAATCCATAGAAGCAGACAGCCTTTTCATACTGAAGCCTTATGGCATTTTATGAAACCAAATGAAACACACTGGTGCATTGACTCTTTATGCTAAAGTCAATGGAGAATCGTTCTAACTACTGGTTGCCTAGGATTTCTCATTTGCACTGTGACTGTGAGCTTTGGAACCGAGCACCAAAAGATGCTGAAAGATGTGGCTGTCTTCTTTCTTCCAGCAGCAATTAGCCAGCTTTGCCAGTATATACTGGAGCAGTAAGGGAAAAGCCAAAGAACTCCAAGATCAACAGTCGCACTGGAGGAAAGGACACAGATATTAGACCAGCATTTCTTTTCCGTGGCTCTAAATTCCAAATGACGAATGAAGTGTCAGGAAAATATATGACAGAAACGCTCAGGAAACAAAATACACAGAGAGGAGTTATAAAATATGTGAAATACAAACAGAATACTCTATGTCTGGCACAGAGACTGAACGAGGTTAATACACTAAGGAAAAATCATCCTGCCAATATTACCATGTCAGTGAGTTCTCACCTGTACATTTTTTTTCTGGGTGATAACAATTTTAAGTTCTTTATTCATTATGCTACTCTTGCAAACCCTGAGCATATAGCAGAAGAAACATAAGATAATAATAATAATAAAACTTTATTTATATCCCGCCACCATCTCCCCGTGGGGACTCGGGGCGGCTAAATTGGCAATCTAAAGACTTTTCATTTTGGCCGATTTGTGCCATACATTGAGATAAAGAAAATAAAATACAGAATCATATCAGCCAGTATTTCCCAACCACGAGCCACGTGGTGCAATGGGTTAAACCCTTGTGCCGGCTGGACTGCTGACCTGACGGTTGGGTTGCTGACCTGAAGGTTGCAGGTTCGAATCTGCAAGACGGTATGAGCTCCTGTCTGTCAGCTCTAGCTAGTGGGGACACGAGAGAAGCCTCCCAGCAGGATGCTAACACATCTGGGTGTCCCCTGGGCAACATCTCCGTAGTCGGCTAATTCTCTCACACCAGAAGCAACTTGTAGTATGTTCTCAAGTCACTTGACACAATTAAAAACCCAGTAATTTATATATACTCATGTGATCATGTATTTTCTTCCTTCAATTGTACGCAAGGGGCAACCAGATACAAGCCAAAACACCAGAAAGAGAACTGGTACTTGATTGTATCTGAACCCGTCAAACCTTTCAGAGGCAAAAGCAAGGTTTGAATCCATTTAAACATAAAGCACAACACAAGTACAAATATTTATCAGTAGAAACATAGATAGATAGATAGATAGATAGATGATAGATAGATAAGAATTTTATGTTGTAAATCCTGTATATTTATATTTATAGTTCTGAATCTAAGCATTGTGAATTACAGCACACTTTCCTTCTATTTTACGAAGTGGAGGACTAAATACAGTACATATTTATCTAAAGAAACAAATAGTGACTGGCTGTTGTTAAAAATACGTAGTATTTTGATATACAGTGAAAATCAGAATAAGATCTGAGGAATAACAGACACACAATAAAATACCCTTAAAATTTTAAGAATGTGACCTTTTGTCTATGCAAGACTGTAGTTTTCCCCAAACTAACTGGCAGTCAATAGAGTGATATGACATTGGTGAAGTATGGTCACAAAATGCGCTCTCTCTAATCCAAGAGTCTAAGAATCCTCAATTAAAGACATTTCTTATTCTTTTTTCTTTGTTTTTTTTTTTTTTTTTGCTTGTGCCAAACATATGAACATTGTAACTAGCCCGTGTGTTTTCTGCTTGTACACAAGCCAATAGGTAAAGGTAATGGTTTTCCTCTGACATTAAGTCTGGTTGTGTCAGGCTCTGGGAGTTGGTACTCATCTCCATTTCTAAGCCAAAGAGCCAGCATTGTCCATAGACTCCTCCAAGGTCATGTGGTTGGCATGCCTGCATGGAATGCCGTTACCTTCCTGCCAGGTACCTATTGATCTACTCACATTTGCATGTTTTCAAACTGCTAGGTTGGCAGAAGCTGGGGCTAACAGCAGGAGCTCACCCCGCTCCCCAGATTCAAAGCGCCAATAAAATATTTTAAAATAATTTAAAAAATCAAAATTGAAGCTTAAATCTAAATCCCACAATTGGTGTAAGTTACATAAAATAGGTTAACAAATTAGCATAATTTATCATGGCACTGAAGACATGCCTCCATACACTGAGAATTTTATTCAGCTACTTCTCCGGCTTTTGAGATTCTGTACATTTTCAAGCATAACTTCACAGCCTTAAGAAGCCTGGAAGTTTTCCTCCCAAAGGAAAAGGAGGAAAACATAAGATAAAATAAGTATTCGAAAGCCAAAATTCTCATTTTTGGTATGCTCCTACAAGATTATAGCTCTCTCTCATACACAAGCAGCTCTGTGTACAAATGTAAGTTTCTGAAAGAGTATAGCTGCTATTCCCCAGGAGCAAATGGCAAACAAGGAAACAACTATATGTATGAGATATGAGTGGGGCCAGCCCTAATGAACTGGCTAGGCCTTGTTTTATTTCAATAGCTGCCAATAAATAATTGCTGTCCTGCCTAAAGTTCACTAGCACATTACACAAAACCAGCTCTATTTGCAAAGCAGGGGAAAAGAACAAGCTGTCAGTATGAGACAGGCAAGTAACCCCTGGAGGTACCATGTTTTCAGCTGTCGTTACTGAAACCACACAAACCAAAGCATGTCAACTTCAAAGCAAGCTGGTACAAAACATGTACAGTAAAGGCAGGGCCTTGCCGCGTTATTATAATTCTCTTTAAACGGCAAGCCAGATGCTATCTGCCGTGAAGACAGAAGAGGCTCCGCCAAAGAACAACCCAGAATTATGACTTTACGCGGCTTGCCATATAAAGTGGTGTTTATGGCGTTCACGAGATGCGAAACGGAGATAACAGGGATTTCAGGCTGTTTCATGTGACTAGAACTTTGTCTTTGAGGGCAAAGAGAAGGAGGGAAAGGAGAACGTCACAGAGATCAAGAACGAACAAACATACACACACTTGTGGGGAAAACCAAACTGCACCAAGCTGGCCAGCCTGGTGACAGCAGATGCAATTTGCAAATTATCAATGCACACAAGTTTTGGAGGTCTCAGGCTCTAGTCACAAAAAAGCAGCAAAACCAGTTTCACGCTGCGGGTTTCTCAGTAGCTATGGGCAGGGCTATGTGTGCCTGTGCGTCTGAGACAAAGCGTGGAAGTTGAAACCGAGTAGAGAAGTCCTGTCACTGAATGCAAATTGAACCACTTGGCCATTTGCACAGATGCAAAAATCATGAAATTCTTTAATTTCCAGATTGTTGTGACCTTGATTTATTTTTAAAAACAGGTCTTTTCTATCAGGTTTTTGGGCTACGATTTAATTACAGGGACTGTATGAGGGCTCCAAAGAAGCATTTGTCAAATGAATGCAGCTTGACACTAATTGTATTGCTATGGCACAATGCTATGGGATCCTGGGAGATGTAGTCCTCTCAGGGAAATAAGACTAAAGACCTTGTAAAACAGAAACTCTCATGATCCCATAGCATTGAGCCAAGGCAGTTAAAGTCTCAAACTGCATTAATTTGTCAGTGTAGGTGCACCCAAGATTGGGGGAGAATGATTTAAGGTGATTTTAGCATGAGGACACTGATGTTGCCATTCAGTGCTAATGCTCTGCATTCCCGAGGGCTTAATACAAAGGGTGTGTGTGCAGTGTGTGAGAGAGATTTCACATTTTCCATGTGAGAGAGATTTCACATTTTTCCACATTTTACTTTGACACATGCAGAAAGTTGCTTTACATCTATATATATAAAAGGGTAATGAAATTTCGGTCTAGGACAAAACAACAAAACTACACATCCCAGAAACACTAAACTTGGCAGCACAACCCCTCATCCATGCCTCTACGTTCATACAACAAAAAGAAAAGAAAAATAAAGTCCTAATTAGAGGGAGAGGAATAATTGTTTTTATCCAATTGCTGCCAGTTAGAAGGCTAAGTTCTGCCCAGGGGACAGGCAGAGTTAGGCCTCACTTCGGCCTCTTCCACACTGCCTATAAAATACAGATTATCTGATTTTAACTGGATTATATGGCAATGTACCACCAATTCCTCAATACTTTATTTCCCACACCACCATACTTCGCCACAGCAATGCGTGGCCGGGCACAGCTAGTGTTAAAATAAAAATGCAAAAAAACAATACTTTGTCCAAACAGACACACACAGAAAGACAATACTTTAATACATAATTCTCTGTTAATATCATGCACATATAGGGAGAAACAACCCAAGTTTTCTTTTTCTTGAAAGCCGTGAAGTTTCTCAAAGTGTACAGGTTTTGTCATGCCAAGAACAAAACAAAACAAAAAGATCCTGCAAGTTTGCAGGAATTTTCCACATGCAAATTTTCTTCCTAAAACTGTTCCCAAGAGGTTGGGACCTCCAAATTTTGACCCCAATCGGGAAACGGTTGAATATCTATTCCACCCCTACACACAATCCAGATTTCATCACAATAAAAATAGACCTTATTAAACAGTCATGGGAGATCCTTTTTGAGACTGTAAAAACCAAGGAAGGTGGGGGTTTTTTCATTTTGATTTTTTACCAAGATTGTCTTGTGATTCTTCTTTTTTCAAACTGGAGAGCCCACCTGGTTAAAACTCATCAGTAAATTACATTAGGTGAAAGCCCATAGACCTTCCTTGGGTTTGCACAGAATATTCAGTCATCTTCATATTTGGGCAATTCCAGAGAATTGGAAACGAGTGTCCGCCCACAGCAGGAAAGTTAGTCTACCTTTCATAAAAACCACTGCCAAGTTTGCTGTGCCTGGTCCAGAAGAAACAGATGCCAATGAGTCTTAAAAGCAGCACAGTGTGAGTAGTACACACCACAGTTCAACAGAGGAAAGAAAGCAGGTTTGTAGTTTCTTACAGAAATGAGATCTAAGATCTAAGATCAACACTGGAGAAAATTACCTTTGGAGGCCTACAACTCCTAGGAGGCTCTGATCGCAACAAGCAACTTTTATAAACTCTTTCCGAAACTCAGAAAGCAGGTTAACCGAGGACTTCAGACATGCATGTCAAGCAACAGTGTCTGTCAGCCCTCACTAAGATACACACTTGCTCAATATCTCTGTCAAAGAAATATTTTTTAGAGCCATGACCATATAACATCAATTGAGCAACACGTTCCCACCAGTTCCCACACTATATTTCTCTTTATGGTTCCACATCTGATGATGATCTGAATGGATGTAGAAAAACAGGCTTGGCTTTCATGTGTGAACTGCCTTTTTTGGAATGCATTTTTTCCTGTTCAGCGCACACTGTGTATGTGTAAAAAGGTGTGGAAATGACACCATGGAAACACCTTTAAAATACAAAATGACCCAAGCTGGCTCAGTTGAAGTACCTCAGGAAATCAGAATCAGTATAAAATAAAATAACTATAACGTTTGACTGCAGAGTGTTGCGCCTGGCAAGGTTTACATTGTCCCACCTGCTATTCTCAGAAAACATTCCCTCATATTCTATTCTCAGGGGACCAGATTGCCCCATTTATGCTGGAACTGTTTCCACTGCACAAAGCAGTAACTATAAAATGGTATATAGGGCCTTGAGGAAAAGCAGAAGCCATCTGCAAAATAGATTGTCCTGAAATACTTGGTTCTCATTACCAGCTAGTCTAGTGTAAGCCAAGATCAGGAGAAATCAAGGTCACTTTGAGCAAATGAAATCATGGCTTAAAATTAAGCATCCTCTGGCATATGTGATTCTGTCTTATGCTGAGATCATGCCATTGGCCCACCTAGCACAGAATTGTCTATAGAAGGCTGGATCCATATATAAACACATGCAGTTATGTCGGGTGGAAGGGCATTTCCTTGCTCATCCTCCACACATAGCAATCCCCTTGAAAATAGCTCCTTGAAAATAGCAAGAAAGACAAACCCTGAAGGATGAGTAAGTAGTAATGTACCACCCGCCCTTCCAAATATTCCAGACATATTCTGCGAATGAAGCTCTTTGAGCATTATTATTATTACTATTATTGTATGTATTAATATCACACTCTCCCAAAGGAGAGACAAAGTGGCTGAAACTAAAAATCATACACTAATGTAAAGGTAAACGTTTCCCCTTGACATTAAGTCTACTCGGGTCTGACTCCGGGGGTTGGTGCTCATCTCCATTTCTATGCCGAAGCATCGGCATTGTCCGTAGATCCCTCCAAGGTTATGTGGCCGGCATGACTGCATGGAGTGCCGTTACCTTCCCGCCGGAGTGATACCTATTGATCTACTCACATTTGCATGTTTTTGAACTTCTAGATTGGCAGAAGCTGGGGTTAACAGCAGGAGCTCACCCCACTCCCTGGATTCAAACCTGCCAACCTTTTGATCAGCAAGTTCAGCAGCTCGGTGGTTTACATTAAAACCCAAAGCATATAAACACTTGAATAGAATAAAACACAGAACTGATTTTAAAATACCACGCAATCTGAGATACAACCCATTGGCCCGTAGTAGCTTGCCTGAATTAAAAGCAAAAGCCTTCCACAGTCCCACTTGTTGATGCCCAAGAATGAACCTAGTCTTATAAAGATACAACTATTTTGTATATTCTCATGTAGAAACAATAACTCTGAAGTCCCAAGGGGAATTAGGCAAGCCCCTACATTGTCCTCCTTTCTCAGAGATTTGAAAACCTGGGCGTTTCAGCTTGCATTTGAGAACACCTAGTCCCTAGTTATAAATGTCCAGTCCCTACGTTCCATAATATTATTTTGTTCTCTGCACTTCATCCAATACTCAGCCCTCCGATACGCTGCTTGCACTATCCCTTGCCCGGCCCTATTGTAGCCTAATCGCGCTCATTGTACTAAGGCATTTGGTTATGTTGAGTAGTGTTTTGATTGAGTTTTAACGCTGCTGTTTTATACTTTTATGTTTTATTGATTTGTGCTTTCATCTGGATTGTTATATTTAACTATGTTTTTATTTTAACTGTGTTTTTGCTTTGATGGGTTGTTTTGTATTTTGCTGTGGGCATTTTGTCCCATATGTAAGCTGCCCCAAATCCCTTCTGGGAGATGGTGGCAGGGTAGAAGAATAAAGTTATTAACGTTACAAGGCAATATCTCACGTCAAAAAAAGTATTTTTTAAAAAACAATGTATTTATTGATATTTATATAACACAGATGGACAAGAAACAAAATAAAATAGCAACATTTTGATTTGCAGTTTTTCATTTTCACAGGGATCCTGTGCCCCTAACCCCAGTGAATGGCAAGGGCTGGCATATGAAAGTGCTCCCATGCTGATTTGCATGGAAGGATACTTAATTAAGCTCTACCAAATGTACACAAATTCCGGTATAGTACCAAATATTTCACCATAGAAAAGATAGTTGGGTTTTATTTATTTAAGTTGATTTATCATATTAATACCTTATTTTCACTGTAAAGAAGTATGCCTACTCCTTTTCGGTAATGCATTCCACGCAGCATAAAAGTGGGATAAACTGACCTATATTCATTACTGAACAGTGACTGAATGCAAGTGTATAGTGTAGTTATTATACAGGCACGTCCTATGCAAACTCAGCTGGCCTATTAAATCGTTCCAGAGAAAGTGCTACATATCAGGGGCATCCATTATGTCCTGTGGAAGCATGATGCTTTGAGGAAAAAAAGAGTGATTGTTGAATATAAAGGATGCCTTTCAAAATAGGAGATGCCCAAATACCTTGGGGAAAGAATTAATGTATAGCAGAACACATGACACTTTGTGAAAATGGAAATGTAATCCTAGTTGACAATTTGTGCTATGTACATTTAATGAGAGTAGCATTCTTACAGAAACTGTCTACAATATAAAAGCCAATTCAAATGTGTAAAAAAGCCACACAGTTTCGCAGGGACTTTCCATTTTTGACAGCAGGTGGGACTCATTCCTGTAATGGACATGCACTGGACAAGTCTTAAATCCTTAGTCTTAGTTGTAATGAAAGTAGACTTGTCGGCTTTACCTGTGTGTTCACTCATCACTCAACAACTGATTTAATGGGTATCCTAGTTGACTCTAACCAACAGAATTAATTGCTATTGCTGCTGCTATATGCCATCAAGTGAGCTAAGATTGATGGAGAGTCTATGAATTAAAGACCTAGAAGATCAGTTATCAACTGCTCTACTCAGTTCTTGCAGAACTCAGGGCCATGGCTTCCTTAATTGAATCAATCCTACTGTCTTCTACTCAAACAAGAATTATTGTATTTACCCAATGAAACCAACACCTTGGTACTCCCGTATTCCTAAAAACCCTTTGTAGATGGAAAATGAGCATCCTTGTGAAGAGAAAAAGCTGAGTATAAATAAACATAATAATAATAATAATAATAATAATAATAATAATAATAATAATAATGGGGAAAAGGTAAAGGTTTCCCCTGACATTACGTCTAGTCGTGTCCGACTCTGGGGATTGGTGATCATCTCCTATTGACCTACTTACATTTGCATGTTTTCAAACTGCTAGGTTGACAGAAGCTAGGCTTAACAGCGGGAGCTCACCCCGCTCCCCGGATTCCACTGACCTTTCGGTCAACAAGTTCAGCAGCTCATTGGTTTAACCTGCTATGCCATCAAGAGGCCCAAATAATAATAATAATAATAATAATAATAATAATAATAATAATAATAATAATAATAATAATAATAATAATAATAGTGCGGTTTTATGGCAATGTATATTTCTGCCACTTCTGTGACTGTTCATTTGTATTTTGATTCTGTAGCCCACTTGTCGATGGATGTCCAGAATCGGCAGCATCCACCTTTTATCCTGGGCGATGACCGAGCCAGTATAGACTGCGTTTTGGTTTGTTTCTCCATAGTGCTAATGGGTTAGGTACTCTTAGTTCTACTCCTCAGCTGAGACCTCTCTGGCTTGGTTGGACCTGCTGGTAGTTGTACTACCACCAGCACAGCTCTCAGCATCCTTGGAACAGTTAAGCCCCCCCCCCCCCGCCCCACCACCACCACCACTACCACGACAAGGTGGCACCACCGAATTGATGAAAAACAAGAAAAATTCAACTGTTGTTAAGACCTCAAAATTTAACTGCAAAGGTTCTGGCATAAACCAGTACAGGTGTTCCCGGTGGTAATTGGTGCACTGGGTGCCGTGCCAAAAGATCTCAGCCGGCATTTAAAAACAATAAAAATTGACAAAATTATGATCTGTCAACTGCAAAAGGCCACCTTACTGAGATCTGCGCGCATTGTCCGAAAATACATCACACAGTCCTAAACACTTGGGAAGTGTTCAACTTGTGATTTTGTGATACGAAATCCAGCATATATATCTCGTTTGCTGTGTCATTCTGAGTCTTTGTGTCAACAACAATAATAATAATTTTAATTTAATACTTTCTCTCCAGAGCAAGCATTTTACATATATGGAGTTTTATGGCTACCCAATTACAGCCCAAATAGAACAAACTATCATATTTTAAGTGTGCCTGAGACAAACAGTACATTTCTAAATTGAAGTGAAATAAGACGCCAACCATTCTGAAGGGAGGAAATAATCTGTGCCACAATTGAGAAATATTTAAGACTGAGGAAACTAGAGACATTTGGCATAAAAGAATAAAAGTCCACGCCTCAGGACAGACAGTTAAATTAAATAATCCACATTGTCCATTCTGATTCTGTTTCTGTGATACCAATAGGTAATCCATGCTAATTTTAAGCATATTCTTTCATAGAAGAAATAAAAATCTATTAAATTGGAAGGATAAAAAGCAAGCATTCACAATTTACAAGGGAATTAATACAAGATAATGTATAGTATGATTTGAGAGAAAGCTTTTACAGAAAAATAGCAGTTTAGGTTATGTTAACAATACTCCAACGAGAATAAATTGTAAACTGCAGAGACAGAATAGTAAAATAAACTTAGAATAACTGGGTAATTCCTCTATGTTTCACAAGGGATTCATTTCTATTCTTTATCCTGCTTCATGTATGAGTTAATGGAGTTTTTTAAATATCATTTCCAGAATATTCTCTCATGCATTTTGTAATTCCCTCTGCGCTTTGTTAACTTAGCATATCCTCTAAGACTTTCAAGATGGAGCCAAAAGAATTGGCACAAGAAAGTTACATAGTAGGCTCAACACTAAGGAAAGGGCTAAATGGTATAAAAAAGAAGCATTGCTACAGAAGGTTATTAAGGCTGAGAAGAGATATAGTAAAAGGAAGAGTTGACTGTGCATGGACGAAAGAACTGCTGTTGGATGAAACACCCATCATGCATCTTCATTTGATACAATAGCTATGGTTCAGAAAAGCCTTAGTCCAACAACATCTCTACGATCACAGATCCCTCTCCCCTAGGCTATATAGGGTACATGTATATACTACTGCATGTCTATGTGGTTTGGGGAACATATGTTTCTAGTATGACCAAGTCTCAAAACGTTGATCTGTTGGGGAACAGATTTAGAGAGTATCAGCAAATACTGTTCCTGAAGGAACCTCCAACATTTTTTGGATGAAAATCAAGAGATGTATGGCCAAGCAACATCAACTACTTTTGCAGCAACTGAAGTAAACTGATAGAAAGAGAGAAAAGGGTAGAGAAACTGGGACATTTTTAAAATACTTGGGAAAAAAACAGAACGAAAGATTTGGAAGCATCCATAACATTCTTTTGAGTTTATTTTGTGTATATGGGATCAGGAGAGGAAATAATTCACCCACGGTTTCCATGAATTTGATCAGAATTTTACATATACAATTTGTATCATCTTTAGGTCACAACCCCATACTAAAACTCTTATTTCTTAGAACTGTTACACATAAATTAGAGGCAGGCATGAGATTCATTTTCAGATGTGTAAAGAGGATACACTGGGCCGGTTTTATCTAAAAGCAGAGATACAAAAAGCTATTTTTGGACTGTGTAGTTGGCCGAAGAATTATGGGAGTTATAGCCTAAATGGTGGAGCCCCCAGTGGCGCAGTGGGTTAAACCCTTGTGCCAGCAGGACTGCTAACCAGTTGACAGGTCAGCGGTTTGAATCCGGGGAGAGCACCCTCCGTCATCTCCAGCTCCCCATGCGAGGACATGAGAGAAGCCTTCCACAAGGATGATAAAACATCAAACATCCAGGTGTCCCCTGAGCAACGTCCCTACAGACAGCCAATTCTCTCATAACAGAAGCAATTTGCAGTTTCTCAAGTTGCTCCTCACACACACAAAAAGCCCAAAGGGTAACTTTTCTAAGCTCCAGGTAGCATTGATTGTTCCAGTGATTCAGTCTTTTAAATGAGCACTCGGGAAGCATCTCTAAACAAGAAATCTCCTGAAGTATCTCTTTTAACCATAGCTAAACTTTTATAAGGAGAAAACCACTGTGTGTATAATGAAGTTATGTCCAAGAGTTTTAAGTAACATTTTCACATGCCCGAAAGAATCATTAGAACAGCTGTGCCGAAACTGGCTGTAAATTGTTCTTTCATGTCTTGCCATGTGTCTTGCCTGGACACTGTCTATTTTGGACTCTTCCCCCTTCCCTGCTTTTCACATTATTCTCTTCAATGGCCTCAAGGCAGAAAAATAAGGCAGAAAAAATATGCTAAAAGGAAGAAGGGAATGGGGAGAAGATTATTATTTCCCTAGAGGATGTTTCTTTCGCTAGAATAAGAGAAACAGATGAATATCTCAAGCTGATGAGAACAGCCAAGGATTTCATGAGAATTTCTTAAGTTGACATGAACAAATGCTTATGCCAGCCACTTTACAGTATGTGAATATGCCAGGAATCTGGCAGCATCTATCAAGGAAAGGGCCACTCTCCCAGATACCAAGCCAACAAAGAAAACATAATCTTTAAATAGAAGGAACTTGGCAGAGAAAGTCCACTTCTTTTGTGTGTTACAGTTCGCCTACCAAAGAACCAATCTGTTTCTCTCTTTAGATTTGCAGCTATGAGTAGCCTGGAAAACCCAACTTGATGCACCAAATCTAGATTTCACCATTTAAAAAAAACTTTCAGGCTTATAATATGGCAATTTCAAAGCTACTGTTTGTTGCTGAGATCCGTGGCACTATCCTGTTATGTTATGATTCTATGTCCATGAGTTTGGCATGGCTTAGGTGTGTCAGAGCTTGGAAAACATACTTTTGGATTCCATCTCCACAAATTTCCATAGCTGAACCCTACTGGCTATGGCTTTCTGCAAAGTGCAGCCCCCAAATGAAACTTTTCCAGTTTTGACATGGGTCCAAAGCAAGGTCGTCGAAAAAGGCAATGTTGTCCAAAGGTAGGGAAGATGGCATAAAACTGAGTTGAAAACTGAGTTTCTCAGTCTATGAATCAAGCTTGATCCAAAAGTTCTTGTGGGGTTAAGCTGTATTATATAGCTTGAAGGTCAAACAAGTTTCTTCAATCTCTCTGGCTGCTTATCCTCAAATTCTCTTTAGTAAGAGCTTGGCAGAGAGCTTGATTTAATTCTTGCCTCACAGCCCTTTATTTCAAGATATATTGTGACAATGTAATAGAATCGCACAGTGAACCTCTCACCTATTTTTCCTCATAACTCAACTATGAGTAAAATAGCCTTCCCTTCCCTGATCTTTCATCAACTTAGCACTTCTGCATTTACTAAGTCAACACAGTCAAGCTTTGGGAGGGGCTGCTTCCATATGCATACATCACCAAAAGACATCTAGGCACCCAAATATCCTAAACATTTAGGTTGGAGGAAGTATTACTGAAGTAGTAAGAAAACTCTAAGCTGGATGTTTATGCTACCAGCTTTCAAGGTATTTCAAAGCCATTAACAATAAAATTCTAGTAAGTTTTCTTAAGACTTCTGGAAAGTACTATTTTTCTGAAAAGTACCTTCTAAACAGCAAGATCAAATATTACACTTAATATATCTTCCCATATGGGCCTGTCTAAACTTTGAGGTCTACTTTCAGTTCATTGTTGTCTGGAGTATATCTTCTTGGAACATGGGGAAGAGTCCTATCTTGGTGTTGCCTCCAAGTTCTTCCTAGAGATGTTAGATTTGCTCTCTCCTTACTGCCCTTCAAATGTTTCCCTTCCATCTTCAGGCTGGTGAAATTGTTTCTGTTCAAATAGCTTTTTTGGAACTGACTACAATGGCTTGTAATAATGTGCTATTTTGGTGACTTTTATATTTCAATTGATATGTTATAATGCTTTGTTGCTTTGTGGAGGAGGAGGACTAGGACGCTTTAACCCAGTGGTTCTCAACCTGTGGATCCCTAGGTGTTTTGGCCTACAATTCCCAGAAATCCCAGCCAGTTGACCAACTGTTAGGATTTCTGGAAGCTGAAGACCAAAACATCTGGGGACTCACAGGTTGAGAACCACTGCTTTTACCCATTGAAACGCTGGCTAACCCACTTGTATTTTATGCTGCTACGATACATATTAAATGAACACCAGTGTTTGCCATTTTAAAGCCATTTTAATGTAATTGTATCTTAATTGCTTTTAGGGCAGTGGTTCTCAACTTGGGGTCCCCAGATGTTTTTGGCTTTCAACTCCCAGAAATCCTAACAGCTGCTAAACTGGCTGGGCTTTTTGGGAGTCGTAGGCCAAAAACATCTGGGGATCCCAGGTTGAGAACCACTGTTTTAGGGTATATATATTGTAATGTTTTACTCATGTTTTAGTTTTCTATGTATTATTGGATTGTATTTGACTATTTTCATCTTGATGCTGAATTTTTGTTGTAAGTTTACTGTTGTTGACTGTGCATTATCTTGTATTATTTTGATGAGTTTGTACTCATCAAAGTGCTAAGTACAAATGAGTTTGTACTCATTTGAGGCACTGAATGTTTGCCTTTTTGTTTTGTGCCTGAGTCCCTATGGAGAGAGGGGGCGGTCTAGAAATATATTATTATTATTATTATTATTATTATTATTATTATTATTATTATTATTATTATATTGTATGACACAGCAAACAAGATAGATATGCTGGATTTCGTATCACAAAATCACAAGTCCAACACTTCCCAGGTGTCTAGGACTGTGTGATGTATTTTGGGATGATGCGCGCAGATCCCAGTAGGGTGGCCTTTTGCAGTTGGCAGATCGTAATTTTGTCAATGTCTATTGTTTCCAAATTGTTGTTGTTGTTGTTGTTGTTGTTGTTGTTGTTGTTATTATTATTATTATTATTATTATTATTATTATTATTATTTTGTGGTCTATATAATAATTGTCCCAGCTATCATCAGGGCAACATGCATACATGTGCAAAAATCTGTTGTTGTATGCCTTCAAGTCATTTCTGACTTACGGCAACCTTCCATCACAGGGTTTTCTTGGCAAGATCTGTACAGAAGAGATTTGCCAATGCCTTTTTCTGAAAGAGCATGACCTGCCATGGTTGTCCAGTGAGTTTCCATGGCCAAAAGTGAATTCAGACACTGGTCTCCAGTCATAGTCCAATGCTCAAAACACTACACCATACCAATTCTATTAATGCTATGAATACTTTAATTAAATTTAACAAGAACTTTTTGTGTCCCTTTGTTTCTGGATCTGTTTCAGTTCTTGTAAGTCATTTTAAGCTCCAGTTTTAATTACGGTTGATGTTAACGATGATAATTTAAGAAACCTGAAAGATTGTGAAGTTCACTTTGCAAAGTCATACTAAAGAATTGCTTCAGGTCTGTTGAATTATTAATGGAAACCTGGTCTATTTGACTAGGGAAATCAAAAACAGACATGCTGCTAGCCATATTTCTTTCTCAGATACCAAACGCAACAGGAACTAGCAAGTCTCAACTATCCCCAAATCTTCCATCCATACCTGTAGTTATAATTAGAAATTGATTCGATCTCTTCTCACTCTTAAATACACATGTAAATAAATACCCCAGCATTCAGTGGAATACATGAACATTGGAAATCTGAATTTGGTTGTGAAAAGTAGGGCCCTCTCTGAGACTCAGAATACTCAATTTAAGACAGATCCTTCTGAGATTAAATCAGGGCCATGTGTTGGGATTTTAAAAGCCAGACTTACTTCATATACCTTTTCACAAAGATTGTTTTTGAGAATCAGTTTTTAAGGCCCAGTTCATCAAGGGCTGTCAGAAGTGACAAGCTATTTAAAAAATGAAAGGTCACTCTTAAGCTGTCTCACTTTCTAAATCATAAATCGTATTTAACAGCTTCAGATATATTTGCTTTCTGGACTAGAGTCAACAGGAGTTCAAATAAGGTTGCATACCTGGTAAAATGTCCTAGCAGTTATTCAGCAGCTGTCAATTGATAATGGCCAATGTCCCACTAAGATATTGCAATATTTTTCTTTTGAAAGCCAGTGTGGTGTAGTGGTTTGAGTGTTGGACTAGGCGATTGGGAGACAAGAGTTTAAATCTCTGCTCAGCCATGGAAACACACAGGGTGACTTTGGCTAAATTGTACTTTCTAAACCTCAGATGAAGCAAAGGCAAATCCCTTCTGAACAAATTCCTCCAAGAAAACAGGATGATAGGAATGCCCTTGAGTCACCATAAGTCAGAAATTACTTGAAGGCACACAATAATGCTTTGTTCTGATCAGTGCTAATAAATAGAAAGCATATACGTTAGATCAGATCAGCATTTTACTATCATCAATGATTACTGGACTATCAGGCTTCACGTTTTGTCTTTAATTCATTCTAAAATATCCCAAGAAGGATCTAAATGCTGTACGATCTAAATGCTCTAAGATCTGCCAGTGAGGCCCTCCTCTCAGTCCCACTGCCATCTCAAGCATGGTTGATGGGGACGAGGGAGAAAGCCTTTTCAGTGGTGGCTCCCTGGCTTTAGAACACCCTCCCCAGGGAAATTAGGCAAGCCCCCACACTGCTATGTTTCTGGAAGGAGCTGAAAACATGGCTCTTTAGGCAGGCCTTTAACAATGATTAGATATCAGCTAAACTAGAAATCCAGACAAATTGATATTGACCCTGGCACTTTAATGTTATTTGCAATTTGGCTGTGATGGGGATGTTTAATGTGGTTGCATTACCCACTTTAATAGCAGCTATTGCTGCATTTTGTCAAATATTATGTTTTAAATGAGTTGGGCTTTTAATTTTTTGATACTGTTAATTGCTTAAATGTCGTTGTAATTTATTTGTATTTTATGCGCTCTATGGCACTATTATGTGCTTTTTGTAAGTTGCCCCAAGTCCTTTTTGGGAGATGATGGTGGGATATAAAATAATAATAATAATAATAATAATAATAATAATAATAATTATTATTATTATTATTATTACAGTAGAGTCTCACTTATCCAACATAAACGGGCCGGCAGAAAGTTGGATAAGCGAATATGTCGGATAATAAGGAGGGATTAAGGAAAAGCCTATTAAACATCAAATTAGGTTATGATTTTACAAATTAAGCACCAAAACATCATGTTATACAACAAATTTGACAGAAAAAGTAGTTCAATATGCAGTAATGCTATGTAGTAATTACTGTATTTACGAATTTAGCACCAAAATATCACAATATATTGAAAACATTGACTACAAAAAATGTGTTGGATAATCCAGAACGTTGGATGAGTGAGTGTTGGATAAGTGAGACTCTACTGTATTATTATTATTATTATTATTATTATTATTATTATTATTATTATTAATCTATTGAGATATGTTACACTTAACAGTTATGTAAATCGCCTGTACAGAATGAATGCAGTCTTATTCCACCTAGAAACCTTGTTCTTTATTATAAGTGGAAAATCTCCTAGGTAAAAAGAACAAAAACAGCAATCTCATGACTGCAAATGCTAGTTGCTATTGTTTTTCAGATTTGACAGAGATACCCTCTCTATACCCAATTAAATGTAGGCAATGGATGCAATCTTGTAACATGGAAACTGATATGTTCAAAGAATCTGTGGAGTCTCAAATGCAGCATATGATGAAAAAATAAAAATGAAATTAGGAACTTTCCTAAACATTTTAGAAAATAGACGTTTCCAAGACTTTGTATCTGCTGGGGTTTGGTTCCAGGACACATACATACCTTGTGGATATCAAAATCCATGGATGCTCAAGTCCTGTTATATACAATGGCATCTTTTATATAACATGGCAAAATTGAGGTTCACTTTTTTTAAAAAAAAAATGGGAAATATGTTAAAGTCATAGATGGTTGAATCTCTTGATAAGGAATCTGTGGATACGGCGGGATGACTACATTATAAGTAACCTATGAATGTCAGTCTATGCTACTCTGGCTAATATGAGAAGTTTTGCTATCTAGGAGGAAGGAAGGAAGAAAACAATTTTAAAGCTTGCCTTGACTATTTTCCTTTTTTTAAAAACTTGTGACCATTGGCTTCAACCAACTAGATTGGGGTATCAACATGGAGAAGAACAGCAAGAATCTTTTCAAATAGTCCTTGCTGAATTACGTCAGATAAAACATGATGTGCTACAGTTCAGAAGGTTGCCCCACTTTCTATCTCTACATGCAAGCATCCTTGGGTGCTTCAATGGTTGAAAAGAGTCATGAGACAAAATCACTCTTTCAGATACAACTGGCATCTGTATATATTTGCAAAGAAACACTACACATCTTTGTTATGACTTCAATCTGTTCCACTCATGTGAGGAACAGCCAGGGCAGAACACTTGGCGCATTGTTTTCTTTTAAAAACGAATGCTGGACAAGATACTTGCTTCAGTAAGATGTCATGCACGCAAACATGGTGAAGTCATGAATGCAAATAGATGCACTATGGAGTTCTTGCTACTAGTTAAACCAAATCCATTAAAATGGAGATACTGTACAGATTATGATCTGTGATGTTGAAAATTAAATACAAGTATGTCTATCAACAGTATTTTGGAGGCTGAAACAGCCTTTAAATCAATTTTCCATCAAGATTAAGGTACAGTAAGTTACATTTCAAATGTGAATTATACCAATGAATATAGCAGTAGGCTTCACAGCTAATATCTATCCTTACACTTCATGTGCGAGTTTTGAGTAGTAAGCATTTTTTTTCATGTCAAGAGCAACTTGAGAAACTGCAAGTCACTTCTGGTGTGAGAGAATTGGCCATCTGCAAGAACATTACCCAGGGGACGCCCGGAGGCTTCTCTCATGTTCCCGCATGGAGCTGGAGCTGATAGAGGGAGCTCATCCACACTCTCTCCGGGTTGGATTCGAACTAGCAACCTTCAGGTCAGCAACCCAACCTTCAAGTCATCAGTCCTGCTGGCACAAGGGGGCATGACAGAGGGTTTCTATTCATGTTGACTTGAACACAAGTAGACTCTTTGACTGGGGACCTTGATATAATGATAAAACTAACATGAGTCAAACCATTTTGTAGACCTTCTCACTCAATACAAGGAAGTTCTGGATGCTGAGTTTGGCTGACCTACCTGGCCCAGTTCTCCTAAATGTGTCAGTTATCCCTACTGACACATAATGTATTGACAACAATATATCCCTGAATAATTGCCTTAATAGAACAGTATGCTCATATCAGTTCCATTCATTTTTTCAAGCATGAGTAATGAGTGGATTTCTATAATGTGTTAACAGCCCATTCATATTATAAATTCATTGCATGAGAGTTTTCATTCTACTAATATATACTATGACTAGGAAGTAAAAAAAGAATAAACATGCATTACCATGTGATGACAGCTTCAAAAAGCCAGGCTACTAAATACAAGTGTTTTACGTGGTTATGTGAAGCCATCAAACTGTACTAGGATTTCAGAAATCTTTCAACAAACTGAAATAAGTATGATTTGATAAAGAGGAGGAAGACGACAAGGAGAAGAAAATAAAGACAGACATTAATGGCTAAATAATGTAAGCAGCTTTAACAAACTTGATTTTGGCTTGTTTGAGGACAAAAAAAATGCCTGAAAAGTGCTCCTAATGTTTTTAAAGCACTTGTGGGTCTGGGGGCTACAGAGGTCTTCTGGGAGGTATCAAGAACCCAGCATTGCCTCCGAAAAATCCTACAAATCTCTTGGGAAGACAGGTAGACAAATGTTAGCGTGCTGAAAGAAGCAAAGACCACCAGCATTGAAGCGATGCTCCTACGCCATCAACTTCGCTGGACTGGCCAAGTTGTCTGAATGCCTGATCACCATCTCCCAAAGCAGTTGCTATACTCCCAACTCAAGAACGGGAAACATAATGTTGGTGGACAGGAAAAGAGATTTAAAGATGGGCTTAAAGCCAACCTTAAAAACTGTGGCATAGACACTGAGAACTGGGAAGCCCTGGCCCTTGAGCACTCTGATTGGAGGTCAGCTGTGACCAGCAGTGCTGCAGAATTCGAAGAGGCACAAATGGAAGGCTTAAGCCAACCCTGACCGGGACCGCCTTTCATCTGGAAACCAATGTCTTCACTGCGGAAGAACATGCAGGTCAAGAATAGATCTCCACAGCCACCTAGGAATCCACCACCAAGACACTACACTTGGAGGGCCATTATCCTCAACCTACAAGGGATCACGGAAGGAAGGAAGGAAGGAAGGAAGGAAGGAAGGAAGGAAGGAAGGGAGGGAGGGAGGGAGGGAGGGAGGGAGGGAGGGAGGGAGGGAGGGAGGATCAAGGACCAGATTTTGCCTGCCACTAGTATAAATGGACTTAATCATTATGCAAAGATGAAATCAGATGACTAGTTTAATAGCAAGTAGATTTTTTTATCCTGTCAGAAGCGAACATGCTGCAAATCGCTTCTGGTATGAGAGAATCAGCCGTCTACAGAGACATTCCTAAAGGGACACCTGGATGTGTTACCATCCTGCTGGGAGTCTTCTTTCATGTCCCCACATGGGAAACTAGGGCTGAGAGATGGGAGCTCACCCCATTTCGTGGATTTGAGCAGCTAACCTTTAGGTCAGCAGTTCAGCTGGCACAAGGGTTTAATCCACTGCACCACCGTGGCCCCAAACCAGAAAGTAAGTGGTTTGTGTTGAACAAAAAATACTCTTTTTCATAATGGAATACTTTCTGCAGAAGGAAAATGAATCCTAGCAGCCAACTAAGGTTCTTCAGATACCAGACAGTTAATATATTATTAGATATTTCAACCCCCAGGTAAAGACAGAGCATTAGAATTGGTGACCGATAGACAGGAAACGGGGACATCATAGTATGAGGTTGTGACAGGAAAAATTCAGTTCACAACCACATCATACTTCTCTGAAGAAACCAAAACCCACATTAGAGCTGACTGCACAAGTTTCTGTTTCTGGATTATAGCCATAAAGTTATGACCTTACATCAGATTTCTTTTTGCAAAATGTGTTTCACTTCTTGATTTTCTCCTAGTTTTACATCATGTTTCACATCATCTGTTCTTGCATTTAGGAGGCATACTTCAAAAGGTAACACTGAATCATAGAGAAAGGAGGTGTCAAGGACAGAACGCCACAAGATTCAAAGTAACAGAGTTTATTAGATTACAGAACTCAAAAATGCCCGTAAAAACACAAGGGCCAGGCAGTTTTTGCCTTTAGGAGCAAAAAGGGACAAAAGTAAATGTTCAAAAGATAAACCGGATTAAACCGGAGTTTAATCCGGGTAAAAACAAACTGCTTGCTTCAGCCTAGGTATTAACAGAACGAAAGCCAAGGAACAAAAGATACAAAGAATGCAACTAATTGGCAGCAGATTCCTCTCTGCTGCCAGCACTGTGCTTAGAGTAACTTGCGTCGCTCCCACACACACACAGTAGACAGGATCTCCAACACGAGCAATTCAGCCAAGGATTGTAGAAGTAGAGTAGACCAGTTCCGTTCCGTAGATCAAAGCCAGAAGCAGACGTTTGTAGTTTTTCCAAGTCCAAGAAGGGGGGAAGACAAGCCGTGGTCAGTTCAGTCCGGGTTCTCAAAGCAGGAGATGGCGTCCGTCAGAAAGACGACGGAAGGTCAAGCTAATAAGAGTAAACACAGGTTTGCACAAACAAATGCCCACACAATCCCTCCCGCCGTCTGACCTTGGATTCCAATCAACTTACGTCTCAGCACAGGAAAGCACACAAGTCTTCAGGGAAGCGTCCCACACACACACGGATCCCAAGCGTTTGCCCAGATTACCTTGCCCGACGCAATTTGCAATTGCTCCCAAGCCCCATTTTATGCCAGTTACAAATCTTCATCACTGTCAGCTGTCCTCCTTAACCCGGGCGTTTCCTCATCACTTTCCTCGTCAGAGCTGGAACACCTCTGACTACGCCCAACAGCATCTCCAGCTGTGGATCCCGTCCCATCCCTCCAGCTAAGCCATGGGTCTAATCCTGAAGGTCCCCATTCATCTTCTGCCCCATCATGGCCAGTGGCCCCCAATTCCTCCCTTACCCGAGTCCAATCCATCTCATCCTCCTCTGAGCTAACCAGCCCCTCCTCCATTCTCTCCGTAAACCCTTCGAAAGATTCTTCGTCAGATGGTGCTGCAAATATGTCTCGCAGTCTTTTTCTCTCTCGCTCCTCGAGAGTATCTGACTCCCGAGGAGTCTTACGCCCACGTCTGTCAGTAACAGAGCCATGAGGCTCAATCATAACACTATCCCCTCTCACAAAGGCCTCCTCCCCCGATGGCGGAGAAGTGGCAGTGATACCCTCCGCTATAGCACCACGACGACTAGAGGTATCAAGTTTCAACAGCGAACGATGAAAGACTGGATGGACCTTTAAACTAGACGGTAAACGCAAACGAAACGCAACGGAAGAAATCTTTTTAACGATAGGAAAGGGACCCAAATACCGAGGCGCAAACTTTCCCCCAGCCTGTTTAATATGTTTGGAAGATAACCACACCAAATCCCCTTCTTCCAACTCCTCCCCTGCCTGCCTGTGGCGGTCAGCCTGAGTCTTCTGCGTTGCCTTAGCTTCCAACAGTAAGCGACGGGCAACATCATGCAATGCAGCCATTTCCGTAGAGCGGTACACAGGGTCCGAAGAGACCACATTGGTCGACGGCGCCACACCTCCCCGTGGGTGAAAACCATAAGTTAGCTCAAACGGCGTATGCTGACTAGATGTGTGCACCGCATTGTTGTAAGCAAATTCCGCCACCGGTAGCCACTTCACCCAAGCCGTGGGTTGATCTAAACAAAAACAACGCAGATATTGCTCTAAGAGCCCATTAACCCGTTCCGACTGTCCATCCGTTTGCGGATGAAAGGCTGAAGAAACGTTTAACTTAGTCCCCAAGCACTCATGGAAATGTTTCCAAAAGCGTGACACAAATTGCGGAGCCCTATCTGAAATAATCACCTCGGGTGCTCCGTGCAAACGATAGATGTGCTTAGTAAATAGTAAGGCCAACGTAGGGGCCGCCGGAATGGTTGAACAAGGAATAAAATGAGCCAGTTTACTAAATAAATCCACCACCACCCAAATACAAGTATAACCCCCAGACTTAGGCAAATCTGAAATGAAATCCATGGAAATGATTTGCCATGGCCTGTCCGGAACAGGTAAAGACGACAACAACCCTCTAGGGCGCCCAACAGGCGTCTTACTCTGCTGGCAAACGGCGCAGCTGTCACAAAAGCGCAGAATGTCTTGCCGCATCTTTGGCCACCAATAGCTCCTGGTAATGAGCTGCACGGTCTTGAATCTGCCAAAGTGCCCAGCCATGGGTTCGTCATGGTGGGCTCTAATCACCTCCAACCTGAGGGCCCCCACTGGTACGTAGACCTGCCCCCTGCGTACCAATACTCCGTCTTGATCTTGTAGATGCGGCAGTATGGTACGGTTACCTGCTGAGAGCAGCATCAGTTGCTCCTGTGTCCACACATCATCCCTCTGAGCCTCAAGGATCTGGTCATGTAACCCGAGCTCATTATCTACAACACACAGAGAGGCAGTAGGCAAGATGGTCTGACATACAACCTGCTCATTGGTCTTAAACTCCGGCTTGCGGGATAAAGCATCGGCCCGCAAGTTTGCCTTCCCCTCTACGAACTGCACCTTGAAGTTAAACCTGGAGAAAAACAAAGCCCATCGGATTTGACGCTGGTTTAACTTCTTTGCTGTTTGCAAGTGCTCTAAATTCTTGTGATCAGATCTGACCACGATCTGGTGCCGTGCCCCTTCAAGCCAGTGCCGCCACACCTCAAACGCCACCTTAATCGCCAACAACTCCTTCTCCCATATGGTATAGTTCTGCTCGAAGGGTGTTAGTTGCCGCGAGTAAAATCCACAGGGACGCAAGGTCCCTGAGGAATCCTTCTGAGACAATACAGCCCCCAACGCGTAGCTAGAAGCGTCCGCTTCTACCACGAACGGTTTGTCAACATCAGGATGGGTTAGTATGTTGTCCGATTGAAAACTAGACTTAAGTTGTAGAAACGCCTCGTGAGCTTCCCGCCCCCACACAAATGGCTGTTTCTTGCGCAGAAGCTGCGTCAAAGGTACCGTGAGCTTTGCAAAATTCGGAATAAACTCCCGGTAGTAATTAGCAAAACCTAAGAACCTTTGTACATCCTTCTTAGTTTTCAGCTCCTGCCATGAGTTGACGGCGTCAACCTTATGTGGGTCCATTTTAAGTTCCCTACCTGACACTACATGACCTAGGAACTCCACTTCAGGCACATGAAAGACGCATTTGGAAGCCTTGGCGAAAAGCCCATTAGCCCGCAGTCGGTGCAGAACCTGCTTGACATGTTGACGATGTTCTTTCTCGTCCTTAGAAAAAATCAAGATATCATCCAAATAAATCACTAAAAATTGGTCAATTAGGTCCCTGAACACATCGTTCATGAACCTCTGGAAGACCGCAGGAGCATTACAAAGCCCAAAAGGCATGACTCGGAACTCGTGGCATCCGAAACACGTGTTAAATGCCGTCTTCCATTCATCCCCTTCCCGTATACGGATTAAGTTATAGGCCCCCCGCAGGTCAAGCTTGGTAAAGACCTTAGCCCCTTGCACCCTTGATAACAGTTCCGAGATTAAAGGGAGCGGGTACCTATCCCGAATGGTGTATTTGTTTAGGATCCGATAGTCGCAGACCAGCCTAAGTTCCCCAGTCTTTTTGGCTACAAAGAATACTGGTGCCGCAGTTGGAGAACTAGATGGGCGAATAAACCCCTTGGCTAAATTTTCATCTAAAAACTCCCGCAAAGCTTGCCTTTCCGGTACAGTCAAGGCATACAGCCTCCCTGCTGGCAGTTTCGCACCTTCTGCCAACTTGATGGCGCAATCATATGGCCTGTGCGGTGGTAATTTGTCCGCTTCTCTTTTACAAAATACATCAGAGAACTCCCCATACTCAGCAGGCACTCCCTCCATATCAGCATGAGTAACGTTTAGAGTGCAACAATCCTGCCTCTTTAAGATCACTTTACGTGTTGCCCAATCCACTTGTGGGTTTACTACAGCTAGCCAATCCATCCCCAGGATCACATCATATCTAGGCAAGCTCGTAATATCCCACACAAACGTTCCCGTTACTCCCTGCACCTCCCACGTTACTGCTGAGGTTTCCTGGTTAACCACCCCAGTCTCCAGCAGTCTCCCATCTGCTCCCTCCACCCACACGTCGCATGCCTTGCGCACTCTAGGAATGCCATGCTTCTTAGCAAACTCAATATCTACATAGGAGACCGTAGCTCCTGAGTCCAGCAGTGCCAGAGTAGAAACAAGTTCCCTTCCCCCAACAGATAATGTAATGGGTACGAAAACATGCTTCCTCCCCTCAGTTGACTGCTTGAGGAGCCCTAGTGCGTTGGACTCACGTCGCACTAGGGCTGGCCTTTTCCCGAAAGCTGGGAAGGTTTCACATTACAATTTTTGGCAAAATGCCCAGCATTCCCACAGTACAAACACAAGCCCAGCTGCCTCCTACGGCTCTTTTCCTCTGTAGACAGTTTTTTAAAGACCCCAAGCTCCATGGGCTCTTCCCCCATCACCACAGGTGCCCTGGTTACATGCATGGGTGGCGCACACATTGCTTTTGAGTGTTTACGAGCCTCGAACCTTGCGTCTAAACGCAGCACCTTAGCTACTAAGGCGTCCCAGCTTTCAGCCGGCTCCAAGCGTGCTAATTCATCCTGGAGCATATCACTTAACCCGGCAGTAAATAAAAGCATGAATGCATTTTCCCCCCAATCCAGCTGGTGGCGATACAGGTTAAACTTATTTAAGTAATCCAAAACAGTCCCCTTTCCCTGTTTCAACCGATACAGGGCCCACCCAGCGTTCTCCGTGCGGAGAGGATCCCCAAAAGTATCAGTTAACAACTTTTTGAAATTATTCAAATTGTCCTTGACTGGGTCATTTCCCAAAATTAAATTAGTGGCCCATTGTCCTGCGGGACCGGTCAACAAACTCAAAATAAAAGCCACCTTACTAGTGTCAGTAGGAAAAGCATGAGCACTGAGCTGAGAAAAATAAAGCTCCACTTGTGCCAAAAAGGTTGGCAACTTGCACCTGGTTCCGTCAAAGCGTTCAGGAGTCAAAACATGTCCTTTCACAGCAAAAGCTGTTTGGCTTACGGTAAAGGCCGTTTGCAATTGGTCTACTTTGGCTCTTAACTCATCCATCGTCTTCCTGACGGGTTTATTGCTGCAATAAACTTTTTATGGGCGTCGGGCAATCTGTCAAGGACAGAACGCCACAAGATTCAAAGTAACAGAGTTTATTAGATTACAGAACTCAAAAATGCCCGTAAAAACACAAGGGCCAGGCAGTTTTTGCCTTTAGGAGCAAAAAGGGACAAAAGTAAATGTTCAAAAGATAAACCGGATTAAACCGGAGTTTAATCCGGGTAAAAACAAACTGCTTGCTTCAGCCTAGGTATTAACAGAACGAAAGCCAAGGAACAAAAGATACAAAGAATGCAACTAATTGGCAGCAGATTCCTCTCTGCTGCCAGCACTGTGCTTAGAGTAACTTGCGTCGCTCCCACACACACACAGTAGACAGGATCTCCAACACGAGCAATTCAGCCAAGGATTGTAGAAGTAGAGTAGACCAGTTCCGTTCCGTAGATCAAAGCCAGAAGCAGACGTTTGTAGTTTTTCCAAGTCCAAGAAGGGGGGAAGACAAGCCGTGGTCAGTTCAGTCCGGGTTCTCAAAGCAGGAGATGGCGTCCGTCAGAAAGACGACGGAAGGTCAAGCTAATAAGAGTAAACACAGGTTTGCACAAACAAATGCCCACACAATCCCTCCCGCCGTCTGACCTTGGATTCCAATCAACTTACGTCTCAGCACAGGAAAGCACACAAGTCTTCAGGGAAGCGTCCCACACACACACGGATCCCAAGCGTTTGCCCAGATTACCTTGCCCGACGCAATTTGCAATTGCTCCCAAGCCCCATTTTATGCCAGTTACAAATCTTCATCACTGTCAGCTGTCCTCCTTAACCCGGGCGTTTCCTCATCACTTTCCTCGTCAGAGCTGGAACACCTCTGACTACGCCCAACAGCATCTCCAGCTGTGGATCCCGTCCCATCCCTCCAGCTAAGCCATGGGTCTAATCCTGAAGGTCCCCATTCATCTTCTGCCCCATCATGGCCAGTGGCCCCCAATTCCTCCCTTACCCGAGTCCAATCCATCTCATCCTCCTCTGAGCTAACCAGCCCCTCCTCCATTCTCTCCGTAAACCCTTCGAAAGATTCTTCGTCAGATGGTGCTGCAAATATGTCTCGCAGTCTTTTTCTCTCTCGCTCCTCGAGAGTATCTGACTCCCGAGGAGTCTTACGCCCACGTCTGTCAGTAACAGAGCCATGAGGCTCAATCATAACAGGAGGTTTGTGGAAACCATTACTGTGACATCTAAGCACTAAAAGCAAAAGGTTCATAAGCAGTGTAAAAGCATGGTTGCAATAGTACAAATATGCAATGTTACATAAAGATGACACGGAATCTATGCTGTAATACTACTAGGGGGCTTGCTGATTTCTTTTTTGAGAAATAATAATTTATTATACAATCTGTTGGAACAATAACTAGCCCCTGAAAAATTGTACACATTCCAGCTCACTTTGCACTGGCAGGGGAGTAATCAGAAAGTAAGACACTGGGTGCATCTACACTGCAGATTTCAATATTAATGTCAAAAATAGGTAGTATGATTTTACATAGGATTTGTGCTACATTAGAACAATAAAGACAAATATCACTTAAGTAAAATAAACATTAAATATTAAATAACCAAAAAATAAAATAAAGCGTAAACACTAAACTAATCTGGGAATCTGCTATTGCAACACATCCAATGTGTTTGACACCACTTTAACCATTATGGCTCAATGCTATGGCACTATTGGAGTTGTAGTTTTATTAGGCCTTTATTAGCCTTTTCTGCCAAAGAATGCTGGTGCCTCATCAAATGACAATTCCCATGATTCCATAGCATGAAGCTATGGCAGTTAAATTGGTGTCAAACTGCATTTATTATATAGTTTAGATGCACTCATTACATTGGTCAACACACATCTTGATGCCTCAAATGTTAGACCTGTTTCTGGATATATTTCACCTGCTGATTCCAAAACGGTACCCCTATCACTTGCAGTTTTTGAGATACAGAACATATGCCACCTAGCAGTTGCTACCTTCTTGCCCATAAAGAATCATGATAACTATATCTAAAAGACTAGAGCTGATGTGGTCTATCCAATCCATTTTTCTGAATCAGTGCCCCAAAAAAAACAGCAGGAACAGAAAAAAAAACCAAGACACCAAGAAATTTTTGTTGTTGTTGGGCTATGTTATCTATGGAAACTGTTTTGCAAAATCATAATCAAAATCACTGTAATTCTCATATTTCTTATAAAGAAACGTTGATGATTTTCTAGAGTTCCTCTGCTGAACAGCTCTCACAGTCAGGAAGTTCTTCCTAATGTTTAGGTAGAATCTCCTTTCCTGTAGTTTAAAGCCATTGTTCTGGAAGTCTCCAGGGCAGAAGAAAACAAGTTTGCTCCCTTCTCCCTGTGACTTCCCTTGACACATTTATTCATGGCTATCATGTCTCCTCTCAGCCTTCTCTTCTGTAGGCTAAACATGTCCAGTTCTTTAAGGTGCTCCTCATAGGGCTTGTTCTCCAGGCCCTTGATCATTTTAATCACCCTCCTCTGAACACATTCCAGCTTGTCAACATCTTCCTTCCATTGTGGTGCCCACAACTGGACATAGTATTCCAGGTGTGGTCTGACCAAGGCAGAATAGAGGGGTAGCATGATTCCCTGGATCTAGACACTATAATCCTATTTATGCAGGCCAAAATCCCATTGGCTTTTTAGCTGCTGCATCATATTGGTGATTCATGTTTAACTTGTTGTCCACAAGGACTCCAAGATCCTTTTCACACGTACTGCTGCCAAGCCAGACGTCCCCCATTCTGTATCTTTGCATTTCATTTTTTTTTTTGCCTAAGTGGAGTATCTTGCATTTGTCCCTGTTGAACTTCATTTTGTTAGTTTTGGCTCTCTAATCTGTTAAAGATTGTTTTGAATTCTGCTCCTGTCTTCTGGAGTGTTAGCTATCCCTCCCAGTTTGGTGTCATCTGCAACCTTTATGATCGTGCCTTCTAACCCTTCATCTAAGTCATTAATACAGATGCTGAACAGAACTGGGCCCAGGACAGAACCCTGCGGCACTCCACTCGTGACTTTTTTCCAAGATGAAGATGATGCATTGGCGAGCACCCTTTGGGTTCATTCACTTAGCCAATTACAGATTCACCTAACCGTAGTTCTGCCTAGCCCACATTTGACTAGTTTGTTTGCCAGGTCATGGGGGACCTTGTCAAAGGCCTTAGTGAAATCTAGATACGTGAGATAGATAGATAGTTATTATAATATAATAACTATATAATAATTATTATATAATAATGGCCAAAAATAACTTTTCCAAACTCTAGCAATGAGGCAGGATAGATCTGGAAAGATTGATGTATGAAAACGCACACTCAAAAAGCTCATTAAAAAATCTTTCCTAATTACTAAATGGGTTTGTGTGTCTATTTTCTTTATAAGGCATGACATAGCCACTGCTGGAGGTGTTCAAATTTCCAAACAATGAAATGTTAAAATGAGTTAATTTCTCTTCGCCTGCCCACAGCTGGAAGCACTCAGGTGATATGGCAGAGAAGCATACTCAATTCCTGACAGCTGTTAGTGTGTTTAATAGACCAGGCAAAGAACAGCAAATGTGAGTTTATGAGAGCATTTGAAATTTACGCTGTAAGCCAAACTGGGTTACAATTCAGTTGTTTAAAAAAGTGCTCAACATTTATGGTTTATGTTAACTCTTCCCCGCTTAGGATGGACTGCCTGAAGCTATCATCTTTGCCCTTTCACCACTTAAAGGAAGGAATGTGATGCTCCTTGTGTTAGATAAACAGTATGAAGAGTGGTTTGATAAATTTATTTACCGACCATTAAATACGATTTAAGGTCTATTACTAGTATTTCTCAAGCAGAGATGTAGAACCAGTTTCCAAGCAAATTACACTAGTGTGACTCATTCACATTGAATCTCAAAGATAGATTGGCATTTCCTAGACTACAATTTATTTCATGAAGAATTCCTTTCTCTTAACATTTATAGATCAAATGCTTGAAATCCAGCATATATAATTATAAGTCTCTACTTAATAAGTTATCAATAACTTGCTACTTGTACAAGTAACATGAATAAGAAACTTTAATTATGCAACTAAAGAGAGGTCTCATCAGTTTATGTTCAATTGCAATTATGACTAGTCAAGAGATAAATCAACAGAACATTGTCACAGATTTGACCAGTTTTAAGTGGTACTTTCCCTTTCAATTTCACTTCAGATTAAAAGTTTGTAGAAATATTTTTCCACTTTAGGAAGTGCATGAATTAGATATTATATATTATATATTAAATTCTTTTAAAGAACTCCTATGGAACCATTTTGACCAAAGACCATGACAAGTTCATAAAAACTAGTACAGATTGAGTATCCCTTATCTGAAATGCCTGAGATCAAAAATGTTTGGGATTTCAATTTTTGGGGATTTTGGAATGTCTACATTTCCATATATGTACCTAATGAGATCTTTTAGAGATGGCATCCAAGTCTAAACATGAAATTTATTTACGTTTTGTACACACTTCATCTACATAGTGTAAAGCAGTGGTTCTCAACCTGTGGGTCCCCAGGTGTTTTGGCCCAGAAATCCCAGCCAGTTTATCAGCTATTAGGATTTCTGGGAGTTGAAGGCAAAAACATCTGGGGACCCACAGGTTGAGAACCACTGGTCTAAAGGTAATGTTATGCAGTATTTTTTTAAAAAATGTTTGTACATGAAACAAAGTTTGCTTACACTGAATAAGTCAAAAAGAAAAGGTATCACTATCTCAGCCACCCATTTAGACACTTTGATTTTTATGTATTTCAGATTTTGGGATTCCAGATAAAGAAAGCTCAACTTGTCTCAAAATCTCTGAAAAGTCTATTTACACCTGAGAGAGATTTTTACACCATAACAGTTGTGTAAAGCTACTCATGAAGTCATATTATATTAATTGACATTTAATATAAAATACATTAATGGATGCATAGAATGCCATCTATTAAGGTTTACATTCTTGTGTGTGCTAACCCCAAAGTGGTGTTAATTCTTGGAGGTGGTATTATAAACAAGGTTCGCAGCACGGAGACGTTCAAAGAACTGTAAGGAGAGCTAAATTTAGAAGGAGGCCAAGCAATCGATCCAGGAGGAAGGACATAATCCCAAATGGGTTTCTGTAGATGAACCAAAAACTCCTAATAATAGGTGAATCCAAATGAGAACTAGAAAATGTCTGGGAAGATTAAATATTACATTTCAAAAGGAAGATGATAGACTAAGCAAAGAGTTAGAATTACAAAACCAAAGTAATCAGAACTCCATAGCCAAACTTTCCATTTTTTTTCAGTTTCTAGAGAAGGGTTCATTTTCTTTTTGGAATCTGATATTTTAGAAATTGTGCAATAACGGTGCCATAATTAAAGGTCATACAATTGTCACTACTTCGTGCTTTAAATTATGGAACTCCCAGGCATTCTTTAGCTAATGCAGTGAAATGGCAAGCAGCCTGAACAATGAATCTTTGCCACTATTTCAACAGATGGCCTGAGGAACCCATTATCTTCCTTTCAGCTTTACTTTCCCCCAACTACAATATGTACATGACACTGATCTTCCCTAGAAGTAGTGTTTAAAGATCACACGCTTGAAATGCTTTTAATGTCCAGAAGTGCTGTGTTTACAACATCATTGTTGTTACCACCACAAGTATCACTGCCACTACCCTTTCCTCTTTGTGGTGTCTGTGAAATTGTTATCTGCAAGTGAAATATTATGGTCAATCAGATGTGTGGGGATGCTCCAGTTCAGACATATAACTCACTTATGGGCATGAAGCACTCCAAAGATTGTCAAAAACTATTTACTACATGTAAGATGCTCCATATGGAAGTCAACAGGGAAACTAGATGCATTAGAGCACTGGTCTTCAACCTGGGGTCCCCAGATATTTTGGCCTACAACTCACAGAAATCCCAGCCAGTTTACCAGCTGTTAGGATTTCTGGGAATTGATGGCCAAAAATATGGGGACCCCAGGTGGAGAACCACTGCATTAGAGGAAGTTGTAGCCATGCTCATAAGCTTATATGGCTCTATGGAACATGGTTTGCTCTCCTTTATTTTTTAAAAGTTCATATACACTTCATTTAGAGCCAGCTGATTCAGTATTTTTCCATCTGGGCCTTGGAGGGGAGAACATATGCTTCTGTAATCACAGGAATTGCTGTTAACTATATACATAAGTGTTATGTTTAGATTAGATCTCCTTGCACATGTTCAAACCCAGCAAAGGTCGGGACTTTTTCAATGGAAGAGAGAGAAAAAGGTATCCTATGAACCAGGCTTTGGTGTCAAAAACACAGCACTATAACAATATAAACTTCCTTCTGAATATTGGAGTACTTAGATAATGCAAATTGATTAAAGAGCGTTAAATATTTTCTGTTATGATTGGAAGATACAATCTATTTGTACACTCAAGGGACTGATTATTACATTTCAATACAGGCATCATTTCATCAGTTCACACTGGATTGTGATCTTGCGAAGTCTTATATTTCACCAGTAACCCGTGGACTTGAGCAATCTGGACTGCTGTTGTTTTTTTGTCTCATAATCTCCAATTATAGGAACTGCTTCATACTATTATACGGCGAAATCACTTGTGAAATGAGCTAACTTAACAGATGCATCAAATGACAACAGCCATTGCCTCCATAGAGAGGACTGGATTTGATGGATTTTGCAGCCTTTTTTTTCTTTAGCCTTGCAAGGTATGAAAACAATATTTTATTCCTCAAAGATTAGGCAAGGTCAAGTCCAGTCCTCAGCCTGCCGGGTTTCATTACTTACTGTCAAGTACTAAAAAGCCACTGCTAAACAACTCTACCATTTCATTTTCCAAACCGGAAGGGTGGAAGCAGGCACCCAATGGGCCATCACTTTGGGAATCTGCTTTCAGATTTCCATAATAATCCAATTATGGCACATGCAGTTCTGTAACATTTTCTGAACGACCTCTCACCTCAAGCTGTCTAGACAGCTCAACGGCTATGAGACCAACACTGTACCACACTGACATCTGCACCAGGGTGTTGTTACATGAGATTTAAATAGGTGTCTCAGGTTCAGGCATAAATCAAGCAGGCTGACAGGTTTGCCATTCATTAGGAACAGCACTGCTGCAAAAAGGACCATAGTGCAAGGACTTTGTGTTCAGGACGTACTCTGAGAAACTCCGGATTACAACTGCAGTGATGAGAGAGTGAGCGACATCTCAAGAGGACCACATTTTCTATCCCATTCATTTTTCCAGAGTTTTTTCCCAGTTTCCTCCTGAATTATTTCATTACTCAACATTGTGACCCATTAAAGAATATTTATATTATAGTCCCAGTTCTACTGTTGTATCCAAATTAAAGCATATGCTCTATATTGATTTTTTTTTTAATCGATGACAAAAAGATAAATTCTTGTACATTGAAAAAAGTCATCATAGTCCATTGGCTATTCCTATATTTGAGAAGGATCTTAGATAATTTTGTCAGGGAGTCAGTTACATGATGTTAAAAAAAAAATCTCTCCATTCAAAGTTAACAAGAGCTATAAGATAAGGGTAAAGGTTTCCCCTGACATTAAGTCTAGTTGTGTCCAACTCTGGGGGTTGGTGCTCATCTTCATTTCTAAGCCGAAGAGCTGACATTGTCCGTAGACGTCTCCAAAGTCATGTGGACGGCATGACTGCATGGAGCACCATTATCTTCCTGCCGGAGTGGTACCTATTGATCTACTCACATTTACATGTTTTTGAACTGCTAGGTTGGCAGAAGCTGGAGCTGACAGCGGGACCGCACTCTGCTCCCCAGATTTGAACCACCGACCTTTTGGTTAGCAAGTTCAACAGCTCAGTTGTTCAACTCACTGCGCCACCGGGGGCCCTAAAGCAATAGCTTTCATCAGTCTTTCTCAAATTCCCATACCGTCTCTCCTGAAATTACTCGAATGGAAAAAATTTGCCTAGTAATAATGTCTTGTTTAAATTGTTCATTCTCCTCTACAGTAGTACTCAAAGGCCTGACAGAAGCTTTTCAATTTCACTGCAATCAGCTTCATGTAAAGAAATTCATAGAATATATAATCCTGATTTCAGTTCAGTTCAGTTAAACCAGTCCAAGTGACCATCCTGTGCCCCTGTTTAGAGCAGCCAGCCTGGTAAGACAGTTTCTTCTTCCCTGTTGGTAATCCTGTACCAACTTGTCAAAAAATGGATTATCAAAGTAACCTGTTGTAAGAAGAACTGACTTGCAAAATTGAGGGTCATAAAAACCTTCTTTAAAAAGAAGAAGTATGCTGGTTTTATAAGAATTAGGTGTTCTAAATCTGAAATGACCTCTGATTTGCTCCATCATCAGTTTTTTCCCACATTTTCATGTTGTAATAGCTCACTGAATAAAATTAGTAGTGAAATTGTGAAAGAAAATTTTATTGAGTTTTTGAATTTGGCCCCCAAAACACACTAAAAAGAGCAGAATATGGGGAAAATGTTTTTTTCATTGCAGGCTTGTGTAATATGTTACTTTCAAGCTCTGATGAAAACCGCATGGAGGGGAACGCTGTGTCCACTTCCTATAACTGAGTTGACCTGCTAACTAGGAAAGATGCTTGAATGGGTGTGCAGTCAAACCTCAAGGCGTGGAGCTGCATGTGGAACAAACTGTAATTCAGATGCTCACAGATAAAATTGCATACTGCAAAGTCAAGCCTGTAGTGGATGGTGACCTAGAGTTATATCTAATTGTTCAGAATAAATCCATTCCTTGCCAAACCACAAGGTATCTTGTTTGCTTTCCACTTCTACAGTTCTTCTTAAAACTGAAGTTGAATATTTGGAAAATAGCCCAAGTATTGTAACACATGTGCAGATAATAGATTTTTAAAAAATATTACACTATCCTGAATTTGTTTTTTATTTAATATTTTAGCCCAAGTCTATTTACAATCAGATACACTGGACAACTGCTTTGCCAAAAAAAGTTAAGTTTTTACATAGTTTAAACACAAAATGGGTCGAAATTCTTTTCCGATTCCATTTTGCTTCCAGGATTCTGCCGGCTTCCCTGAAACGTCAGAATTTCCCAATCCTATGAAAATCAGCTCCACCAAAGTCAAGAATGTTGAACCCAACTTGTCTAATCCTGCTGTTTCTCTCTGCCAGTTACCATATTACTCCCACATGGAGGCAATTTGATTTTTTTGCATCAGTTTTGGCAAATCTACCTTCCTCAGGAGAAAAATAAAAGAACATGCACATAATAAAAAAAATCCCTGCCATGTTTTTTGCAAATATGTATAGCATTAATCCTGCTTCCAGTCTTGTTGATGCAACTCTTCTAGCAGATGTGAAAAAATAATTGCAATGTATTGATTTAAATACATTTAAATATCAATGTGACAACAACAAAACCATAAGTAAAATCTACTGGGATCCAAAAGGATTGGAAACCTTTGGTCTTCAATGGTTTTGGACTACTTCAAGTTAACTCCAATAACCCCTTAACATTAGCTATGCCGAGTTGAGTTAAAGGTGGAGGCCAAAGATCCTCCTTCTCATTCCTGGTGCATAAGATAGAGTTTTGCCCTCCTGAATGAACAGCTTTGCAGCTAGCTGTTGCTCCTTGATCCACCCTTATCATCGGTGGTACAAGACTATTATGGCACAAACTACATTTTATCTGTTGTACCCTGTTGTTCTATCTCAGAAAGGGCAATTACATGGGGGCAGTGCCGGTTTTCCACACTGCCCTATGAGCCACAACCATTTAAGTGTGTCTAAAAACTTTGTTTTCCTTCAATGCATTCTTCAAAATGGAGAGCAGAAGTGATGTTACATCACTTCCTACAGCCACTTTGAAGGAGAAACATGGGAAAAAGAAGATACTTGAGAAGGATGGAGGTTCTGAGGAATTTGGGGGCTCGCGGATTTTCTTTTTGTTTAGGTTGCAATTTTACCACCAAAATCACATCAATAAAGTTAGACATGTAGAGGGTTTCAGGGGCCACCAAGTCAGAACTGGGGGCACATTTTCACAATGTCTTATCTAGCTGAAATGACACAGCTGACCTCTGGTGACCAATATACTAATAACTTCCCAATTTCCTCAACACAGAATTGCTTCTGGATACTATTTAGAGAATGCAAATATATTCCAAATGTGGCAAACAGACTAGTTGTTATGTCATTCGGTAGTGTGTGCAAGTTGCACTGCTTCCCAATTTGTTTGTAGGTCCAACTCAGCGTATAAGCTTAAGTCTCCAGAGCCTTTTTTATGAAGTTGTAAATGTAATTTGATCATACAGAATTTATTGCATCTTTGATGGACACATCTTCAAGCACAAGCTTACCGAAATATTACAAGATACAAATTTTACAACAGAGCTTAGAAAAGCCTCAAGATTGGTAATATTAAAGTCATTAGGAAAGAATTAGTGCTTTATGAAAAATTAGTGCTTTATGAAAAGTGCTTTATGAAAAATCTGTAAGTGTGGAGAATATAACAAAGAGTATCTAGGGGACGGTTTACTAATCTGTAATCAGTTTTTGTTTTAGATTATAAAGATAGTCAAATAACCAATAGAGATTGCACATACTTGTTATTAACCATAAGCCAAATGCAATGTCATAAATTACTCAAACGCTTTATTCCATCATTGTACTGTGACTTGATTCTAGCCAATGGTTTGTTGACCGAAATAAAGGCTACTGACTGACTGATTAGGAAAGAATTAAAGAAAAAGATAAGAGGATTTGTTATAAATTTATTAGTGACTGCAACATGTAAAACGAACAGTCCAAAAGAGAGACATCTATTCCTCAACCGAGTGGAAGGTAGTAAAACAACAGCAAAAAACACTCTTATTAGTGGGTTGCTGTGAGTTTTCCGGGCTGGATGGCAATGTTCCAGAAGCATTATCTCCTGACGTTTGCCCACATCAGGAGAGGATGCTTCTGGAACATGGCCATACAGCCCGGAAAACTCACAGCAACCCAGGGATTCCAGCCATGAAAGCCTTTGACAACACACTCAGAAAGTATATTTCCATTCTTAGTAAGACACAATGGTCATCTCTTTTTAGCTGAATTGCCCAAAATAATCCTTGGAGGATAAACGTCAAAAATACATAATATGTAATACATACTTAATGTTTGCTTTCGCATCCTGTAACAGGAATAGCAGTGTTTCAGGAGAGGCGGTTTCCCCTTTAAAAGGAGGATAAAGCTTAAGACTGGCTTCCAGGTTTTGTTACCATAAAAGCAAAACAATCTTGTTTGCCTGCAAATAAAATGCCCTTGTTTAAGAAACTGATGAATTCGTTCCTTCCCCTCAGTATGTATTTCCTTCTCCTTGGACTGTCTACTCTGAAAAAGTAAGAGGCATTAGGCGGTGAAGAGATGCAACTGTTCCAACGGCAAGCTATCTAAGCAAGATATACTTATGAATAGTACCATACAATGTCCAGTACCCAGGGGGAAATGTTTAAGGCCCTCTAAGGATACCTGAAACCGTGGATAATAGTGAACCCCATATTTTTACTGTACTTGGGATGGAAGCATACCACAGAATCACACTGAAGGACCTAGAAATAAGGGATTCATGTTTTTCCAAGTTCTCAAGCTTTGAACCACTAGGACCATTCGACCTTGAATTGCTCAAATGCAGGCATGGGGATGAGATTGGATTTCAAGGGAAGCAAAATGAAAGAACGGAATGGGGGAACATTGAAACATATTGTATTGTCAGGATTTGGGCCCTAGATACGGCTTGTTAATTATTATTATTTTATTCATTTATTTATTTATTTATATTCCACCCCTCTTTCTACTAGATGCCAAGACAAAATGCAACTTAAACAGTATATAGTACAAAAGAATTTAATAACAAGTATATGGATAATTATACTAAAAAGTAATTTAAAAGACACAATCTGCAAAACACAATAAAATAAAAGTCTGATGTGTTCTTTTGAAAATTAAAACCAAAGTCCTGCCTAAGCAAAAAAAACAGCTGAGTTTCCCATAAGAGGGAAAACCATAGTTCAGGATAGTCACTGAAAAGTTTCTCTCTTTTGTGCATTCACCAAGTACATCTGTGATAGGACCGAAAGAAAGTCTTCACTCAAAGATGTTAAATCCCAGGTAGGCTTATATAAGGCAGATGAGAAACAAGGGTTTTATAGGTCATAACCAGCACTTTCAATTGTGCTCAGAAGCAGGCAGAAAATAGTGGAGCTATTTCAGCAAAAGAGTTATATGTTCTTTGCAACTATCTTCAGTCAGGTTGTGGTGGGGACTTACTGGCAATTCCTGGATGCTGTTTTCTGTCTTTCCAACTTTGGGAATTCACATCCTGTCCCATGCCCATCTGATACACAGCAGCAGCCTTTGCACAGCAAAAATATCACCCCTAGAGCAATGCTGGTCCTAATAATAATAATAATTATAGACACTGCTGCTGCTTTTACTGATAATTACCTTGTAATTCCTAGCTATGTTGTTTGTTTCATTTGCTTTGTGAGCACCACACGTAGCCCAGCAGCCTAAACGTATAATCACTTCTATTTTAATTTGCTCTGAGCACCTGTGCCTGTTGATATAAACAAACTTCAAAAGATCCTAATGGACTACTTGAACTAAAGATATTGTTACGCTTAGTCTGTTTCCCATTCAGTAGGACAAAATAAAGCTGCCAATAATCTTATTCAAGTGTTTTGTTGGCTCTCAAACATACAATTATCATCATCATCATCACCATCATCAATGATGTATAAAGCACCATCAGTGTACATTGTGCTTCACAAGTGAAATAACAAAATAACATTGAACAACAATTCCAAAAGTTTTCGAAAACAAGAAAGCTTTATTACAATTAAATATCCTCTCATAAGAATCTTCATAAGAATCTGCACTCCAATTGCGTGAAATGTACATAAAATAATGCTCGGTAAGAATTTGCTTTTCAAGATCTACCTGTTCGTTTTTGGCAGGAAGGCAAGACGGGGGACAGCTGACTTAAACGAAGTACAGTATCAAATCAATCTAGGACAAAATGCAAGCAATAAATAGAACCATATCCAGAGTGTATACAATTACAGATGGCAATTCAGACCGTTGAAACCTTAGGATAAACTGTCAGCACTTCCTTCTCCAACTTGGGTGGGGGGAAAATAATCTCTTTATCTTATATTTGTTTAACTACAAATAACACTTACGCCTTAAGGAGAATTCCACAAGGCTTGAAGGTTTTCAGCACCCAAGAGTATGCTATTGATCTCATAAATAAATAAAAATAATAGTCCTCCTAGTTCTTGCAGAGTAAACCTGATTACTTGAGGATAAGAAGTAACCACACAAAAGAGCCAAGAGTGTTTGAGTGTTAGATTAGGACTCTTAAGAGACAAGAGTTAAAATGACCGCTTGGCCATGGAACCTCACAGACAAGTCTCAGCTGCAGATGAAGACCCCCGCCAAACAAATCTTGCCAAGAAAACTCCATGATGGGTTCATCTTAGGGCAGAGGTGTCAAGCTAATTTTCATCGAGGGTCACATTAGCCTTATGGTTGGCTTCAAAGGACTATTGAATCCATGGATGGAGAATTCATGGATACAGGGGGCCAACTATGAATATTTTACATAGTGGTCGGTGCACTTTAGTTTTTATCCAATTTGGGACCTCAGATGTTATTAAATGACAACTCCCACCACTGTTGATTATATTATGTAACAACATTTGAAAAAAAAAATCTGTTCCTGGTTTGAAAGTTATTTCCGGTTTGATTGTGCAGTGCTTACTTTGAAAGTAAATGTTATACTCCAAAAACTTTGTTTTTGTGGCTGCCACAAACTGCTGAATTGGTTGAGACTCTATCAGATAGTCAATGAAAAACTATAGCAAAATGTGCTGCAGGACGTCCTGCAAAAACAAATTTTTTGCAGTTAATTTTTTTCCTTTTTTAAAAAAATAAAATCAATTAGGAAATGCCTATTTGTTTATTATGATGTTGTTTTTATTAATCCTATGCTATATTTTAACTGTGTTGTTCAGACTTGTCCCCATGTGAGCCGCCCCGAGTCCCTTCGGGGAGCTGGAGGCGGGATATAAAAATAAAATTGTTACTATTATTGTTATTATTTATAACCCAGGAACAAAAATCATGTTACATAGTGTTATCTGCAATGCAGACTAGGGATAATGGAAATTGCAACCCAACAGCATTTGTGGTTTTGAGGTTGGGGAAAGATTAAAGGACATTTTAATGTCAGACATTATATCCACAAGATTTGTATCTAAATTTAAATCCCATTATCCTGACTAAACAGAACAAACTGCAGTCTTCCAGATGTTACTGTATAATAATGATGAGGAATATAGGAGTTGTAATCCAGCATCTGAAGGACGACATGAAATGACATGGATGGATTTGATCTACGGGCCTTGATTTTGACACATGTGCTTTAAGGTTACCATAAGTTAGAAGTAACTTGAAGCCATACAACAACAGAATAGCATAGAACTTAGAAGGGATCAATCTTGATGCAGAAGCAGACACAAAAGTAACACTGAAGTAAAAGCAACATAGAAGGTATGAATAATAATAATAATAATAATAATAATAATAATAATAATAATGTCATTTGGAAACAATAGACATTGACAAAATCATGATCTGCCAATTGCAAAAGGCCACCCTACTGGGATCTGTGCGCATCATCCGAAAATACATCACACAGTCCTAGACTCTTGGGAAGTGTTCAACTTGTGATTTTGTGATACAAAATATAGCATATCTATCTTGTTTGCTGTGTCATACAATAACAACAACAACAACAACAACAACAACTTTATTTATAACCCACTTCTATCTCACCGAGGAGACTCAGAGCGGTTCACATGGGGACCAAGCCCGATCAACAGATAAAACAATATGACAACAGCATATATAATTAAAACAATAACGGTAAAATGACATTCAGAAAATACATAGCGAGCATCATGACTAAATGGTGGGGACTATTAAGAAATTACAGGGAAGGCAGGCATGTGCAAAAACACAAGGCAATGAGATTCAGGAATAGGGAAAAGTGCTGAGGATTACGACAGTAATTAGTTAAGATTGGATGGTGATGAAATGGACGAAAGCATGTTGAAACATCCAAAAAGAGAAGGGAAAGGAGAAAGGATTCTAGCAACTATGGTAATCTATGGTCATGGCATTGAAAATGATTAGCAGGAGTCATCCAGGATCCAAGGATGAAAAATCAACAAAGCAGAGAGAAAAGGATACTTGTTTGTAGCCCTGTGAACTTTGGGCATGGAAAAACTGACTTTGCTAGGAGTTTGACAAATATAAAACCAAGTGGGACTGGAAATGCCAGGAGTCAGATGAGCGGTGGAAACTGGGGAGGATGTCATTTTAATGTTTTTAGTAGGAACGTGCCAATTCACCCTGATTCTCTGGGTAAATACTAGGAATGAGAGTAAACGTGAAATAGGGGCAGCGCAACATTCAAACACTGCTTATTCAAAAAACCTAAGCAATATCTAACCTAAGCATTTGCCACTCTGAACGTGGGTCTCATTTGAAATGGGGGTTGTCTGCATATCCAGTCAGCCTACAAACCAGTCAAACAAATAAACATTTATTTTTCCTTTGAGACCTAGGAAGGAAAAACTAATTAAAAAGATAGGAAGTCCTGCTTTTTCTCCTTGCTTTGCTCAGAAATAGTAAATACACATGATTATTTTTCAATTGGAAAATGGGTACATGTAATCACTTGATATGATTATTATCTGTTACTTTACACCAACTTTGCTTGTTTACCTTGATGTCTGATCAGATGCAAAAAGGTGACAAATTCTCATTGCTGTCTGACAGTGTGCTACAATGCAGTGGCCAAATATATACAGTTGCAAGTAACCACTGGTAAATGTTTGTCTTGGTGAGCACAATGGCTTACCAAGTATCTAAATATATCCTGTTGCAAGTACCCACTGGTAAACCGCCATGTGTGTTTATTTCACGGGGCAGAACCAGCATGGTTTCAGAAATGCTGGTCTCCCCAGAGATTTGCTATTCAATGATCAGATCCATCTGGAGCTTTTCCAACATCCCAGCATCTATGCCCTATTGTGTACAAAAGGATATTCTGCCAGTAATTTTACCACCTGTGCCTTCGCCATGTCCTAATGGACCAGTTATCCACTTACACCCAAGTGGCCTGGAGGAAATTATCCAGAATGTGAAGTCAGCAAGATACAAAGCTCCAGCTTTTGCAAAAAGCAAAGCAAGTATCCCATCAACATGGCAGAATATCTCTGGGTTTAGCCATACCATCTGAACTGAACTACTACAGCTGTACCTCTGCTGATGACAATTAACTTCATGCCATTTCAGATTACATCTAGGGTTTCTTGCCAAACAGCTAAAGCTACATAATCCACATTGCAGCTGTTGAAATTATTTGACCAAACACATTCTCTATGTTGACACATGGTTGTTTTTAGCCCTCTTTGCTGCTATCATTGTTGAGCTGATGTCTCTGCTTTAGTTTCTTTTCTCCATTTTGCCTTCTCTCATTGCTTCCATCATGAAACCGGCTTTTAATTCATCAGTTAAGGAAGTTTCCAAAGTTAATTTTGCATGCCTTTTCAGACAACTCCCCACTCATGATTCAGGACAGATACTTGCAATCTGCAGCCATGATGGCTCTGTGATGGCTCACGACCACACTTGCCACAGATGAGACTTGCAAATACCTTTACTGATACTGTGACCCTCACTGACATTGGACTGGGACCAAACTTGGCACAGAGAAGCCCCATGACCAACTGAACATACTGCAGGGGTTTGTGGACATTGTCCTTGATTTCGGGAGATGTAGTTCACGCTTATCCAGAAAGTATTGAACCCAGCCAATGTCACATCTGGACCGAACTTGGCACACAGACCCAACATGCATAACTGTGCATACAGGCCTGGTTTGGGGGTGATTGACCTAGGATCTAGGAGTTGTAGTTCACCCCTATCCAGATAAGCAGTGAACCCCACCAACAATGGACTGGGCCCAAACTTGGCACAGAGAAGCCTTATGACCAATTGAACAAACTGCAGGGGTTAGTGGGAATGGATCTTGATTTTGGGAGTTATAGTTCACCTGCATCCAGAAAACACTGAACCCAGCTAATGTCAGATTTGGATCAAACTTGGCACACAGACCCAACATGGCCAACTGTGCATACAGGCCTGGTTTGGGGGGTGGGGGACTGACCTCGGATCTGCAAGTTGTAGTTCACCCTTATCCAGAGAGCCCTGAATCCAGCCAACTTCGGATCTGGACTAAACTTGGCACACAGACCCAACATGGCCAACTGCAAATACTGGCAGGATTTGGAAGTGACTGCCCTGGGAATCTGGAAGTTGTAGTTCACCCTTATCCAGATAGCACTGGATCCATCCAATGGCAAATCTGGACCAAACCTCAGTGATATTACCTAACATGCCAAAACAAACAATGCCTTCTTATAATAACCCGGGCACCACAGGGTCTCCAAGCTAATTATCTTATAAAACCCAAGGGATAATATGGTACTACTTTTCATACAAATGAGAATAAAAGTTAAATGACTGGCTCTCAGTTTAATGGCCACTTTTTGTTTTAGTCCTCTGTGTGATAGTTTATTATTCCCTTAATAATGCTTTGAAAAAGGAGATCACAGCTGGATTTAAAGCAATGTTGGACCTTTCTTCCTGACAGCTTTACTGAAGACAGAACACTACTCTGCCTGACCAAATGTAAAGCCAGCAGAGTTTCAAAGGATATATAAAATCTTCACTATTGCTCTATGAATACTTCCATGTTGTCAAAAATTAATATTGCAACACTGTGAGCCTCATTTCAAATAATTTTGCCTTCTTGAAAATTGCATTCTTCTTCTTTTAGTTTATTAATTCAAATAGTAAATTTGCATGTTAACTCAATGGAGTATTTATCTGCACTCATTTAAAGGCAACACAGCCACATCCATCCATCCACCCACATTTTCAAGAAACACCTCTGTTTACACTTCATGTCTTTCCTCCTTATAAAATTTATCTGAAAGATTTTTTTCCATCTTTTTTCCAAAATTATTTTTTAGACAAATTAATACAAAACCAACATACTAACAAAGAAACAAACAAATTAAAACAAAGTTAAAAACTTTTTCTAGAATAAAAGAAAAATATTACTACTACATTTTAAACATCAGAAACATAAACTACACACACTCTACATTATCTAATCTAAGGACTTTATATTCTCTGTCTGATGGCTATAATCTCTCGATTTTCTACACCTATTAAACTAGAAAGAACCACTGATACATCCCTTTCGCACATAATAACACTCTTCTAGTTCAAAAAACCAGTGATGGAGGTTTGACCCAATTTTTGCTGGAAGTAAACAATGAATGGGAGTCTTTCTTAAAGTTGGTTAGAGATCTCTCCTCAATTAACATAATAAGTTTATTCATTTCCACAAGTTCACTTATTTTCATAAGTAAATAATCTTGTGTTGGAATCGTTAAGTCTTTCCATCTTTGAACATAGACAATTCTTGCTGCTATTGTCATGTATAACAATAACTTTCTGAAATGCTGTTTCTCATAGTAAAAGAAGAGACAACAGTGAATAATTCCACATCTGAAGTGCTACCAATTTTGTTATTAACAGTGGGTTAAACTCTTGTGCCAGCAGGGCTGCTGACTCGAAGGTTGGGTTGCTGACCTAAAGGTTGTTGATTCGAATCCAACCCAGGGAGAGCATGGATGATCTCCCTCTATCAGCTCCAGCTCCATGCGGGGACATGACAGAAGCCTCCCACAAGGATGGTAAAAACATCAAAACATCTGGGCATCCCCTGGGCAACGTCCTTGCAGATGGCCAATTTTCTCAACCAGAAGCGACTTGTAGTTTCTCAAGTTGCTCCTGACACACACACAAAAAACCCCACTATAAATACTGATCAATTTGTCCTTTAATGTAGGTTTTTTTTCTGCATCTTATGCAGAACCAGTAATTGTTGAGAAACCTACCAGTATATTTGCTGTGCATCTATTTACCATTGCAAATATCAAATGAAAAATACAGATAATACGCAACTCCTTCTTCTAACTTGGAATCTATTTTAATAAGCAGAACCTTTCCTAACATCTCCTGCCTACTTTATTGGTACTAGGAAACCTGTCCATGTGAGAACATCTGACTCATGCCAGACCTGTTTCTTATTAACAATTAAGCCATAGCCAATTTAGTGCAAAGAACAGGGAAATTTTATTTCCTGTGTTCATATGCCCCTGTGAAATGTTAAAAAGAAAAATAAAGGCAGCAATATTCTTATTTACTTGAATCTAATGCTCACCTTCAAGTAAATAAGTATATTACTGCCTTTATTTATTTTTTCTTTTAACATATCACAGGGGCATATGAACGGAGAAAATAAAATTTCCCTGTTCTTTGCACTAAATTGGCTATGGCTTAATTGTTAATAAAAACAGGTCTGGTATGAGACTTGAATCTATTTACTTGAATCTAATGCTCACCTTGGGAGCACATGTTGGCACAGCAGGTTAAACTGCTGAGCTGCTGAACTTGCTGACTGAAAGGACAGTGGTTCGAATCCAGGGGCGGGGTGAGTTCCTGCTGTTAGCCTCAGCTTCTGCCAACCTAGCAGTTCAAAAACATGCCAATGTGAGTAGATCAATAGGTATTGCTCCGACAGGAAGGCAACGGCACTCCATGCAGTCATGCTGGCCACATGACCTAGGAGGTGTCTACGGACAAAGCCGGCTTTCCAGCTTAGAAATGGAGATGAGCACCAATTCCTGGCATCGGAAACAACTAGACTTAATGTCAGGAGAAAAACTTTACCTTTACTTATTGCTCACCTTAAGGTGTGCATTAGATTTGCAGAATACGTGCTGACCATAGGAAAAGAAGCTGCTGCTTCTGGACCACATGGTGTTCCTACTTGAGAGACCTCATCTCTAATTTAACCGCCAGGCTCAATGTTATACAGACAGAGACACAGAGGCAATTTAACATTTTCCAGCTTCCGGTGTCATGATACAGACTCCTTTTAAAGAGCCACACACAATAAGTAAAGTTAGCAAATGTTTATTAAATGATAAATTGAACTCAGAAACACTTAACTTCAGTTAAGATTTTCTTTTCCCATTGCTGTAAGTTTTAGTGTTACAAAAAGTGCACTTTTTGCCATTGGGGCAGGAAATTCTTCTTGGTTTTGTTTCAGGGTATTGAAAATTGAGGTGCTCATCAGACTTGATGACGCATTAAACTCAAGTAAATACGGCATTCAACGGACAAACTGCATTTAGTGGCTGAGGTTACCTGATAAATCAAGAATGATTTGTTATGAGTTTGCCAAGTAACTGTCAGCTAGAGATCTATGCCTGCCCATTATTTTCAAGCAATAGTAGTATTCTCAACTGTCCTGGCCAACAGAGCCAAATTGAATGCGCTACACACCCCACACATACAGCCCAAATTACTGGTAAATTGCATAATTCCAATCCCTAATGGGCTTTCTTTTACTGATTGCATTAGCACTACAGTTAAAGCCATACTATTGCAAGCATATCTCAGCTTTTACAAAGGCTTTTATGCGCAAATCACATACCCTTATGCGCAAATCACATATCCTTGTCTTCTGTCTAGATGCAAGGCTTACTGAGAAGACTGAGAAGAGCTGGAGAAAAACACACTTTCAGTGCCGGGTTGCAGTAGTGTGTCTGCAGTAAACAGCGCAATAAATTAAAAAAAAAACTGGGAAGAATGTGATCTATTCTGGCTAATCCTACTCTAACTGTGGGTACATCTTTACAACAGGTAAACTGAACTATCCCCAGAAGCCCTTCCTGGGCATGTGTGAACAGCAAAACAGAAAGAAACAGAGCAAGCAGGTAAGCCTCCCTAACAAATTACCCCCAATAAATAAATAAATAAAAGCCTAGCTCTAGCCTGTCTGTCAATATGGAAATCGTAAGTGTTGGCTGGTGAAAGAAAAGGTCAGCTTTGGATGCATTTTGAAAGAAGCTTTAGGGTGATCTCCAGAAAGTTCAAACATTTTTGTTTACTTAGGCAAGGCTTATCTAACCTTGTTATTTCACTGACATGTGCATATTGTTAGTTATGAACACAAGTTTGCTGGCAGATGTTGAATTGCTTTCTTCTTTTCTGGGAATCTTATCCTGCTTTTTATGTTATTTCTGCCTCCTGTACCATCTTTTCAGTTAAAGAAGCAATGCCCAGGAACAGATTTACTGTGTTAAGTGTTGTTGTCATTTTATCTGTAAGTCATTTCTGACTTATGGTGAACATAGGGTGAATCTCTCACTAAGGAGAGAAGGTTGGCAAGATTTGTTCAGAATGGTGTTTGCTTGTGTTTTCCCCTGAGGCTTAGAGAGTGTGACTTTCTAAAGGTCATCCAATGGGTTTCCATGGCTGAGCAGGAATTTGAACCCTAGTGCCCAGAGTCATACATTGTCCAAATGTTCAAATATCATACTAGGACTTCATCACACTCATAAAGGAAAAGGTTTTCCCTTGACACTACGTCTAGTTGAGTCCAACTCTCGGGGGTGGTGCTCATCTCCATTTCTAAGCCAAAGAGCTGGCATTGTCCATAGACACCTGCTAGGTCATGTGGTCAGCATGACTGCATGGAGTGCTGCTACCTTTCCGCCGAAGCAATACCTATTGATCTACTCACATCTGCATATTTTCAAACTACTAAACTGGCAGAAGTTGGGGCTAACAATGGGAGCTGACCCCATCTGCATATTCAAACTGCCGACCTTCCGATCAGCAAGTTCTGCAGCTTAGTAGTTTAACCCACTGCACCACCGCGGCCCCTTTTCATCACACTAGAGCGCTTTAAATCCAGTTGCTGCCAACTACAGAATTCTGGGGTTTGTAGTTTAGTAAGGCCCAGGATCTCTCTGGCTGAGCAGTTTAAACTACAACCCGCAGAATTCTACAGGAGGCAGCAACCGGATTTAAAGTGGATAGATGCTCTGGTGTGATGAAGTCCCTAGTGAGCTATAACTTATAGCTGAGTGAAGTATACCTGCACTTACTTTCAGTCTATTCTGCTTTACAGCTTGACGTAACTTTTTCACTCCCTGATTATTTCCTTAGGCTGTGAAAAAATACTTTGCAAGAGTTAGGCAACTAAAATGGGGAAACAAATTTTGTTTTTGTTGGAGGACTTGCCTGAGTTCCATTCTGACGTATAAAGCAGGCATAGACAAGCAAAATAGTATGTTACAAAGCTTCTTTATTTCTTCTGGAATATGCTTTGCATTCCCACAAATCTTATATTCCATCACTAACCTGGCAGATGAGCTCCAGTACAAAAGGTGCACATCACAGTGTATACATTTATGCAATTACCACCATGACACTGAGTGCAAAGATTTCTTTACATTCATCAAGGAATCTAAAAATATGAAATGTAGACTTATTGTGTGTATCACTCTAAGGCAGTGGTGGCAACTCCCCCCACCCCCACCCCCACCCCCTGGTTTGGGCACTCTAAAAGGTTCGACATCACTGGCCTAAGGCATGACCCTAAGGTAAACCTTTTACAGGATTTTCTCAGCAAAATTTCTTCAGAGCAGGTTTGTTATTATCTTCTGAGTTTATGGATGTTCCTATTTTGTTCTCCAGAGCTTAAAACCTAGAATATTTATTTTAAAGAAGTTCAATCTTGTCTTTATTTGGGAGTATGACACTAATTTTCAGGAGTGTCCTGGCATTTTAGAACAAACAAATTAGCTGCTGGGGAGGTGTGGGCGGGAATATGAGTTTTAAATGATATTTTAAGTACTGTATATACTCGAGTATAAGCCTAGTTTTTCAGCCCTTTTTTAGGACTGAAAAAAAACCTCCTCGGCTTATACTCGGGTGAGGGTCCTGGTGGGCTTATATTCAGGTCAGCTTATACTCAAGTATATATGGTATCTTTATTATTTTTCTCTATTATTATTGGTATTGTTACATTTATTATTTTACTCTATTAATTATTATTACATTTATTATTTTACTCTATTATTGTTGTTGCTTTTACTTTTATTTTACTCTATTTTTATTATTATTAACACATTTATTATTTTACTGCATTTATTATTATTATTACATTTATTATTTCACTCTCTGATTATGAAAAGGATACATAAGCACATTTACATTGAAGATTTTTTTTTTTTCGTGTCAGGAGCACTCCAGAGTTGCTTCTGGAGTGAGAGAATTGGCCGTCTGCAAGGACGTTGCCCAGGGTGTTTTGATGTTTTTACCATCCTTGTGGGAGGCTTCTCTCATGTCCCCGCATGGAGCTGGAGCTGATAGAGGGAGCTCATCCACACTCTCCCCAGGTGGGATTCGAACCTGGCAGCTTTCAGGTCAGCAACCCAACCTTCAAGTCACTTAGTCCACTACGCCATTGAAGAAGATGAAAATAATGATTTAATCAGAGTTGAACAGTCATATCTTAAATTACAGTTTGATGTAGAGATTCAAAAACATTTAAACTACTGATGCCTCAATTAATGTAATTTTATTGGTATCTCGGCTTATACTGGAGTCAATGTTTCCCCAGGGGGGGGTTTTTTGTGGTAAAATTAGGTGCCTCAGCTTATATTTGGGTTGGCTTATATTCGAGTATATACAGTATATTTATTATACTTTAACTGTATTTTAATCTATATCATATTTGAACAGCATTTTAATCTTTCTGGCCCTCTGGCCCACCTGTTTTGCCTGATAGAGCTTTGGCCAGAGCTTGGGAAAACACCCATGCTGGTTAAGGGTTCTGGGATTTACAGTTCCTTGAGTGAATGTTTCAGGGTGATCACCATAGATGAGGAATTTGGTGGTGCTGATGAGATCGATAGGTCGATCTGACCAATGCAACCAAGGCCAAGGTAGATGCAGCTACCGATGAAGCTAGGTGCTTTGTCGAGCCCGGTTTTGACTAAAATTTCTTTGAAGTCTTTGAAACTTTGGAGAAGGCCGCCAATGGTGTGACCGAGGTAGAAGGAGCCAGAGCTTGCTGGTAGAGGATTGCTCGAAGCCTTGCCTCTATATTTTTCCTGGCTTGAGCTGTAAAAACCTGGCTTTCTTCCAAGCATTGGAGGCACTTAGAGAGCCCATCTGAGTCCAGCATTTTCACAACATATTAGCCACATATCGTAAAGCAAGTAGTCAGCATGATGAGTTTGCTATAGAGCTGAATTACGTAATGAACTGCTGCAGCGGCAGACAAAAGGAAATGGGAAGTAGCTGGCATTGGGTACCTTTATGCCTCCAGAGAAGTGGGCAGGGTTACCACCAAAATTCAAAGTTAGAGTTTGGAAAACTTTTCCGTTGGAGCCTCCACAGGCGCAGTATACCCACATGTGTGTTTCACAGAGGCCACGAAGAAGAAATATATTTTGCTGATTTTTTTTGTGTTTTTGTAAACCATGTTGCCTTAAGCTACTGTGCCTTCCTTTCAAAGACAGAATTGTTTAACTTTTAGTCAGACTGAAGTAATTAACACCCACTTTGAATCCAGTCAAATCAAGTATGCCTTACATTTAGATGTTTGTTCTTAATTTTGATACTTATTTTTTAAGCACAATACCACAATAAACAACCTACTCCCAGTACACACACAGTTTATCCACATAACAGGGATGGGTTGTGGAAGCAAGAAGATTAGGTTGTGCTCCCATAAGTGAAAAATCTGAAACTTTATGTGTTACAGTGAGATAAAAAGCTTCCCCTTTTCTGCACACACAACTTTTGTATCAATTACTTGCTTGATCTTCAAAAACATTTCTGCTTAGTAAGTATTCTTGGCTGATCTTTTCACTGACTCACTCAGCATATTAAGAGTAACGGTCCTGTATTTTAGACTGTAGAAGGTAAACATTAAAAACCTGTATCACATCGCTATTCTATCTCATCCAGAAGTGGGTAACTGACAAAACTTTGTCAGGACCAATTTTTGTGACCTGACACATTTTCTGTTTGAAAATTGTCAATTTTATGTAGATTTTGGGAGGTTCTTGTTTTTATCAGTGAAACAAGCTGAATTAGATTTTGCACCAGTTTTGAAGATCTGCAGACATTTCTCATCTACAGTTTTTTATTTTAAAGAGCTTTTGACCTCAACGTTCATATATTCCCCCCTTTCATAATTCTACAGAGTTTGAGGAGCTACCAAAATGGGATGAAAAATGCTTACAATAACATGGTGGTTATTACAGAAGACCCTATAAAGAGTATATCAAATTTGATGGACATAATTAGTAAGTAAGGAGATGTGGCAGGTTTTTAAATAAACAATGAGAATCAATGTTCCTAACTAAAACTCTTTTGAAAAACAATTTTGATAAATTGGAGAGCTTATCAGCGTGTAAGGTTACAAGGAAAGTTTAGTATTTAGGGGATTATGGATAATAAAAATAATAACTTATATCAAGATAAATATGGGAAGGCATGGAAGGATGTTTAAAAAAGACCTTGAAAGATGGCAAATAATGAAATTATCCTGGAAGAAAAGACATTTTGGTAAAATGATGATTTTACCTAATTTTGGTAAAATGATGATTTTACCAAAAAATGCTGTTTCTATCTCAAATTTTGCAAATAATAAAGGGAGTGAAGGTTTTCAATAAACGGAAAAAGGATTTGGTCAAATTTATATGAAACTAAAAAAAAAGGCTAGAACTGCGGTACCTATTGATCTACTAACATTTGCATGTTTTCGAATTGCTTATTTGGCAGAAGCTGGGGCTAACAGCAGGAGCTCACCCCGCTGCCTGGATTCAAAGCACTGACCTTTCAGTCAGCAAGTTCAGCAGCTCAGTGGTTTAACACACTGTGTACCAGGGGAATCCTTTAAATGTAAAACAAAGCAAATATAAAAATTGAAAAACAATTAAATAATAGTGTGAATTAAAATACAATTAAAATATAATAAATACACTTAAAATAGCATTTAAAACCCATAATCGCACCCACACCTCCACAGCAGTGTATCCCTTATCCTTTCCAAAACACTTGCTGACAGAGAAACACCTACCTGCGCAAGGCATCCTAACAGCTCTACCTTTTCATTTTATAACTAGGAGAAATTAATGTAATTGTCTTGCCACAGTTCCATCCCTCTGCCTTCCCAAGAGTAGAAAAGCACGTCAAGGGCTATACTAGAACAAATTGAGCTTTTGTGCCCTTTTTAAGTGTTATGCCTTGATTGATGTCAGGGATTAAAACAGCACTAAAAACCAGAAAACTAGAGGGAGAGAAAGAAGCTCTATGAGCAGCTGTTCTGCTGTTGCATGAACAAAAAGAAACACCACACAAAACCCCACTTACAGTTCCTCAAATGCCAAAGTGGAGTGTTGTATACGCCACTGGAGGTTTTGAATACCTAAACTGGCCTGGGTACAGGGTTTCTCTCACACATATTTTTAGGTTGAAAGCTTTTCAGCGTTCAAAGGACGTGGCAGCCTTTCTTTCTCTTTCTCCGTAGGGGGCAGCAGGAGACGACGTCCCCGCAGGAGCCGGAGATATTTGCACAATTCACCCTCAAGTCCCTTCTAACAAAATGCTTTTCCCAGTAGCAAAGGCATGAAGGGCCAGGAGGATAATGTTTGGAGCTCATGGGACAGCTTTCTGAGAAAGGCCATGCACACAACCATGTCAAAACGCTGGATACATCCCAATTAGTTATCCTCATGGGAACAAGCCTAGGTGTGTGAGGTCAGTTGCAAAGGGAGGCCTTTCAAGGAGTCTAAAGGAGCAGCTTTGTGAATTAGAATAGCCAGGCTTCTTGCTTTGGCACCCAAGGAAACCCAATAGTGTGCAGATGAATTCTTATGTAAACTCTTATTGGAGACATACATAAGCCAAAGTAGAATTCTGAAAGGGAGAGGGCATGAAGAATTAAATCTTTACTGTTGCACATACAAATTAAACTGGATTTTATGTGTGTTTTATGCACATGCAGCAGGCAACTTGCCAATTCTACTCTTCACTGTACCACTACCAGCTTTAGATGTGCTGAATTGACATATCTGGCTCTCACAAACTGTACAGGGATTGAGCAAATCTCCATGCTGACTGCTGCCAGTCTAAACAAGGAACAACTGCTTGGATGCAGTCAGAAATTCCTTGTTGGATGTTGACCACAGACTTATGATGATGATGAAACAAATTAGTTAGTAAAAGTCTGGAGAACTGAGCAAATCTGAGTGGTCATGCCCTACATAGGAGAATGGTTTGACTCTGTATAAGCCAGTTTTCTTGGTTCCCTCCGATTCTGGATCTCGGATTTGGCTAACGTGAGTTAACATTGTACCTCAACCTATACTTCCATTCGCTCTGCTGAATCTTATCCTGTAGTTAAACTGCAACAGCAAATAGTGTTGTATACCGTGTTTCCCCGAAAATAAGACAGAGGCCTAAGTGAACCTTCAACTACTGGGGCTGAGGCGGTTGCTAGGACATGAAGTGGGTGGGGCTTAAAGGGGCCGGGGCCTACCCTTCTGACTAGCAGCCAGGGGGAGAGAATATCTTCCTCGTCCTCTATAATTTGGACTTTATTTTTCTAGTTTTTTTAATTGAAAGACATAGATTGGATGGCTATGTCATATGCAGCCAAATTTGGTGTGATTTGGTTCAGTGGTTTTGTTGTTTATTCCATGGGAAAAACACATATATCTACATCTATATTTATATCTATATCTATATCTCTAATCTAAATCTAAATCTAATCTAATCTAATCTAAATCTAATCTAAATCTAATCTTATCTAATCTAAATCTAAATCCATAATAAAAGCGAAAACCCGTATGTGTGTATGTGGCACGGATGTCTGCTCACACAGACAGCCTCCGGCCTCCACAAACAGGCTATACTTTCCAGAGTTAAAAATCTAGCAAGTCACTCTTTTCCACTGACATTGTCGTTACAGCGAGCGCCATGAAAATGCAGCCCAAACCCTGCCAATGTCCTTCCCAAACACTACAGCCCACCACCCAAGGAATGCTTTCATTTGGGAACAATTTCCTCCTAGAATTTGCTTTTTCTTCCACCACAGGCAGGCATCCCAGGGTTCTCCATTGCTGTGGCATTTGCATGGCCCCGCCCACTGTCCTTTCCTTTCCAATCTCTCTGCATAACAAACAGAGCACAACTGAGCTGCAACTAAACTTACTGGAGGAGCTTAGTGATTGACTCCACATGGTGGAAGTTGTAGTTCACCCTGCATCAAGTCAGAGCACTGTCACTCCTACTGGGGAATATACAGGAGTTGTAGTTCACCTACATCCAGAACGCCATGAACCCAAACAAGGATGGGTCTGGGCCAAACTTACCATGCAGACCTGATATGCCCAGATTTGACTACTGGTGGGTTTGGAGGGGAACTGGACTGGAAGTTCAAGAGTAATAGGTACTAGGATTTATAGTTCACCTGCAATGAATGAGCATCACACTTGGCACACAGAGCCCGCATAACCAATACAACATATTGGACAAGTTTGGGGAAAATGGAGTTATAGTTCACCTGCAACCAGATAAACACTGACCCCCACCGACAATGCACTAGGACCACACTTCACACAGAGAAGCCTCATGACCTACTGAACATACTGCAGGTATTTGTGGGAAGGGGCCTTGATTTTGGGAGTTGTAGTTCACCTCCATCCAAAGACCACTGAACCCAGCCAAAGACGAATCTAGACTTGCCACACAGATTGAACTTGGCACACAGACTGAATATTGCCTGCTGTGACTACTGATAGATAGGGAATCTGGAAATTACAGTAGTTCACCCCCATCCACAGAGTAATGCACCACACAATTCTGGGAATTGTAGTTCACCCACTCCAAACAGAATATATAACATTAAAATACAAATAATACCATTCTCAAATGACCCGGGCATTGCCGGGTCCCCAAGCTAGTATATTATAAAATACATTTTCCTATTTAAAAACGCTAACAAAAATGGGGGGGGGGGGGGCCTGGAATGAATGAATGGCATTTCAGTTGAAAATTTTGCTTTGAGTTCAGAGCTCGTTTTGATTTTGAGCTTGGAGAAAGATCAATGGAACAAATTAAACTCTTAAGTCAATGTATCACTGCAGCTTGCTTTGCAAAAACAAGTGACACTATTTTCTCAGCATTCGTGTAATTTGCCAAAGTAGCACTTCTGTCAATAAAATGGAAATATGAGTGGTCTAACATAACTTGTTTCTGAGAAACGCACCGATCTACAGTAATCAGTGCATTGTCTTTTAAGATGCTTTTACACTGGGTGTTCGTAAAATGTTGCTTTTGATTAGCATTAAGATGTCTGAATTGTATAAAATTCTATTCTACTGCTCTCAGTTGTATGTCTCTCTTTCCATGTCCTATGTGCTCAAACCTTTAAGAAGAATGCTGCATTGAATACTGTGATGGCATTATTTTATACATCACTGACTTTCTAGGAATCACACTGATCTTCAGAAATAACAATGGGCTCACACTCACAGCAATTATTTGAGGACTTGAAAAAGCAGAATTGTGCCTCTGGACACACAGACAAAAAAAATCTAAGCAAGACATGAGAACAAGAGCCCTAGTCTCCTAAATTAGCTCACTGCCTTAGGCACAATTCCTACTTTACACCAGTAATTGTAAATGGCTTCACTGTGCTGCTTCCAGAATAATTATAAAAATCTTATTCACTGCTGTATGATCTTTCACTACATAAACATGCTTCTAAAGTTCTTGCACAATAATGCAGCTCTGTTGTCTCGGTTAGCTATCAGGGCAGCATAAACAGATCAGTACAAACCTAGTATCATAAGGGATGTTGTTGTTTGCCTTCAATCTATTTCCAATCTATGGTGATCAAAAGGCGGCCCTATCAAAAGAGTTTTTTCATTGCCTTCTTCTGAGCTGAGAAAGTGTAACATGTTGCCCAGTGTGTTTCATGTTGAGAAGAGATATGAACCTTGATTTTCAGAGTCATAATCCAGTGCGCAAATGACTATATCATGGTAGCAATCTTTCATGTTTGAACACTTCTGGTTCATGATTAATCATTGGCCTCAGAAAGCTCTAAACAACAGACTTATATAAAAAAGTAGGCTACACGTAACTTGCATATGGGGACCCCCATCGATTCTTCACATACATGAGAAACTACTCCTAATTGTACTTTTTATTGTTTTTGAAATTTAGACAACATCCCTAAAAGACAAAAATCTCATTTTAATCAAGTTGTACAATTCTGTATGTTGTTGAAAGTTTTCATGGCCAGAATTACTGGGTTGCTGTGAGTTTTCCAGGCTGTATGGCAATGTTGTGGAACTTGGCCATACAACCAGGAAAACTCACAGCAACCCATTGTACAATTCTAGTCTTTTTAAAAAAGAAGTAAACGCTAAAGCAGAGCTTTCCAAACATTTCATTTTGCTGCCAAACCTTTTAGACATGCATCATTTCACAACACAGCCATTGAGTTTTACTAGCAAACCGGCGGTTAAATCAACCTCTTATATCTTAAGAAAACCCCTCGCCCGTATATTTTTTAAAAATATATGATTTATTGCTTATTTTACATAGACTCAGCGGTTTTTTTGCTACATTTGCATAACATACCTGCACACTGCAACAGACACACTGTGTCTCAACACACAGTTTAGGAAGCTTTGATCTAAGGGGTATTTGAAACCAGAAATATATTTCCAGTGGGAAGGAACTTTCAAAGCTGCTGATCTTCCAAACAGGAACAAACTAAGAATTAGTAACAACTCTTTCAAAAATTATTACACTATGAAACAAAATTTGAAAAGTTTTCTGTTCTTGCTTTGGAAATTATTTTCTGTTTAATTGCACAGTGCCTACTTTGAAAGTAGTTGTTATACTCCAGAAACTTCACTATTGTGGCTACCACAAACTATGCTAAATTGGTTGAGATTCTATGAGATATTCATTGAAAAACTGTAGCAAAATGTGCTGCGGGATGTCCCCCCAAACTAAGTTTTAGAAGTTTAATAAACTTTTTCAATGTTTTTATAACAGAACCAATTAGGAAATTGTGTTACATAATATTATATATTGCATGCCTCTTTCAGATATATATACTGTATATATATTGTATATATATACTCTATATATATATATATTGTATATATATACTGTATATATTGAAGCAAATCAATTATGAAGCACAAGGTTGGGCAAATAGGGTGGTGATAATGTCACAGTGCAGATAAAAATACTCTGCAAATCATGCTAATACAGGTATGGCAAGGGGGTGAAAAACTGTCTCAGCAACTAGTTATCCTTGCAATGACAGCTGATATGGTTTTGGAAGAGTATAGCCTGGCACAATAGTGTGTTGTTGTAATAGGACCTACATAAGTTCTTAAATGTGTGTTCAGTGGCAGCATAAATAATCACCACTTTAAATGGAAATAAATCTTTTGAATAAAGTAATACAGTATCATTTATCACATACAGTACTAGCCATTACCATTTTTAGCTATTCTGCTTTAATTTTTTTTGAAAAAAGAAATCCTAATTGGTTTTAGCTCATCCTGAAATGAAAAATATTTTCTGATCCTTCCAAAGATATTTTTAAAACAAGACATTATAGAGAAAACATTACAAAGATGGCTTTTAGTATAAATTAGAAGAATGTGACTGATTCTTCTGCATTTCATTAAAAACAGCTTCATTTGATGGAACAGGCCAATCACAATGACAATTACATGGAAGTCTGCATTGCCTGAATGCTTGCTTGTAGTATTTCATCATGTTCAGATTTTTAGGACCCTTGATTCATCATTTGGAGCTTAGTGCGTCCATACAGATGATATCATCCAAAGATGGATACAAGAGTTGTTTAGTCACAAAATAGGGCAGAGGACTAAGCATTGTTTTGTACAGCAAGAACCATATTGCACTTATTATGTTGTTCTTTGCAACTGCCAGACATAGCCCATTGCCCCTTTAGCCTTATCACGCTGCACTCTTATATCAGTATTATTCCACTTTAGTGGAGCTCAAAAGCTCTCTAGCTGAAAATTAATGCTATGGTGGAATAATAGCAGAATAACAGTGTAGTGTGATAAGATCCCTTTTTTTAAAAACACTTTGAAATGCAAATAAAATATATTAAAAGTATTAGAACAGTACATATACTGAAATTGCTCTATGTACTCAGCTGTACGGTGCATAAATTCTCCTATATTTCTCCATTTCAAAGATAATATGCGAATTGCTTATGTATGCATGCATGTATTTGTTTGTTTGTTTGTTTGTTTGTTCTGGGACCAGTGGAACAAGTAATTCAGTACAGGAAGAATTTGTGATCTAGGGACGATCTATATCAGAGAGCAATATCCAGGCCAATAACTACACACCGCACCAAAATGATATTACAAAAATTGAAGGCAAAAGATTTGCATAGTATCTGCATACGCTAATTCATGTGTATCAACTCACTTTTAGGAATACAGTAGGCCCTTCACTTTCCCTGGAGTTAGGGCAACAGAACCTCCAGGAAAGTACAAAAACCAAAAATAAAAATGCAATTTCTTAAACCTGATATAACACCTCTCTAGGAATTCCGTAGCTTCTGGCAAAAGCTGACCACACAGTTGGATTGGAGGACCGAGAGATTCTAGAAAGAACATAGTAATCAAATCTGCTAATAATCAAATATACAAAAGTTAAAAAGTAAATGTGCTGAACTAATTGCAGTTATTATAATGTTAATAAAAATGCAATAGGCTTCATCACAGCAAAGAAGACTGTGACCAAGTGACCTGTTCAGTCTGCTGTCCAGGAATCCATTACTGATGACCAACTTCAGGGTTCCTGATCTCTCTTCTGATCAGACTGAGATGGAATAACAGGGAACTGTCCTCCAATATCCATATATACAACTGTCCTCCCCGTACAAAACTGTATTTCATAAAATAGGACACATAGCTCAATCTACCACATATTCGTGAAGAATGAGATCAAGGTCTTAGATCAGTGGTTCTCAACCTAGGGTCCCCATATGTTTTTGGCCTATAACTCCCAGAAATCCCAGCCAGTTCACCAGCTGTTAAGATTTCTGGGAGATGAAGGCCAAAAACATCTGGGGACCCTAGGTTGAGAACCATTGCCTTAGATGTTGACTTATGGCAGTAAGGTATTAAGGTATCCCGCTCCAAAAGTCTTTGGGGCTTTAACAGCTAAACCAGAACCTCTGATTGAGCTTAAAGAAATAAGCTGGTAGCTAGTTGAGATCATGAAATATGAAATATTTATTTATTTATTTATTTAAATCATTTATACCCCGCCCTTCTCACCCGAGGGGACTCAGGGCGGCTTACAAGTGGCAATTGATGCCGTTACACTGATATACAATGAACTAAAATGTTAAAACAGTTAAAACAGTCATAAAATACAATATACAAAGTTTAAAACAATGCAAAGTGCCCATGCCATTCATCCACCAGACCTTATGCAAGAGCCGTAATTCAGACCGCGTCGAAGCCAACACATGCTTATTCTTCAAATGCCTGAGTACATAGCCAGGTCTTCAGTTTTTTTCTGAACCCCAAAAGGGATGGGGCCTGCCGAATGTCACTGGGGAGGGAGTTCCACAGCCGGGGAGCCACCAGCGAGAAGGCCCTGTCTCTCGTCCCCACCAGCCGTGCCTGTGAGGCAGGTGGGACCGAGAGCAGGGCCTCTCCAGATGATCTTAAGGTTCTCGTGGGCTCATAGCGGAAGATACATTCAGACAGGTAGATTGGACCAGAACCGTTTAGGGCTTTGTAGACCAAGACCAGCACTTTGAATTGGGCTTGGTAGCATATCGGCAACCAGTGGAGCTGGCTTAACAAGGGAGTAGTACGCTCCCTGTATGCCGCCCCAGTTAACAATCTGGCTGCCACCCGTTGTACTAGTTGGAGCTTCTGGGCCGTCTTCAAAGGCAGCCCCACGTAGAGCACGTTGCAGTAATCCAACCGGGATGTGACCAGAGCGTGGACCACCGTGGCCAAGTCAGACTTCCCAAGGTACGGGCGCAGCTGGCGCACAAGTCAGAGTTGTGCGAAGGCTCCCCTGGCCACCGCTGAGACCTGGGGTACATATGTACATAAAATATGTACATGAAATAATTCCTGATGCCTGTTCTCAATTAACAAGACGGCAATAACAGTTTGTGCCAACTGAAGTTGTCACGTGCTTTTCAAGGATAACCTCAGCATTGCACAACACAGCTACCTAATACCATGAAGTCATCAGATACTATCTGGTCTTGGAAGCTAAGCATAGATGGGAGACCACCAAAGAATATCAGGTGCTGTAGACTATATTTCCGAAGAAGGATCTGGCCAAGCCAACTCATCATTCCTTGCCCAAGAAAATCCTCTAAAATTTATGAGGTCATCATAAGTTGACAGGTAACTTGAAAGCAGAGAGAGAGGAGAGAGAGGGAAAAGAGAAGAGAGAAGGGGGATGGGGGAGAGAGAGAGACTGGAGGTAGGCCATTGGGATAAGAATAAACATGACAAGTTCTTATTTCCATGGAAGTTCTATTTAAGTTCCACAAATGATCATGGCAAGGAAGGCTTATGGCAAACATTCCAACCAAAGCTAAAGGAAAGTGACCTTATCGTGGGTGCATCTAACAAGATTTTGTCTGTTCAAGGAACATAAGGATAGTAAAGGTAAAGGTTTTCCCTTGACATCAAATCTAGTCATGTCCGGCTCTGAGGGTTGGTGCTCATCTCCATTTCTAAGCCAAAGAGCTGGCATTGTCCATAGACACCTCCAAGGTCATGTGGCCAGCATGACTGCATGGACGATACTCATGTCATAAACCTGATATTTTAGGAGAAAAACCTCATCTTTAGTAAGATTGACCCTAACCAATAGTGCTCGTGTCTAGTTTGTTTCGAACTTCAACAAATATTGATTTTACACATGGTCAATGAAGAAACGTGAGTGGTCTCTTGGCTCTTTGCCCATTTTAAAAAACCAAAACGCACCTCTGAAGGACTGTACTACAATGAACACAACAGTGTGAGAACGGGAGGATGCTTAATCCAATGATCTTCTGTCTAAACCACCTACAGAGAAGAAAGCTCTGAAGAATTGAAATTTTAATCAGAGTGATTGGTTTCGGGGAAACATACCCACACCCACACTATTCAGATTCAGTATACAATGAGTAATGGCTGTGTTTTGGTTAATACACACACATACACAAAACCCTAATGAACTTTCCACATATCAGCTACTCTGTCCTAATTAAAAGAGGGGTTTGGGACTTAGGCCATATATGTATGTATACAGGTTGCCAAAGCATAATTAAACAGCAAGACCTGTGAAAATCATGGCTAAATTTAAATGATCAATGATTTTGACAGTCTGAACCCATTACCTCAAATCTTGACAGATTATGTTGTTGTTGTTTTTTTCATTTTAAATCATATCATGACTCAGTAGTCATCACTGGAAAAATATTGAACCACTTTTCATATCTTGTGGCAATAACAGGAGGCACATGGGTGAGCAAAATCACTCACAATTAAATATGTTCCAGCACACTACACATAACCCTGTCCCAGGGAATTTTACCCTTCTAAAGCAATTTTAAATCTCCCACATTCTACTTTAATGTAATATACCAGGAGCTCTTTTGCTGAAAAGCTAAGTTAACCATGGGGGTTAGTTTCATTCAGAGGTCCACTAAATCTTCTGCTTCTAACTTCTACTATTTCCTTGGATACGAGTCTGGAGCAAATGAAACAACCCATATATACCTAGCTACAAACATGCACGACTGTGTATTTTGAACGGTTTCCATAAGGAGAAGAAAATAAAAAAGACCTTCAGTGATGCTAGCTGTGTGATTTCAACTTGGGGCTCATAAAATATAATAAGGTCATTTTTACTGCCTATCCAGTTTATTAGCTAGTAAAAACAGCTTAGCATATTACGTTTCAGTGACACACATTTTCAAAGTCAGAACACTGCAGAGCAGTATAATGTACCATTTCCCCCTGAAGTCACCTCAACATGATATTTCCTTATGCTTTTTATCTACCAAACTTTTCTAGAGAAGGAAAAAAGGACTCCTTCAGACACAAAAGAAAATAAACTTATTCAATCTGCCACAAAGTCTTAAAGTATTAAAAGCATCAGGTTCTTATGAAAAAAAGAAAGAAAATAAATGAGTTTCCACTGTCAAGCGTAATTAAGAGGAAATAAAAGACAAGTGAGGCCTTCTAATCAGTTGTCCCTGCTAAGAAAATTTACAGTTCACAAAAATATCATGTGCTTTTCATGTGGCACTGTTTAATAAGAAGGCTCCCAAGTATAAATGTAATTCAAGACACTATGCACAATAGGAATGGATCATATCTTCATCAAGATGCAACAGCTGGTTTAAGCGCACACTGCCAATGTTAACAGCGTTAAGAGGAACGTTACAGTTAGTGGAAACTTAAGAGGAGGGTGAAGGATGGAAAAAAAATTGGCAGGTAGACAGCAGTAAAGTAACACTGGGAGTTAGGCCAGGAAAGCAGGGTTAATACCCTACTGTGGGCAATGAAGTGGGGTGGGACAAGCCATAAGATCTTTAAACTCTGAATTATCTTTGTCCCACACAAAGGTATTATTATTCTATTAACAAGCATACACTTGTAAACTTGCTGACAAAAGCAGTGCTGAATCATAAAACTTTTGATTAGATAAGAAAACGAAGTTGGTTTGGGATACTGCCCTTTATAGGAGTTTATTGCGATGTAGTTTTCATGTTATGTGATTTTAAACTTGCGCACTTATCTTGCAATCTGGTTCCAAAAGTTAAGAATTCATGAGAGTCATATCCTTTCTGATATGCCATTCAGACCTTTTATCTTCTCTCAGTATGGATTCCCAATTGAAGAGGACATTTTTACCTTTTCTTTTTGCAACTGAAAATGAAACATGATGATGGAGTGGAAAATTACAGAAGCCAAGACTCTACTTGAAACCACAGCTCTGAGATGCTAAACTCCTCAGTTTGAGACTTTTGCACAGAAATCAGACCAATACCAAGCACTCTTCAGGTTTCTTTGTTTTCCACAGCATGCGTTCCAAAGCACCCCTTCTGTAGTTTTACACCACCATCAGAAACACATTTCGCCTTGCTAAAGGAAACACAATTTTATTTCAATACAGCTAAAGTGCAGGACAGGGTAAAACATTTGAATGTTAAGTGAATTAGATTTAAACAGGGAATTATTTAACTGAACAGAAATAATTTTGTTTCTAGCACGACTGGTTGTCCCTGGCGCTAAACACAACTTTGTTAGAAAGAAGAATAAAAACATCTCCTTGCTTATGAAGAGAAAACCAGCAACCATGAACTCTTCTCCACATAAACAAACACCAGAAGTCAAAATTAGTTCCCTGGTTTTAACTGCCCAACATATTGCTACATTTGTGTGTACTCAATGATGTTTCACCCTGTGTTAATAAATGGCTGGTGTGTTTTCTGAATGTCTGGCCTAATCTCACCATTGCTCAGTGATGTTATCAACTCTTACCTGGGTCATCTTGGCAAGGTCCAGGGAAGGTCTCTGTTCCTTCACCTCTTCTGGACGCCGCCGTTTAATCCCCACTTTCTTGTCATTAAGGACACAGGGCTGGGAACGGCTTCGGGAAAGCCCATTGGAACGCCTTGTCAACTCTGGGGTCGAAGCAGGTGTGCTGTTTGCTGAGGGCAGGCAATACTCCGAAAAGGAAATCTGATCATGGGAACAGGAGAGCGATCGCTGGATATCAATCCTGCTGCTCTCTATAGAACTGTGGTCGCTGCCCCAGATGTCGCTTGCCTGTCCGTAAGTGGCCGACCTTCTCATTCCTTGGCATGGCTGACATCCAAATCTGTTGCTAAATCCCGACTGGTCACAGAACGAGGAAAGCGGGTTTGACCTAGAAGGGAGGCTAAAGCTTGAACTCCTCTGCATGGTGGTGAATCCATTGGAGTAGCGCTGGACACTTCCCCCACTATAGCACCGCCGCTTTTCTACAGGAGTCCAAACCTTTGATCCTATAGGTCTCCATGAAGCCCTGCAGCTAGACATCTCATCCGAAAAAGACAGCGACCGACACTGACGTTTGCTGGGAGGTGCAGAGGGGTTGCCACTGTGGTCACTGAGGCTGAGGTCTTTGATCAAGTTGGTCACCGAGCATGTGCTAGCTGCCTCTCTCTGCCATATGGAGCTCTCTTTGCTTTTGTCTGGCAAGCAGTCCCAAATGTTGGTACTTGGCTGCTCGATCTGAAGGGGACACTTCCTGCTGAGATCTCTCCATCTGTCATTTTCTAGTTTTGAAATGATAGAATAATATACATTCATTACTGCCAATTAGTGTTATACTTCACTTGCCACATCAACACCCATCCCCCAAGGCACCAAAAAAATCTAATGGGAGAGATTACGATAAATCAGTTAATCCTTTGAATTGGGCTTGACAAGTAACTGATTTAGGATGTTAGTTGTCTGGCCATTTCAAGCAGCAGAAGAACAGGCAAAAAAAAACCCAAAACAAAACAGAAGGAGCTACAATTTATCTTTTTGTGTATATTTTCAATAAATTCACATTTTACATAAAAGTACAACTAAACATTTAAATGTAATGTTTTGAATTCAATTCAAGAGTAAAGATAAAAAAAAGAACTAGCACAGTGCCATTGATAAACAAATATTCAATACCAAATCAAACTTCCGATATTATTCAACCTATACATCTTATATACATCTTATGTAGTGCAGCTGCTAGAGTCACATGCCAAACAGCTAGCAAAAAAACAAAAAAAAACTTTCCCATCTTCTCCTGAGTTCAATGCAGGCACCTGAAAATCCTATACAAAAACTGAGCCTACTAAAATGAATAGGCTGTGAAGCAGAAGCCTGAGGGAAAAGAGGAAGAATCTCAGAACAACAGGTGGAGCAGAATGTCCCACCCAATTTAGAGAGATCTCCTATTTGCCTTAACCTCTAACACAGTGGTGCACAATAATAATAATAATAATAATAATAATAATAATAATAATAATAATAATAATAATAATACTTTTATTTTTATACCCCGCTCCATCTCCCCGATGGGACTCGGGGCGGCTTACATGGGGCCAAGCCCAGGTTAAAAGAACAATGTAAAACACAACAATAAAACAAATCAATCAACAATAAAACAGATCATAAAACTAATAAGGTCACATAAAATAGACATACTTTGATAAAATCCTGGGTTGGCTCCTAAAAGGAACTGGGCCAAAGAAAGTGTCAGTAGTGTCAGATGCAGATGCCACAACACATGGCCCTCCAGGTGTTTGGGACTCCAACACCCAGAAGTCCTAGCCAGCTTGTCCAATGGTCAGGAATTCTAGGTGCTGAAGTCCAAAACACCAGGAGGGTCACAGGTTGCTCTAACACAATGATTCTCAACCTGTGGGCCGTGGCCCAGTAGTGGACCATGACAACGAAAATTCAGTCCGCAAACCTCCTCCCATTTTATTTTTTTTATTTCTGCTCCTTTCTGCCGAGCTGACTATTTCACTGGATAGACCACATCAGCTCTAGATTGTTAAATATGGTTTTCTGTGGGCGAGCAGATGGCGACTACTGGATGGCATATGTTCAGTATCAGAAACTAGAGCTGATGTGGTCTATCCAATGCAATTTTTGGAATCAGCACCCTAAATAACCAAATCAAATCTAAAGTTGACCAAAAACTGATTCATAGCTCTTTTGGTACTTATGTTGGAGAGTGGTCGCTGGTCAAAGAGGTCTCCAGTCAAAGTAGTCCCTGATCAAGTGGTCCCTGTTCAAAAAAAAAGGTTGGGAACCACTGCTCTAACATAACAGTCTTTCTAATTCAGCAAAGTCATCCAACCCTGTGCAGCATTTTGGCAGGTGGATAAAGAGATGGAGGGAGGGTTGGTTGTCATGCAAAACAAGAACATCAAAGTCCACAACATCTGTGCCCACATCTGGACTTCATCCAGTGTTTTCTGAGGTTACTTGCCATTTTCCACCTATACTTCTGACTTTTCCTCCCACTCATACCACTCAATGTATGCCACAGGTGAGAAAATCTGCATCGCTTTCAAGCTCCAAGCTGTCGGTTTGTATATGCTAGTCATACTTCCCCTTTTGAGACACAAGAGCAATTCATGGAAACATGAACAGAAAGATAAACAGTTTATGCAATTTGGAATTCACATGAATGCCATGTGGACAGCCATGGTGGAAATTTTAAAAAACTGAAAAAGACTACAAGTCCAAAACACTGAGGTAATAAACGAATGCTAATTTATTTGGGATGGGGAGACTTCTATTTGCACTCATTCAAGTAAGACGAAAAATAATCTATCTACAGCAGTTGTTTACTAAACTTGGGGAAACAAGCGCATTATTTATCAAAGGGGCGCTAGGAAATTGATTCCTGCTAACAGTGAATTCTTGTTAACTTATTTGACGCAATGTAACAACATTCAGAATCAGAACATTCATGTATACAGAGCTGAATACAAGTACTGTATGATACTTGCATGTCTGTCATCTGTTGCCTTCTTATAGACATCTCCAAATAGATGCTCACAGTACTTAACAATCCAAACAATATATCTGCAGATTCAGCTCTCCTTTCTATTTTTGACAGCAGCTTAGGTTTTCCTCACTTTAATGGGCACAATGCAAAATCAAGAAATACACATTAAAACAATTACATCTATGTTTAGATGTTGCTTATTTCCCCTGCCATATTTACTGCAGCCAACACAGCATTCTCAGGTCAGGTCACCAGACAAAAGAAAACAGAAATAGAAGCTAGTTTTGTTGGCAAGCTGCCACAACCCTCAAGTTCTAGACGTCATATTTCTACAAAAGTCCTCTATAATCCAGTGCCAAAGGTTAGAGGACACCTCTCTCTCCCCCCCCCCCTTCATTTCTGCACAAGTTATATATGTTTAAAAGAGACTTAGCAACAGACGGAAAGCAGGGTCTTGAGAAACATTCTTCCTCCCAGTCTCGGGCTTTGCAAAGTTTTCAGTTCACCACTCTACTATACTAGGGAGGGGTATTGGGAATTCCCAGCAAGAAAGATCTAGTGCACTGGTTTCAACCTTCCTAATGCAGTGACCCCTTAATACAATGCCCCATGCTATGGTGACCCCCAACCATAAAATTATTTTCGTTGCTACTTCATAACTGTCATTTTGCTGCTGTTATGAATCATAATGTAGATATCTGATATGCAGGATGTATTTTCATTGACTGGACCAAATTTGGCACAAATACCCAATACGTCCAAATTTGAATACTGGTGGGGTTGGGGGGTTGTAGTTGTAGTTGCTGGGATTTGTAGTTCACCTTTAATCAAAGAGAATTCTGATCTCCACCAATGATGGAATTGAACCAAACTTGGCACACAGAACCCCCATGACCAACAGAAAATACTGGAAGGGTTTGGTGAGCATTGACCTTGAGTTTTAGAGTTCTAATTTACCTACACCCAGAGAGCACAGTAGGCTCAAACAATGATGGATCTGGATCAAACTTGGCACAAACACTCAATATGGCCAAATCTGAACACTGGTGGAGTTTGGGGAAAATAGACCTTGACATTTGGGAGTTATAGTTGCCTGGATTTATAGTTCACCTACAATCAAAGAGCCCGTTGAACCCCAACAATGATAGAACTGGGCCAAACTTACCATACAGAACCCCCATGACCTCTCTAAACCACCTTCATGACCGCCCCCCAGGGGTCCCGACCCCCAGGCTGCTGAGAAATGCTAATCTAGTGCTATATAAAACTACAAATCCCTGGATTCCATAGCATATTGCCATGACCGTTAATGCAGAATCAAAGTATTATAATTGTGTAGTAAGAAACAGCACTGCAACGGATGTCCTCCCTGGTTCCTTTCCCCTGCAAGACTGCTAGAGGGACTTTAAAGTTTCTACAATACTTCTGTTTTGGATTAGTAACAGTTTAGTGTGCCATTACAAACATAAACAGAGGTTAATTATAACAATTGACAATTTGTTTAGACTAGTTTCATCAATGACTTATCCAGGTTTATAAGGTTGAAGCAAAAGCTCCTAACCTAGAAATGGAAAGCCATGGGGAAAAAACAGAAAAATGGAGGGGGGGGGTGGATAAAACTACTGTATTTCCCCCGTGTTTTTCTGGGCCTTTTCATCTCTATTCTAACCTTCTCTTCATAGTCATGCTGAAGGATGAGAAGCAAAAGAAGAGAACATGAGACAACTGAAATTATTACTGCCAAACTCTGATTGAATATTACATCTTAAACTGCGTTGCTGAAGGCTTTCATGGCCAGAATCGGGGGTGCTTTGAATGCGATTTCCTGCTTCTTGGCAGGGGGTTGGACTGGATGGCCCATGAGGTCTCTTCCAACTCAACTATTCTATGATTCTATGAATCACTGGGTTGCTGTGAGTTTTCCGAGCTTTATGCTAGGTTGTTGTGAGTTTTTTGGGCTTTATGGCCATGTTCCAGAAGCATCCTCTCCTGATGTTTCACCCACGTCTATGGCAGACATTCTCAGAGGTTGTGAGGTATATTGGAAACTAGCCCCCAGTGGGGCAGTGGGTTAAACCACTGAGCTGCTGAACTTGCTGACCGAAAGGATGGCGGTTCAAATCCGAGGAGCAGAGTGAGCTCCCACTGTTAGCCCCAGCTTCTGCCAACTGTGAGTAGATCAATAGGTACTGCCAGCAGGAAGTTAACGAAGCTCTATGCAGTCATGCCAGTCACATGACCTTGGAGGTGTCTACAGACGACGCCAGCTCTTTGGCTTAGAAATGGAGTTGAGAACTTTTACCTTTACCTTGCCAGATTTTGTTCATTTTCATGGTTTCCTCCTTTCTGTTGAAATTGTCCATATGCTTGTGGATTTCAATGGCTTCTCTGTGTAGTCTGAGATAGTGGTGTTCTTTCTCCCACCCTGGACCTCCCACAGATATATCAATCTTTCCTGCCTTCTTTCCAATATGCCCCACAACCTCTGAGGATGCCTGCCATAGATGTGGATGAAACGCCAGGAGAGGATGCTTCTGGATCATGGTCATACAGCCGGGAAAACTCACAGCAACACATATTAAACTGTCCACAGTATTTAAAAAAACAGCCCTCCGTATTTTCTTAGCCTGATGAAACTAGTATGTATCAGTCCACCTTCTTTACGAACAGACCTAAATGTTTAATTTTATGATAGATTCCCTTTCCCTGGATTTCAGATGCAAAAGTCTTTAGTGGAAGTTCACATCACCTTTACTAACCCGAAGTGAAGTACATTCAAAGCAATTTGTTACTATAAAATATTCATGCAGCAGCACTAGTTCTACAGCCTCAGGCACTTATTTTAAGACTTGATTCTTTTGTTCTTATAACAGGCTTTCTGTGACATAGCAGAAAAGGCTCTGAACAATGTGTGAGCATGTAGTCCACCCCCCCCCTTCCCTGAAATCCATGTGGCTGAAAAGACATTGAAACTGGAACTACATCATAATTCAGAACAGGCTGCTTATTCAATTTTAGCATCTCACCTACATCTGCTGTGGTTGACAGCTATTAAAGCTTGTGACTTAAATGCGGGTGACACTAGCTTTGTTAAGTAACAAACCATAAGAAAGCAGCAGAGAAAAGCAGTGGATTGCATACTATTACTGGAAAGTAGTGCTTTTTCCCTTCCCCCTTTCTTTCATGTTTTTCTCCTCTCTTTCAAGAGACAAAGGAAATCAGAAGATTGGAACTGAAACTGCTTATGCATGAAATATGGTTTAACCATATCTGAAAGCCCATTTAACATCCTATTCAGCATGAGGCAAAAATAAAGATGGAGATTAGTGCATTTTGAGAACATTCTCTGCTGAAAACCTAGCCTTATTAGTGCTTATAGTCAAATCCAAATCACAAGGAATGCAGACTTAATTGCACACTGATTCTAACAATTTGGATCAATGAAAGGGCTGTCTAAACAGAATGTCATACTGGGGAGATTTTTATTTTAAACATGCTAGATTCAAAGACGGGAGCGATGAAGGTTTTAATAAGGGGGAAATTGCACTCTGAGTATGCATGTGCTCCTGCTATGAATATTTATCAGTATTACCTTTGAAGCAATACATAGTGACAATGTAAAGGCCAACTTGGAAAGGGGGGGACAGACGGGACAGTGAGGTTATTCTTATCAGCAATGGATGCAAGAAAAAAATCATCGTCTTTCCTCATTTATAATCCAGGATCAGTGCAAACGCTACAAAGCATCTGTATGAAACTTTACCATTGTCCCAGAGGCCTGTGTTTTATCATTTAGGCATGTGCCACTCAAAGTCAACTGCTGCAACTGAACCCAATGCCCCAATCCCTCAGACAACATGGGTTTTCCTCACCTGATCCTCTTGGATCTCAATTTTCTTGACTGCTACTGTACTTTAAATCAAGCATTTTCTAAACAGACTTTCTAAGTGGGTTCCTTTGAGATGCCCAAAATGAGTACTTGCTTTCTCAAAAGTACTGTGACCACAACAAGGATAAGGTCAGAGGTTTGTACAGAGACTTCAATCAGCTGGATGTGGATATAAATAGCCTCAGAGAATAGCCATGTTCAGATGCCACGATAACCCATCGTCCTTATGATGGATGAGTTAGAATCTTGATTTGCTCTGCCAATTGCTCCCAATACCAGTGGGAACAGCTAAACAACAAACCAAGAACATTTTGTCTATGGTTTCTTGAGTGGTACGAAGCCCCCAGTGGTGCAGTGGATTAAACCGCTGAGCTGCTGAACTTGTTGACCAAGAGGTCGGCAGTTCGAATCCGGGGAGCAGGGTAAGCTCCCACTGTCAGCTCCAGCTTCTGCCCACCTAGCAGTTTGAAAACATGCCAATGTGAGTAGATAAATAGGTAACGCTCTAGCGGGAAGGTAATGGCGCTCCATGCAGTCATGCTGGCCACATGACCTTGGATGTGTCTACGGACAACGGCAGCAATTCGGCTTAGAAATGGAGATGAGTACCAACCCCAGAGTCGGACACGACTGGACTTAATGTCAGAGGAAAACCTTTACCTTTACCTTCTTGAGTGGTAAAGTTGAAAGAATAAAAATCTGGTTTTCTGGTTTTTCCTCCATCCCAGAAAGCCAGAGAAATATAACGAGGCTTGTTGCAAGGTTACTGCTCTGGCATATTGAGAGCCAGACAAGCCAGAGTATTCACTCCCATCGGTTTGGATAGCATATTAAACAAACTGGTTTGCTGTGTGTTTTCCAGGCTGTATGGCCATGTTCCAGAAGCATTCTCTCCTGACGTTTTGCCTACATCTATGGCAGGCACCCTCGGAGGTTGTGAGGTCTGTTGGAAACTAGGCAAGTGGGGTTTATATATCTGTGGAAGGTCCAGGGCAGGAGAAAGAACTCTTGTCTGTTGGAGGCAAATACGAATGTTGCAACTGACCACCTTGATTAGCATTGAATGGCCTTGCAGCTTCAAAGCTTGGCTGCTTCCTGCCAGGGGGAATCCTTTGTTAGGAGGTGATTAGTTGGCCCTGAGTGGTTCTTGTCTGGAATTCCCAGCATATCATTTGAGAACACAGAAATTCTGGACCACTCTAACAACCACCATGTCAGACTACACAGAGAAGCCACTGAAATCTATAAGCATCTGGACAATTTCAACATAAAGGAGGAAACACTGAAAATGAACAAAATCTGGCTACTAATATTTAAAAAACCTCTAAAATCAGGACAGTATATAAAGAACAACACTCAAAAACAGGGGAATTCCAGACATGAATAATCAGGGCCAGCTAATAACCTCCCAACAAAGGATTCCCCCAGTCAGGAAGCAGCCAAGCTTTTAAGCTGCAAGGCCATTCAATGCTAATCAAAGTGGTCAATTGCAACATTCACACTGGCCTCAAACATAGAAGAGTTCTTTCTCCCATGCTGGACCTTACACAGATACATAAACCTTCCTTGCCTAGTTTCCAACAGAATGCTTCTGAAACATGGCCATACAGCCTGGAAAACACACAGCAAACCAATGATTCCAGCCATTAAAGCCTTCGACAACATATTAAACAAACCATTCCTGCTCCGAGCAGGAGAAATTAGGAGGTTTTTTTCACATAACAGAACTCAAGTACTTTGAATTCTAAATACTTCAAATACTAAAAATCCCGAAGATACCACCAGTTGCAACCAAAAGAGTTAAAGTTGAATAAAAACACTTCAACGATGTAGAAGGAAATGGCATAAAGCATCTGCGTGATGGCTTGTGTAGCAAAAATTCTACTTAATTCCATCTTGGCATGGCATGCATATTTAATAAGTGACATCATGGAGTGTTTTATCCAGATGATTATTAAATTATAAATTTCCAATTATGTACTGGTTGTTTTACATGTATAATTATAAATGTTGTTTTTTTTAAAAAAAAAAAAGATATTCTAACTATGTTATATGTCATGTGGTTTTCACTGATTACACTATAACAAAATTTGAGAAATTTTCTGTTCCTGGTTAATTGTGCAGTACCTAACTTGAAAGTCGTTGTTATACTCCAGAAACTTCATTTTTTGTGGCTGCCATTTTTAACCTTTCAGTGTGCCACTTTCAATCTTTCATATGCCATTTTTTTGTTTATAAGACAGAACCAATTAGGAAATGACATTTATAAGCCAGGAACAAACATCATGTCATATTTTAATATGTTGTTGTTCCCTGCTTCAATCCGTGGGAAGAGGATATTATTATTACTTCACCCTACACAATTACAGCTCTTTGATTCCTTGTAGGAGCCAGATTCTGTCTTAATACTTGGACGAGAGACTGCCAAACAGCATATGTCATAGTTTGTATTTCATAGAAAGGAACTATCTTTGAATACCTCTTGCTTAAGAAAACCCTATGAAATTCATGGAGTTACCACACGTAGTCAGGCAATTTGAATGCATATATACACATAGACTACCCTATAGAATCCTGTGATTAATAGTTTCATGATGCTATAACTGTGTAATATGAAAGGGCCACTGATACTTTCAACGGACATCAGGCTTAGGTTTTGGTCCAGCATATGATTCAAACCCTAATAACAGGAATAAAACAATGGCAACCTGACCCTATACCCTTAGGAATAGTCAGCAAAACAATCTATATATATAAAAGAGTGATGGCATCACGGCGACCCACAAAACAACAAAACTACAGGCCCCCCAACCGCGAAATTTGACAACACAACCCATCATCCAAGCCTCTAGGTTGATACAACAAAAAGAAAAGAAAAATAAAGTCCTAATTAGAGGGAAAGGAATAATTGTTTTTATCCAATTGCTGCCAGTTAGAAGGCTAAGCTCCTCCAACTTGGTCTCCTAGCAACCTAATAAAAATAATAAATAACACTAAAAAATTGATACAATAAAATACTATAATAACAGAAAATAACTAAAAATAATACAAATTATGCTGAACTTTAAAAGCTTAAGAGTATAGTAATTTGATTGGATCTTAGAGAAGATAGTATTCTTTTGTGAAATCTGGCACCCAAAAACATCAACCAGCCTTTATACTGGAAAAGAATATTTTTCTGGGCAGTTTAGAGGAAAACCTAGGGGCAAACAAGCAGTTGATATAAACTTTGATTAAAATGAATGGCTAAATAGAACCAAATGTTATACAGTAACTAAATGTTGTACCTCACAACCTCGGGGGATGCCTGCCACAGATGTGGGCGAAACGTCAGGTGAGAAAACCTCTGTAACATGGCCATACAGCCCAAAAGACTCACAGCAACCCTAGTTTTAAGTTTCTGAAGTGTGGCCTACATTAAAATAGCAGAATATTACATTGCCCGCACAAGATTGTCTTCATGACTTGAGCACTATTTGTTCAAGTTTAGCTACATCTACCTCATTTGTGGTTTTCTCGCTTGCTGCTTACTGCTGACCACTTCATTTGCCTTAAAACAGGAAATGACAACACTTCTCAGTAACAAGAATACCACTGGAAATCAAAATAGCACCACTGAAATGGTTCTGTCTAATAGCACTTCAAACAGAAGTGAGAAATAATGATAAATGAAATACGCATACATGTAGTTTTTTTAAAAAAAAAACTTGTCAGAAGAAAAGGCTATTTTTTATTTTTCTGGATTTTTAATGTCGGTTTAACAGGTTCAAAAACACTGGCTTTGCAACACAAATTGACTTTCTGTTGGCGTTATTGACTTATTTTTAAAAAATTAATCATTCTTTTTAAAAATTTATATTAATACAGGTAACTAGCATTGGTAGGGAACAGAAGATGTTCAGTTGTATAGAACTGTTGTATATTACAATCGCATTTCATTTGCACTTTACTTGTATAGAATATATTAAAATCCCAGCCATTCCCTTAAGATCTATCATGTTTACTTCCTCAACGATTCTGGTTTCTTGGACTGCAAACTTTCTGGAGGCAAGGAAGCGCCTTCCCTGCCTCCTATTTATCATCCTATTTATCTAATGCCAACTTGGGTGGCTGTCTTCCAATCAGTTTGGAAGCAAATCAAGACCACCAACAAATAAAGTATCAGTGTCTACATACCTGGGTAACGCCCTAGAACACAGGTTTGTGTGAACAGCGGAAACTAAGTGTGTTAAAATACATATTCCTTTTATGATAAGAGACTAAAGAAAGCACTCAAGCTGTGACATTGCCCAAACTTGCATATGTGTCTGCTTCCATCTACAGCAGATAGGCAATGCTTACGGGTATCCTGGTAGGCCAGGGGAAAAAACTGAAAAACAATTCCCTACTGCCCATGCAGGCTGGGGAGGGGAGCAGTGATTCTAAGAACTAGAAGGTGAATCTCTACACTGTAGAACTGTTGCAATCTGATTACCTGGGAAGGAATCCCACTGGAGCATTGCAGCACACCAAAATACTTGGGAGTTACCCTGTATTGTACTCTGACTTACAAGAAGCACTGCTTTATTATCAAGCAAAAAGTGGCCGCTAGAAATAACATCGTACGAAAGCTGACTGGCACAACCTGGGGATCACAACCACACACAATGAAGATATCTGCCCTTGCCCTTTGCTGCTGAATACTCATGCCCAGTGTGGAATACATCTCACCACGTTAAAACAGCGGATGTAGTTCTTAATGAGACATGCCACATTATCACAGGATGTTTACACCCTACACCACTGGTGAAATTATACTGTTTAGCTGGCATTGTACCACCTGACATCCGCCAGGAAGTAGCAGCCAGCAATGAAAGGACCAAGGCATTGACATCTCTGGCCCATCCCATTTGGGTATCAGCCAGCACAACAACGTCTTAAATCAAGAAATAGTTTTCTAAGATCTACAGAGATACTCACAGGAACACCTCAGCAAGCAAGAGCCCAAAAGTGGCAGGCTAAAACCTGGAACATTAATCAGTGGCTGACGCCAGATGAGAGACTCCATCTTGGGCACACGGAAGACTGGGCGACTTGAAGGCACTGAACAGACTGCGCTCTGGCACCACAAGATGCAGAGCCAACCTTAAGAAATAGAGCTACAAAGTGGAGTCCATGACATGCGAATATGGAGAAGAACAAATCACAGACCACCTATCATTTATTTATTTATTTATTTACAACATTTCTGTCCTGCCCTTCTTACCCGAAGGGACTCAGGGCTCAGACTACAATGCAGTCTGAGCCCTGCCACATGCACTACGGAGGACCTTCTCACAGCAACACCAGAGGCAATCCAAGTGGCCAGCTACTGGTCAAAAGATATTTAGTATAATTCCATGTTGATGCTTTCTTTTTAAAAAAAATTTTGTTTGTAGTTTCAAATACATTACACCTTGTACCCTCAGAGTTTGCTTCTGACATAATAAATAAATAAATCTGACACCGCTTTCAACTGTCATAGGTCAATACTATGGAATCACAGGAGTTGTGATTTTACAAGATACAGTAGAGTCTCACTTATCCAAGCTAAACAGGCCTGCAGAAGCTTGGATAAGCAAATATCTTGGATAATAAGGAGGGATTAAGGAAAAGCCTATTAAACATCAACTTAGGTTATGATTTTACAAATTAAGCACCAAAACATCATGTTAGACAACAAATTTGACAGAAAAAGTAGTTCAATAGGCAGTAATGTTATGTTGTAATTACTGTATTTATGAATTTAGCACCAAAATATCACGATATATTGAAAACATTGACTACAAAAATGGCTTGGATTATCCAGAGGATTGGATAAGCGAGGCTTGGATAAGTGAGACTCTACTGTATTTAGCTTTCTCTGCCAAAAAGTGCTGGTGCCTCACTAAACTACTAATCTATAGTGGTGAGCTATGGCAGTTGAAGTAGTGTATTCGTTCTACAGTGTAGGAGCACCCGTAGTCCAAAAAAGTACTTTTTCCAAGACTTAAACTCTTTTAACAATAAAAACCCTATGCATACTGTAACTGTGTCCTAAAGTCATATATAGCTTATATCAGGCATGGGCAAACTTCGGCCCTTCAGGTGTTTTGGATTACAATTCCTAGTTGCCGGTAGACTTATGTTGATTCTAAGACAAAGGTATCACTGGGCTTCTTGGAAAGATTTGTTCATAGGAAGTTTGCCTTTGCCTTCCTCTGAGGCCGAAAGAGTTGTTACGCTCCCAAGAAAATCCAGTTTCTTTCCATGGCCAAGGACCCCCAATTTATAGTCCAGTGCCCAAACTACTACCACATACTTAATAGATGTTGAAACAATTCTGTCTTCCATTTTCCTTTTTAAAAGACAATCCTCTACCTACCTATCTCTAGTTACACCCCACTGAACCCGGATATAGCTATGACAGATATGATTGCAATCTTAATTGAAAGTTGGCACAATCTGACCAAATCCTAGTTTTTAGAGACCATCACCTCTATTTTGGATTGAAACTGAAGAGTTTAAATGTATAATCTGTGCTACCTTTTCCCCCAAATTGATAAAAATTACAGTAGAGTCTGTCACGACCCAGGCTGCAGGGCACCAATAACCATACACAGAGGCCAGAATCTATCTAATATCTTTATTAAGGAAATATATAAAGTTAATAAAAACAAGTGTATGAAATAGTCCAGAAGTAGACCTTTCAGGAAAGGTCAAAATTAGTCCAAAGAAGCAATGTCCAATATGGATTATTAAGGTCCAAAGTTGTAATCCAATAACCGAAACACTCACTTGTCAAGCAAGTGAGGGGAGATGACAAGGTCCTTTAGTCCATGAACTTGAGCAAGGCTAGGAATGACTTGATTCTTGGAACACAAGGCTTGATTCAAGGCAACAAGGAAACAAGGAGCAAGAACAAGATCCGTGGAATTACTTGGCAAAATCCGGAAAACAAGGCAAGGCTGAGTCCTGGAAAACAAGGCAGGGTCCGTGGAGGTAAACAAGGCTGGAAACGGGAACGAAGGCTTGGAAACGGGAGCGAAGGCTTGGAATCAGGAACAAGGCTTGAAACAGGAACGAGGCTTGGAAACGGAGCGCGTTGTCCACACACAACTTACTCCAGTAGCTGACGAATTGACTCCGCAAGATCCCCTTGTTGGCAAAACACCTAAATAGGGTCTAGTTTTCCCACCAAAGAGCAGTTCTCTGGGGAACCAGAAACGAAAGCTAATCTCTGAGTCCAGATGCATGACTCCTTAAAGTTTCCCATGGAAAGCAGGCTTAATCAGCTGAATTCTTAGCAGCTATCCTAGCACTCCTGCGAGACGCTGCTTGAACTCCCCTCTGTTGTTTACAAAACTCGTGGCGAGAAAACACAGGAGATTTAGGCTCTGGGCTTGTTTGACAGACTTCTGGAAGACAAATCTCTTGCAGGTGCAAGGTTCCCAAATCTGGCTGGGAAGGTTCCAATTCTGACTGAGACGGTGAAAAACCCAAGTTCTCCTCTTCATCTGGTACTACAGTACCAGAAACGGGACTACATGGCCCATGACTCATCACAGAGTCTCACTTATCCAAGACTTGCTTATCCAAAGTTCTGGATTATCGAATGCATTTTTGTGCTAAATTCGTAAATACAGTAATTACTACATAGCATTACTGCGTATTGAACTACTTTTTCTGTCAAATTTCTTGTATAACATGATGTTTTGGTGCTTAATTTGTAAAATCATAACCTAATTTGATGTTTAATAGGCTTTTCCTTAATCCCTCCTTATTATCCAAGATATTCGCTTATCCAAGGTTCCGCCGGCCCGTTTAGCTTGGATAAGTGAGACTACTATGCCATCAATTGCCTTTTCACAAGCAACGCCCAAGACCATCGGAAAACATATATTTTCCAATTGAACTTCCCTTCCAAAGGATAGATTTTTCTTCCTCCCTGTTGTCTCAGCCCCATTCTTAACTAAGACTCGTTTGTAATTCAGGGGTGGCCTATAGTCTGGAGCACAACATCGTCACACAAACATGGACAGTCCTAAGGGATGGTTCATCCTGAAGGCTTTGAAAACCATGCCTTGCATCCCTTTCTTTTAGTTCAAGATTGGTGGCCTTCTTTGCAAAAACAAACAATCTCAACCTTCACACTGACTTTGGCTTTTTATGCATACTGTCACAAAATGTAGCAAGGTAGATTACTGTTGTTATCTTAAAACTGTTACCCATGCTATACCATGATTCAAGACAAAATTTCATTTGTTTGTACAGTAGAGTCTCACTTATCCAACACTCACTTATCCAACGTTCTGGATTATCCAACGCATTTTTGTAGTCAATGTTTTCAATACATCGTGATATTTTGGTGCTAAATTCGTATATACAGTAATTACTACGTTGCATTACTGCGTATTGAACAACTTTTTCTGCCAGATTTGTTGTATAACATAATGTTCTGGTGCTTAATTTGTAAAATCATAACCTAATTGGATGTTTAATAGGCTTCTCCTTAATCTCTCCTTATTATCCAACGTATTCGCTTATCCAACGTTCTGCCGGCCCGTTTATGTTGGATAAGCGAGACTCTACTGTAATTAGAAATAATTATTTCACAATATATAATTACATATTTTTGTGATTAACCACTATGTTTTAATTATAATAATAAAAATAATAGTCCATTTTATTTCTTCCCTGCCACCATCTCCCCAAAGGGACTTGGGGTGGCCAACAAAATACAGTGTTCCCTCACTACTTCGCGATTCACTTTTTGCGGATTCGCTGTTTTGCGGTTTTTCAATAAACTCTAAAAGACTATTATAAATCATAAAAAAATTACAATTTACAGCCTAGGGAAGGAAGGAAGGTGAAGCCAAAGGGGGAGAAAAGGAGCCCAAGCAGCAACAAGAGGAGAAGGATGTGATTTATCAACACACAATTGGTTGATAAAGACTTAAAATAGTGTATAACTACTAAAATAATGTATAAATATTAAAATAAATATAGTGTCCCTACTTCGCGGATTTTCACTTATTGCGGGTGGTCCTGGAACCTAACCCCAGCGATAAGTGAGGGAACACTGTACAGCGAAGTGCCGAATATAGATAATAAATAAATCTGAAATGATAAAAACCACAGAATTACAACCACACACATAAATAATTACAATGTAAAACATTAAAATTCATAAAATGCAGTCATAGCTGCGGATAAAAACAAGTTGCTTCCATTGACATAGCCCAGTGCAGATGTGATGCCCACAGTAAGTCCTCGAACTAATCCTTAAAAATCTATGTAAGGTCAAAGGCTTGCTTTAAAAGCCATGTTTTTAAGCTGGAAGTGAAGGGGCTAGTCTAATCTCTCTAAGGAGGGCATTCCAGAGCTGAGGGGCCACCACCGAGAAGGCCCTCTTTCTCGTCCCCACCAAGTGTATTTGAGACGGTGGTGGGTCCAAGAGAAGGGCCTCCTCAGCAGACATCAATGCCTGCCCCAATTCATAGAAGGAGATGCGGTCTCGAAGATAGGTTGGACCCAAAGCATAATTATGTTCAGTTTGTAAGAATGAAAATACATCCTGCATATCAGATATTTACATTATAATTCAAAACAGTACCAAAATTACCGTTATGAAATAGCAATGAAAATAATTTTATGGTTGGGGGTCACCACAACATGAGGAACTATATTAAAGGCTTGCGGCATTAGGAAGGTTGAGAACCACTATTCTAGATAGATCCGAGTCCTGAACAAGGGCACTCAAGTTGAGAATATGTTACAGCAATTTTGTTGTTCACTCAGTTTGTGGAATAGTAGCCTCTAATCTTTGGTCAGGTCCCAAATAACAGGCTGCATTTAAATTAAGAGAACTATGTTATAATTGGGTATTTTCACAGGAATACAAAAAGAAACCCTCAAGCCAATTCCAAGGAAAGCTCTCTTAAACTTTATACTTAAGCTTAATTATGTGATGAAAGGAATATAAGGGTTTTTGAAAGGGAAGCTTTTCGCTCTAAGGCTCCAGTGATCTCACTTTCAGAAAGGAAGACCCAGAAATGGGATTTCCCTCTGGTGCCAGCAGCTGCTTAAAATTTACAAGAGCAGATACATTCCTAATGATACCCTCTGCAACCAGGAGTGTTCATATTCACGCTCCATATACATCCCACAAATTCTCCCTCTCTAATTCAAACAGAGGGACAGACTAGATCATAGCTTTGCCAAATTCCTCAAAACGTTTTATCAGCTTTCAGTTGATTATAGCACTTCAAAGTACAAGGATTTTTAAAAGCTTGCTAAATTTACAATCACTGGCAAAATATAAATTTACAAAAACTGTGAATGATGAAAAGAGACACTCTATCAGAAGCATACTAAAGAGTATTTAATCCCAAATCTGCCCAAGACTGTTTGAAATATTTAATCTTTGATGGAGACCAAATCTACTTGTGTGTGGCTCCTTCAACTACCTGATAGTGAAATGTGGAACCCACTCCCATTTTTACTATAATTGCTGGAACTTCTTAAACATGCACATAGTAATATGGCTTCACTCTGCATTTGTCAGGTTTCTAAAGGATTTATTTCCTCCACAAGTTTTTTAAGATACTCTATTATGCTCCCAGGCCTAAACATAGTTTGACAATGAGTGCTGACCCTCTGTCTTGGTTAATTCGTGTTTCCAACTATTCTCAAGACCTCTGAACTCTGAGGATTACATTTGCTTAAATCCTTTGCTTTTTTCTTGCCTCCCTGTGTCATTGCTTGATAATTAACATAATACTGCAATTCCAAATTAAGTCATAGAATCAATCTAAAAACAAATATAAAGTTGTCCCTTCACAAAAGAACATGTTCAACCTAAATCACAACTCAGTATTTAACTTAATTTCATATCTGATCAACATGTCATCATGTTCTGTCAAATCTGGAAGACAGCATCTACATCATTTGGATCAAAGGAACTCCTGTGAATGTTCTCTGATATTAATTTTATGTCATTCAATAACCTGAGCTCTACAATATGTGAGGCTATCAAATTACGTGTACATATGTCAAATCAAATCTTTATTACAGTCAAAGACCAGTGCAAGGAGAGTGGGATACAGTCTCATAACAGCATAATACATTAAAATCATTAGAATCTAGGTTAAGAGCTAAGACACAGAGGTATATTAAAAAGCTAAAATACAAAATACTATTTAGAGAATAATTTAAAATTTAAAAAACCTAGAAAGAAATGAAAAAGAAAGAGTATCTGGAGGGAGTGGTAGGAGCATTCAGGGAATATTACAGAGCGTAAAGAGGGAGGTGTACAATCAGGCATAGGTCTAGGGGACTAGGGAGTAGGAGCATTAAATATCTATAGCTTTAATTTTCTGATAAGTTACAATGCTAACTTGTGGTACCAGTCATCACACAATGAATTTTAAGTGCTGCCACACAAAACATGGCAACATTATAGGTTATAACAGAGTTGGTATCTGAAAGCAACAGGGTGGTGTAAAACTGTATATCATTTTCATCTCAATATAAAGCTCTATTCTACCCAATAAGCACAATATAGTGTTTATGAAATCTAAATAATCATAGACACAGAGTTGGAAGAGATCACAATGACTCTCCAGTCGCAGATTGTGGCGAATCCAGCAGTGCCTAGCCGGGGGGGGGGGGGGGGGGGGGGGGGGACGGGGACCCAACATTGCCCAACTTACACTTAACCCAATCTCACGGGGGGGAAGTGTCCGCCACCCAGCTTTCCCCTATTGTGGCTAATGCAGCATGGGAAGTCTCCTGTGTTGCTGTTGCAGCAACATACACCAATTCCACCTTAGTTTAGCTACGGAGCCCTGGCAGAAATAGCTGTACGTCATGGGATGGGAGCCAGCAGGTTCCGTGGCTAAACTGGATTCAGCCTCATCTGATGAGGTCATTAGTGTCAGTAAGTTCTTCCTAATGTTTAGGTGGAATCTCTTTTTCTGTAGTTTGAATCTACTACTCCGTGTCCGAGTCTCTGCAGCAACAGAAAATAAGCTTGTTCCTTCCTCAGTATGACATCCTTTCAAATATGTAAACATTCATATTATGTTTATCTTTTCCAGAATAAACATACCCAGCTCCCTAAGCTGCTCCTTATAGGGCCTGGTCTCCAGGCCTTTGATCATTTATTTATTTATTTATTTACAGCATTTATATTCCGCCCTTCTCACCCCGAAGGGGACTCAGGGCGGATCACATTACACACTTCAGGCAAACATTCAATGCCTTTTTAACATAAGACAAAGACAAACAACAAACATAGCTCCGAGCGGGCCTCGAACTTGTGACCTCCTGGTCAGTGATTCATTGCTCTCCCGTCTGCGCCACAGCCTCGGGCATTGTGGTTGTTCTTCTCTGGACATCTTACAGCTTGTCAATATTCTTCTTTTGGTACCCAGAAATACACACAGTATTCCAAGTGAGGTCTGATCAAAGCAGAATGAAGTGATTCTATTACTGCTGCTGCTGCTGCTGCTACTACTACTACTACTAATATTACTTTCCTCAATCTAGAATTTAGAGGCTATATCCCTATTGGTGCAAGCTAGAATCATAACCTTGCATTACATGAGCCTAGACTGAGAGACAAATATTCTACAGTGAATGTGGGCTACACTACCAATGCTTAAGTTCCTTGAATGTACCAAACTTTCATTGTCAAACCAGATTTCAAAATGGAAAACTGCATTTTTCTTCTCATTTAAGTCATTATTTAATCATCTCGAATTAAATGAATATCCTGCTCACATAAGTTTCTGCAACTTGCTACTGCAGTAAGGAAGAGTGCGCATGTGCCATAACTAGTAAGAACAGGCTCCTGGAACAAAATGTAAGTTTACAGCCTCAAGAAAAGCTTGTTAACAGATCTGATAATAAAATTTCCTATTCTAGAATGAATGGGAACTTATTGCTTTGCCAGAATAAACACACTCAGCTCCCTAAGCTTCTCCTCATAGGGCCTGATCTCTGATAATAAAATTTCCTACTCTAGAATGAATGGGAACTTATTGCTTTGCCATCAGAAGCAAGCATCTCTTTCTGGGGCTTTTAGCCAGAGCCAGGGAATTGTACTTTTTTGGAAATACAGTACAACTCACAGAATCTCCAAGTAAGAATGGCCATCTAGTCCCAAAAATAACATTTCCAACCTGTACTCTTAGTACTGCCAAGGAGGCCCAGTGCCAATTCTGAAGATGCAAATTACTTCTCTGAACAAGGAG